>NC_064638.1:152507413-153707413 GCF_023864345.2 Schistocerca serialis cubense | reverse complement strand
CCAAGTTCTACCCAAAGCAATTGACCCTACCTTTCTATCACTGTCACATGAATAGCGATTCTATCACTGTTGCATGCATACCAATTCTTTATTTCTATTTATTCTATGGCTGATCTGAAATGTGGCTCTAATAGACTTCTGAATTCATTCGTGGTCTCTTCACAGAGAAATGATATGTGGTCTACCCCACAGTGGCAGCTGATCAAAGGAGCCAAGGAGGCCCAGATTTCTCTCTTTTCTGTAGTAGAAGTAGATGTAGTAGTAGTAGTAGTAGTAGTAGTAGTACAAAAATGGTTCAAATGGCTCTGAGCACTATGGGACTTAACTGCTGAGGTCATGTCCCCTAGAGCTTAGAACTACTTACACCAAACTAATTTAAGGAAATCACACACATCCATGCCCGAGGCAGGATTCGAACCTGTGACCATAGCGGTCGCACGGTTCTAGGTGGTGGTGGTGGTGGTGGTGGTGGTGGTGGTGGTGGTGGTAGTAGTAGTAGTAGTCGTATAAGCAATAATTACTTTTACAATAAACATTTATACAGTTTTTTCAGCAAGCATTAAAGATGTTAACTTGCTATGTTTCTTCTAAGCCACCAGCACTTGACAGCAAGTCAAAGCACGAAAGCTTAGCCCTGACCTAAACTGGAGAGAGGCGTGAAACATACGGCGAGGTGGCCAGATACTAGCCAGGCTTCAATTCCAGTGAGAACTTGGGGTGCTGAAATACTGCTATTTTGCTAGATTTTTTGGAGGGAAAAATTCGGAGTAGGAATTAAAATCCAGGGAGAAGAAATAAAAACATTGAGGTTTGCCGATGACATTGTAATTCTGTCAGAGACAGCAAAGGACTTCGAAGAGCAGTTGAACGGAATGGACAGTGTCTTGAAAGGAGGATATAAGATGAACATCAACAAAAGCAAAACGAGGATAATGGAAAGTAGTCGAATTAAGTCGGGTGATGCTGAGGGAATTAGATTAGGAAATGAGACACTTAAAGTAGTAAAGGAGTTTTGCTATTTGGGGAGCAAAATAACTGATGGTGGTCGAAGTAGAGAGGATATAAAATGTAGACTGGCAATGGCAAGGAAAGCATTTCTGAAGAAGAGAAAATTGTTAATATTGAGTGTCAGGAAGTCGTTTCTGAAAGTACTTGTATGGAGTGCAGCCGATTTAAAGGCTACCACCTAGCAAGTGTGGTGTCTGGTGGTGACACCTCATTTTCTATACCCAACAGAAGGATCATCTTAGTATCATTGTCGTGCAAGTACAGGTCATGGGCGTACCCTGCTGTTGGCTTTGGGGGGGAGGTGCAGGAGGGAAGGAATAAAAAAATTTCTTAAGCTGTGTCCCCTGCTCTTGTTTTGACCTACAAATTATACAAAGACACCTATATGAAACATTAGGTGTATGTAGGGTGTAGGGGAAAAGCCTACGGGAGATGCTGCATAATGGATAGTCAAAGAAATAAATATAAATGTCTTTATTTATTTTAAATTGTTTGATTAGACATCTGTCCTAAAAGTAATTTTCGAGGATATTCGGTGAAATGGCTTATGATATTTCCGATGATAGAATCGCCCATAGTGAGTACAAGTTCTTCATATACACTGGGCATACGAAGCTCCTTTAACATAAATTCAGTCATTGTTGATCTGAGCCTTGCTTTTATCCATCTGAGTGTACTAAACGACGTTTCAATTGTATCCGTGGAATAAGGCACTGCGAGTAAAATTTCTAGGCCTGTTTTCACCTCTGGATAAAAAGATGCTGCTTGTTGGATTAATTCTGCCATCTCCAAAGTTTCAAAGTTTTCCTGTTTGTTTATCCAAAAAGTGCGCTACACTTTGGCTTCTGATCTCATCCCTTCTAATTCATACAATGTGGACACTTCCTCCACACAGTTCTT
The DNA here is from genome assembly GCF_023864345.2 of Schistocerca serialis cubense. Lineage (NCBI taxonomy): Eukaryota > Metazoa > Arthropoda > Insecta > Orthoptera > Acrididae > Schistocerca > Schistocerca serialis. Next base: position 153,705,505 of record NC_064638.1, on the reverse strand, counting down.
AAATTCTTTTTTTTTCTGAATAGGGTGTAACAATGAAAGAGCAAACGCTGGTGATGGGTCTTTGCCGTACCTCGCCTCTAATGAGGATCATAACAAATCTAAAGGAACCACGTAAAGCGAGCGATGAAACTACTCCCTTGACAAACCAGCTGGATGATTTGTCCTATATTGATGGTGGCTTGCTGTCGTTGGAAGATGCAGCTCTAGGTGTGAACATGGTACAGGGTCGAAGTATGAATATCCTCCTATTTAGGTAAATGGAGCAAAGTGGTTGGTTCTTTTTACATGTGATGTAATCTACGAACATCCTTAAGGAGCTTATCTAGGCACAATTAGCTCTGGGCGATTCTTTAGAAAACCACCAAAAAAGTTTTTTTTTTCCCCAAAACCGAGCCACGGATTCCAAGTTACTATGTACAGCAATTAGCTGAATTTTTTACGATATGTTCCTAAGAGCTCAATCTCGAACAATCTTGAAAATAGGGTGTAGAATAATAAATGCTTCCAGTCGCAATAGATGATAATTTTATTTAACACACAGCCGGTTTCGAGCTTGTGCCAATCTTCAGGTGGTTTACATTCAGGTACATGTTCCATACGTGTTGGAGATTACTGTTTAAATCAAAAACAAATAATGTGATGATGACTAAACAGACACAAATGAAACATTTCGAAGTGGGTGAGGGACATGAATTGCAAAATAGTGTCCAACGTACATGAAGCTGATGTATCCGTATCATTTCGACATTACATTTATCATATATTTGTATTAAATTTTCTTGATATCTTCATTCGTTTCCGAGATACAGAGACTCAAAAATTACCCTACATCTACACGTAAACTACGCACGTAAAATCCGATGTGAGGCGTAATCAAGATAATAGATAACCACATCAAGTTGCTTGAATTTTAACGTTGTATTCTCCAGGCATTTATCTAAAAGTGCCATCTCCCTGTTTGCAACAATCTTTATCCGTTATGAGAAACACCACAAAACGTGGTTTTTGGGTAATAAAATCGAGCCGCAGATTCCAAGATGGCTATGCACAGCACACGAGTGTGGTTTTTATGATATATTAGTAAGATCTCTATCTCGAACATCCTCGAAAACTTCATCCTATCTTTATCTGTTTCCGAGATATAGAGGCTCAAAGTATACACCAAAATACACTACTGGACATTAAAATTGCTACACCACGAAGATGACATGCTACAGACGCAAAATTTAACCGACAGGAAGAAGATGCTGTGATATGCAAATGATTAGCGTTTCAGAGCATACACACAAGGTTGGCGCCAGTGGCGACACCTACAACGTGCTGACATGAGGAAAGTTTCCAACTTATTTCTCATACACAAACAGCAGTTCACCGGCGTTGCCTGGTGAAACGTTGTGATGCCTCGTGTAAGGAGTATTGTAGCCTATCGCGATTGCGGTTTATCGTATCGCGAAATTTCTGCTCGTGTTGGTTGAGATCCAATGACTGTTAGCAGAATATGGAATTGATGGGTTCAGGAGGGTAATACGGAACGCTGTGCTGGATCCCAATGGCCTCGTATCACTAGCAGTAAAGATGACGGGTATCTTATCCGCATGGCTGTAACGGATCGTGCAGCCACGTCTCGATCCATGAATCAACAGATGGGGACGTTTGCAAGACGACAACCATCTGCACGAACAGTTCAATGACGTTTGCGGCAGCATGGACTATCAGCTCGGAGACCATGGCTGCGGTTACCCTTGATGCTGCATCACAGACAGGAGTGCCTGCGATACAGCATCATGATGGTCGCATCCGTGTTTGGCGATATCGCGGTGCACTCACATTGGAAGCATGTATTCGTCCTCGCCATACTGGCATATCACCCGGCGTGATGGTATGGGGTGTCATTGGTTACACGTCTCGGTCACCTCTTGCTAGCATTGACGGCACTTTGAACAGTGGACATTACATTTCAGATGTGTTACAACCCGTGGCTCTACCCTTCATTCGATCCCTGCAAAACCCTACAATTCAGCAGGATAATGCACGGCCGAATGATGCAGGTCCTGTATGGGGCCTTTCTGGATACAGAAAATGTTCAACTGCTGCCCTGGCCAACACGTTCTCCAGATCTCTCACCAACTGAAAACGTCTGGTCAATGGTGGCCGAGCAACTGGCTCGTCACAATACGCCAGTCACTACTCTTGATGAACTGTGGTATCGTGTTAAAGATGCATGGGCAGCTGTTCCTGTACACGCCATCCTGTTTCACTCAATGCCCAGGCGTATCAAGGCCGTTATTATGGTCAGAGGTGGTTGCTCTGGGTACTGATTTCTCAGGATCTATGCACCCAAATTGCGTGAAAATATAATCACATGTCAGTTCTAGTATAATATATTTGTCCAATGAATACCCGTTTATCATCTGCAATTCATCTTGGTGTAGCAGTTTTAATGGCCAGTAGCGTATGCCGCAAAAGTCAGTGTGAGCCGCAACGCAGTTTACTAAGCAACGTACCACGGAGAAATACGCCGTAAAGTGTTTCCATTATCATCAGAAGTGTGTCGAGAATGCCATGTAGTACTGCAGCACATGCAAAATGTTTGTGCACATAAAATCCTGTCTGAGGTATAAAATTAATTTTGCGTTATTTATGTTTCACATATTGAAACTAACATAGTTTTGCTGACCCATGAAGTTCTTTTCATGTGAGTGACTTGCCCCATCGTAGCAGGGAAAAGAAAAGGACGAAAAGAAAAATGCTCCTATCAGAGCCCAAAAAAGGCGAATATGTTCTTGTTCGGGAGATTCTGACGGAGGAGCGGGGTACCAGCTGCCTCATTCTACCTTCCAAGGCACCTTCAAAAATGTTCCCAAACATTTTGGCAGGCCAACATATTCGCGCTTTCTTGTGCTGACAGAGGAGATAGCAGTGGGAAAGGGACAGAAAAGTGGTAAAGACTGGAAGATGGCAGACAGTGGTCGTGGCACAGAAAGAGCGAAGGAGAAAATGGCAGTGAGTGAGAAAGAGAGGGACACAGTGGCAGTGGAACACAGTTGACTGTCACCGAACAGTCCTCGAAGAAGAGTGGAGGATACAGTGCCAGTGGGAGAATGATGAAGAGATGCAGAAAGTGGAAGTGGGTGAGAAACAGTTATAATGAGAGACAGAGTCTGTGACAGTGACAGTGGGAAAGAGAGAGATAGTTTCAGTGAGAAGTTAATCTCACCTAACAAGTTTATTGTATTCCCATTTCTTCCCATAGTTTGTCACCGTTCGGGGTGGCCGAGCGGTTCTAGACGCTACAGTCTGGAACCGCGTGACCGCTACGATCGCAGGTTCGAATCCTGTCTCGGGCATGGATATTTGTGATGTCCTTAGGTTAGTTAGGTTTAAGTAGTTCTAAGTTCTAGGAGACTGATGACCTCAGAAGTTAAGTCCCATTGTGCTCAGAGCCAGTTGAACCATGGTTTGTCACAACACAATTTTTGAAATTAATATGTCTGTCATTCCACAAGGACTAGTATTTGGTGTGTGTGTGTGGGGGGGGGGGGGGGGGTGTGGCGGTTCTAACCAGCATCCGTCCATCCTGATTTACCATTTTCGTAATTTTCCTAAATCGCTTCAGGCAAATGCCGGGATAGTTCTTTGAAACGGCTCAGCCGACTTACTTCCACATCCTTCCCTAATCCGCTGGGACCGAAGACCTCGCTGTTTGGTCTCTCCCTCCAAATCAACCTACCAGCCGAACTTCCAAGATCAAAGTCTCACCCTCGAGGTGTGGCAGCTTCCTCCTGTCTCTGATCTTTACTCCACGAGAGCGTCTGGACTGCTGGAAAAGACTCTTGAGCGGTAAGCGAAAGTTAGTGTCTTGGGTGAACGGTGGAGATAAGCAGCAACATACGTCGCCTCGCCCCTCTGCTTAACCTAGGGATGGGAAAAGCCGACTGATTAAAACCGCTACCTCTATGTTAGTTCCGAATAAGCAATATTTTTGGTTACTTGTTTGGTCTCGATTACAACTGATGTGTCTTACTGTTTACTAATAACTTAGTAAAAAAACTGAAATATCAATTGGCCACAGCAACAGCATTAAAATTTGTCATTTTTAAATAGACCTTTCTTTAAAAAAAGGAAGTTATTGTGAAGTATTATTATTATAGAAAATAGGAAAAGCGATCAATGCTATTGCAATAACAACGCTGAGAGAAGCGAGCAACTAACACATTACAGCGTTGCTGAGACAATAATGTCTTACCCCTCTGGTGTACGCGGTAGCTTCTAGCTGTTCGCCACCGTCCGTTACATTGCAAAATGGCACCAACCATTGTCTGAAAATATTTTTACGAACTGCCATAACAATGAATTACAATACTTCATTTGCTTTAAAGGAGTAAAGATTTGTCTCGAATTTCTATGATATAATACAAGAGGAAGCAATAAATTAAAAATTACTAACTATTCATCCATAATGCACGATAAAAATAGACAATAACTGATCTGCTGCCGGTGTCTGCACAATTTGCCATCATCTGCATGTAGCCGATGAAAACGGACAAATTAATCCGAAAAATAGACTTCCTTAACCTCAGTTTTCACCCTTTGGCACTGACTATTCGTTATGCTGAAATACTGATTTAATCCCTGATTACATGATTTTTGAGCAGAGTTTCGAAAAATTAGAATGCTGATGATTTTTTTCTAGTATTTTACAACTAGCCATTATTCTTTGTTCGATTTCTACGTTTCTTTCGGAAGTAATAGAAACACAAAGTTGAAAATAGCTTCTTTTAGAAACAGGCTGTATTGAGCCCTTTTAACAGTCAGGTTAAACTGGCACTGAAGAAACCAATATAACCGGAAACCAGTTGTTTCAGTGAAGACCGCCGTCCCTAGCTTATCCTAGCCGATCGCCCTGTATTTCCTCTGAACTAAATGTAGACATAAACGTGAGCTGCGCTCATGCTTCGTAGGTCCGCTTTAAACCGAACCGACACAAGCGGACGTCCAATAGGCAACGAGAAATCTCTGGTGTAAAGGTTAGGCGCGCGCGTGGAAACATGCTCGGACCGCATTCGCAGACGTTCGCCCGCAATCCACGGGTTGCTGGTTTTTGAGCGAACCATCAAAGGAAATTCGCGTCCTCTCCGCTTTGAAGCTAGCAATATATACACGACACGTTCGGCTGCTCTCTTGCCTAATTTTATGGTTTTTGACGTGATTTCCATGGGCGATGAAGTCAGCTGAAGAGAATGTAAATATTGCTGATAGAAGAATATAGATATCATCCGTGCTGCTGGGATCGAAGAGGTACACAGAGCAAATGGCGAAGGAAAAGAAATGTGATGGGTAGAAAATTGCCACAGCACTCATAGGTCCAACTGGGGACGTGAGAAAGACGGTATATTCGTAGCATGCTACCAGCCTGAAGGTAGCTACGATTTCCACTGCGGGTCAGTATAACCGGCAGGCGCAAAACGGCCGAATGCCAACTGCTGAAATGTATCGAACCTGCGTAATAACACAGCGCTTTACAGCGAGATAATTAGTTTATAGAAGACACAGAATCGTTGCCACACAGCGCACAAACACACTTGAGAACTTAAACTGTTTTCAAACGAAACTTGACCAACACACAACTATGTGGGAAAAGATGGATTGCGACTTAACGTAATGACAACACGTTAAGTTGCAGATATGCACAATTAAAAGACACTTACATATAAGCTTCTGGGCAATGGACTTCCGTCGGAAAAAGAGAAACACACAAGCAAGCACACCTCATGGACACATGACCGCCAACTCTGGCAGCTGTGGACCGAGCTGCTAGAGTTGGCAATCGTGTTTCACTTTTTCCGACAGAGGCTGTGGCCTAAAGCGGATGTGTAAGTGTGTTTTGATTGTGCCTGTCTGCAACTTAGCGTGTTATCCCTACGGTAAGAAGCAATCTATCTTTTCCCACATTGTTGATATTCCTACCTGGAGTTTCCATTGTTTAACCATCACACAAGAAGATCCAGATATTGGGTTCCGTAGATTTTGGATTCGGAGAGTTGTAGCTTCAACAGTACAATGCCGTGCACCAAATTTGGCGTCCATAGAAGACTCATTCTACAGTGTAGTGTAAAAAAAAAAGAGAAACTATATTAACTAGTTGATCAAGACGTACCGATAACAAAATCTTGCAGAAGATAGGCGATACGATCCCTCGACGTCTAAATTCGGAGATCAATAATTCAATAAATATTCGCCGTGGCAATATTCCACTTGCAGCATCCAGAGACAAATACTTTAGTTCTGGTTAAATGTTCAATTAGGAAATATGGACAGCTGAAAATGGCAGAAAATACGTGCATGGCACCCTCGGCTGCTAACGTCAAGAAGGAGTGTATTATACATATTGCAAGTGGCATTTGCGTCGGCGGATATGTATTTAATTATGGGTTTATGAACTTGGAAGTCGAAGTCGCGGAGCTTGAGACGCAGTGGAAAACAATCGGCGAGTAGCCTCAAATCGCGTATGTTGGCACCCCTGAATCCAGGCGGTGAAAAAAAATATGAAAACGAAGCTAACTTCAAGTCGGTTGCATCATGTGGGAACGGAGTGATTAAGCACGAGCTTCGCAGTTCTTTTCATTAAAAAAGAAAAGCACAACAAAGTATCCGTGAAAGTAATGTGCGAACATGTATCTATTACGCTGTTTAAAACCAAAAATACACAATAAACCTTATTATTCTCATTGCTTACGTTCTCCTATCTGTGATTTGTGGCTGCTGTATCTCTGCTAGCTATTTTTTGATGAAAAAGAAAAATCGTTTGCACGGGGTCACACTCTTTCCCTCTAATAAACTACATAGATTTTATCAAGCGTCTGTCTGACAGGAATATGTATTTCACGTGTTGAGACGACAGCTGTCACGTGAAGTACATGTGCTTAGATTTGTTTGTGTGTTCTTTGCATTGAAAGCTGTGATATTCTTATACGTGGTTCTACTCTATGATGTGTTTTGTACTATTACATGAAGCATTACTGGAATTCTCTTCCGAGAATGACGGTACTAAATATTATAAGGAGCGTAAAAAATTGCAATACTTCAGTTCTCAATGTCGATGAAGCATGCCTATTTGTGAATTCTGCAGCGGAAAAAGATATTCAGCTTTGGGCCCAGTTTCAAGAATGCTTTTTGGTAAGATGAAGCTACTTAATAGCGTCAGTTCATATAAACAGCGCATGAAGGACAGAAAATGGTTTTCGTTGTTGGCGTAATTGAAATGTGTTGGCCTTAAGCTACATTGCTCGTCTATTTTACGCACCCACCGGTAATAAGTAGACTACATACTCAGTTGTCATTAACTGTTTTCGTGTGCATATATTTTTCGAAAGTTTGTTTATGAATTATTTTGGAATGGGTTTAGAGCTAAAAATTTTACAAATTGTATATGTTCGGATGCTTCGAGGACTTTACAACTGAGGAGTGGCGGCTGGTTACAACTGAGGAGATTTTATGGGGCAGTGTGTTTCACAGTGGCAGCTGGTGGGCATTTGCGTTGGTCAATAAAGACTTGTTCCAAATTGTTTGTTATATAAAATTTATTTGTCATACTGCTTAAAACACTAGAAAAATAGTAAATATGATAACTGTAAACTGTAAATAGGGATTAATGATCTAATCCAAGAAATACCGCAGCTAACAATGAAGTATAAACAACTTCCTTTTAATTGTTTTCGTGTTGTGTGCGTAATATTGTAGGTGGTTGATGTGCGCCTCAGCATTTGATTTGTATCTTTTCTTCTACGCTTAACAAATTAAAGGGCCTTTTTGCAGACAACCTACTTTATTCATTTTAATACCACTGACAACAAAAAGTTACAAAGTAAGCTTTCGGCCAGTAAGGTGTTCGTCCAAAATAGACGACACTCTCTCACACACGACTTCAGTCTCAGGTAACTCAAACTTGATTATGATGTAGGTTCGATTTTAATATCTTTGGGCGGGGTGGATACTTCGACGCCTCTGTGCTTGGATGTGAGTGCTGCATAGCGGCTTCTGGTATTAAAGAGACGCCGAATGCGTTTGAATGAGCTTTCCTGTTTCGTGAAGTACGGTACTATACACTCCGTGCTAAGTTATCGAAATAATCAGCCAAGTTTTACGAACATATGAGATGACGAGAGAAACGTTCTGTTACGTACTCGACGTAATTCGTGGTGAGCAAGAAAAGCAAGTTACAAACAGTCGATTTCGCTGTATTTATTTAAAGTTGTGCAGACGTACGTCAATTAACTTTCAATAACTGTCATTTAGCACACGAGCGAAAGATAAGCATAAAGGGTAGCAGAAGATACTCTGAAAACTTAAAGCACTTAAAAGTGGGAATACATATCTTGTACCATATTTTCAAACCACTTCATGTTAATAGAATCACTACCCTACTGACATAAAACGCCAGTAAGCAGTAATGAATGTAATTTGTAGTCAACTAATGACAACCTACCACAAAAAAAAAAAAAAAAAAAAAAAATGAGTACAGTAGTTATAAACATATAAGCCACCCTCTTCACTTGAACGAATTATATTCTGAGATTATAATCTATGCCTAAAATTTCCAGTAAAGATTTTGCCTATTTGAGGTCTCGAATAAACCTGCGATTTCAGTCCATAGTTTTCGAACTATATTTCGACTATGATATTTTCATCCTCGGGATGCCACAAACTCACTCTTTCTTGGACTAAATTTATTAGTTTCTCACATTCCATATTTCGCGTGCGAGAACGTCGGTCGATTTGACTGAAGAAAACGAAACGATTTGAATTTCAGCGACTGTCATCCGAAGTCTGTACGTCTGAGAGATGAGATCGGCTGTAATATGACCGCGCACTTTGTGGCGTACTGATTTGAAAAGATCGGCCGATGTCGGAGCCAGTGTGACGCCGCCTAAAAAGTCATCAGACGCCGTTGGCCGAGGTCTCACTGTAACATCGGGAAACCGCTTGCTCACGGGACGTATCCCACGTTTCTGTGTTTAGAGATGAGTCCTGCACTGCAGCTGCTTCCGTTGAAACGACGTCGAAATGCATGTTAATAAGTTAAATGAGTATCAGGAAGGACGTGGTGAACACATATGCTCCTTCCTCAGTTGCTACAACAACGAGAAATATTTTGAAGTACGGTATGTGAGAATGAAGAGGGAAATATTGTGCTATTTATCAGAGATGATTAGTGTTGACATTGAGAAGCAATTCAATTTTAGGAAATGCATTTTGGAGGAATAGAGGCTAGTCGTAACCATGCGGTAACTTTTTTTACTCACACTATTTAATACCAAGTTCAAAAAATGGAGGTGCTTATATCTCCTGCTCTATATCACTTCTGGAGTACTAATGTGTAGAGTATCTCTCACTAAGCTTGGTAAAATAATATTATGGGCAGGATAGACCTGTTTAACTGATTTTGCACCGTGTAGAGCATCTCTCAGCACGCCTGGGAAAATAATAATATGAGCAGGATGCACCTGTTTAACTGATTTTGCTAGCAAATCGTCCTCAGCCTTTAATTTAGACAATCAGTACATCGCCCTGGCAGCAACTCGATGGTGCATTCAAATGTGCTCGCCTTCCCCTGGCGACGAGAGCCCCTTCAGCACGGTCACCTTCGGCCTCTAGCGGCAGGACGGAAGGCGACACATGGCACAGTTACTTACCACAATTTCAATGGCGAAAACTACATTCACAATGACACTGTACGCCACGGGGCACTGTATTACTTCTTAGGAATATTTTGTTTTCAATGTACCACTGGCTACAACACTCACACCAATTTCTATTTGTAATTAATAATCACCAGTTAATTGTCTAGGCGCTGCAGTCATGGACTGTGCGGCTGGTCCCGGCGGAGGTTCGAGTCCTCCCTCGGGCATGGCTGTGTGTGTTTGTCATTAGGATGATTTAGGTTAAGTAGTGCGTAAGCTTAGGGACTGATGACCTCAGCAGTTAAGTCCCATAAGATTTAACACACATATATATGAACCAGTTAATTGTAAGCGAATTATTTTAAGTTACCAATGCGTAGCATATATTTCACAGTTAATAAGGAATAAAAGTTGCAGATTTGAAATTACAGTGGAATCAGGACCATTTTTATTAAAAAATTTCTAATTATGACAATTTACAAACGATTTCCCAGTATAGAAATTAGATATTCCTCATTGGGCCACAGTCAAGAAATGGGCGACATTGTGCATGACAGAATTTTTTACTTGACTAGTGCAAGTACTGGTACGTACTGATACTGAATTTTGGTGGTCCTCAGCGTCAGAAATATTGATATGGCTCAAGTATTCTGAGCGTGACGGACTTTATGAGGAGGTAGTAGGGTGCAATGACCTGTGAAATGAGTCTGGGTGTTCTTGACATGTAGCCATATTTTCACTTAATACTTGCTGCACTTTAACTCTGATGATTAATTTCAGGTGCTGTGATATGACACGTAAATGTGGCAATAAACTCATTAGAAAGAAACAATCTTCATCACACTCAAATTCTTAGAGCATTCGAAGCTTCTAGTTCTAACTCGACGTTTACATGCAACACCTCTTCCGAAAGACGAAATCCGAATTTTGGAAACCGTTATTCGCTGTCATGTTTACATGTTAAAAGATCTGAAGCGGGTTTCCGAGCCCAGTTAAATATGATGCCTGGAAAACAGCTGATACTGTTTATGATTTAGTCAGCAAAATCACTATTTTTCTTCAATTAGACAAGGTGTGAATAACTTCTGTCTAATATTTCTGCTTATCGTTCACTGTACAAAAGGTCACTCCGTCCATATTAGCGGAAAATCTATAGAAACTAACGAAACCTGACAGCCCAAGCATGTTTCAAAACCGGTTGCGTTTACGTGGAAGCGAAAATCGATTGCGAAACTAGAAAACCTGCAATTAGAAGTGGATTTCCAGAATCGATTTTGATGTGTTTTACAGGCTCCTCTAAGGCAAATTATCAACGCTAAAAGCCCCAGATTACTTATTGGCTAATGAATCGGCAAAGTTTCCTCAGTAAGCATTATTTTTTCCATGATGATCATGCCATCAAGAACAGAGAAGAGTTAATAACACACCTCAGACATGTACCTGTAGCCACTGATACGAATCTAGCAAATCTCGAGATCGTAAGCATGTATACGAATATCTCCGTTAAAGAGGTGATTCTTATTATTGAATCGAACTTACGGCTGTTCTCTCGTTTAGATTCACAAAAAATTAATGAATTCCTTCATTTACTCAGATTTGTTCTGGACCATAATTACTTTGCCTTCCATGTCTAACATGACATGGGATCTCCCATTGCCAGTATAATAGCTAATATTTAAGCTATATCAATCACATTGAACATCAATTTTTTCAACCCACCCGCAACACCTTCAAAGAGTAATATGTTAAAACTACCAGTGTGAGCTGGATGCCATTACATTCATAGCACATGCTAGTTGCTACCATCCAAATGATGTTGATGTTCTTTATCAGCAAATGCAACTGAAAGCCGCTTCCAACAATCGGTACCGGACTACTCTCTCATCTACTAATAATGATAACTCTAAAAAATTGTTTTCCAGGATCCCATACGTAGGTGTTATATCTGACAGGATCGGCAAATGACTCAGAAAAGAGGGGTTTATACCCACCTACTACACCCACATAAGGTCGGGAAACTATTGAAGCACCACGAAACTAGAGAAGACAATCGCTACGCACAATCGGGCGTCTATCGTATCCAGTGTAGTGACTGCCCTTCGGCATACGTACGCCATACTGGCCGCTCCTTTAACGAACGGTTCAGAGAACATCAGGATTTTAGCAGTTCCAAATCCGCTCTCAGTAACCACCTGAAGGTCATAACCATTCCATTTCAAATATAAACACGAATTGCAGCAGTCTACATATTCAACGTAACGGTCCAGTTTTAAACATTTTAGAAGAAATAGAAATCACCCGCAGCAATTGCCGTGATCCGTCGGACATTTTGAACGAGCAAACTGCGCTTAAGCACGCAGTCCTGCTGAATAACTTTTCTTTTTTGAAGGGGCGTCCAGCCTTATTCCTTCTCTTTCTGGTTGGTGTACACATGTTTATTTCTTAACTGGGTCAGTGTTTTTCGCCATTACTTTTGTGGCCCTTAATTAGGCTTAACCACAATGTACAACATATGTCTGTGTCCTATAGTAAAGTCTGTAAGGTCCACCCAGTGCATTTTACATAGCTGTAAGATGTCCTCTTTTAATAGAAGTTTACATGTTTATCATTTTTTATCCTATGACTATGGCGCATTAAAATTTACCTGTCTTTCATGATGCAAAATTCATCTCAGGTCTTATCTTGTGTTAGCCTCGATTAGTTGTCGACTTTTAGTTGGCAGGTTTTAAACTGACCCAACATTTAACGTGTCCATTTAGTGCTTTTGCTGCTAGCTATTAATTGGCGTAATAGTTTCTGACATTGTGAACTGTAAGGTTTCGCTACTTTCCCATTTGTTCAGTAATGAGATCCTTGTAAATAGGAGTGCACATGTGTATGTTCTTCTAACTGATGACTGTGGCGTGTTGTTCCATGTTGCCACATATATATCCCTACTAAATTAAAAACTTGCATGCCACTCGTGTAAAGGGAAAAGTTTCATTGCGTTTTACAGTTTATACATAAATTTTATGTCACCAGCTCCCTCTCAGTGTTTCTACAGTTCTGCACTGCCCTGTTCAACATTCTTTTCTCAATTTTTAATTTTAAATGTACATCACTAATTCAGATTGTGAAGTGAACGGCAGGGCTGGTGGCCCCGCGTTCTCCTTCCCGTCAATAGATGGCAGTACTTCTGCCACTGGTTTACCGGTTTGCTTCCTCCTCTGCGTACGCTGCTCCATGCTCTGGGCTTGCTGTTAGCACACCGCGTCTTGTACTCGTCCACCACGGTGCTCAGAGTAAGACCACCAAGTGTAAGTATCCTGGTATTCTTTGCATATTTCCTTACCCAGGCAGTCGTCCGTAGTACTGTATGGTGTCACTTTGGCATTGACTTAGGTTTTGCAGCACCGTGGTTTTCAAATTTTTTTATGAAATCTTTTTTCCCCGTGTGTATCGCAGCGTGTAATAATTACCTTCCGCTCTTGCCTTTTTTTCAGTAGTATAAGAGCCCCAAGCGGGTCGTGTTCAAAATAAAAGGACCTCACAACTGTAGCGGTATTTTCAACCTGTGGTTTTCACCAGGTCCACTGTTTTCGATGTGATAGTGAAGTATGTGTATGATTATGTGTATGTGTATGATTAAATGATGATGGCGTCCTCTTGGGTAAAATATTCCGGAGGTAAAATAGTCCCCCATTCGGATCTCCGGGCGGGGACTACTCAAGAGGACGTCGTTATCAGGAGAAAGAAAATTGGCATTCTACGGATCGGAGCGTGGAATGTCAGATCCCTTAATCGGGCAGGTAGGTTAGAAAATTTAAAAAGGGAAATGGATAGGTTAAAGTTAGATATAGTGGGAATTAGTGAACTTCGGTGGCAGAAGGAACAAGACTTTTGGTCAGGTGATTACAGGGTTATAAATACAAAATCAAATAGGGGTAATGCAGGAGTAGGTTTAATAATGAATAAAAAAATAGGAGTGCGGGTTAGCTACTACAAACAGCATAGTGAGCGCATTATTGTGGCCAAGATAGACACAAAGCCCATGCCTACTACAGTAGTACAAGTTTATATGCCAACTAGCTCTGCAGATGATGAAGAAATTGATGAAATGTATGACGAGATAAAAGAAATTATTCAGGTAGTGAAGGGAGATGAAAATTTAATAGTCATGGGTGACTGGAATTCGTCAGTAGGAAAAGGGAGAGAAGGAAACATAGTAGGTGAATATGGATTGGGGGGAAGAAATGAAAGAGGAAGCCACCTTGTAGAATTTTGCACAGAGCATAACTTAATCATAGCTAACACTTGATTCAAGAATCATGAAAGAAGGTTGTATACCTGGAAGAATCCTGGAGATACTAAAAGGTATCAGATAGATTACATAATGGTAAGACAGAGATTTAGGAACCAGGTTTTAAATTGTAAGATATTTTCAGGGGCAGATGTGGATTCTGACCACAATCTATTGGTTATGAACTGCAGATTGAAACTGAAGAAACTGCAAAAAGGCGGGAATTTAAGGAGATGGGACCTGGATAAACTGAAAGAACCAGAGGTTGTAGAGAGTTTCAGGGAGAGCATAAGGGAACAATTTACAGGAATGGGGGAAAGAAATACAGTAGAAGAAGAATGGGTAGCTTTGAGGGATGAAGTAGTGAAGGCAGCAGACGATCAAGTAGGTAAAAAGACGAGGGCTAATAGAAATCCTTGGGTAACAGAAGAAATATTGAATTTAATTGACGAAAGGAGAAAATATAAAAAATGCAGTAAATGAAGCAGGCAAAAAGGAATACAAACGTCTCAAAAATGAGATCGACAGGAAGTGCAAAATGGCTAAGCAGGGATGGCTAGAGGACAAATGTAAGGATGTAGAGGCTTGTCTCACTAGGGGTAAGATAGATACTGCCTACAGGAAAATTAAAGAGACCTTTGGAGAGAAGAGAACCACTTGTATGAATATCAAGAGCTTTGATGGCAATCCAGTTGTAAGCAAAGAAGGGAAGGCAGAAAGGTGGAAGGAGTATATAGAGGGTTTATGCAAGGGCGATGTACTTGAGGACAATATTATGGAAATGGAAGAGGATGTAGATGAAGAAGAAATGGGAGATAAGATACTGCGTGAAGAGTTTGACAGAGCACTGAAAGACCTGAGTCGAAACAAGGCCCTGGGAGTAGACAACTTTCCATTAGAACTACTGATGGCCTTGGGAGAGCCAGTCATGACAAAACTCTACCATCTTGTGAGCAAGATGTATGAGACAGGCGAAATACCCACAGACTTCAAGAAGAATATAATAATTCCAATCCCAAAGAAAGCAGGTGTTGACAGATGTGAAAATTACCGAACTATCAGTTTAATAAGTCACAGCTGCAAAATACTAATGCGAATTCTTTACAGACGAATGGAAAAACTGGTAGAAGCGGACCTCGGGGAAGATCAGTTTGGATTCCGTAGAAATGTTGGAACACGTGAGGCAATACTAACCTTACGACTTATCTTAGAAGAAAGATTAAGAAAAGGCAAACCTACGTTTCTAGCATTTGTAGACTTAGAGAAAGCTTTTGACAACATTAACTGGAATACTCTCTTTCAAATTCTGAAGGTGGCAGGGTTAAAATACAGGGAGCGAAAGGCTATTTACAATTTGTACAGAAACCAGATGGCAGTTATAAGAGTCGAGGGGCATGAAAGGGAAGCAGTGGTTGGGAAGGGAGTGAGACAGGGTTGTAGCCTCTCCCCGATGTTACTCAATCTGTATATTGAGCAAGCAGTAAAGGAAGTAGGTATTAAAATTCACGGAGAAGATGACATTGTAATTTCGTCAGAGACAGCAAAGGACTTGGAAGAGCAGTTAAACGGAATGGACAGTGTCTTGAAAGGAGGATATAAGATGAACATCAACAAAAGCAAAACGAGGATAATGGGGTGTAGTCAAATTAAATCGGGTGATGCTGAGGGAATTAGATTAGGAAATGAGACACTTAAAGTAGTAAAGGAGTTTTGCTATTTAGGGAGTAAAATAACTGATGATGGTCGAAGTAGAGAGGATATAAAATGTAGACTGGCAATGGCAAGGAAATCGTTTCTGAAGAAGAGAAATTTGTTAACATCGAGTATAGATTTAAGTGTCAGGAAGTTGTTTCTGAAAGTATTTGTATGGAGTGTAGCCATGTATCGAAGTGAAACATGGACAATAAATAGTTTGGACAAGAAGAGAATAGAAGCTTTCGAAATGTGGTGCTACAGAAGAATGTTGAAGATTAGGTGGGTAGATCATGTAACTAATGAGGAGGTATTGAATAGGATTGGGGAGAAGAGAAGTTTGTGGCACAACTTGACCAGAAGAAGGGATCGGTTGGTAGGACATGTTCTGAGGCATCAAGGGATCACCAATTTAGTATTGGAGGGCAGCGTAGAGGGTAAAAATCGTAGAGGGAGACCAAGAGATGAATACACTAAGCAGATTCAGAAGGATGTAGGTTGCAGTAGGTACTGGGAGATGAAGAAGCTTGCACAGGATAGAGTAGCATGGAGAGCTGCATCAAACCTGTCTCAGGCCTGAAGACCACAACAACAACAACAGTGAAGTAGAAACGTGAAGGGACACGTACAGCACAAAAGTGCACAAGCTGAGCTATTCTGTTGACTGACAGACATCGCTGACAGTTGAAGAGGTTCATAATGTGTAATAGGCGGACATCTATCCAGACCGTCACACAGGAATTCCAACTGAGTCAGGGATCCACTGCAAGTTCTACGACAGTTAGGCAGGAGGTGAGAAAACTTGGATTTCATGGTTGAGCGGCTGTTCATAAGCCACATCTCACACCAGTAAATGCCAAATGACACATTGCTTGGTGTAAAGAGCATAAACATTGGATGACTGAACAGTGCAAAAACGTTGTGTGAAGGGACGAATCACGGTACACAGTGTGGTGATCCGATGGCAGGGTGTGGGTATGGCGAATGCCTGGTAAACGTTATCTGCCAGCATGTGTAGTGCCAACAGTAAAATTCCGAGGCGGTCGTGTTATGGTGTGGTCGTGTTTTTCATGGAGGGGGCTTTGACCCCTTTGTGTTTTGCGTTGCACTATCACAGCACAGACCTACATTGATGTTTTAAGCACCTTCTTGCTTCCAACTGTTGAAGAGCAATTTGGGGATGGCGATTGCATCTTTCAACATGATTGAGTACCTGTTTATAATGCACGGCCTGTGGTGGAGTGGTTACATGACAATAACATCCCTGTAAGGGACTGGCCTACACAGCCCTGACCTGGATGCTTTAGAACACCTTTGGGATGTTTTGGAACGCCGACTTCATCCTAGGCCTCACCGACCAACATCGATACCTCTCCTCAGTGCAGCACTCCGTGAAGATTGAGCTGCTGTTCCCCAAGAAACCTTCCAGCACCTGATTGAACATATGACTGCCAGAGTGGAAGCTGTCATCAAGGCCAGCAACATACTGAATTCCAGCATTACAGATCGAGGGCACCACGAACTTGTAAGTCTTTTCAGCCAGGTTCTGGATACTTTTGATCACATAGTGTATGTACCCGTGGTCTAGGGGTAGCGTCTTTGATTCATAATCAAAACGTCTTCGGTCCCGGGTTCGATCCCCGCCACTGCCTAAATTTTGATAAATAATCAGCATTGGTGGCCGAAGACTTCCGGCGTAAGAAGTCAGCCTCATTCTGCCAACGGCCTTGTCAAAGAGGGCGGAGGAGTGGATAGAGGTTCAGGGCACTCTCTTGTCCTAGGGGTGGGAAATTGCCCTAAAGGCGGAAGAATCAGCAATGATCAACGACATGAGGATGGAGAAGGCAATGGAAACCACTGCATTAAAGACACGTAACGTGTATCCACAGGACATGTGGTCTGTAATTGAAGAAGTGTCATGATGATCTCTCCATTGGCAAAAGATTCTGGATTAGTCCCCCATTCGGATCTCCGGGAGGGGACTGCCAAGGGGGAGGTTACCATGAGAAAAAGATTGAATAATCTACGAAAGGATAATGTTCTACGAGTCGGGGCGTGGAATGTCAGAAGCTTGAACGTGGTAGGGAAACTAGAAATCTGAAAAGGGAAATGCAAAGGCTCAATCTAGATATAGTAGGGGTCAGTGAAGTGAAGTGGAAGGAAGACAAGGATTTCTGGTCAGATGAGTATCGGGTAATATCAAGAGCAGCAGAAAATGGTATAACAGGTGTAGGATTCGTTATGAATAGGAAGGTAGGGCAGAGTGTGTGTTACTGTGAACAGTTCAGTGACCGGGTTGTTCTAATCAGAATCGACAGCAGACCAACACCGACAACGATAGTTCAGGTATACATGCCGACGTCGCAAGCTGAAGATGAAGAGATAGAGAAAGTGTATGAGGGTATTGAAAGGGTAATGCAGTATGTAAAGGGGGACGAAAATCTAATAGTCATGGGCGACTGGAATGCAGTTGTAGGGGAAGGAGTAGAAGAAAAGGTTACAGGAGAATATGGGCTTGGGACAAGGAATGAAGGAGGAGAAAGACTAATTGAGTTCTGTAACAAGTTTCAGCTAGTAATAGCTCCCATATCGAATCACAAGAGGAGGAGGTATACTTGGAAAAGGCCGGGAGATACAGGAAGATTTCAGTTAGATTACATCATGGTCAGACAGAGATTCCGAAATCAGATACTGGATTGTAAGGCATACCCAGGAGCAGATATAGACTCAGATCACAATATAGTAGTGATGAAGAGTAGGCTGAAGTTCAAGACACTAGTCAGGAAGAATCAATACGCAAAGAAGTGGGATACGGAAGTACTAAGGAATGACGAGATATGTTTGAAGTTCTCTAACGCTATAGATACAGCAATAAGGAATAGCGCAGTCGGCAGTACAGTTGAAGAGGAATGGACAGCTCTAAAAAGGTCCATCACAGAAGTTGGGAAGGAAAACATAGGTACAAAGAAGGTAGCTACGAAGAAACCATGGGTAACAGAAGAAATACTCCAGTTGATTGATGAAAGGAGGAAGTACAAACATGTTCCGGGAAAATCAGGAATACAGAAATACAAGTCGCTGAGGAATGAAATAAATAGGAAGTGCAGGGAAGCTAAGACGAAATGGCTGCAGGAAAAATGTGAAGACATCGAAAAAGATATGATTGCCGGAAGGACAGACTCAGCATACAGGATAGTCAAAACAACCTTTGGTGACATTAAAAGCAATGGTGGTAACATTAAGAGTGCAATGGGAATTCCACTGTTAAATGCAGAGGAGAGAGCAGATAGGTGGAAAGAATACATTGAAAGCCTCTATGAGGGTGACGATTTGGCTGATGTGATGGAAGAAGAAACAGGAGTCGATTTAGAAGAGATAGGGGATCCAGTATTAGAATCGGAATTTAAAAGAGCTTTGGAGGACTTACGGTCAAATAAGGCAGAAGGGATAGGTAACTTTCCATCAGAATTTCCAAAATCATTGGGGGAAGTGGCAACAAAATGACTATTCACATTGGTGTGTAGAATATATGAGTCTGGCAATATACCATCTGACTTTCGGAAAAGCATCATCCACACAATTCCGAAGACGGCAAGAGCTGACAAGTGCGAGAATTATCGCACAATCAGCTTAACAGCTTATGCATCGAAGCTGCTTACAAGAATAATATACAGAAGAATGGAAAAGAAAATTGAGAATGCGCTAGGTGACGATCAGTTTGGCTTTAGGAAAAGTAAAGGGACAAGAGAGGCAATTCTGACGTTACGGCTAATAATGGAAGCAAGGCTAAAGAAAAATCAAGACACTTTCATAGGATTTGTCGACCTGGAAAAAGCATTCGACAATATAAAATGGTGCAAGCTGTTCGAGATTCTGAAAAAAGTAGGGGTAAGCTATAGGCAGAGAAGGGTCATATACAATATGTACAACAACCAAGAGGGAATAATAAGAGTGGATGATCAAGAACGAAGTGCTCGTATTAAGAAGGGTGTAAGACAAGGCTGTAGCCCTTCGCCCCTACTCTTCAATCTGTACATTGAGGAAGCAATGATGGAAATAAAAGAAATGTTCAGGAGTGGAATTAAAATACAAGGTGAAAGGATATCAATGATACGATTCGCTGATGACATTGCTATCCTGAGTGACAGTGAAGAAGAATTAAATGAACTGCTGAACGGAATGAACAGTCTAATGAGTACACAGTATGGTTTGAGCGTAAATCGGAGAAAGACGAAGGTAATGCAAAGTAGTAAAAATGAGAACAGCGAGAAACTTAACATTAAGATTGATGGTCACGAAGTCAGTGAAGTTTAGGAATTCTGCTACCTAGGCAGTAAAATAACCAATGACGGACGGAGCAAGGAGGACATCAAAAGCAGACTCGCTATGGCAAAAAAGGCATTTCTGGCCAAGATAAGTCTACCAATATCAAATACTGGCATTAATTTGAGGAAGAAATTTCTGAGGATGTACGTCTGGAGTACAGCATTGTATGGTAGTGACACATGGACTGTGGGAAAACCGGAACAGAAGAGAATAGAAGCATTTGAGATGTGGTGCTATAGACAAATGTTGAAAATTAGGTGGACTGATAAGGTAAGGAATGAGGAGGCTCTATGCAGAATTGGAGAGGAAAGGAATATGTGGAAAACACTGATAAGGAGAAGGGACAGGATGATAGGACATCTGCTAAGACATGAGGGAATGACTTCCATGGTACTAGAGAGAGCTGTAGAGGGCAAAAACTGTAGAGGAAGACAGAGATTGGAATACGTCAAGCAAATAATTGAGGACGTAGGTTGCAAGTGCTACTCTGAGATGAAAGGGTTAGCACAGGAAAGGAATTGGTGGCGGGCCGCATCAAACAAGTCAGTAGACTGATGACCAAAAAAAAAAAAACTGTATATTCAGAATATGTAGACTTATGTTAGATACTGGCACAACTTGCCAATGGGTATTTTGGTGCATATTATGGACATATTATATCACACATAAACTATAATGAATGTAAGTAGGTGTCCACTAGGTAACTTTTATGAGAAGATAGCAAATACTTTGCACAACTTTAAATAAATTCAGCAAAGCTGGCATATGTCAGTTAACTTATAATTAGTGTCACTCAAAACATATGCAAGAGGTGTGCATAACTTTTACATATACCCTGAACATGTAAGCTCTGGAAAGCAGAAGAACATGCTCCACATTTGCGAACTACTTCGTATAACAGATTCACCACCCCACTCGAATAAAAACACCAGCAAGCAGCAGTAATAATTAACAGACAGCTAAACCAGTCACAAATTACAACCAAAATAGGTCCACTACAGTAACTGTAAATATAAGATACAACACTATTCTCACTTGAACAATTAATTTTTATAGTTATAATTTAGGCCTACAACTTCAGATAGGAGCAGTATCAATACATAGATAGGTAAACCCAAAAGATTGTTCAGTAACTTTAAACAGCTTATACAAATTATTTTTTGAGGTTATAATTTACAATTAAAATTTCTGATGAAGATTTTTGCCTACTTGTGGTGACCAGTAAAGCTGCAGTTTCAGTCCATAGATTCTGGGACATCATACTCAGGATATATTTTTCATCCTCAGGGTTCTACAAACTACCAGCGTTGGCCAATATTTATTGGACAGCACATTGGAGCAAACATTCAGTTGAATTTGTATGGAGCCAAAGTAAACGTGTTTGATGCACAGATCACAGCTGATGCACTTGCAATTTTGAGGGTGAATAGGGCCTAGTATTGTTCCACTGTTCCTGAGACATTTCGAAAAACACAAGTTGGAAATAAATGAGATGACAACAAATGAACAAACAAACATACATACTCTGTTTTGAAACAGCATTGGGGCCAGTGTGTGATCGGTATATTGATACTGGCCCAACATCCTTTGATGTTTGGTCGAAATACTGACAAACAATGGAGTCATACTAACAAACAAAGTGGCCAACATTGGTTTCATTGCTATTTCATCGATCTATACATTGGACGAACACTGTTGGCACCAACATTGGTCTCAGTATGTGGTCCTGGCCTAAGGTTGCAGTCACAGTGATGCTGGTTTCGGTGGGTACTGCCGACAACCACCGTCGGCCAGAGATGGCCGATCTTTCCAAACCAGTGCACCACTGTGTGCACGATCACAATGTAGCCAGTCTCACTGCACAGATTTACAGACTTTGGACAACAGTCAGTGAAACTCAAATCAGTTTGTTTTCTTTGGTCGTACTGGCTGACATGACGTGAAATTTGGACTGTGAGAAATGCACAAGGGTAGTCAAAGAAGGAGTTTGTGGCATTGTGAGGATGAAAAATATCAGCACGATGTATTTGTAGCCCATGGACTGAAATTGCAGGTTTATTGGAAACCAGAAGTAGGGAAAATCTTTATCAGAAATTGTAGCCATAAATTATAACCTCAAAAAGAATTTGTTCAAGTGAGAAGGGTATCATGCCTTATGCTTAAAGTTACAGTACTGGATCTTTTTTAGGTTGTGGCGGGTGGGCATTAGCTGTTTACAAATTGTTATTATTGCATAATTGTGTTTTTATGCCAACTGGGTGTTGATTCTATTAAGTGAAGTGGTTTGCAAATGTGGTGGGGGTTTCTCCACTTTTCACAACTTTAGACGTTCACAGTATCTTATTGTAAACTTCATGTTTGTCTTTCAGACATGTACTGGATGATAGTCATTGAAGGTTAATTGACATATGTCTGACTGACTTCAAATAAATTCAGCAAAATGGAGTTTTTGTGATCTTGCTTTTCAAGATCACCAAGAATCATCTCAAGTACATAACAATGTTTCTCCCTTCATCTCATATATTCATAAAACTTAACTGGTCATTCGAATAACTGTGAATGGAATGTATAGTACTTCCCACATTCAGAAGGCAGATATTACTCATTCACAGCAAAAGCCTGAAAGCAGCACTTGACTGCAAGCACAGAGGCATCATGGTATCCATCCCACCCTAGGTTAAAACTAACCTTACCTCATCTCCTTGACCTCACCAAAAACTAATGAAAGAGATTGGACACACTGTGACCAAACTTCGGCCTATGTTATTTTGCAATCTGTGGGCCTGCGTCTGATGAACATTGTCCAGTGCAACTGTCAAAACAGCCTAAACTGACATGAGTGAAAGTTTAGGCTATGGGCAGGGCCATACTGAGGCCATGGTGAGATAGGCCCCTGCCATAAGTGCAGGCACAGAGTGGCACAATAACTGACCAGAGGAAAAAGAAAAAAAAAAAGATACACCACTTGGATTATGTATCAACAATGTGCTTAGATCATAAAGCTGGGGTTGCCACCTGTACTTTATTATAAAGTATGGTATGTTATTAATTATAGGATTAATTTTACATAAATCATTAAAAAGCTACAAAAGTTAACTGTGATTTTGTGTACAACGGATCAGCAAAGTAGTGGAAACTGAACCACCAACTGAGTACTTATTTTCAAATATAAACTAACTTTGTATGTCAGTATTGCCAATGTCAAAGTTCCAATTGGGATAAGAAGAGAAACCATTAATTTCATAGACTTTGCAACTAATAAGTAACAGTTATGAGTCTTCTAGACTGTGTAAATTAAGTAAACATCAGTCTGTGGATTATTTATTTCATGGAAAGTAGCTGACAATCTCCATAGCACTGCTCATTACATGTCTGCACTGGTCACAACATTTTGCATGCTTACGGATGACCACTGACAACTTTATTGATCTAATGGCTGTAGCACTACTGTAGTATGGTAAAGTCTGTTGTCGTGTGTTTAAATTCATTTTCTGTGAGGCATATTGAATGCAATAAAGTTTGGTTGTTTGGTTTTATGTCTTTATTATAATAGTAAATTATGGATAAAGGAACTTTAGTAAACTGAGTACTCCCAACACAGCATAATTTTAATCATGAAATGGACAAAATAGATAGCGAAAACGTTACATTGAAAAAATGCACCCAACAGATTGCTGCTGCAAAAATCTGCAGTTATGAACACAATTTATTTGGCTTATTACATGACGCAATAGAAACACATAGGAAATACATCAATGCATAAGTTCAATATCACAAAAACAGAAAGTACCCAGCCAATATTAAAGTCCTTATGTAGTCCGAATAGCAACGGGTACAGTGAACATTCCATCAAGCAAGCACACAAGGAAATGAGTCCTCTGCATGGCAGCACATGGTTATAGCCAGTTGGCAGTCATGGGGCCCCTCCAGGTGAATTGATGTGGCATGAACTCTTGTGGTGTGGCCTCTTACCATAGTGTCTCTTGTGGGACAGCTTGTACAAGGGGTGTTCAATAAGTAATGCAATACTTTTTTCTGAAAGCAGGTTTGTTTTATTGAGGATTCCTATACACTATATTATTCACCATTGTTTTGGCTACAAAACACTGTTTGACAATATAAATGCTGTCCAGTGCTATGGCCTTACGCCACCTAACTGGGAGGGCCTGTATGCCCATACGGTACCTCTCTGTTGGTCAACGTCAGAGCCAATGTCTTGCTGCATCGATAACCTCCTCATCATCCACATACTGCTTCCTACAGAGTGCACCCTTCATTGGGCCAAATTAATGGAAGAAGGAAGGGCGAGATCCAGACTATAGGATTGACGAGGAAGAACAGTCCAATGACATTTTGTGATCTCCTCCTGGGTGCGGAGACTTGTGTGAGGCCTTGCATTGTCACGGAGAAAGAGAAGACCATTTGCATTATCATGGTAATGAACACTCTGAAGCCGTTTCTTCAGTTTTCAATACTGAAAGAATCACAGCTGTGTGTGGCCATTTAGCATGTGCGAGATCGGACAAGTTTGTGTGACCTCATTGCAATGATGACAGATACCTTGCCCAACAGCTCATCCATCATCCGTGAATTGCTTCCTGCAGAGTGCTTTTGTTGAACTAGTACCTATGAATATCTGTGATGCTCTGCCAAAAGAAACTCAATGACAGCTCTCTGCATAGAACAAACCTCCATTACAGATGACATTTTGAAGGCTTTGTATAGCACCACTACCTATTGGAAGTTCATGGAATTATAGGGGCTGAAACAGAATGTTGCACAATGTTCTACAACAAATTCTACATCTTTCATCTGAAAATTGCCAAGAAAAGAATGTTGCATTACTTACTGAATGTTCCTCGTAGAGTGCGATGCCACGGGTGGTGAGAGCTAGAGGTTGGAATCAATCTCCGACAGCTGTACAACTCCATCTTGCTGTTATAGTCTGACACTACATTCTTACCCCCCACCCCCCAGAGACAATGCATAATGGTGGAAGTGACCCAACTTTTGTTACTCTACCATAGGCATGGGGGCACGACTGTTGGAGCTGGATCTAGGCACCACCGCTGGAGCTGGAAGGTCCTGCATCTCCTGCTCAACAACTTCTGGCTTCATGGGACTATTGTCATGGAGTCCACACCACTTGTAGATGGCAGATGCGGGTTCTGGTACAGAGGACAGAGGAAGGTGGGAGTGCCAGTGCCCAGTCAATTACCAACAGGTCATCAGGGCCCCAGCATTGGTGGCAGAGGCCAGGTACGCAAGTTATATGGACCAGAAGGGCATGCTGGTGGCATCACCAGAGATTACCCTCCATGGAGACTTCATACATCTGGTGGCCATTTGGACCCCAGATGATGGCCAGTACCTAAGTGTGATGGCAACCAAATGATCGCGCCCGCACCATGGCACCTATCTGGTAGCAGGGATGGAATGGGGACCAGAACAGATTAAGGTCTGGGGGTAAGAACAAAGAGAGAGAGAGATAGAGAGAGAGAGAGAGAGAGGTACAACACAGCCGTCCACGGTGAAATTCAGCCGGGCTCTACCCAGTGATCGGGGTGGCCCTATAGGTGGCCAAGAACAAGTTGGGGGCATTGTCCAATGATGTGGATTGTGCCAGGGCCCCCATCTTCTCTTTGAAAGTACATGCCATCCGTTCCACTTACCCATTCGACTGGGGGTGAAACGAGTGCTGTAAGAGGGTGTTGTAGCCTATGTGCTTCACAGAAATTGGAAAACTGGGGGCCATTGTCTATATTGTCTGCGACTTCTTGGACACTCAGGCTGCTAGTAATATACCATTGATTAGGAAACTCTGAATAAGTAATACTTTATTAATCACAATGAAACTTATCTATGAATCTGCACATGCAGACCTGAGTTTCAAACTACCCTAAATGAGCCACAATTACTGAGTGACAAACTGGTACAAGTTCAGAACGGCCATACTGTGGCTTCACTACAGTAACTAGGAAACAAAAGTTTGTAGATACTTATTGACAAAGTTCTGATAGCATTGGAGAGTAGGCACAGTTCATGCTTGATGGAAGTGTCTTCACTCCCCAATGATTGACTCAGGCTATGTCATGGTGAGTAGGCCTCACAATGACTCTACTCCAATAGGAACTTCCTGGAAGTTGGCAGGGTCAGATTTTGAACAGAGTGCCCTCCTGGAGTCTGGAAATGCTATTTCAGGGCAGAGGTGTGTAAGCAGCTGGAATTTGGCACCATACAGATAGATATGAAATTTCTTAAATGTGCAAATCATGGCCACTGCCTTTTTCTCAATCTGGGAATAATTGTGTTGGGCGGCATTTAGTGTCTTGGACACAAACACAATAGAATGCTCAGAACTACCCCCTTCCTTGTGAGACAACACCATCTCATCCCATGCTGCAAGGCATCTGTGGTAAGAAGAACAGGTGTCCCCAGCGAAAATGAGATGAGGTATGGTGCTGAATGGAGGTCCCATTTAAGTGCAGAAAAAGTTACTTTGCACTCTGGAGACCACTGGAATGGAACCCTGTGTTTACACAATGTGCTGAGTGGATAGAACAGTTTGGTGACATGGCTGTAATAGCTAATTTTGCTCATAAAGAATTGCAATTTCTTGTGATTCTGGAGCTTGGGTATGTTTTCTATGGTACGGGCTTGCCACCTGGTAGGATGGATGGCCTGTTTGCTAATGATAAAACAGAGGTACTGAATGGACTGTTGGAAAAATTTACATTTTTAGAGGTTACATTTTAGGCCAGCATTGGTTAATAAAAAAAAAAGATTGCAAGTTCTAATGGTGTTCATCAGTTGACACTCCTATCCCTGGGATGCCATTTAAATACACTCCTGGAAATGGAAAAAAGAACACATTGACACCGGTGTGTCAGACCCACCATACTTGCTCCGGACACTGCGAGAGGGCTGTACAAGCAATGATCACACGCACGGCACAGCGGACACACCAGGAACCGCGGTGTTGGCCGTCGAATGGCGCTAGCTGCGCAGCATTTGTGCACCGCCGTCGTCAGTGTCAGCCAGTTTGCCGTGGCATACGGAGCTCCATCGCAGTCTTTAACACTGGTAGCATGCTGCGACAGCGTGGACGTGAAGCGTATGTGCAGTTGACGGACTTTGAGCGAGGGCGTATAGTGGGCATGCGGGAGGCCGGGTGGACGTACCGCCGAATTGCTCAACACGTGGGGCGTGAGGTCTCCACAGTACATCGATGTTGTCGCCAGTGGTCGGCGGAAGGTGCACGTGCCCGTCGACCTGGGACCGGACCGCAGCGACGCACGAATGCACGCCAAGACCGTAGGATCCTACGCAGTGCCGTAGGGGACCGCACCGCCACCTCCCAGCAAATTAGGGACACTGTTGCTCCTGGGGTATAGGCGAGGACCATTCGCAACCGTCTCCATGAAGCTGGGCTACGGTCCCGCACACCGTTAGGCCGTCTTCCGCTCACGCCCCAACATCGTGCAGCCCGCCTCCAGTAGTGTCGCGACAGGTGTGAATGGAGGGACGAATGGAGACGTGTCGTCTTCAGCGATGAGAGTCGCTTCTGCCTTGGTGCCAATGATGGTCGTATACGTGTTTGGCGCCGTGCAAGTGAGCGCCACAATCAGGACTGCATACGACCGAGGCACACAGGGCCAACACCCGGCATCATGGTGTGGGGAGCGATCTCCTACACTGGCCGTACACCACTGGTGATCATCGAGGGGACACTGAATAGTGCACGGTACATCCAAACCATCATCGAACCCATCGTTCTACCATTCCTAGACCGGCAAGGGAACTTGCTGTTCCAACAGGACAATGCACGTCCGCATGTATCCCGTGCCACCCAACGTGCTCTAGAAGGTGTAAGTCAAATACCCTGGCCAGCAAGATCTCCGGATCTGTCCCCCATTGAGCATGTTTGGGACTGGATGAAGCGTCGTCTCACGCGGTCTGCACGTCCAGCACGAACGCTGGTCCAACTGAGGCGCCAGGTGGAAATGGCACGGCAAACCGTTCCACAGTACTACATCCAGCATCTCTACGATCGTCTCCATGGGAGAATAGCAGCCTGCATTGCTGCGAAATGTGGATATACACTGTACTAGTGCCGACATTGTGCATGCTCTGTTGCCTGTGTCTATGTGCCTGTGGTTCTGTCAGTGTGATCATGTGATGTATCTGACCCCAGGAATGTGTCAATAAAGTTTCCCCTTCCTGGGACAATGAATTCACGGTATTCTTATTTCAATTTCCAGGAGTGTAATTGTAGCATCAGCTGCTCTAAGTAATGCTGGAAGATTGCTGGTCCACTGGAGATACCAAAGGGCAATCAGTTATACGTGTAGAGGCCAAGGGGTGTCTTGAGCACCAACAGATCTTGAGACTGCATTTGCACTGTAGCTGTAGGTATGTCTCTGACAGATCAAGTTTTGTATAACAGAAACCGTTTTGTGACTTGGAAAAACAGGTTTCTGGTTGCGGAATGGGAAAATTATTGATGTGGTCCTGGGCATTAATGTCCAGTATTTTCACAATTACAAAGGGCATAGGTATGATGAGGAGTATGGTTCTCTTGTCTCTTCCTTTGCAGCATCTTGTCACAACTTTCCTACTGACATAGTGCCCTCTCTTGAAATGAAGTCTCATGATGACTCATCCTGCTAAAGGTCAACCTGTCAGACTGGTAATCAGTGTTAAAAGATGTCTGGAAGTCCCTTTTCAGCTGGATAATGGCACATTCTCTTCTTTTATGAACAGTGTTATAACCTTTAATCACTAATAAATTGCGTGGATATACAAAAGTAAAAACACTAGCGGGTTACATGTTACTAACTTCGTATCTGTCATTCGACTGCCATGCCGTGACATGCGGCCGGCGCCGTTCATAGCCAGGTGGTGCTCCCACGCTCGACCGAGCTGCGGAGCGCCTCTATCGCCGTGTTCGCGTACTAACGTAGCGGCACTTTTGAATGTCGTGGCACTGTCACAACACTTTTCCCCCCTTGAAAAAAAAAACACTCATTTCCTTGTAGACACGGACAGTGCGGAGACATCCATGGCCTCTTGGGAAGCCCCGAGAAGATCCCGCGGAGACACACGAGAGTATGGTCGAAAATGTCCAGGACGGAAGCTTGCGCGTGGAACGTGCCTCGTGGACGAGATGATGGGTGAAAACTCCGGAGCAGCATCCATAGGTGTCGTGGACCTGGGGGTGTGCTCCAGCGAGATGGGTCCCGGAGAAGGCGGCGTCGCGACTGGGGCCGGTTCCGGCGTACTCGGAAGCGGTAGTGACAGCGGCGGCAGCAACACGCCCGGCAGATCGGCAGCAGCGACAGGTCTGGCTTCTCGGGCCGGTGGAGACGAAAGAAGGGGTGGTGGTACCGGCGTGGCCACCACTTGTGGGCGCATCTGGTCGTAATGGCGAACAACCATGCCGTCGTCCGTACGTATTTCACAAAGCCGGCGGCCGCGAAGAGCCTGGACCACCCCTGGAATCCATTTAGGGCGAGATCCATACACCCATGCCCACATGTCGGCGCCCACCGGGTATTTTCCCGCACTAGGGGACACAGTACAAGGCCTGACAGGGTGAAGCAGGTGCAGTAGAGTGCGCGGTTGGCGGCCATGCAAGAGTTCAGCAGGGCTGTGATCACCCAGAGGCGTGAAGTGATAAGAACTCAGAAATTGCAACAGAGCGTCATCTGTGGAAAAATCGCTAAGGAATTTTTTCATTTGGCTTTTGAAAGTGTGGACAAGGCGCTCGACCTCCCCATTCGATTGCGGATGGAAGGGCGGTGCTGTAACATGATGAATCCCTTGTCCAGTACAAAAATCACGGAAGGCCTGCGAAGAGAACTGAGGGCCATTGTCCGTGACAATCGTGGATGGAAGACCTTCTAGCGCAAAGATTTTGGACAAAGCCAGCGTCGTCGCCGCAGTGGTGGGCGACGGACATCGAACAACAAACGGAAACTTCGAAAAGGCGTCAATCAACAGTAGCCAATAAGTGCCGAGGAAGGGGCCGGCAAAATCAGCGTGCACCCGTTCCCACGGCTGCGCCGGATCAGGCCACGGAGAGGGCAGAGTATGAGGTGCAGCCAATTGTTGAACACACTGATCACACGCAGCAACCATGTGGGCGATGTCCGAATCAATACGGGGCCAATAAACGTGCCTGCGGGCCAGGGACTTAGTCCGAGAAATCCCCCAATGGCCCTCATGCAATAGTTTGAGAACATCTTTGCAAAGAGAGGCGGGCACCACAACCCGTGGAGATGCGCCATCCGTGGCCAGAAGAACAACACCCTCACGAACAGACAGACGAAGGCACAAGGCGTGGTAGTTGCGAAGGGGATCTGATGCCTGGCCCTTGGTCCTGTCCGGCCAACCCCGCTGAACAAAACCGATCACCTGACGCAGGACCGGGTCCCGCGCAGTAGCCGACGCGACCTGCGAACCTGTAAGTGGAAAACCCTCGACTGCACGACGTTCTTCCTCATCAATGTGGAAACAGAGTAGTTCATCTCGATCGAAAACCGGGTCGGGGCCCATCGGCAAACGCAACAACGCGTCAGCGTTGGCGTGCTGGGCCATGGGGCGATAGTGAATCTCATAGTGAAAACGGGACAAGTATAAGGCCCAACGTTGCAGGCGGTGAGCTGCCTTATCCGGAAGCAACGCCGAGGGGCTGAACAGAGAGACCAGCGGCTTGTGGTCGGTGATGAGGTGAAACTTAGAACCATACAAAAAAACGCTGAACTTTTTTAGAGCATAAATGATAGCGAGTGCCTCCTTTTCTATTTGAGAGTAACGCCGTTGGGCATTGTTGAGGGTCTTGGAAGCGTAGGCGATGGGTCGTTCTGACCCATCCTCATACCGATGGGCGAGAACAGCCCCTAGGCCATACTGTGACGCATCAGTCGCCAGAACCAAGTGCTGACCCGGACGGAATGTGGCAAGACAAGGCGCCGGCTGCAAATGAGCCTTCAGGCGGACAAAAGCCTGCTCACACTCGGCGGACCAACAGATAGGAATGTTTTTGCGTAACAGCTGATGCAGAGGATGAGCCACCGCCACAGCGGAGGGTATGAATTTGTGATAATAAGCAACCTTGCCTAGAAACGCCTGAAGTTCTTTGACCGTAGACGGCCGGGGTAGAGCGGTAATGGCCGCAACGTTCTGTCGTAGAGGACGTATACCCTCACGGGACAAGTGGAAACCAAGATACACAATGGAGGGTTGGAAGAACTGTGACTTGTCCAGATTGCACTTCAACACTG
This sequence comes from Schistocerca serialis cubense, assembly GCF_023864345.2. Classification (NCBI taxonomy): domain Eukaryota; kingdom Metazoa; phylum Arthropoda; class Insecta; order Orthoptera; family Acrididae; genus Schistocerca; species Schistocerca serialis. The sequence goes on along the minus strand of NC_064638.1, from coordinate 153,674,243 downwards.
CTGAATGCAGAACCCGAAACAGTGAACGCAAATTGCGAAGGTGCTCCTCAGTGGAGGCCCCCGTGACAACAATGTCATCCAGGTAGTTGATGCAGCCGGGAACGGAAGCCGTGAGCTGTTCCAAAAACCGCTGAAAAATGGCCGGCGCGCTAGCGACGCTAAATGGTAACCGCTGGTACTGATACAACCCACAAGGAGTGTTGATGACGAGAAATTCCTTGGAAGATGCATCCAATGGCAACTGATGGTACGCCTCCGATAAGTCAAGTTTGGAAAAGAACTGGCCCCAGCGAGCTTGGTAAATAACTCCTCAGGACGGGGAAGAGGATAAGTGTCAATGAGGCTTTGAGCGTTGACAGTGGCTTTAAAATCACCACACAATCGCAGACTCCCGTTTGGTTTAGAAACCACCACGATGGGCGATGCCCATTCGCTGGAGGTAACAGGAAGGAGAATCCCCGAAGCTGTTAACCTGTCTATCTCAGCTTTGACAGGTGCACGCAATGCCATCGGAATAGGGCATGCCCGGAAAAACTTAGGGCGAGCCATAGGTTTAAGAGTAATGTGGGCTTCAAAATCCTTGGCACGACCCAGACCAGCAGAGAACATGGACGAGAATTCAGAACACAAGCCATCCAGCTGTTGATACGGAATGTCCTCAGATATGAGGTGCACATCATCATCAATGGAGAACCCGAACAACTGGAAAGCATCATAACCAAACAGGTTTTCAGTGCCCGCATGATCCACCACATAAAACGTGAGGGGCCTAACAACAGACTTGTAGGCAGTGGAAGCATCAAACTGGGCAACGATAGGAATTTTCTGCTTATTATAAGTTCGTAGATTTCGCGTGATTGGAGACAAAGGAGGGGAGCCCAACTCCAAATATGTGCGAGAATTAATGAGAGTTACTGCAGAGCCAGTGTCCACTTACATGCGAATGTCTTTATCCAGAACACGAACAGTAACAAACAACTTATTCGTTTGAGAAAGCACACAGTTAACATCCATGTCCGATGCCCCGTCCTCGTCGACAGGAACTTGAGGGGACTGACACACAGAAGCAATGTGGCCCTTTTTCCTACATGAATTACACGTGGCCCAACATTTTGGACACGCGGCCCTGTCATGCTGTACGAAACAACGTGGACAAGAAGGAAGGGCGGAACGAACCTGTTTCTGTGATTGCTGTTTTCGCTGCGAGCGTGGCGGCCCAACACGACGTTGTTGACGCGAGTGCACCGCCGCCACATCGTCGTGTCCCTGTGAAACAGGCAAATTGTCCGCGTCGAAAGTGGTTTGTACAGTGCCTACATCACACCACGCGTCTATTTGCGCACCAGCAGCGTGAGACACTTCAAACGATTGAGCGATGCTGAGAACTTCTGACAACGACGGGTTTGGCAATTGTAAGGCACGTTGCTGAACTTCTTTATCAGGAGCAAGCCGTAAAATAGCGTCCCTAACCATTGAATCAGCGTAAGACTCATGATGAGTGTCCGTGACAAACTGACATTTCCGACTCAGACCGTGTAGTTCCGCCGCCCAAGCCCGGTAAGATTGATGGGGCTGTTTACGACACCAGTAGAACGCCACGCGGGCGGCAACGACATGGGTGTTTTTTCGGTAATAGTTAGACAATAAGTCACACATTTCTTGGAAGGACAGAGAGGCAGGTTCCCGCAGAGGGGCTAAATGAGATAGCAGCTGATAGGTCCGTGGAGAAATCCAAGATAGAAATAACGACTTACACATAGGAGCGTCGTCAACGCCGAAAGCCAAGAAGTGTTGCCGCAAACGCTTCTCATAATCCTCCCAGTCTTCAGCGGCCTCGTCATTAGGAGGAAACGGAGGCGGAGAAGAGGAAGACAGACGATGAGTAAGCGACCTCGACAACGCCTGAATAGCAGCTGTCAGCTGTGTTTGTTGTTCAATAAGCGCTTGCATAAGCTGTTCCATGTCTGCCCCGACACGAACACACAATTCCACAACGCAGGATAAAAATACCCGACCTCGTCACCAAAAAGTGTTATAACCTTTAATCACTAATAAATTGTGTGGATATACAAAAGTAGAAACACTAGCGGGTTACATGTTACTAACTTCGTATCTGTCATTCGACTGCCATGCCGTGACATGCGGCTGGCGCCGTTCATAGCCAGGTGGCGCTCCCGTGCTCGGCCGAGCTGCGGAGCACCTCTATCGCCGTGTTCGCGTACTAACGTAGCGGCACTTTTGAATGTCGTGGCACTGTCACAACAAACAGTACTACTTATTACAAGAAAATAACTAAGTAGTATCTATGCTGTGTTAGATTCTCCTCCACTACATCCTTCTCATTGGAGAATAACATCATATGGTGGCCATTATATATGTTGATAGACACACAAATAAACACAAACACACACACAAAATTCAAGCTTTCACAACCCACGGTTGCTTCATCAGGAAAGAGGGAAGGAGAGGGAAAGACGAAAGGATGTGGGTTTTGAGGGAGAGGGCAAGGAATCATTCCAATCCCGGGAGTGGAAAGACTTACCTTAGGGCGGAAAATAGGACAGGTATACACTTGCACACACACACACACACACATATCCATCCACACATATACAGACACAAGGAGACATTTGTGAAGGCAAAGAGTTTGGGCAGAGATGTCAGTCGAGGCGGAAGTACAGAGGCAAAGATGTTGTCGAATGACAGGTGAGGTATGAGCGGCGGCAACTTGAAATTAGTGGAGGTTGAGGCCTGGTGGGTAATGGGAAGAGAGGATATACTGAAGGGCAAGTTCCCATCTTCGGAGTTCTGACAGGTTGGTGTTAGTGTGAAGTATCCAGATAACCCGGACGGTGTAACACTGTGCCAAGATGTGCTGGCTGTGCACCAAGGCATGTTTAGCCACAGGGTGATCCTCATTACCAACAAACACTGTCTGCCTGTGCCCATTCATACGAATGGACAGTTTGTTGCTGGTCATTCCCACATAGAAAGCTTCACAGTGTAGGCAGGTCAGTTGGTAAATCACGTGGGTGCTTTCACATGTGGCTCTGCCTTTGATCGTGTACACCTTCCGGGTTACAGGACTGGAATAGGTGGTGGTGGGAGGATGCACGGGACAGGTTTTACACCATGGGCAGTTACTTGGGGAGGAGCCAGAGGGTAGGGAAGGTGGTTTGGGGATTTCGTAGGGATGAACCGAGAGGTTACGAAGGTTAGGTGGATGGCGGAAAGACACTCTTGGTGGAGTGGGGAGGATTTTGTGAAGGATGGATCTCATTTCAGGGCAGGATTTGAGGAAGTCGTATCCCTGCTGGAGAGCCACATTCAGAGTCTGATCCAGTCCCGGAAAGTGTCCTGTCACAAGTGGGGCACTTTTGGGGTTCTTCTGTGGGAGGTTCTGGGTTTGAGGGGATGAGGAAGTGGCTCTGGTTATTTGCTTCTGTACCAGGTCGGGAGGGTAGTTGCGGGATAAGAAAGCTGTTTTCAGGTTGTCGGTGTAATGGTTCAGGGATTCCGGACTGGAGCAGATTCGTTTGCCACAAAGACCTAGGCTGTAGGGAAGGGACCGTTTGATATGGAATGGGTGGCAGCTGTCATAATGGAGGTACTGTTGCTTGTTGGTGGGTTTGATGTGGACGGATGTGTGAAGCTGGCTGTTGGACAGATGGAGGTCAATGTCAAGGAAAGTGGCATGGGATTTGGAGTATGACCAGGTGAATCTGATGGAACCAAAGGAGTTGAGGTCGGAGAGGAAATTCTGGAGTTCTTCTTCACTGTGAGTCCAGATCATGAAGATGTCATCAATAAATCTGTACCAAACTTTGGTATATAATGGAAAGTATCTTTGGGTTAGATGCATTTGAGCAGCTTGGTTTTTTTATGTCCAAGAATACCTGTGTGGTTTCCATGTTGATTCCATTTTGTGGCATTTGTGAAAAAACTGCCTCATATTCAGATCTGTTTACCCCAGTTTAGGACAGGCTGCGGATGTAGCTGTAATGTGGGGCTGCCTGATTATTCATTTCTTACAGGTCATGGTTAAACCGGAATTGGACAGATTGGAGGCCCTCAAGATGACTGCCCTTATCTCATCAATTCCTTGTCGGTTGTTTATAATGCCAGTAAAATTTCAGTCCAGCAAATTCCACATAGGATTGACAGTCATAATGATCTGACACAGATTAAAAAGATCAGTAAAAGACAAACTATCAGAATGTTTCGTGATACACAGCTTATGAAGCAAACCAAACACACTATGTGAAGACCACAAAAGAAAAAGGAGACCAAAATAAGACCATCACTGGTCTGGATCTACATTGTAGCCAGTGAAGTGATGGTGGAGATCTCATGAGTATCTTTCCCAGTCATCAACACCACCAATGGTGAGGGCTGGAGATGGGAATGTCTCCAACAGGTGTGAAAGCTTCATGGTGCTGTTAGTCTGTTACTACAGATACAACAGTGCAGAAGAGAGAACAACTGCAGAAGTATGAAATTCAATGGGAAATCAAACATGCCACTTGCGTAACTAATGATCCACAAAATAAGTGTAATGTAAAATGCAAATCAGCCTCAGCTGGAATAGAATTGCAGACATGTTGGGGCCGTATGCTATTCAAAATGCAATAGATGATCTAAACGTAGACAATTTCACAGCTAACAAACAGATACTTCTAATCAGGCACAAAACTGTTTCCATGGTGGTGAGGTTTTTGACAGTCAAAACTGGCTTTCAAAATTAGTTTATAGATTTTTTATGAAAATAGTGATCGTTCTGCTGATGGCATATTTCAAGTAATTTAAAAGTAAATAGAAAAATAAAAATTATCTTTTCAGATTGCTAAGAGCAAAAGTGTGAATTTTGGAGCTAACCATTTTTTATTCACATATATGAAATATTTGGCACCACATTTATTTAAAGGAAATTGTTACGGACACGCAGTGCATAACTGCACGAATCGTGCCATGAATTTTTTATTAAATGACTTAGAGGCTGCAATTTTGAAAAGCTATGTTCATTTTTCCAACTCTGCTATTAAAAGGGAAGAATTGAAAAAAATGTTGAGCCAGTGGATGGAGATTCCCTTGAAGTGAAATGCCATATGGGAACAAGATGTCTCTTCCTTTTACTCTGCATAGTTACATTATTATTAAATTGGTAAACCATCATCAGTTATTTTGTAAGCTTAGGAGTGAACTGTACAATGATTTTGCAAAACTTATTGATGATTAACATTGGCAGTGGGTTGAATGAAATTTACTTTAATTTTTGTAGACATATTTTAAATTTATTTATTAAAACTGTAAAATTCATAATAATTTTGGGTTTGTATAATATCATGGATATCTGCAAAAATGGCCTAACAGAAAGAAAACAAGTTCTCTTCTTTGCATATGAGTCAGGTTAAAAAATTAAACTGTAAAAACTAGTAAAATTCGTACAAACTTTTTATTACTTGTTGACAAAATTTTAGGATAATTAAATAAATGGTTTATCAACAGTTACAAAAAGGCCAGATTGTTAATCACCATAAAGATGACACATTGAGTTGCAGACAGGCACAATGGAAACTGTTACGCACTGAGTTTTCAGCCAAAACCTTTTTCAGAAAGAAAGGAAAACACACACAAACTCATACAAACAGGCACACCTCATGCACATGTGACCACTACCTCCGGCCACTGTGGCCAGACTGAAGCTGTTACATTAAAGGAAAGCAGCAATCCTGAGTGGGGCAAGGAAGGGATAGGGATAGCAGTGTACAGATGGGGGGGGGGGGGGGGGGAGAGAAGAATGCTGTCTGGTGGTGTTTGGAGGGACTAGAACAAGGCATGCCAAGCCTGCCAGGTGCAGCATCAGGAGGGGGAGGGGGGGGGGGAAGGGGGAGGAGGGAAGAGACTGGTTGGTGCATTGACAGAGAGTAGCACACAATAAGGGTGGGAGGAAGTGAACTGGGAGAAGCTTTAAATAAATTGTTTGATTTTACTGGCAAACTGGTTCTTTACATTAATCAATATAAATTTATAAAAGGGTGTAGAATTTGACCATTTTGTTAGCAGCTGGACGTTTAAAGCTGCAGAAACTCTGTTTAAATATGGATAAACATCATGGGGAAATTACATTATTAAACAAATTATATGATCAAATATATACTTTCAAAGGTTTTGTAGAATTATCCACTGCACAAAAAATGGTAACAAATATTTAATAATACAAATGATGATTTGACAAATTAATACCATTTCTGTTGTTGAGTCCCATCACTGCATTCACATAGATTTTTCTTTGATGGATCTTAATTGGCAGGATGAAAGAAACAACGTATCTCTGAATTTGATAAAAAATTGCTTATTTATTTGTTTTAATTTAAATATAAGCTAAAAAGACACTGTGAAGTTGTTTAGCAGGCTCAAATGCAACAATATGCTGATTGTCTCTGGCCTTACGTGTCCATGTTTGACAACCAAAAAGAAAATGGAAAACATGAGTGTTTCAACGAGATGGATCTTTGTGATGTTCATTATCACTCTGTTTTGCCACATCTTTGTGAACTTCCTCACAGCTGCTCACCCTAAAGTGATCTGTCATCTTATCTCAGCCTCACAGCTTCCTGTATCACAGATGATTGACCTAAGATAGATGAAAGAATGCATTACTTCTAGTTCCTTTTGCCAACCTGTGCATTGAACTTGTGCTCCTCAATCAAGTACCATTAGTTTGGACTTACTGAGAGTGTTGTATAATCCATATTATATATATGATCAAAGAATGAAAAAAATACAAATGTCCCAATTAAAATGAATGACACTGCAGCATTCGAAAAGAAACTGATAAAACTTGCACAGAACACTGTAATGGAAATCTTCTTTAAATGAAGACAAACTATTTAATTCTGACAAGGTTACAGATAGGATTAATAAATTCTTTACAACCTATAGCAAGAAATCTTATAAAATTTCACCAGAACTGAAAGCTATATATTTTTTATATAACTCATTGTGCTTGATGGAGGCTCCTTCATAAAAATAGCTCTGTAACATCTTGCTCCTACCTATGTTGTATTTTATATGTAGGGTTATACAAATTGCCATGCTCATTGTTATTGCTGTCATATTAAGAACAGAGAATTTTTTGAGGTGGAAATACATAAATAAGTCTGTCATAAACAGAAGGTTGATTTGAATACAATAGTGCCTTGCTAGTCATGGTCATATTGGAGGTGGTATGCTCTTGCCTACCTCTGGTCTTTGAACTGACTTCTCCACTCTGTTACATGGGTACCTACAGTTTAACATGGGCCACAAAGTATGGTAAACCCACCATTTTACACAGTAACAAACATTGCCAGCAGTGAAAGAAGTGAGAAGTGACAGATTAAAATCCTAGGATCAAATCCATGACCTTCAGTTTTGTAGTTTGGCACTTCACTAGTGTTCCACTGAAACTCACTAGAAATATTTGTACATCAATAAGAGAGATATTCAGTTTAGGTTGATTACATAAGGAATCAATTGGGGGTACAGGATTCCTATTCAGGTATATATTCCTGTGGACTATTAACATATCTCTCTCAATCCTGGAAGTGAGCCACAAATTCAGGAGGGCAGTGAACTCTCACAATGAAATAATTACTCTGTATGAGAACCATGTCATAGAACATGAATATAAGATCAAGGGTAAGAGAGCTAATATTGGTTGTAATTCACAGACAGTGTATACAAGAAATGGTAACGATAATCTCTAGATCGCTTTCAATTTTTTCTTAAAACAAATGTATGGAAAGCAAGGACTTCCTCTTCTGGGAATTATCTTCAGTTGTTACCTGCAAGATGATAGGAGGTATGTGTAGTTGGGCTCTGTGTACTATCTCGTTTACTGAATGATAATTATCATTTTTCTGGTAAATGTGTCTGCATTCATAGTAGGATCCTTTTAGCAAAAGCATATTAATTTTGGTATGTGAGTTTTATGTTACAGTTTGATGTATCAGGATTGTGCACACATTGTTTTAGAACAGACTGACTGATAGCATGTTGCATTGTGTCACTTAAGTATAATATTCACACAAATTTGAACCTGCATATTCTTTTCTCCAAAGTCTGAATTAATACTTATTACCACTTTTTACATGGAAATTAATGTAGTATTTTCACAGTCGAAATGCTGTTAAAGAATGATAATGCACAATCTCCAGGCCCGATACCTGAGAAGGAAAAGTAAACAACAGTGGCCTATAAAAGTCAATGGAGGTAATATAAAATTATAATTGATTATAATTTGGTGCATGTTATAGTAGTAACTGCATCTTGCCATTGCATTTGTGACATGTCTTTCGCAAGGCAAGTCTTTCTTAATGCATTGCATACTTTTTACAAGATTTAAATATTTTTTCCACTTTTTGTTCTGCCGGTGAGGACAGATGTGTTACAACAGGCAACACATGACAGGACAAATTGCATGTACAAGTATTACAAATACACCACTAAGATATCTTATGATACCTGATTAGAAAAAAAAAAAAAAAATACCTAGATGAATTGAAGGAAAAAGGACAATTAAAAGAAGTATCAATTGATGACAAATCTTGAGGTTACACTAAAAACCTTGCAATTTAAAGAATTTGTAAATATATTAATCATTGTGTGCTCAAGGATCATGGCACTGAGATCATCACTTTTGTATGACATGTAGCTGAATGTTCAGCACTCCCTTGTTATGTTTTATAATGTGGTGTGCTTATGCCTGACAATTCAGTTAGAATCCCATTATTGCTACTTGCATTGCTCATACCCATGCAAGCCCAAGTTAAGTCAGTAACATTCAATATTGGAATTACTAGTTGTGTTATGATGAAAATTGCCAAATTTGGTAACATGGAGCAGGTAGAAGATAACATGGAGCATGCCAAGAAAATGTCAGAGATGGCAACGTGGCTGAACCTAATGTCGAAATTACAGATGCTGCCACCACTGAGACTGAGGTACAGATATATCTCCTCCCAGCAGAGGCAGTTCAGCAGACATCTGGAGTAGCATATTCGTTTGCAATGCTTTATCAAAAATTAGATGCAATGTTGTGTGCTACACTGAATAATGTAGCAAAGGAACAATCAGAACAAGTTAAGACGATACTCAATCAGGTCAAATCAACACTGTATCAGGTTGTAAAGGACCAATAAGATCAAATTAGATTAACTTTGACATGATAGATGGGATCAATGAAAATTTTGCAGGAAAATGTTCCAAGTCTGGCCTCAGCAGCCAGAGACTGTGGTCATGTGTGTGTGAGTTGCATTTGCTTGTGTGTGTGTATGCTGCCTATTTCTGACAAAGACCTTTTCGTCTGGAAGCACACTTTCTGACAGTCTTTTTTTTGTGACTGTGTGCAAATCAGCATCTTTGCTGTATGGTGAGTTGCTATTATCCTTTTCATAATATTGTTACATCCCATCCTGGATTTTCCATTGTTTGAATTGAAAAACATGTATGAAAGTATTCTGGAAACAATAAAGCAATTATGGAATGAAGTCAAATGGTTCAAATGGCTCTGAGCACTATGAGACTTAACTTCTGAGGTCATCAGTCCCCTAGAACTTAGAACTACTTAAACTTAATGAACCCAAGGACATCACACACATCCATGCCCGTGGCAGGATTCGAACCTGCGACCGTAGCGGTCGCGCGGGGAATGAAGTCAGTGCATCAAAGACAGCATAGTCTGCAATGGAAACCTCTGTGCAACAAATCATGAACCAGTTCCTAAATTTATTTGTGGAACAGGAAGCAAAGTTCCAAGAAAGTTTTGACGGGCAGTGTCAAGAACTTACAAGTGATTTTTTCTCTTGGTTATGAACTCAAAAACTGCATCTTAATGAATAACTTAGCACTGAGTTACATGTGGCTGCACGGAGTGTAAGCCAAGAACTGATGCATGAATGCAGCACATTGAATGATGCTGTAAGCAATGAGTTAATACAAATTAAAACTTAATTACATTGTGAGATACCATGATGGCATGACGAAGTAAACGCTCAGGTAAGTGACCTGTGGTAAGAATTAGCAGCTATAGCAGGTACCACTCATGAACAATGACTGATAAGTGCACATGATGGTGATGTACACTCCTGGAAATGGAAAAAAGAACACATTGACACCGGTGTGTCAGACCCACCATACTTGCTCCGGACACTGCGAGAGGGCTGTACAAGCAATGATCACACGCACGGCACATCTACATCTACATCTACATCTACATTGATACTCCGCAAGCCACCCAACGGTGTGTGGCGGAGGGCACTTTACGTGCCACTGTCATTACCTCCCTTTCCTGTTCCAGTCGCGTATGGTTCGCGGGAAGAACGACTATCTGAAAGCCTCCGTGCGCGCTCTAATCTCTCTAATTTTACATTCGTGATCTCCTCGGGAGGTATAAGTAGGGGGAAGCAACATATTCGATACCTCATCCAGAAACGCACCCTCTCGAAACCTGGCGAGCAAGCTACACCGCGATGCAGAGCGCCTCTCTTGCAGAGTCTGCCACTTGAGTTTATTAAACATCTCCGTAACGCTATCACGGTTACCAAATAACCCGGTGACGAAACGCGCCGCACTTCTTTGGATCTTCTCTATCTCCTCCGTCAACCCGACCTGGTACGGATCCCACACTGATGAGCAATACTCAAGTATAGGTCGAACGAGTGTTTTGTAAGCCACCTCCTTTATTGATGGACTACATTTTCTAAGCACTCTCCCAATGAATCTCAACCTGGTACCCGCCTTACCAACAATTAATTTTATATGATCATTCCACTTCAAATCGTTCCGTACGCATACTCCCAGATATTTTACAGAAGTAACTGCTACCAGTGTTTGTTCCGCTATCATATAATCATACAATAAAGGATCCTTCTTTCTATGTATTCGCAATACATTACATTTGTCTATGTTAAGGGTCAGTTGCCACTCCCTGCACCAAGTGCCTATCCGCTGCAGATCTTCCTGTATTTCGCTACAATTTTCTAATGCAGCAACTTCTCTGTATACTACAGCATCATCCGCGAAAAGCCGCATGGAACTTCCGACACTATCTACTACGTCATTTATATATATTGTGAAAAGCAATGGTCCCATAACACTCCCCTGTGGCACGCCAGAGGTTACTTTAACGTCTGTAGACGTCTCTCCATTGATAACAACATGCTGTGTTCTGTTTGCTAAAAACTCTTCAATCCAGCCACACAGCTGGTCTGATATTCCGTAGGCTCTTACTTTGTTTATCAGGCGACAGTGCGGAACTGTATCGAACGCCTTCCGGAAGTCAAGAAAAATAGCATCTACCTGGGAGCCTGTATCTAATATTTTCTGGGTCTCATGAACAAATAAGGCGAGTTGGGTCTCACACGATCGCTGTTTCCGGAATCCATGTTGATTCCTACATAGTAGATTCTGGGTTTCCAGAAATGACATGATACGTGAGCAAAAAACATGTTCTAAAATTCTACAAGAGATCGACGTAAGAGATATAGGTCTATAGTTTTGCGCATCTGCTCGACGACCCTTCTTGAAGACTGGGACTACCTGTGCTCTTTTCCAATCATTTGGAACCCTCCGTTCCTCTAGAGACTTGCGGTACACGGCTGTTAGAAGGGGGGCAAGTTTCGCGTACTCTGTGTAGAATCGAATTGGTATCCCGTCAGGTCCAGTGGACTTTCCTCTATTGAGTGATTCCAGTTGCTTTTCTATTCCTTGGACACTTATTTCGATGTCAGCCATTTTTTCGTTTGTGCGAGGATTTAGAGAAGGAACTGCAGTGCGGTCTTCCTCTGTGAAACAGCTTTGGAAAAAGGTGTTTAGTATTTCAGCTTTACGCGTGTCATCCTCTGTTTCAATGCCATCATCATCCCGTAGTGTCTGGATATGCTGTTTCGAGCCACTTACTGATTTAACGTAAGACCAGAACTTCCTAGGATTTTCTGTCAAGTCGGTACATAGAATTTTACTTTCGAATTCAATGAACGCTTCACGCATAGCCCTCCTTACGCTAACTTTGACATCGTTTAGCTTCTGTTTGTCTGAGAGGTTTTGGCTGCGTTTAAACTTGGAGTGGAGCTCTCTTTGCTTTCGCAGTAGTTTCCTAACTTTGTTGTTGTACCACGGTGGGTTTTTCCTGTCCCTCACAGTTTTACTCGGCACGTACCTGTCTAAAACGCATTTTACGATTGCCTTGAACTTTTTCCATAAACACTCAACATTGTCAGTGTTGGAACAGAAATTTTCGTTTTGATCTGTTAGGTAGTCTGAAATCTGCCTTCTATTACTCTTGCTAAACAGATAAACCTTCCTCCCTTTTTTTATATTCCTATTAACTTCCATATTCAGGGATGCTGCACACTGGACTCGCATTCGGAAGGACGACGGTTCAATCCCGCGTGCAGCCATCCTGATTTAGGTTTTCCGTGATTTCCCTAAATCACTCCAGGCAAATGCCGGGACGGTTCCTCTGAAAGGGCACGGCCGACTTCCTTCCCCATCCTTCCCTAATCCGATGAGACCGATGACCACGCTGTCTGGTCTCCTTCCCCAAACCAACCAACCAACCAGGGATGCTGCAATGGCCTTATGATCACTGATTCCCTGTTCTGTGCATACAGAGTCGAAAAGTTCGGGTCTGTTTGTTTTCAGTAGGTCCAAGATGTTATCTCCACGAGTCGGTTCTCTGTTTGATTGCTCGAGGTAATTTTCGGATAGTGCACTCAGTATAATGTCACTCGATGCTCTGTCCCTACCACCCGTCCTAAACATCTGAGTGTCCCAGTCTATATCTGGTAAATTGAAATCTCCACCTAAGACTATAACATGCTGAGAAAATGTATGTGAAATGTATTCCAAATTTTCTCTCAGTTGTTCTGCCACTAATGCTGCTGAGTCGGGAGGTCGGTAAAAGGAGCCAATTATTAACCTAGTTCGGTTGTTTAGTGTAACCTCCACCCATAATAATTCACAGGAACTATCCACTTCTACTTCACTACAGGATAAACTACTACTAACAGCGACGAACACTCCACCACCGGTTGCATGCAATCTATCCTTTCTAAACACCGTCTGTACCTTTGTAAAAATTTCGGCAGAATTTATCTCTGGCTTCAGCCAGCTTTCTGTACCTATAACGATTTCAGCTTCGGTGCTTTCTATCAGCGCTTGAAGTTCCGGTACTTTACCAACGCAGCTTCGACAGTTGACAATTACAATACCGATTGCTGCTTGGTCCTCGCATGTCCTGACTTTGCCCTGCACCCGTTGAGGCTGTTGCCCTTTCTGTACTTGCCCAAGGCCATCTAACCTAAAAAACCGCCCAGCCCACGCCACACAACCCCTGCTACCCGTGTAGCCGCTTGTTGCGTGTAGTGGACTCCTGACCTATCCAGCGGAACCCGAAACCCCACCACCCTATGGCGCAAGTCGAGGAATCTGCAGCCCACACGGTCGCAGAACCGTCTCAGCCTCTGATTCAGACCCTCCACTCGGCTCTGTACCAAAGGTCCGCAGTCAGTCCTGTCGACGATGCTGCAGATGGTGAGCTCTGCTTTCATCCCGCTAGCGAGACTGGCAGTCTTCACCAAATCAGATAGCCGCCGGAAGCCAGAGAGGATTTCCTCCGATCCATAGCGACACACATCATTGGTGCCGACATGAGCGACCACTTGCAGATGGGTGCACCCTGTACCCTTCATGGCATCCGGAAGGACCCTTTCCACATCTGGAATGACTCCCCCCGGTATGCACACAGAGTGCACATTGGTTTTCTTCCCCTCTCTTGCTGCCATTTCCCTAAGGGGCCCCATTACGCGCCTGACGTTGGAGCTCCCAACTACCAGTAAGCCCACCCTCTGCGACTGCCCGGATCTTGCAGACTGAGGGGCAACCTCTGGAACAGGACAAGCAGCCATGTCAGGCCGAAGATCAGTATCAGCCTGAGACAGAGCCTGAAACCGGTTCGTCAGACAAACTGGAGAGGCTTTCCGTTCAGCCCTCCGGAATGTCTTTCGCCCCCTGCCACACCTTGAAACGACCTCCCACTCTACCACAGGTGAGGGATCAGCCTCAATGCGGGCAGTATCCCGGGCAACCACAGTCGTAGTCCGATCAGGGGATGCGTGGGATGAGCTGGCCATCCCCGACAAACCCCCATCCGGAGCCCAACAGTGATGCCCATTGGCAACAGCCTCAAGCTGTGTGACCGAAGCCAACACTGCCTGAAGCTGGGAGCGAAGGGATGCCAACTCAGCCTGCATCCGAACACAGGCACAGCGGACACACCAGGAACCGCGGTGTTGGCCGTCGAATGGCGCTAGCTGCGCAGCATTTGTGCACTGCCGCCGTCAGTGTCAGCCAGTTTGCTGTGGCATACGGAGTTCCATCGCAGTCTTTAACACTGGTAGCATGCTGCGACAGCGTGGACGTGAACCGTATGTGCAGTTGACGGACTTTGAGCGAGGGCGTATAGTGGGCATGCGGGAGGCCGGGTGGACGTACCGCCGAATTGCTCAACACGTGGGGCGTGAGGTCTCCACAGTACATCGATGTTGTCGCCAGTGGTCGGTGGAAGGTGCATGTGCCCGTCGACCTGGGATCGGACCGCTGCGACGCACGGATGCACGCCAAGACCGTAGGATCCTACGCAGTGCCGTAGGGGACCGCACCGCCACTTCCCAGCAAATTAGGGACACTGTTGCTCCTGGGGTATCGGCGAGGACCATTCGCAACCGTCTCCATGAAGCTGGGCTACGGTCCCGCACACCTTTTGGCCGTCTTCCGCTCACGCCCCAACATCGTGCAGCCCGCCTCCAGTGGTGTCGCGACAGGCGTGAATGGAGGGACGAATGGAGACGTGTCGTCTTCAGCGATGAGAGTCGCTTCTGCCTTGGTGCCAATGATGGTCGTATGCGTGTTTGGCGCCGTGGAGGTGAGCGCGACAATCAGGACTGCATACGACCGAGGCACACAGGGCCAACACCCGGCATCATGGTGCGGGGAGCGATCTCCTACACTGGCCGTACACCACTGGTGATCGTCGAGGGGACACTGAATAGTGCACGGTACATCCAAACCGTCATCGAACCCATCGTTCTACCATTCCTAGACCGGCAAGGGAACTTGCTGTTCCAACAGGACAATGCACGTCCGCATGTATCCCGTGCCACCCAACGTGCTCTAGAAGGTGTAAGTCAACTACCCTGGCCAGCAAGATCTCCGGATCTGTCCCCCATTGAGCATGTTTGGGACTGGATGAAGCGTCGTCTCACGCGGTCTGCACGTCCAGCACGAACGCTGGTCCAACTGAGGGGCCAGGTGGAAATGGCATGGCAAGCCGTTCCACAGGACTACATCCAGCATCTCTACGATCGTCTCCATGGGAGAATAGCAGCCTGCATTGCTGCGAAATGTGGATATACACTGTACTAGTGCCGACATTGTGCATGCTCTGTTGCCTGTGTCTATGTGCCTGTGGTTCTGTCAGTGTGATCATGTGATGTATCTGGCCCCAGGAATGTGTCAATAAAGTTTCCCCTTCCTGGGACAATGAATTCACGGTGTTCTTATTTCAATTTCCAGGAGTGTATTTGGGAATGCACATTTGTCTGACAGTACAGAGAAACAATGGGACCGGTCACTCCCTGTATGAATAATTTGTTCAGTCATGCAGGTGGAGGACTGACTTTGTCAGCTAACCTATTAGTAGGGAGCTCACTGAGTACTGGCAATTTCAGGTGTTTTATGGAGAAGTAATGTCCACATACAGTCATATTCATCAGAGGATTCAGAGATGTTGCCTGAAAACATGAAATGAACAACAAAAAATTAAGCTAGTCATGGCATATATACAAGAAAATGCCATCCATTGGGATAAAGAAATAGCTGAGAAATGACAATTTTCATCTATACATGAATGTCTTTGAAAAGAGGTGTGAACTTGGGGAGTTTCAGGAAATATTTTGAGTGATACTTAAACAAGGTGAGATGTTGGGATGATCTCATAAAATGTTATTAAATTATGAAAACTGAAGTTGCTTGCATGTATAAAAGAAAAATTAATCCATACACAGGAGGTAGATCTGGATCAGTTCATATTGGTTCTCAACCCTCTGGATCCCATAAATGAGGATTTAAAAGGCACTTCTGGCAACAACACTGCTCAGCAGATGGCAGCCAGCAGTGCCCACAACACTCATGATGGGAATGTGAGCTAGTGTAGTAGTGGTGAGCAGCAGCATAGCAGATCTGCAAATATAAACAGACTGCAAAATCAGGATAACAATCCATATTACAACAAAAGGAAGAAAAATAATCATAGGTTTAACCCATGGTATAATAATCATTTACACAGTAACAAAAACTAGAGCTGGCAGAATAGTGCCAGTAATACGTGGGGGCAACAGTGAATGAATAACGTGGAACCACCCCATGTAAACACTGTGAATGTAGGAGATAGGTGGAAGACTAATCCAGATGATAACCTGAATTGGTCATGACGTGATAATCAAACCTGGTCACCATGCCAAAATCAACCTTTTCAGGCAGTATAGGTGTCAGGTGAATTAGTGTCTGGTACTTGTCATGGAATGAAGCGAGGGCAGTAGATATGATACCATCATGAATAGGCTGTGATACAACAATGTATTTAGACATTCGTAATGAATTATGTGATGACATTGAGGCATGCAGGGAATAGACAGAAGATGTAGCACAAGCCACTGTTAATGTGATAGTGGAAGAAATTCCTACTACTGTTATCATGGACATGGGTGCCATGATGAATGTGATGGCCAGCAACTTTTACAACAAAATCAGTGAGACAAGATGTATACCTACCTTGCTGGCGCAAATCTGTAGGGTTTCAGGACCTGTTGGTACAAAATCACAAAATATAAAATGGCTGGCACAGGTTGAATTGAATTTAGGAAATGAGGCGTAGCAACTGGCGCCGCTCTACTGCCTGTCATTCCGGAGACTGTTACAGTCCCTGGTCCCTGCCGCCCTCCAACCCATTTGGCCTGCTCAGTCTGACCGTGGGTCGAAGGTGGTTGTACTGGTCACCCATGGCCTTCGGCCGCTGCTGCTCCCAGGACAGGACTGGACTCGAACATGCGCCCTCCTGGATGCCATGCCACAACTGCTGGTGCTTGCTGGATGGCAACACCCGCTGCCATCCCTAATGCTGTTTCAGCACTGCTGTGTCTTCCATGGTGTACACCTTGCCCAGACCCCGATACGCCAGGTGGGAAGCGAATGTGGCCCGTCCTGGACCCACTGCAGACCACTGTCACTGCCCTCCTTCAGGCAGACCGTACAGTCTCCAAGTACCCGGCTGCCATTCTGTCCCGCCCCGGTGTTGTGTCCCCGGAGGCAGAATACAGCCTGAACAAGTACATAGAAACAAAGTACAGGTTTACACAGAATATTTACAACATTGCTGCCAGCCTGGCCCCTATAAGTGTAGACCAACACAGGTCCGACCTGACTCTCGACTAACCTGGCACACTCTCAAGCTAAAAGTGCCTGACTATTTATACTGCTTTTCCCCTCACTTCTGATGTAGTGTCACAGAGAGACAGAAACTATGGCAGGGGTAAATTCCCATACATCAGCCACTTACACATCACCATTCCCGGCTCTGGCCTACTGCCTCGCCTCATACATCGCAATAACTTCAAGCAACACTGCGGTTTCCTGCATCATTGTTGCACCACTAAAGACAAATAATGCATATAATAACGCCATCACAGCTCTGCACCATGTTCACCCTGTCTGGCTTATTGGCTGCTGACTATTACCACACACTGCCAGCATCCCCAGACTTCATCACCCAACCGCTCCTTTACTGAATTTTAACAAAATTCCCATTTTCTACAACTAAGACTAGTACTAGTGTATCACACCTCCCTCCTTTCAACAAGATTCATCCCGAATCGAAATATAACATCCGTGGCCTGTGGCTGCGTAAACATACCTTGTTCACAAAACTTGTATGCTACAGACTAAAACTAATGAGAATATAAAAACATTAACACTACCCCTATACACTGTTTACACTGGCTGCCCATGCCGTAGGCAATTGATGTGTTGGCACCTCCTCTACTGGTGCACGTTTCCACACTCTCCACAAAGCTATACTCAAGAAAAATAGAAAGACGGCACACCCTGTGGCTGAAATGCTCATTGTCATTATTCTGTTGGTGCGATGCTGTTGTAACGTTCAAACATGTTCTAATACTTTATTAACCGTGATAGATCCTTCCTGTGCATTAGTAAATGAATGCAACATTTCCAAAAAAACTGGATTTAACATGGAGTTTAAATGTCAGATTCTGCATTGGTCATATCTCCAGAACCCATTCCAGATAAAACAACATTCCCTGTGACAAAGCTGTTTCACCTGTATGTAATGCTGGAAGACAGAAATCCTTCCCTACAATTTCACGAACTACTCCCTTTATAATTATTCCACTCTCCCACAGTTGCAACCTCCTTATTTTATCCACTCTCTGATTGATATAACAAGTGATCATCACCCATATTGGCATAAATACCAAATATAACCAATGCCTCCCAACCTCCTGGAAGCAGGAATGTGCCAACAACACCTCTTTCTCATAATCTGAGCCACTGGTAATCCCCAGGAACAATCCAACTTCGCACGTTGTACTACTATCTGAAAAGACCAGTCGATTAGAGCAAATCATCACTTGTCCCTGTGAAGGAAAGCAACGAACGTGCTTGCACCACCTCTTTTCCACTACTAGTTACTACAACATCGTATGACATCTTCTAAACTTCCCGATAGTTCACTCTGCCCATATCAGATTCTCTGAACATGGTCTCCCCTATACAATGACAAAACTAAAACAACAAACAAGAAAAATGCAACTATTATCTGGCCAACCAAAACACAAAAAAACCAACAAAAATTATTGCTTGATACAAAAACACAAAATGTAAACATGCCATACAATATTACACGTATAATACTTTACTCCCTCCATCACTGTAACGCATATGGAATGTTATGCGTCCACTGTTGTTCCTCTGCCATGACCTTCTTCTTCCGTTTTCTTTGCCTAGCCTCTGCAATTGGGTCACTTCCTTGTAATTGAGCTAATCCATCCACCATTTCTTTAAAAGGCTTTACTCTACTTACGTGGATAATGGATGTTTTTGTTGGCAGCTGCACTTTAACATTTACAGCGAAGTCATCTCCAAGACCTGGTATGGTCCGTGGTACTTCGTCAAGAATTTTTTCATCTTTCCCTTAGGTGTATATGGATTCATGATCAGTACCAATTGACCTACCCTGTACTGTGGTAAAGGTTCCAACCGCTTATTTTGTTCTTTCTGCCTTTCCAATGCTTTTGTATTGGCCTTATGTACCCTCTTCCAGACTTCCTGTATTGTCTGTGCAAATTTCCTCACTGTGTCCCCTTTAGCTCCCAATTTTGGTCCTAGTATGTCAAACAGTGATGGCATCTTTCTTCCATAGACCACCTCAAATGGTGACATTCTGCCCCTCGAATGTATTTTGGTCTTATAACTTGATACCACGTATGGAAGATAAACGTCCCAGTTATCATGGTTACCATTCAAATAATAACTTAGCATTTTTGAAACTGTCTTATGTACTCACTCCTTTCTCCCATTTGCCTATGGATGAAAGGAATTGCTCCATAATGTTTTAATTCTCAGTAATCGACACAACTGTGTCATTAATTCGGACATGAAGTTCATTTCCTGATCCACAATTATGGCAGCAGGCACCCCAAACTTCAATAGCAATTTATTGACTAAAGCTTGTGCTAACATACTTGCCTGTTGGTCTGGTATTGCAACCATGGCTAGAAACCACGAAAAGTGATCAATTATAGTTAAAACCTAATGATTCCCTGCCGGTGTTTTGTTATATGGCCCGCAGAAACCTAGCCCAATAAACTCGAAAGGCTTCTAAGCCTCTGCTAACTGTTGCAATGGAATTCTTGCACGTCACATCCACTCGCTGCGCACACAGTACACAATTTGCTACATATTGTTCCACATCCCTTTTCTGTGTGCGCCACCAAAATCATTCTGCTACTTGTCTTTCCATTGCTCAACGACCCCCATGCCCTGAAAGCACATGATCATGGGCCTGCTTTAAGACTTCTTCTCTCAAACTCTTTGGTACCACTACCTGTGGTCAACACCTGGTAACTCTACACAACAAATTTCCCTCCACAATGAAATGTGGTTGAGTTCTAAAACCCTGGCACTCCTCATCCTTTGCTTGTGCCCTTTGCCATTCCGTGACACTCTTACCCTTTACTTCTAATGTGTCTAACTTGTGACTTAATGCATCTGCATTCCTGTGTTTCTTCCCTGGCTTATGAATTATTTCATAGTCAAACTCACTTAATCTTAGAGCCCATTGTTTTAATGGACTAGAAGGTTCCTTGAGTCCCAGTAACCATCTCAATGCTGCATGATCTGTCATGACCTTAAACTTCCTACCATAAAGGTAACAAAGAAAATACATTACTCCATATATTATGGCTAACATCTCCTTTTCCATTGTGGAATAATTCCGCCCTTCAGTATTTAACTGTCCGGAAGCATATGCCACCAGGTGCTCCTGTCCCTTTACCATTTGCCCCTTAACACATCTGTTGCGGCCACATGTAGTAAGCATTGCTTCATGCAGTAGAGAATGGCAAAACAGAGGTATGCCGGTGACCAAGGTGTTGCAAAGCAGGCAGGCACAGATAGCCTTGCTGACAGCAGCAGTCTACCAGCAGGCTGATGCAAGGATGCACACAGACCAAGTGCCGAGTGAAACCTGGAGAGTGCTGAGTAAGGGGAAGTGAGGCCAGCACGCTAAGTTATGCTGCAATATACTGTGGGAGTAATAACAAAAAGCTGTCACCGAGGGTAAAAAATGTCCTCCTGCCGGATATAAATAGTGGAGCACAGGCAGCAACAGACAGAAGCAGTTCGGATCTGAGGATGGACGTGGTCCATGTCCGAATGTCCAGTCTTCGTAGGTGATGATTCTGGAAGTCTGTTCCAGCTCGCAGGAGTCATCCGTTCGCCGCCAAAAGTCAACTTCAGCTCTGGAGGTCGGCTCGAGTTCGGTCGGCACCATGACTGACTAACTACAGTGAGAACTTCCAGCAGGACTGGCCACAGCGTGGTCTTGGTCACAGGCGCCGCCGGGGAATGACTCCCGGACTTCACGGCAACCTGGCCCCACGGCGCATGGTCCGTCCATGATGGTACCTCACGGACATCGCGACTGCCGGCTTCCCAGCTGCCGGGGCAGCAGGCATTGGCAGCTGACCTCACAGTGACGCGTCTCCATGGGCGTGCCCGTACTGAGGGCGCTGAGTGGCGACGAGTTCATCTCAACCACAGGGCATCCTGGCTTCAGCGGAGCACTGGTGGCTTGAGGCTTCCGAGTGCAATCAGTGGCTTGCGTTGCGTGCATTGTCGGAGAATCTACACAGCAGCAGCCAGGCGGAGGGAACCGCTGGGCTGGGCAGCGACAACGAGGGAGAAATTGTAAAGAAAGTTCAATAAATAATTGTAAAACTTCACGCCGTCTCGGTCTTTGGTGCAGCCACTGTGTCTGCTGTTAACAAGTGGTGCAGAAGTCGTAACAAGTGGTGTCAGGCACACCCACGCCATGACTTTGACGAGCACCATGCGGAGCAACCGAGAAACACCAAATAGGATGAGTCTAGCAACTGCCATCTCTCTATGTTTTCTGTGTAGCTAGACATGTCAAGGGTAATGTTAAGGGGTGCAAGAGTGTCATTTGAAAGGCTTAGCAGCCCTGTAGACTTATCGCGGTTTCGTGGGAATGATAGTCACGTTAACTTAGTCCCATCTAAATGTGTAGTGTGTGGATTAACAGGCCACGTCACTCCTTGCGATAAATTTGTACCAAGCACTTGTGATGTGTGTGGCTTCTATGGTCATCTAATGGGGCAATGTGGTAAGTCTAGATGGCTTGTCACTAGACGTGCTAGGAATGAACTTGCTTCTGGGTAATACAATTTTATTTTTGTGAGGTTAGGTATACCACATGGAAAATGCCAGACACACGTGCAACCGGGACAAGTGATGCCATAGTCACATTGATAGAGCAAGTTAAGAAACTGATTGAAGAAAATAAGTTGCAAAAGCAGCACATGCAGAGGGTGGAGCAACAATTGTTGCAAAATACTCAATCAGGCCCGGGAAGCGATAGTGTAGAATGCAAGGGTACTGTCTTTTCCGGTGTGGCAGATTGTTCAGCAGCTAATTTGATAACTTACTTCTCGGATAAAACATCAGAGGATGTGAATGTTTTCATTGGTGACGTACGTAGTATGGCTAGACTGTGTGGCTGGTCAGATGAAATGTGTTTGCAAATGGCGAGGTTACGATTAGTAGGTGAAGCAAAGACTTATGTGGCATACTACGAAGGGTTAAAGGATGCTACTACGTTCACAGAATTGGCTGAGGGATTATTACAAAGGTTTAGGAAACAAAACAGTGCCAGATTTTTTGAGAAAAATTGGGAAGGATGATGCAAAAAACGGATGAAACGGTACAAGAATTTTCAGACAGAATTAGGAGAATGAATGCGCACACGTATGAGTTAACACAAGATGAGAGTGCAAATGAAGTTCTATTGAAAGAAGCAGAGAATAGAGCTTTAGACGCATTTTTGCGAGGGGTCTCCCCGAATTTTTCATGCAGGATACAGATGGAAAATCCAAGTGACTTAGTAGCAGCATTGCACGTAGTTACACATTTGCAGGAAGTGGATAGCGCCACTAGAAGTTGCAATGACGAGAAAATTTTTTCGTCTTCCAAAGAGGGAAGCAAGGTCATTTTAAGGGAAAATGTCGGGAACCACAGTGTTTCAATTGTCAGAAAATAGGGCATAAGACGCGGCAGTGTAAAGCCAAGAAACGGGTTAATGATACAGCAGGTAAAAAACTGTTAAACGAAAAAGGGAGTGTTCCTGCCATCAGGTGGCATTCCCAGTAAAAAGAGGTACTCAGAGAGTGCACAAAGAGGCAGATTGTAGTTTGATGGTTTGGATAAAAGATAAGTGGTGAAGAGTTTTAGTGGATACTGGAGCACATGTATCAGTTGTCAGTGTGGAACTCGTGTTATTTTGCTCCCCAAATAGCAAAACTCCTTTACTACTTTAAGTGTCTCATTTCCTAATCTAATTACCTCAGCATCACCCGACTTAATTCGACTACATTCCATTATCCTCGTTTTGCTTTTGTTGATGTTCATCTTATATCCTCCTTTCAAGACACTGTCCATTCCGTTCAACTGCTCGTCCAAGTCCTTTGCTGTCTCTGACAGAATTACAATGTCATCGGCGAACCTCAAAGTTTTTATTTCTTCTCCTTGGATTTTAATACCTACTCCAAATTTTTCTTTTGTTTCCTTTACTGCTTGCTCAATATACAGATTGAATAACATTGGGGACAGGCTACAACCCTGTCTCACTCCCTTCCCAACCACTGCTTCCCTTTCATGCCCCTCGACTCTTATAACTGCCATCTGGTTTCTGTACAAATTGTAAATAGCCTTTCGCTCCCTGTATTTTACCCCTGTCACCCTTAGAATTTGAAAGAGAGTATTCCAGTCAACATTGTCAAAAGCTTTCTCTAAGTCTACAAATGCTAGAAACGTAGGTTTGCCTTTCCTTAATCTTTCTTCTAAGATAAGTCGTAAGGTCAGTATTGCCTCACGTGTTCCAACATTTCTATGGAATCCAAACTGATCTTCCCCGAGGTCCGCTTCTACCAGTTTTTCCATTCGTATGTAAAGAATTCGCGTTAGTATTTTGCAGCTGTGACTTATTAAACTGATAGTTCAGTAATTTTCACATCTGGCAACACCTGCTTTCTTTGGGATTGGAATTATTATATTCTTCTTGAAATCTGAGGGAATTTTGCCTGTCTCGTACATCTTGCTCACCAGATGGTAGAGTTTTGTCAGGACTGGCTCTCCCAAGGCTGTCAGTAGTTCTAATGGAATGTTGTCTACTCCTGGAGCCTTTTTTCGACTCAGGTCTTTCAGTGCTCTGTCAAACTCTTCACGCAGTATTGTATCTCCCATTTCATCTTCATCTGCATCCTCTTCCATTTCCATAATATTGTCCTCAAGTATATCGCCCTTGTATAGACCCTCTATATACTCCTTCCACCTTTCTGCTTTCCCCTCTTTGCTTAGAAATGGGTTTCCATCTGAGCTCTTGAAATTCATACAAGTGGCTCTCTTTTCTCCAAAGGTCTCTTCTTTTTTCCTGTAGGCTGTATCTATCTTACCCATAGTGAGATAAACCTCTACATCCTTACATTTGTCCTCCAGCCATGCCTGCTTAGCCATTTTGCACTTCCTGTCGATCTCATTTTTGAAACGTTTGTATTCCTTTTTGCCTGCTTCATTTACTGCATTTTTATATTTTCTCCTTTCATCAATTAAAACCAATATTTCTTCTGTTACCCAAGGATTTCTAATAGCCCTCGTCTTTTTACCTACTTGATCCTCTGCTGCCTTCGCTACTTCATCCCTCAGAGCTACCCATTCGTCTTCTACTGTATTTCTTTCCCCCATTCCTGTCAATTGTTCCCTTATGCTGTCCCTGAAACTCTGTACAACCTCTGGTTTAGTCAGTTTATCCAGGTCCCATCTCCTTAAATTCCCACCTTTTTTGCAATTTCTTCAGTTTTAATCTACAGTTCATAACCAATAGATTGTGGTCAGAGTCCACATCTGCCCCTGGAAATGTCCTACAATTTAAAACCTGGTTCCTAAATCTCTGTCTTACCATTATATAATCTATCTGATACCTTTTAGTATCTCCAGGATTCTTCCATGTATACAACCTTCTTTTATGATTCTTGAACCAAGTGTTAGCTATGATTAAGTTATGCTCTGTGCAAAATTCTAACAGATGGCTTCCTCTTTCATTTCTTAGCCTCAATCCATATTTACCTACTATGTTTCCTTCTCTCCCTTTTCCTACTGTCGAATTCCAGTCACCCATGACTATTAAATTCTCGTCTCACTACCTGAATAATTTCTTTTATCTCATCATACATTTGTTCAATTTCTTTGTCATCTGCAGAGCTAGTTGGCATATAAACTTGTACTACTGTAGTAGGCATGGGCTTCATGTCTATCTTGGCCACTATAATACGTTCACTATGCTGTTTGTAGTAGCTAACCCGCACTCCTATTTTTTTATTCATTATTAAACCTACTCCTGCATTAGCCCTATTTGATTTTGTATTTATAATCCTGTATTCACCTGACCAGAAGTCTTGTTTGTCCTGCCACCGAACTTCACTAATTCCCACTATATCTGTCTTTAACCTATCCATTTCCCTTTTTAAATTTTCTAACCTACCTGCCCGATTAAGGCATCCGATCTGTAGAATGCCAGTTTTCTTTCTCCTGAGCTCAGTAGGTGATAAAAAATTAGATGCACTAGGGACAGCACAGCTGAAGTTTAAGATAGGGAATGTGTGGTTCCGGGAGCAAATGGAGTTGTTGTCAACTGTGCGACAGAGATTTTCAGCAATACTTGGGTTGGACTTTCTGATTAAACATCACGCCAAAACTGACCTTTCGCAATGTACGCTGGATCTCGATGGGAACTTGTTCTCAATGGGTACAGCTGTTGCAAATGTTTCAGAGTTGCAAGGTGCACCGATAGCTAAGGTGATACCAACTAAACTGCGTACAAGTGCATTAAAGGTGATTTCATGTGACAAAGTACGAACAGGTACAGGGAAGTTGATCTGGGTATTGGTGGATGTCGATGTGCCACAGCAGGGGTTATTCTTGGTAGAGCCACTACCGAGTAATGAGGTTTTAGACGAAAAGCATTGCTTTATTCGTAGGAGTGTATCACAGATAATGGACATAAACAGGCAGTTTATGGTTCTGGTGAGTTTAGATAGCTTTGAGTGGAATGATGTCGATCTGCCAAAGGGATTAGTAATAGCCACAGTAGAGTTAATGGATGAAGAGGACATCGATAGTTCGAGGCTAGACTATGATGTAAAGCAAACCGTCAGCACGTCTGCACTTTGTGACAAGGTAAATCATTTGAGAGGAAATGATCGTTCGGGTATGGAAGCATTATTACTAAAGTATAAAGCATTGCTTGATGCACAGGGTATGTTACCTGCTACACCGATAACGCATCATCGTATTCCGACAGGGAATCATGCTCCGGTGTATTGTAAGCCATACAGACTACCGAAACAATTACATCCAATAGTAGAGCAATTAATAGATCAACAACTGGAAGATGGGATAATTCAGCACACTAATTGT
Source organism: Schistocerca serialis cubense (assembly GCF_023864345.2). NCBI lineage: Eukaryota > Metazoa > Arthropoda > Insecta > Orthoptera > Acrididae > Schistocerca > Schistocerca serialis. The sequence continues at coordinate 153,647,858 of NC_064638.1, read as the reverse complement.
CCTTGGTCTAGTAGCGTGGTCCTAGTTCCGAAGAAGACAGTGGGCGGGTCGAAAAAATTTTGCTTTTGTTGCAATTACAGACATTTGAATGAATGGACAGTGGCGGACATATATCCCATTCCGAATATCACAGAAACATTAGACAACCTAGGGCAGTGTAAATTTTTCTCCACTTTGGATTTGCGAAGCGGTTATCACCAGATTGAAGTATGTCCGGAGGACAGGCCAAAAACAGCATTTACGATGCATAGTGGTCACTTCAAGTATAAAAGAACGCTGTTTGGACAAGAAAATGCTCCAGAAACATTTCAGAGGTTGTTGGATGGAGTCCTTCATGGGTTGAAACTGAAAAAATCCATGGTGTATCTGGATGACATTATAGTTTTTCAAGAGATATAGAGCAGCACGTGGAACGGTTAGAGGAGGTGTTTAAAAGATTAGAGGCAGCACGGCTAACATTAAGTTTGGACAAATGCTATTTTGCACAACCACAAGTAAATTATCTCGGGCATGTTGTCAGTCAGGACGGGGTATGGACAGATCCTCGTCTCACTTCTGCAGTACGAGATTTTCCAGTTCTGCAAACGGTTAAACAACTGCAATCGTATATTGGTCTTGTGAGCTATTATCGAAAATTCGTACAGCGGTTAACAAAAAATAGCGAGGCCACTTACTAAGTTGCTAAGAAAAGGTGTTACCTTCCAGTGGACGTCAGAGTGTGAGAAAGCATTTCAAGAGTTGAAACGGATACTGACATCAGATCCAGTTTTGAAGTTTCCAGACTTCTTGGAGGAGTTTATACTACAATGTGACGCATCTAATCACGCTGTTGGGGTTGTGCATGGGCAAGAAATTGATTGCAAGGAACATCCGATTGTGTTTGCGTCTCGTCAACAAAATTACTCCACAACAGAGAAGGAATTGTTAGCGGTAATATACGGGATTTCATACTTTTGATGTTATCTGTATGGTAGAAGGTTTAAGGTTGTGATGGATCATTCAGCTCTGAAATGGTTATTAGGTCTGAAAGACCCAGCGAGTAGGCTAGTGAGATGGGTGCTGAAACTCAGTGAGTTCGATTATGAGGTAATACACAAGCCAGGTGTGAAACGTGCCAATGCTGACGCATTGAGCAGGAAAGTGGCAGTATTACAAGTAACAGGTGTGACTGAAGATGAGTGGAAAGGGGCACAAGCCATGGATAGTGATTGCCAATTGTTCAGAAATCAACCGCAGTGTCTAGTACAGGACGGGTTACTTTGCAGGTCGACAAAATGCGGCCTGCGCGCCGTCATACCAGCAGCGTTAAGATCTGAAGTTTTGCAACAGGCGCATGACCATTTTCTTTCAGGACATGGCGGGAGAAGAGCTACGGATACGCAGATAGTGGAGAAGTTTTGGTGGAGGACACGTCAAGACATGGACGAGAATGTCAGGAATTGTGTGCCATGCGCACAGCGTGCAGACTTGAGCCATTTAAGATTCAGCTTCAAAGATTACCAGAGGCAGACAGACCTTTCCAAAAAATCGAAATTGATGTATTAGGCCCATGTAATAGGAGTTCAGCAGGGAATAAGTATGTGATAACAGTGATTGACCCCTTTTCTATGTATTTAGTTATGGTCGCATTACCAGATCAGAAAGTAAGTAGGGTGGCACAAGCTTTAGTTAATAATTGGTTACTCAGGTATGGGATACGTCAGTCCTTAATCTTGGATCAAGGTACTAATTTCACGTCTGATCTGATGAAGCAACTGTGTAAGTTACTGAAGGTAAAGAAACTACACGCTAGTCCATTCCATCCGCAAGCAAACGGACGAACAGCCTGTCCTGTGGTGCAATCAGTAATCTGGTGGTACCCACTCTTCATATCAAGGATAGTGAAGTATTTGCAATTTCCTAACCTGTCCAGTGTTTCATCGATACAGGGGAGAGGGTAACTATCAGGAGCGGTTACCTTATTTACTGCTCTCATATCGATGCTTAGATGTTAGGTCTTCTCCATTGATTGATTTCTTTGGGACCATGATGATTGGGGATGACCAGGAACTGACAGGGGGTTGTATTATCACTTTAGCTGCTGTTGGATAGTTTTCTCCACAACAGGCTGGAGGTATACGATATTCTATATGGTTTCTGTGCAATGGCCTCGCATCTCTGGTGGGAATTTCAGGTTAACAAGGTCAGTGGCCAGCAAATAATGCCTTTCCTCGAATAACCAGGAGTGTTCTTCAAGATGGAGTGCCATTTGTTTTGGTCAGCCGCAGGCAGATGAGCTAACTTATCTTTGAATTTGTGTCTGAGCACGGGAGCAAGATGACATATGCTGTGTTCTGGAAGCCTTTGTTTTTGGTTAAGTTTTGGCTTCTCTTGTACAGGGTGATTTTGTTCAATCTCGTAGCCGCTAGCTAGAATGGTTACCCTAGGAATTTCTACCTGTTTCATTCCAAAATTATCCAAACAGATGGGAACATAAAATTTCTTTCCCTGCACTTCCACTGTTGTTAAGCCACATTTAACATGTACCTGTAGTCTGTTGAGGACATCATATTGATGGAGGGGGTCCATCAATACGGCTATTCTCGGCAGTTCGTAGGGTTTGGGTTTTACCCCAAGCCAGAGAATGTGTCCTGTGCCACCGCTGATTCTAACAGAGGTCGTTGTACGTAACATTCACATTTGTGAGGAAATTACCTGTGAAAGCGACTGCATTTCAGAAGTACCTTGGGATGCAGTGACGTGGGGGGCACCAAAACGGTAGGTTTCCTCACTGAGATGGACAGTTCGTGTTCTGTAATCTACTACACTCTGATAGTGGTGGAGGAAATCACTCCCCAGGATGACGTCAAAATCTCGCCTTCGGTTTCAAATTATATCCATGTCAAAAGGGTAGTGGCTAGCTCCAATTTTCAATTGAACTTGGCAATACCCAGCAAGTATGATTATCGCGTTACTCAGATGGTTAATATGGTGATAGGGTGGTTTTAACACTTGTCTATTCTCATGTTCTATGAATAATATGCTGGTTTGCTCTCCCATGTTGACAAGTACTCTTACATTCTTTCCTCAAACTTTGCCATTGAGGAGGATATTCGCTGCCTCATTTACGACTCCATGGTGGACTGGGTGCATGAATTTCACAGGGGGCATGGTCTGGCAGCGTGACTTGCCCCCTGACTGTTTCCCGGCTCATTTTGGGGTCATGGTAGTTTGTTAGTGAATTGTTCCCTCTGCTGGTTGTGTGAGGCCCCCCCCCCCCCCCCCCTCCCGTTTCCTGGGTTCTGCGGGCAGTTTTCACTCATATGTCCTACGATTCCACACCGAGGACAATAAGGTGCATGGCACTGGGTGGCAGCATGGACTGCCTTTTGGCACCATTGGCATGCCTGCTCGTATTTAAAAATTGGATGTGGCTGTTCATTCAAGTGTGCTGAACTGGCAATTAAATGCACTACCTCCTCTCGTGACATTGCGAGTTGTGTGGCATCATGCAACAAGGCAGGTGATGCTATCTTTAACTCCCCTCCAACACACGGGTCGATTCCATCTATAAATACGTCAATCGAGCGGACTTCCGCCTACTGAATTAACACCTCGTTACGGATGGGGTCTGATCCCAGCATGTAAGTGCCACAAGCCATAGCACGGATTCGGTCAGCAAATGCCTCTACATCCTCCCCTTGCTTCTGGCAGAGGGTGGACAACTTGTCCCTGTAATAGCGGACATCACATCTTCTGAGTACCTCTCTTTCAACCCAGCTTCTAATGTGGGAAAAGAGGTGGTGTCCCTAAGGGTGCGAACTGATTCTATATAGGTACGAGCATCACCTGACAATTTAAGGTGGAGTACAGTTAATAGGAAATTGTTTGGCCAAGTGCAAGTGCGTTCTACATCTCAGACAGTCTGTAGAAAGGAATTTATTTGCTCATTAGGTTCTCTGGAAAATGTCGGAATGAAATCGACTGCAGGGAAACTGTTAGCCAAAGTTGCAATGGGTGGTTGGGGTACTGTGCTACTTAAGGTGCTTGCAGCCATCATTTTCGGCGCAGCAGGGTGTATTTCTGATGCACATAGATTGGCAGACTGGATTTGAGACAATTTTTGGCATTCTTCTATCAATTCTATCTCCCTTAACATTAACCTATCAATTTCTGCTTGGAGGGTAGCTACTGGGTCTGGTTTTTCCATAGGTGGGGAGTTCCCTTCGCTAGTGGCGGTACTATGGTTACAATTTTAGGACACCTAACACTCACCAAAAATTTTACAATGGCAGCACAAAAAAGGGCCTACACTTGACAGCAAGGAGGCGGTGGCAAAGAAAATCTGAGCAATGAACTTACTGAAGCTGTAGTTGTTGCAGTGGTAGATTGTCGATGGCTGCATCTCGCTGGACAATGGCAGCAGGAAACGGTGGCAAAGATGATGTTGGCAGTATCAACGGCTGTGCCTCACCTAGTCGGCTGGAACGTGTACGTTTCCTGGATGGCAATGCATTGCCGGAACATGCCACCATGCTACGTTGGAGCAGCATGAAGGCCGGCTACCCACAGCATGGCGTAGCACCGGACTGCCTGGAAGCGGCAGCAGTGCTGCTGTCTGTGTGGCATGGTGAAGCGCTTGGCCATGCAAGTGATCTGGCGTTCACTGTGGCAGCAGCTTGGAAAGAACACCGAAATGGCAAAAGGCTGCATGGCGAACCACGTTGCGTGTGTGTGTTATTGTGCATTGCATCTGGAGCATCAATCATGAAGTACTACTGCCAACTTCATTGGGTACTGCAGTCAGATCAATAAGACAGTGATCCCACTTCTGACACCAGATGATAACGAATCAGGATTGGCGAGGAAGGGAAAGCAGTGGGCACCCTTTGAGGTGAAAAATCAAACATATTTTAAATGCACGGATGTTTAATGCCGTAAAAAGGAATGGCAGGCCTATAGAAGCTGCTGAAACTGAATGGGCTGCTGCCCAAGAGAGCAGGAGAGGAGAGCGTCTGGTTGGCTCAGAAGATGCCAGCAGAAGGGAACAGATGGCGTGTCCATTCCCGGCAGCTGGCCGTGCTTCCACCCCCCACGTGACCACCTCCAAACCTCCCTATTGGTTGGCCAAATTGTAGATGCGCAGTTTGGTGGTGTTACCTCGTCAGCAACACGTGAATTTAGCTGCTGATGGGTCAACACGTGAGTTTCAAAGTGGTTCTGTCCGGTTTTGCAACATGACTGATCTGCTGCAACTAGCCGCCAGGCAGAAGGCACCGCCAGGCAGAAGGCACTGATGGACATTAAGTAAAAAAAAAAAAAAAAATTATACTGTTAAATCCATTCAGTATCGGCCCTCATTGTTCACCTCTCTGTTAATGGAAGCAAAGCAGTTACAGCTGAAATAAGCCATTCAATCAGGGCCAGTAGCATGGCATCCATAATGAATAGTCCTGATGAAACTGCACTAATGGACAGCACATGCAGAAACCATTCCAAACTTGGTACCAGTCATATAGTAACCAAGTAATACAACCAATTTATTTATAATCTCTGACCAAATAAAGAAATAGACTCTTGGGACTCCACATGACACAGAACAATGGATGTGGATGATACAAAACTAGAATAGCATAGAGAGTCATTCAGGGCTGCTTTGCACATATTACAGTATATGCGTGAGTTTCCCGCAGACAGTGCGGCAGAGATTGTGCCATGCTCATGCCTCCCACCGGAGGCCTCCCAAACTTACACACAGTAATAGTGATATATAGCACCTTGGGAACAGCATATTGTTGATTTCTATACACTTATTCAGTATATACATTAACTTCTGTATGTCAGTACTTCATGACAGTTTCTCTAAGGAACAGTGTTCCACAAGATAGCGAAATTATGGAATAAAATGCCATTTATGTCATATTTTAAAGCATCAGTTGCATGTTATATTTGGGAGTTGCTAATCATGATATCTACACTACCTACATACAGAGCAACATTGAGATTGTTATTTAGAGAAATGCAGAAAATCCACACACCAAAAATGAAGTCTTATGAAATGTCATTTAATTTTTCTCCTTCATAATTTAGTGTTAAACCAATGCCTACTTCTTTTAGTGAGACTTTGGCTACCAAGCAAAGAGTTTCACTGTAATATCACAGTGTGTAATGTTGTATGCTTTTGCAGAAAATATGCAAAGGGTGACAATATGATCTACAATAGATCCATACTCACCACATAATAGAGGAGGCATTGAATGGCAGACAGGTTCTTTTAAATGGAGATTGCTGGATGTTATCTGCACACACACACACACACACACACACACACACACACACACACACACACACACATGGCCACTGTCATTTCCAGGTGCTGTTTCTTGAGGCGCATGTCTGCTGCTCAACACTACCTCTGCTTAATGAGTAGCAATCTATCCAAATTCTTATTGTTATTGTTATTCTATTCTGGATTATTTGAATATTAAAAGGTTAAGTTTATTGTATACTCTGTTTATAATTTTATCATGCAACTGAATGTAGCCCTTTGCTGTATTGAAAAAGGTAGTTGTCCTTAACTCACGAGGTCTCTAAAATTTAATTAATTCTCACTACATTCAAATATATTTTAGAAATTCAAAAGAAATCATACGTATGCTCTTTTCTTTACAGTGTGACTATGAAGCATGGCACACAGTTGGGGCACAAGAAAATGTTTCATTTAAAGTGGAAACAAAATTTCCTTTATTATTTCGTTACTCTTTCAATGCCTCCAAATGGTGTTTGTAAGTATAAATCTTTCTTCCATACTAGTATTTTTCTCAGTGTAAGAAAGAGCTGAATGATTTAATTTGAATGACCTGATTCATTTGTTACAGGAGGAATGTTACATTCAAAGAGTATGGTTTATATGGGTGGAATATATCCGATGATGCTTGCAGTGACTTATACATTATAAGGATGCCTGTTGCACAGTTTCTTCGTATGTATATTTTATACAAATGAGAGATAAAATAGAGTGAAATCTGTTCATATTTGTGTCATTATTGCTAATCTAATTATGTTAATGTAAGGTTATTAAATTATGTCTGTATTAGCTTTTTAAAATTATTTACAGAGTTTCTTGCAGTCATGTCTCAGTTCTTTCTGTTTCTTACAGCAATCATTGTGGCTGCCTCCTTGCTGCTGCTTCTTGGTATAATATCTTATGTATTTGCAACAGTTGCAGAATCAGGATGTCCCACAAACCTTGGGAGGAGGAGTGCCTCCTTCCCAGATTTGGAAAAAGTTAGTAGAAAATTCTGTTTCTCCGTTATTTACATGTATATTTTTTACTTCACTGGTTAGTATTATGATTGTAGTAACTGATCTTCTAGAGAGAAACATTTAATACAGTGTTATCTTTTTTGCATGCTGCTGACATTGCAGGTATGTGAACTACATTCTGACAAGCTCACAGATGCTATCTGTAATGAAATAGTTTTCTTCATTGGAAACTTTAAATGTATTTAAAAGTACCCAAAAAATTATCCTCTGTATTGTTCTTGTGTATGGTAGTCGTAGTCTGATTAATCAAGAAATCAGCGTAAAAATATCACATCTTTCATTACATTCATATATTTTACAGCACTTCCTTATTATATAAACTGCAACACAGCTTCCAAAATTTCTGTGACTTTGTGCAAGGGGGGAACATTGAATGATAATGTCCTGAATAAAATTAATTTAATTCCTAAGTCCCCATATCATATCTCTTCAGGTTTTACATTTGTTGAGCTGTGTTTCCAGTGTATTACATTTATTTCGTTCTCTGCAACAATTTACTGGTATACTGTTTCTTGTGTTACTTTTTTTGTCATTACCTTCATTATATTAACTTCATTTTCATCTTGTTCTGTCCTACTAAAGATTTTTTTCCATTGTATTATGTTGCATCTGTATACTCTTAGTATATGTATTGTATTGCACTATTTCACTCCTGTTATGTATGCTGTATCTGCCCCTCCATCTTTCAAATTTCCTAGGAGGAAAAGGAAGTAATAGGATGTGGTGCTGTTAAAGTCACATTCACATGTTTATTGTCAGCTAATGTAATGATTCACTGAACATTGCTCTGGTCAGACAAAAACACACTCACAATAGATGAAAATTGTGAGCTTGTAATAACAATATTTAACTAACTGAAAGAATGGTCTGTTGTTTGGAGAATTTTATTTTATGTTGGACATAACTGGACAGCGTTAGTTAGCACAGTTCAGTTGGTCTCAGCTAGGTGATATATGGATCTGCTGGATGTTAGCTAATCCTTCTGAAGATAGTAGTTTATTTGCAGCTTTTCCAGTCAAACTTAAATAATGTCTGGAGAGAAAAAGAGTGTAATGCTGTAACTTTTGTGTGATCTTCTTCCACATGTCTAATGGACTTTGAAACAAGTTTTTATTCCTTACATCAGAATTGTCCTGTTCTAGTTACATAAGGCTTTCAATGTGTCCTTCAATTACACAGTTGGCTACTTTCCTTGAAAATTAGTGTTTCATCTCTTTTCGGGTTTGTCAGTATCCTCTTTATCATGTTCACAATTTTGTTCAGCAGTTTTCTGTTTGCTTTTGGTTTCTTTCTTTGGTTGTATGTGTGTTTTGCATGCCTCATTTGCTCCTGCTTAACTCTCATTTCTTCAGCTCTTTAAATGTGATGTATAAGCACACTGAAGAAAAGAATTCACCACCACCAGAAGAGATCATGCTAATACCATGTACCACCACATCTGGCCTCAATAATGGCATCAGATCAGCAAGGAAGATGGTAGTCATGTTTCTTTTGGTATGTCATATTCAGTTGAAGCCACTCATTTATAATTAGGTCTTGTAGAGCTAGAAAATTGCCAGCATGTTGACTGCTACATTTCACCTGCTGCAATAGAACCAGATTTCCTATGTCGGATTATGATTGGTTTATGTAGTGGATTAGTTAAGATATGATAGGATGCCTAAGTATTCAATGGACCTGGAATATGTTTTTGCAGATCTGTGAACACACACACACAGTCATTTTGGAAGATGGCAGCGTCAACAGAATACTCATTATGAAGATGTTGAACAAAGGGCAACATTTTGTCAACAAGAATGTTCACATTCACAGTGACCTGAATGAGTGGGGCCAGGTCACACCACAAAAAAAATCTCCAAAACATCACAGAACCACCTTCAGTTTGATCTTCCTCAACACACTGTGGACCAAGTGCCTCATTGGCCCATCAGTGCACTCTCATATCCTGCATCATTTAAAAACAGTACAAAATTGTGGCTTTCCAGACCACACTTCATGCCTCTACTTACTTACTGTGCAGTTTCTGTGTTGTAGGGCCATTGAAGACATTCAGCTTTATGCACAGCTTTGAGCAATGGTCCTCTGACTTGACTCTATATCCATTGCATGCAGCTGCCTTCCCTATGTTTGCTCATGAAATAGTTAAGATTGACAGCAGCAATTTTTGTTGAGTTTGAATGTAAATGTCATTGACAATGTGAGACACTCATCTCCAGTGCCTGTCAGTTAGGATCCTTTCCTGACCACTGCTCCTAAGCTGTGTTACAGTCTGTGACTAAAACACCAGTCCTCGTAGATACATTGGACAATTCACATTGATATGTCAACAGGTCAGTTAATTTCATTAACAGTGTGGTCAACGACACATCAAAACACAATAGCTCCTTTCTATAATTCAGTCTGGCCCCATGCCCCTCTGTCTTAATGTATTAATTCCATATAGTTGACTGTCACATACAGACCACTTCTGTCATGATGTACATTAGTGGTGAGAGTCACATGACCGCCTGGTATCAGTTGTACATCATCTACAATGCTCCAAAGTACACAATGTACTCTTTTAAGAAGGAGATTTAATATTTGGTCCCTCGAGCTGCCTCTTATACATTCCCTAATAGTTATTTCATCATCAACAACACAACAGGTTTAAGGGCAACTTGCTTGTTTACTTCCCTACATGCTAATGTTTTGCACACTACCTCAACAGTCATTGTTTTACTTCAGCTTTCAGTACTGATGATATAGTGCTACAGCTCCTATTCATCACACTGAAATTTCTTCTTTTGCATTACATCAGCATGGTGGGATGGTGGGTGGGGCAGTATACTAATACATTTGTTACAATACCATTTTCATTTCTGAACTGTTCACTTACAGTAATTGCAAAAAGAAACTGTAATTTTTTTCTGGACAGTACCTCACTGTACATATTTTAGCATTGTTCTAATGGACATCATACAAATATCATTTTCATTAACTGTGAGATACTAGCAAGGGAAAGGTCTCACACATGACCAACCAGTTTGGCTCGTATTTGACAGAACACTTGCATACAACCTGAAATTAAAGGCTCCTCACGTATTTTGACCCAACACTGTTCTATTTTTGAGAAAGTGCCCCTAAATTTCATGATGTATGAGTCATTCAGGATTGACAGGATCTTGAAAACAGCATTTTTCATCATCATATGTAGGGTCCACAAATTCATATTTCCTAGGAAAGAATGAAGAAACTGTTACAACTGCTGCTTATGTACTCATAAGTTAAATGCTGTTGAATGAAAGTACGAAGCCCACTAAAATTAAAAAAGTGAAAAAAATAATACCTCTGGCTGGGGAGTGGAGAATGTGTGTTCAATTCCCACATGCTCTCCTCAGTTGTTTTATTTGTACTTTTTTCCATATTGAAATATGGGGGAATTATGGTAATTAATAAGAAATAATAACAAGATAGGCAAATAAATTTCTCAGATGAACTTGGATTGGTAAAGATTTGAAATTTGTGTGAATAGTTGGGTTAAGGTAATTAATAAGGAATAATAACAAGGTAGGCAAATAAATTCCTCAGATGAACTTGGATTGGCAAAGATTTAAAGTTCTGATCCTGGTTGTCTTACTGTGTTACATGTCCTTACTTTTCCTTGAACATCTGTGCAAATGCCACTTCTCACACAGACATTCACAGGAAATATACTTGTGGTGCCAAGAACATCTGGTGATTGCAGTCTTCACACAACTACATTGTTCCTTCTGAAGATTTAACATAAAATAGAAATATTTCTTTCTCAGGAAATAATCATAACACATATTGTGCATACAAAACTTCACATGAAAAATTGGTACTGAGTTTAATTATGAACTATGCTATGAATTGTTGTAGTATCTGTGCAGGTGTGCATTTTCAACTGGGTCTTCAGAAGCATGTTACAATCTTGAACTCTTCAAATATAGTTCTGTATCCTGCCTTGCTGTAAACAAGCATTGTGTGGTTGGCTGTCTATCTTATTAACCCTCCTACTTCTATCAGTTCTGAAACAGATTTTTTTTTTAAAAAATGCCAGTGGTACTTTTGTTGAACAACATTTACCTTGTGGATATGTAAGTCATGACAGTTTATTTCCACAGTTTCTTGGAAGATAAGCACTTGATGACACCATGTATGATGATGAAAAATGTTCAGTTTTTAATTATCTATTAGTTCTATGAATTTCAAGTCAGCTGTACAACATGATCTTCAGGGATGGTTTTCTCAAAACTGGAGGGATCTTGAGCCGAAATACATTAGAGTCTTTCATTTGTGCACAAGTGACCTACCAGATATCAGCTGAATTGGTATGCCAATTCTGAGCTGTTCCCATTATAAGTTTCTTGGATTAAAAATTCATTATAAATTACATCTGCAGTGTGGACATATATATAGGATGGCCTAAGGTGTTCTTTCTCAATTTTGTTTAGGACCTTGGTAGCTCAAAACCTGGTGATGCACCTCCAATAATAAGAAATGAGGTACAGCAAATAATCCACCAACAGAATAGAGTTGCATCTGTTGACATCTTCAGAGGGTAAGTGAAAGTTCCTTGCACCACTAACTAAAGAAATGCATTTTCGTGTTACCATACATGCAGTGCAAAACAATTGTTCTAAAAAATGTAAAATTGCAGTTACTGGTAAAATGAAGACAGATAATGGTAAAAAGCTGAAGGTGTAACCAAATACAATGCTCTGCAAAATGTTAGAGAGAGAGAGAGAGAGAGATCATTTTGTTCTGATTTGTATTACCATCTTTAATATTGTTACTACTGTCAGTACTGCCACTATTACTTTATACCAGGTTTAGCACCAACACAATGGTTTCTCTTCCACTTTCAATCAAGATATGTAAGAAATTAATGACCATAAATTTTTAATGAGTCAAACCCTTTGCAATAACCATTTTTATTATGGAGCCCCTGGTATGTTTCCATAGTATGTATTTAATGCAACATTCTATAAATAGATTATTTGGAACAAAGATAATCATTCCAAATAATGTTTGTTTCAAAATAATATCAAGATTATCTAAAAGTTCTTATGTTAACGTAAACTGAAAGTAGCACAAGCAGATAAGACATTTAACTTTTCTTGGGATATGTCATTCTGATAATTTATTTCAATGACATTCATAATAATAGACTTTATGGATGAAAGCTGAATTCTCATGAAAAGTTTTGTAACGCTTTTGTGCTATTTATTTTTTATCAACACACAAGCTGAGGACCCTGTTTTGCACTTATATGTAATGAAAAATGGTAAAAGTACCAACCAGGCATATTTTGTCAATTGATGATATTAATCTTTTAAACTGAACCAGGATTCAACTTACAGTATTACTTAAAATAGTTCTTCAATGATGAATCAGATGTTTGTTGAAAAAAAGTTTTGTATTCTTCCACAGATGTAGTCGTAGGTCATGAATTTGTGATGGACTGGCATGTAATTCAGAGTCTCATCCTCGGTAGCATCAATCTTAATCAGTTGAAAGCTGAAAGTTCATGTAAGTGTGGAATGGTGGCATTCAGAAATGTACATGGCACCAACAGTTTAGTTGACAATAGCACACACATTTTATTACTTTCAAAGTTTGAATAATATGAACAGTGGCCACTTTATCTACTACAAAAAATAAGTAGCACAAGTCATTTGTCAAGCCCACACAATTCTGGTGGGAATTTTTTCTATTGTGGCAAAAAACAAATGTTCATATTTATACAAGAATATCTCTGTTGCTACTTAGCACAGTCCCTTATCAATCTGTTAAGGTTGATTATACTTTGGTGGTTTATTTAAGTGAGTTCAGCACATGAATTACTGAGTCCAACAACAGTTTGCTTCACTGACAATTACATTTCAAGCTTTTGATAATTATAATACTCTTAATTTCAAATGTTCATTGATTTATTTTACAGAAATCACTTGTAAATAATTAAACATGAAAGTTCTTGCATTCTGCAATGACCGGTGAATGTATTTTTGTGTATAAAATGTATGTAACTATCACCTGAGTTAACAATGAATGTCTGTATGACATAGGTGTTACTCATGTACTTCCAGATGGCAGACTGCCTAATTTGGGTGATGTCTTACTACTTATAGACAGGTGTGAGGACAGTGCCAACTCATAGTTGCCACCATTGTGATGCTTTGGGATGCTGCGAGCACCTCCATTGCATAATGTCTTGAGAGCCGCTGTGGCTAGTGTGACTGTGCAGCCCGTAAACGAAGCTGTCTTGCATAAAGTAACAACATCAGTGGCCTTTTTCCTCCATGGGCTTTCAACTTGTAACTACCACTGATAGAGCCCACCGCACTTGAGCACACTGTTTCCACATTCCTGGACATGCTTGTTTTCCAGGTGCTGTATCATTGACAGTACCAGTTACAGTTATGCGGTTCAATGTGTTAAGCTTCTCTGTTTGGCATCGTGAACCTTGGTGTGTGTCGCTGCATGTGAAGAACATACTGGGTGGCCTTAAGTATTATCTAGAATGTCTCTGGTCATGTTTCAGCTAACTGTTGGCATACATGGCCTGAGACAGGTTGATTCTCTTGAGTATTTGTAAGTATGGTGGCTCCAGTCTTGCTGGTTTGCTGTATTTAATCAGATATCAGTCATGGGGGAGCCACCAAATAATATTATATAATTTTCATTAACTATGTTGACAAAAGTGGATGGTTGTTTGCCTGTGTAAAATTTTTTTTTTACAGAGTTTAATGCAATTAATGTCACAGCAGTATTTTCCATCCATGGATAATAGAGATTTATAGATTATGAGTTTTAAGCATTTTATTTTATTAGCATTGTAAGCATATTGTTTTATTATGGTGCCTTTTCTAAAGTTATTGTAGCTGCACTTTGTATTTGGTGTGATAGTTGTGGAGCTATATCAGTTTCATTGGTTAAAATTACGTGCTATTCTAAATTGTGATTTGATGATAATTTTATGAATACTGTTGTTTTTTTATGGGAGTTTTTTTGTTGTATTAAATGATGAAGTATTTTGAAGGAAAGTATCACACCTACCTCGATCTAGCCCTTCCAATCATTGCGTTCCACTGTGTTAGTAGAGAGCATACATGGATAGGGACAGTTCCACCAATCCAATTCATCTGAGAAATTTATTTGCGTACCTTCTTATTATTCCTGATTCATTACCTTAAACCCTCCTAATCCCCCAAATTTCAATATGGGGATAAAGAAAAAATATAAATAAAACAAATGAAGAATGAATGTGGGAATTGAACATGCATTCTCTGCTCCCCCAGCCAGAGATATTTTTTTATTTTTTTTACTTTTTTAGTTTTAATGGGCCTCAGTCACTACTCCAGTGGCACTTTTGTTCAACAGTGTTTTGCTTAAGGACAGTTTTTTGGGTTGGGGGAAAATCTTATTAATTTTGCTACCTGATATATCATGTCTTGTGTTCTGTTTATCAAATATTACCCGTTACTGTTCTGTTACAGCATGGCTGCCAGCAACGAGCCTGGAATTGCAGAGTTAAGGAAGGAAGATCTGGCTTATGAGTTAAAGGTTCCATTGCTGGGGCAGTGTGGGGGGATGGGGGGTTTAGTGAGCTATCTATGGGATGTTATTGCTCATTTGTGGCCCTGCCAAGCTTGCAGAAAGCAGAGATGAGTGTTACTGTCTCCAGCATTAAGATTGTGTTAGCAGGCTTAAAATCTATTCTCTCTTGTTTAGAAGTTAGTGAACCATCTCACTCACAGGTAAATGGAATTAGAGCCCATGTTATTCATTATGTTAACAGTGCACATGATTTTTGAAGTCTCAGACCATCTGACTCTGTGAGCAAATTACCATTTGAACAGCTGTGCGATTTACTGATAAAGAAACACAGTGTACCTTAGCTTGGATGGGGGAAATTGGCCGAATTGAATTAAGCATGCCTTCAACTGATCATAGAGCAGATCCCTCATGGCTCCTCTTCTATAGTTACAGCTGGTCTGTTTGTCAAGTTACCTAACCCATTAGTGAGACTGTCTATGATGGTCGAGTATTGAGAAAGTGTAGAGTGCCTTTGGGAATTGTGAGATTGAGGTCAAGTACTGAACATTGCTATCAGTTTCTGATCCACACGATGGGCAAGCAGTTGGAGCAGGCATTGTCTGAGTCCATCCAATGCAAACTACCTTATAATTAACTCTGGATCATAATTTGTCAAAATTATTTGAGTGCCCATGCTCAACATGAGCTAATCAATAAGGGCTACTTTTGGGTGCAATGATAAGAGTAACTGTTAGAAAGATATGTTAAGAGAATCAAAGATAGAGCTAGAGGCTTGTGTTTGTTTTATAGTTAAGGGCAAAGAATTTAAAATGTCATTAAAGGAATGTGTCCTAGTGATTGCTTCAGGTTGCTTTTTGTGATCAGCCACAAAGCTTCCTTTGGTTAAATGAGTTGGTGATTTGTGTGCAAGCCATAGGATATGCTGACCAATAGAGTGGGTGGGCACACAGGAAGGAACTGCACAAGGCAGAGAAAATTAAGTAAAAGCTGATGGTATATTAAGGTGGAATCATGAAAGAGGTCACTTTGCAGGAGGATTATTGCTATTCACAGTGGCTAAGTCACCTTAATGTGTCTGACTATAAACGAGGAGCCTGTTTGTGGCCTTCTTGATACCAGAAGGTCTGTTTCTTTGATCAGCGAAAACTGGGCTTCCACTTGTTGTGAGCCATTTAAACTCCTAGGATTGTCAGCTGGGGCTGAGTTTTATAAGCTGGCCAATTTCACATATATGCAGATTTTGGAAATATTAAAGTTAAGATCTGAATTGGTGATTTTACATTGAGATTCCCAACTAAAGTGGCACATAATTTGTCTGTATCGAGATTATAGGTTCTGACTTCATTTGTAAGATTGGGTTAGTCTTCAGTGATGTCAGAGAAAGTTTTATTTTGAACTTGCACACAAGGAAGTCTTTTTAAGTTTTGTAAGCATGTGACAAATGGAAGGTCAGGGCATCAAACCAAATTACCAATTCAGTCGATGCCGATGTTCTGACTTATGATCGAGAACATTTACCAGCTGAGTAGAGAAAATAGATTGCGGGTTTGTGTGAATAATGTTGGAATGTGCTTACTGATGGATTAGATAAGGTTAAAGGAGCAGAGTATAAAATCGAATAACTCGACAATATTTGTGTAAAGCATCCCTCATACAGATTGTCCCCATGTAGGATGAGACAGTTAAAGGTGAATGTCGATATGTTATGTGAGGGAATTACTAATCCATCCAAATCCTCATACTGCTCTCCTATATTTGTGTATCAAAGCAACAAGGTGGGATGAAACTGGTTGTTGACTATTGGGCCCTGAATAATAAAGTAATTCTTCAATCTGTACGCCTTCCTGATTTGCACTCATTCTTCTCATGGCTCTAAGAGGTAAAGATCTTCACCACCTTTGACCTAAACCAAGCCCGTTATCAAAGACATCTAACTGAGGAGTCTAAGCAAGTTACAGCCAGTGCAACAGATTTGTTGCTGTATAAATATAATACAGTCCCATTTGCAGTGTCTATAGAAGCAGCTGTGCTGTCTGGTGTATTGGATAGAGCTTTTTGATTAAATGTGAGTATGTCTGTCATTATCTTGATTATTTGGTGATTTCAATGAGAAATTTCAGAAGCACATAGGCCACACTGAGGAGGGCTTCCGTAGTTGGGTAGCAACAAGTTTACAGTTAATCCTTCAAAAGTTAAATTTACTCAGCCTGAAATTTCTTTCTTAGGTCATGTTGTTTCTGCTTAAAGTATTAGAATTGTTCAAGCTGAGACAAAGTCTATTTACTACTGTTCCATACCAAAAAACGTAAAAACAGTGGTATATTTTATTGGGATGATGAATTATTTCCATAAATTTGACACAGTTAGCAGCTCCTTTAAATGACTTTCTGAAGAAAGAAAGGATATTCACATGGGCCCCATCCCAATAATTGTCCTTTGAGACTTTATGGTCCTAATGCTGGTTGATTTAGTTTTTTTAGTCTTCAAATATTATCATGAAACACCAGTGGGCTTTCAGTTTGGTGTTATCAAAGCATGGGTGAAGGCTAGAGAGAATTTGATGTGGAAGGGGATGGATAAACATATTAACTCATTGGTGATGAACTGTAAAATCAGTTGTAGTAGCAAACCTCCATTAAATATCCAACAAGATATGGTTAATGAGCCTATGAAAAAATTATATGTGGATTATGTGAGTCCATCCCTATGCTCTAGAGTGGGTAACTGGTATGAATATGTATGCATAGATGTGTCTATATGCTTTTTCTGCTTGCTCCCTACTTGCATGTTATATCTCAAGTATCAATGAAGTGTTTACAGGGGATATTTGTAATCTTTGGTCCTTGCTGTGCTTTATTTTCTGATAATGTAATGACATTCAAATCTACTGCTTTTTGTAACTTTTGTTTTGAAATAGGAATTGTTCACAGCACTACTACACCATATTACCCAAATACTTCCTTTGTGGGACATGTGAACCGCAGTTTGGGAGCAGCCTTGATTGCATTGCATTACAGAGACAAATTATGGGAGAGCCCTTGCTCGGTTTTTGCGGCTTACTCAGATTTTGCACTTTGTGGCTCCAGTCACCTTGCTGGCAAGGAACCACCAAACTAAAAGAATTTTTAGAAAACATATATCACAGGTCAAACCATATCTCAAAGGGAATTGTGATGTTGTGGAATAAATTAGGGAATGTTAAATGTTAATGAATGTATACACAGCTTTTCTTGTTGAATCTTATCAGAGAAATAATTTGCTAATGGTAAAGTTAATCTTCTTGCTTCCATCAAAGATCACCACATGAGCCCCCACGTGCAACTGAATAAATAAAAAAAATTAATAAAAGCAAGAAAGAGCACTGTTCTTAGGGCCCTAATGCATGGTTGGATTTCAAATTGTTAGCTACATCACTGTCCAGGGGCCAACCAACACATTCACTGCATTAACTCTACATAATACCAGTCACAAGTTTAATATATGCAGGTAGGAATCTGAAGTGAAATACAGAGTCTGCACAAAAAATATCAGAAACAATTTCTTCCTGATGTCACTGTTCGTTGCAGTGTGCTCCACCACACATGCTCGATGGCAGGGTGTGTGACCTGCAATACACACCAAAGGCCATGCACCTATGGTGTTCAGTCTTGTGAGATTGTTTGTAATAGGACCATGTCATGTGAATCGGTGCAAGTACAAAAGGGAGTGAAGCATTGAACAGTGCTAAGCTACCAAATTTTGTGTTGGACAGGGGAAGTCAGGTACAGAGATATTGCCCATGATTTGCCAAATGTTCAAGGATGAGAGCATGTCCAAATTGTAGTTTTCAAGTGGCACAAGCTCTCAAAGTTGGCTGAGAATGTATGGAGGATGAGCCCCATGCTGGGCAGCCACTGACATCAAGAATTGATGACAATGTGCAACATGTGTGTGAAGTGCTGAAGTCAGGCCATTGGTTAAGTGTACACATGGTCACAGATGTAATTGGCATTGATAAGATGATAGTGCAATCAATGAAGATTTGGCAATGTGAAAGATCTCTGCTAAATTTGTTCAGAAGGTCTTGACAAATGACCAAAAGCAGAGGCAAGTGTCTGCTTGCGAAGACCTGCACCTCACTGAAGGAGACCCTGACTTTTTAGATAGTGTTATCATGGGACACTAAACTTGGAAATTCGAATATGACCCAGAAATAAAGTAGGAAAGTTCTAAATGGAAAACTGAAGCATCACCTCATCCAAAAAACGGTTGGATGAGAAAATTCAGAGTGATGCCAAGGGGATGGTTAAAAAAAAAAGGCTCTGAGTACTATGGGACTTAACTAGTGAGGTCATGAGTCCCCTAGAACTTAGAACTACTTAAACCAACTAACCTAAGGGCATCACACACATCCATGCCCAAGGCTGGATTCGAACCTGCAACCGTAGTGGTCACCTGGTTCCAGACTGTAGCGCCTAGAACCACTCGGCCACCCTGTCCGGAAAGGGGATGGTCCTCTGTGAATTTATTCCTGAGGGGCAGATACTGATTAAGGGACAGCCAGGTGGAGCCAATCACCTCCAGAAATTGGAAATTGCATCACAACAATACACCCAATCACTTCTGCTTGAAGGTCTCTGACTACCTGATGATAAATGACATCATGGTGATCCCCAAAACCCTGTCCTGACTTGGCACCAGTAGACTATTTCCTATTCCCTCAAAGGACTTCATGATGGCACCCTAACTACTGTCAAAGAAGTCTACATGCATATATAAGGGGCATTCAAAAAGAAATGAACCAGAGGCATAATTACAGAAACCAGTACCTGTATGTTAGAAGTACTGACTCTGGCTGTTGAGACACTTGTCTCACTGTGACACAAGACAGTGAATGGCTGTCTCAGAAATTTTATGAGACAGCCATTCACTGCCTTGTGTCACAGTGGGACAAGTGTCTCAACAGCCAGGGTCAATACTTCTAACATACCAGTTCTGCACTTACAGCTGGATGTCATTGTCCAAGGTGAATCGTTTGCCCCTCAGAGCCTTTTTAAGGGGACCAAAAATGGTGTAATCACAGGGAGAGAGGTCCTGACTGTATGGAAGGTGGCCAAGAACATCACATTTGAATTTCTGCAGGAGTGCCATGACTGTGTTGGCCATATGAGTGGAATGATCACACGAGTGAAATTTCCCGGTCGTTTTGATTTGATCACTTGGTGAAGGATGGTCAAGGTTTGTGAGTAACACTGGACATTAACTTTTGTCCTGTGATGCAGGAAGTGAAGCAGAAGGGGGCCATCTTGGTCAAAGAAGAACGTCAAACGATTCACCTCGGACAATGATGTCCAGCTGTATGTGCGAAACTGGTTAACATCGTAGCCCCGGCAATTTTATGCAACAGCCATTCACCACCTTGTGTCACAGTGGGACAGGTGTCTCAACAGCCATGGTCAATACTTCTAACATACAGGTACTGGTTTCTGTAATTATGCATCCGGCTCATTTATTTTTGAACGCCCCTTATATTTGTGGAAAAGCTTCTCGCGAAAGTATGTCAATGCTCAAGGGCTGTAGTTTGAAGAATTTTGAAACATTGTATCAATATATTTAATGAATCTATTTTTCTGAAAATTTTCTCTATACTTTTTATACAAAAACAGTAATTTTCACTTCACATACTGTTTCTAATTTTCTTAAAAAACTGACTTTATCGCAGAAAACTGAAATATTCCTTCCAACTATTCACAATCAGTTAAAATTAAAATAACATCTTTTAGTTGGAGATCCTAAGTAAACTGACCAGCATCATGTGTTCACTTCAACTTTCAAAAATCCACAAAAAATATTTAAAGTTGCTTCAGCACAATTCTAAGTTGAAGTTCTGTGATCGTGAGCTAATGATAATCTGTGTTGATCTCTCTCAAAGTTAACTCCAGAACAGTTTTTTAAAGTTTAGTCTAATCCGCCTAACCCAAAAGTCAAAGTCTTTTGTGACCATCTCATGTAAAATACTACAAGTCCCATCCAACCAGTTTGCCCAACATGGATTTTTTCTAAGTCCACACAAGTGTCCTAACAATCATTACACATGAAATTAGTGATAAAATCCATGACCAAATACTTAGAAAATATTTTTGATACACACATGTGGTGATGTCCAGCCTCACGTGTGTCCTGTCTGTTTGCCAACTCCACACCAACTGACCACTGAATACAAAAGTGACCCCATTTGAAAATGGCTGCCGTTACTTACAGTCTTGAACTGACATGAGTCAAAGCCACACACTACCGACTTCCAAAAACATACACAAACTATAAATTTAATGTTATATATACATATTACACATGTATTTGGATGCAACTTTCATCAGCTGTAGTTTCAATAGTTTGGTCACAGATAGTGCTTTTGTTCATATGGATGTTACTTTGTATTGTTATATCATCTATGAAAACTAAGCAAATAAAATAATTACATCTACTTACTAACGCTGCCACTAAATTCACTGTTTCATGTTTTATGTACAAGAAAATTCACTTTTTTATGCCCACAATATACATTCTGGCCTTTAATTTAAAGTAAATAACATTCACCAAAAAATCTACCATAACTATTTGATAGTACTCACTGAGACCTACCTATTGACATGACATTTGCATGAATCACTCAAGGTATTAGTGGGTTATTTGTTTGGTTTAGTTTTTTTTGTGGCGGTGTTCGTAGCGACAAGCAATTTGCTGTAGAAACGGCTTACGAAGTCACCACCACACTTTTAATAGCGGGCCGACCAGTCCGCTGGAACAGTGAACAGAAAGATGAAAACCCAAACACTCCGATTAAATAAAAGTCGGTACTTATCTTTATGAACGAAGATACTGAAACAAGGTCGTGAACTCCGTGTCTACAGAAATCTGTCTAGTTCGAGTCGGAGCGGCTATGTCAGCGTCGGCTGACGACAAACAACAACTCTGCTGCGATGAACAAACAACTGACTAGCAAGTACCCAATTCGGTGGCGAGTACACAACTGAGCGGCGAATACAGAACTGTCCTAGCGCTCGCGGCTCCAGTGCTTAAGAAGCCAGAAGCCAGCGGTGGCGCGCGCAGACTTGCGGCGATTTCCTGTCTCACTGGTGCTGCTTATGCGGACGGCGTCTGGACTTTGATGCTGCCAACCTTTTGGCAGCGGGCTCGGGTGGCATTACTGGCTAGGATATAACACTCCTCTCCCCCAAATCGCCGCACCGTCGTTGAATAATGACGTGGCGAGCGTCGACAGCGGGGGAGGGGTCTGGCCGCAGGCGTAGCAGAAGAGACCGGGGCGGAGACTGTTGTCGGTGGCAGTCCCCGGCCCGCACCCCAGCATTGGCTGCGCGGGGCCTCGGGAAACACCGACTGAAAACCGAGGTCAGGGTGCACGCCTGTGACCACGGGCGCAGCTTCTGGTACTGGACGCGACGGGGCGTCGGGACCCACGAAGAGAGGCAGCGTCTCCTGACGTTGCGTCGACGGCTGCTGAGTGGGCGCTGGACAAGGCGCTGCGGTGTCAGACTCCTTGGGGGTGCCCAAGGAAAGCGGCTGCAGGACAGGCTGCAGAGCCACCGCTTGGGAAGGCGGCCCGGCTGAGGGGTCGACGTCCATCAGCTCCGAAGGCGGTGGCGACTGAAGAGGGACCGCAGGCGCCGGAGCGACCACCTGGGGTGCTCCCGAATGAAGCTGCGCGGGAGGCATCAACGGGACGGTCTGTCGGCGTGGTAGCGGCGACGGCTGCTGCTGCTGCCCTGGGGGCGGCAGCGAAGTCGGAAGGCACGGCTGGAACCCGCCGCGGACCAAATCTGCGGACAAAGAACGAGCGGCAGAATCCGGGCGGCCAGCGCGGCGCAACTGGTTCTGATGCCTCCTGTGCACCCCAGTAGCACCTTGAACAGTAGAAAAACCGCGACCCTGGACACTTATCACGGTACCACGTTCCCAACGACGGCGACCGTGATAAACTCTGAAAAAAATGGCGTTGTTGCGCTGAAAACGCGTGCGATGCTCAGAAGCGGCGGGTCGATCCGGGGGGTGCAACAACCGTAGTAGGGTGCAATGACGACGGCCGTGGAGAAGCTCCGCATGCGAAGGGCCGTCGCGTGGCGTGGTCCGGTACAACGACAGGAACGTGATGAGGGCCTGCTGACGAGAGTGCGTAGCACGAAGGTGGTCCATATGATCCTTGAATGTGCGTACAAAACGTTCCGCTGCACCATTCGATTGAGGGTGGAACGGCGGAGTAAGAACATGGCGAATGCCATTGGCAGAACAAAAACTTTCAAATTCAGCAGAGGTAAATTGTGGACCATTGTCAGACACTAAAACTTCTGGAAGACCCTCAATACAAAAAATTGAAGTCAACGCCTGTATAGTTTGTGCAGACGTTGTAGACTGCATGGGCACAACAAACGGAAAATTACTAAATGCATCTATCACGATTAGCCAACGAGAATTCCAATATGGACCAGCGAAATCAATATGTACTCGCTGCCAGGGACCGGCAGGGCGTGCCCACTCAAAATAGCGTTGAGGCGGAGCAGCTTGGTGTTCGGCACACGTCGAACAATCTGTAGACATCTGCGTAATCTGCTTATCAATGCCGATCCATGTACAATGACGGCGGGCAAGCTGCTTGGTGCGGACCACTCCCCAATGACCTTGATGCAACAAGTCGAGGACCTTGGATTGGAGCACTTGGGGAACCACTACACGAAGCTGGTCATTCTTGGTGCGTAACAGCAAAACTCTGTGCGAAACAGACAACAGATGACTTCGCGGATAATAGTGACGAACCACAGGATCCGATATGTCCTTTGCCTTGGACGGCCAACCACGTTGAACAAAACGTAATAGTAAACTCAGATGAGGATCCGTAGCTGTCTCACGTGCCACCTGACGATAATCAATCGGAAAATCCCGGAGGGATTGATGCTCATCGGCGTCAATCTGATGGCAAGAGTCGTCAGAGGAATCGAAGACATCATCCGCAGCAATCGGCAATCTAGAAAGCGCGTCAGCGTTTGCATGCTGAGCTGTAGGGCGATACAGTATCTCATACTGGTATTGTGATAACAAAAGAGCCCAACGTTGTAGTCTCTGAGCCGTCCGCTGAGGAACTGGTTTAGACGGATGAAACAGTGACGTCAGGGGCTTGTGATCTGTGACTAAATAGAATGGTCTACCATAGAGGTAGTGATGAAATTTTGTGACACCGAACACAATAGCCAACGCTTCCTTGTCCAATCGGCTATAATTACACTGAGCTTTGTTTAGCAATTTAGATGCGAACGCAATAGGACGTTCGGAAGATGCGAACGCAATAGGACGTTCGGTGTTACCGACTCGGTGAGACAACACAGCACCGAGGCCGAAAGAAGAGGCGTCACAAGCTAACACCAGAGGCTTGTTAGGGCCGTAATGGACCAGACAACGATCATTCAATAAAGCCTCTTTAAGCTGCTGAAAGGCTGATTGGCAATCAGCTGACCACACAAACGGAACATTCTTACGGCGGAGACGATGCAACGGTGCAGCAATCTGTGATGCATTAGGTATAAACCTAATATAATATGTCAATTTGCCAAGAACTGCTTGCAATTCCTGCAGATTGCGAGGGGCGGGCAAATCACGAATAGCTGCTAAATGTGACTGGGAGGGATGAATGCCTTGAGCATTAATAACATGTCCCAGATACTCCAACTCCGTAAGGAAAAATGAACATTTATCGATGTTGCAACGTAGGCCTGCCTGAGACAACACTTTAAACAAACACTCCAAATTACGGAAATGTTCAGCAGGCGTCCGACCGGACACAACAATATCGTCTAAATAGTTGCAACACGATGGCACATTAGCCAGAAGTTGTGACAAAAAACGCTGAAAAACAGCTGGAGCTGACGCACAACCAAAAGGCAAACGCAGAAAACGGAACAACCCCAACGACGTGTTTATGACAAAATACTGTTGTGATTGCTCGTCGAGGGGCAATTGCAAATATGCTTCACGGAGATCAATTTTGGAAAAGAAACGAGCTTCCCCTAACTTATCCATCAGCTCGTCCGGTCTAGGCAAAGGAAAAGAATCAATGACAGTCTGAGGATTAACTGTCGACTTAAAATCAGCACACAAACGTAACTTGCCAGACGGTTTCTTTATAATAACTAAGGGAGAAGCCCACTGGCTCACTGAAACGGGTTGAATAACACCGTTGTTTTGCCAACGACGAAGTTCATCTTCTACAGGCGCCCGGAGGGCGTGAGGCACTGGATGAGCACGACAAAATCGAGGCTGAGCATTATCTTTTAACGTAATATGAGCGGCAAAGTTCGCAGCACAACCTAGTTCGTCTTTAAATATGTCACTGTATCGTTTACACAAATCGGTTATGCTGTCTTGAGGAACAACAACAGAATTAATTTGCAACACATTGTCTTGGATAGACAGGCCAAACAAGTCAAAGCAGTCTAATCCGAAAATGTTGACACTGTCTGTAGCGCGGAGCACTGTGAATGAAACTGTTTTTGTATTGCCACGGAATGTGGCTGGCACTCTACATACACCTAACACAGGAATGTGTTCGCCACTATAAGTAGCCAAAGAATGTTTTGCCGCTGAAAGTTTAGGGCAGCCAATAGCCACATACTTAGCACTATTTATGAGAGTCACAGACGCACCAGTGTCTAATTGAAAATTGAAGGTCTTATCCTGGATGCGTAGCTTCACAAATAGTTTATTACACTGTCTCTGGATCGGTGCAGTGGAGGCGGAAGACACAAAATCAGCGCGTTTAGCGCGTGTTCGCTCCTTACGACAACTCGTGGGTTTGGCGGGTGGAACAACAACTCCCGCTTCACTTGCAGTCTGTACATTACTTTTTACAGCGTTTGAATTACGCCTGGGTCGCATAGCAGAGGGCTGGGTGGGTGGCTTATTGCGAACAAGTTTATTACCCACACGAACCGTGGAAGAGTCTTTAAACGCGACCTTCTGGGCGGGCTGGCTTTGAAGAACATGAATATCCATGGGCTGGGCAGTACTAGAACTGTTCTTGCGTTTACGCAAACAAACAGTCTGGATGTGTTCTTTCCTTTGACAAAAGTGACAAACCGCGTTTCTTAACGGGCAACGTTCACGAGGATGAGCAAGAACACACTTAGGGCAAGACTTAACTCTATCATTTTGCACACGCGGCTGACGAATGTGTTTAACATGACGCGGCCGGCTAGTGTTTACAGTCTGACTCTGCCGGTGGGGCCGCGGGCGTGACATAACTTGCTTAGAACAGGCAATTTGAGAAATACATGGCTGATCTAACTCACACTCAGCATAGTCAAAAGTATCTTGGGCTTCAATGATGTTCATCACAGTCTCTAATGACGGGTCAGGCAACTTTAAGATAGCAGCACGAATACGAGAATCTGCAATGTTTTGAGTAATAGCGTCTCGTAACATGACATCACTGTAGGAAGCTCCACACACACAATTAAATCGGCACTGACGGGTGAGGCCCCGTATATCTGTTAACCACTGTTTATTAGATTGATGAGGCAGTTTCTTTAATCTGAAGAACTTGAATCTGGCTGCTGCCACATGAACTCGCGACTCGAAATACTCAGCAAGCTTGTTAACAACAACGTCATAGTCTAAAGCTTCTGGCTGGGATTCCGGGAACAACTTACAAAGTAGTTGATAGTCTTCCACGCCTGCAGCGGAAATTAAATAAAGCTGCTGCTCAGTACCTGTGATTTTGTAGACTGTCATGTGCGCCTGCAACTGCGCGAAATATTCTCGCCATTCTTCTCGTGATGCATCAAAAGCACGGAAAGGTGGTGCTGCCTGTGCTTGTTCCTTTGGTGTTGGAGGATTAGCCGCTTGTTTGGTGATTGCTTCCACCAGACTTTGTATTTGCTGACTCTGTAACAAGATCAACTGTTGTAATTCGGCAGACATAGTGAACACAAATTAAACCAGCCCCCAAAATTTTATCGCTATAATTAGTTTGAACCAGCCCTGCACACGAGTTCGGCAGTCCTCATCGCCAGTTTTGTGGCGGTGTTCGTAGCGACAAGCAATTTGCTGTAGAAACGGCTTACGAAGTCACCGCCACACTTTTAATAGCGAGCCGACCAGTCCGCTGGAACAGTGAACAGAAAGATGAAAACCCAAACACTCCGATTAAATAAAAGTCGGTACTTATCTTTATGAACGAAGATACTGAAACAAGGTCGTGAACTCCGTGTCTACAGAAATCTGTCTAGTTCGAGTCGGAGCGGCTATGTCAGCGTCGGCTGACGACAAACAACAACTCTGCTGTGATGAACACACAACTGACTAGCAAGTACCCAATTCGGTGGCGAGTACACAACTGAGCGGCGAATACAGAACTGTCCTAGCGCTCGCGGCTCCAGCGCTTAAGAAGCCAGAAGCCAGCGGTGGCGCGCGCAGACTTGCGGCGATTTCCTGTCTCACTGGCGCTGCTTATGCGGACGGCGTCCGGACTTTGATGCTGCCAACCTTTTGGCAGTGGGCTCGGGTGGCATTACTGGCTAGATATAACAGTTTTTATTTAGAGTTTCTCTAATGGTGGCTACCCTTCCAAGTGCACTCAAACAGCTGGTTTTTCCCACCACATGTTAGGAGTCTGGCTGACCTCCACTCAGGATTTCTTGTGGTTTGTGGCCTGCCAATCATAATGCCTCAAAGGTTCCTCCACCTATTGACAATGCTGCAAAGCTCAACCAGCCTAGCATTCTGCCCCCCCCCCCTCCCCGACCCCCTGCCCCCCCCCTACCCCTGCACAGCTGTCAAAACATCCTCTCTTAGCCGTCACAGCACTCCCTGCTTCGGCTGCCAGTATTACATCAGGATGTGCATTCATGGCTGTGTCTGTTAAAGTTTTTCATAGCCATTTCTGGGATGTGCTATCTCAATACCCTGCTTACCACTCTTTACATATAGTAAGTAGTGTCACAATCAGCACCAAGCATTGTGATGTACCCACAAATATTATTTCCCGTCCTTTTTTTAAAAAATAAAAAAAAAAAAATTGTCTAATTTAGGTAGCAGCGTTTCCTAACCTACACATAATCTTAAGCATATTCAGATATTTGTATCTCTGTGGAAACCAAAAACAAATGCAGTATAAATTTGGAAATAAAGCAAACAACAAAATATATCCTAATAAACTAATGATTTAAATTCAATATCTGTGGTCACAGACCCATCATCACAATTGCTTAACGAGCATGTATGTATGTGTGTGTGTGTGTGTGTGTGTGTGTGTGTGTGTGTGTGTGTGTCTACATACAGCGTATTTCACAATGTCACAACTCATGTTACTCATTAGGTCAAGTTTTTCATATGAAACCATGTCCAGAAACAGTTTGACTTAATGTTACAAGAAAAACAAGATCTATTCAATCATGCAGTGAATGTTACTTATGCATTTCACCTGTTATGAGAGGATACCTACAAAAGGGAAATGGATAGGTTAAAGTTAGATATTGTGGGAATTAGTGAAGTTCGGTGGCAGGAGGAACAAGACTTCTGGTCAGATGACTACAGGGTTATAAACACAAAATCAAATAGGGGTAATGCAGGAGTAGGTTTAATAATGAATAGGAAAATAGGAATTCGGGTAAGCTACTACAAACAGCATAGTGAACGCATTATTGTGGCCAAGATAGATACGAAGCCCACACCTACTACAGTAGTACAAGTTTATATGCCAACTAGCTCTGCAGATGACGAAGAAATTGAAGAAATGTATGATGAAATAAAAGAAATTATTCAGATAGTGAAGGGAGACGAAAATTTAATAGTCATGGGTGACTGGAATTCGAGTGTAGGAAAAGGGAGAGAAGGAAACGTAGTAGGTGAATATGGATTGGGGCTAAGAAATGAAAGAGGAAGCTGCCTGATAGAATTTTGCACAGAGCACAACTTAATCATAGCTAACACTTGGTTTAAGAATCATGATAGAAGGTTGTATACATGGAAGAACCCTGGAGATACTAAAAGGTATCAGACAGATTATATAATGGTAACACAGAGATTTAGGAACCAGGTTTTAAATTGTAAGACATTTCCAGGGGCAGATGTGGACTCTGACCACAATCTATTGGTTATGACCTGTAGATTAAAACTGAAGAAACTGCAAAAAGGTGGGAATTTAAGGAGATGGGACCTGGATAAACTGAAAGAACCAGAGGTTGTACAGAGTTTCAGGGAGAGCATAAGGGAACAATTGAAAGGAATGGGGGAAAGAAATACAGTAGAAGAAGAATGTGCAGCTCTGAGGGATGAAGTAGTGAAGGCAGCAGATGATCAAGTGGGTAAAAAGAAGAGGGTTAGTAGAAATCCTTGGGTAACAGAAGAAATATTGAATTTAATTGATGAAAGGAGAAAATATAAAAATGCAGTAAGTGAAGCAGGCAAAAAGGAATACAAACGTCTCAAAAATGAGATCGACAGGAAGTGCAAAATGGCTAAGCAGGGATGGCTAGAGGACAAATGTAAGGATGTAGAGGCCTATCTCACTAGGGGTAAGACAGATACTGCCTACAGGAAAATTAAAGAGACCTTTGGAGATAAGAGAACCACATGTATGAACATCAAGAGCTCAGATGGAAAGCCAGTTCTAAGCAAAGAAGGGAAAGCAGAAAGGTGGAAGGAGTATATAGAGGGTCTATACAAGGGCGATGCACTTGAGGACAATATTATGGAAATGGAAGAGGATGTAGATGAAGATGAAATGGGAGATACGATACTGCGTGAAGAGTTTGACAGAGCACTGAAGGACCTGAGTCGAAACAAGGCCCCTGGAGTAGACAACATTCCATTGGAACTACTGACGGCCTTGGGAGAGCCAGTCCTGACAAAACTCTACCATCTGGTGAGCAAGATGTATGAAACAGGCGAAATACCCTCAGACTTCAAGAAGAATATAATAATTCCAATCCCAAAGAAAGCAGGTGTTGACAGATGTGAAAATTACCGAACAATCAGTTTAATAAGCCACAGCTGCAAAGTACTAACACGAATTCTTTACAGACGAATGGAAAAACTAGTAGAAGCTGACCTCGGGGAAGATCAGTTTGGATTCCGTAGAAATACTGGAACACGTGAGGCAATACTGACCTTACGACTTATCTTAGAAGAAAGATTAAGGAAAGGCAAACCTACGTTTCTAGCATTTGTAGACTTAGAGAAAGCTTTTGACAATGTTGACTGGAATACTCTCTTTCAAATTCTAAAGGTGGCAGGGGTAAAATACAGGGAGCGAAAGGCTATTTACAACTTGTACAGAAACCAGATGGCAGTTATAAGAGTTGAGGGACATGAAAGGGAAGCAGTGGTTGGGAAGGGAGTAAGACAGGGGTTGTAGCCTCTCCCCGATGTTATTCAATCTCTATATTGAGCAAGCAGTAAAGGAAACAAAAGAAAAATTTGGAGTAGGTATTAAAATCCATGGAGAAGAAATAAAAACTTTGAGGTTCGCCGATGACATTGTAATTCTGTCAGAGACAGCAAAGGACTTGGAAGAGCAGTTGAACGGAATGGATGGTGTCTTGAAGGGAGGATATAAGATGAACATCAACAAA
This sequence comes from Schistocerca serialis cubense, assembly GCF_023864345.2. NCBI lineage: Eukaryota > Metazoa > Arthropoda > Insecta > Orthoptera > Acrididae > Schistocerca > Schistocerca serialis. The sequence goes on along the minus strand of NC_064638.1, from coordinate 153,617,376 downwards.
AGCAAAACGAGGATAATGGAATGTAGTCGAGTTAAGTCGGGTGATGCTGAGGGTATTAGATTAGGAAATGAGACACTTAAAGTAGTAAAGGAGTTTTGCTATTTGGGGAGCAAAATAACTGATGATGGATGAAGTAGAGAGGATATAAAATGTAGACTGGCAATGGCAAGGAAAGTGTTTCTGAAGAAGAGAAATTTGTTAACATCGAGTATAGATTTAAGTGTCAGGAAGTTATTTCTAAAAGTATTTGTATGGAGTGTAGCCATGTATGGAAGTGAAACATGGACGGTAAATAGTTTGGACAAGAAGAGAATAGAAGCTTTTGAAATGTGGTGCTACAGAAGAATGCTGAAGATTAGATGGGTAAATCACATAAGTAATGAGGAAGTATTGAATAGGATTGGGGAGAAGAGAAGTTTGTGGCACAACTTGACCAGAAGAAGGGATCGGTTGGTAGGACATGTTCTGAGGCATCAAGGGATCACCAATTTAGTATTTGAGGGCAGCGTGGAGGGTAAAAATCATAGGGGGAGACCAAGAGATGAATACACTAAGCAGATTCAGAAGGATGTAGGTTGCAGTAGGTACTGGGAGATGAAGAAGCTTGCACAGGATAGAGTAGCATGGAGAGCTGCATCAAACCAGTCTCAGGACTGAGGACCACAACAACAACAACAACAACCTACATTCAGGAGTGGTACACTGATGCAGTGTCATGTGATGTCCTGCCTTGTTTTCATGATGACAAGTCGGTTGACATTACAGTGACTAGCATTGCAGCAACAGGAAGCCTGAGTACTCATTTGCCGAGTGCACTGATATGTTGTTAATTTATGATGAAGTTTGTCATAATTGAAGAGAAGCTCAACATTTGTACCATGAGTACTTTCCAAGTTTTATGATTCCGTGTCACACCATGTTTAGCAAAGTACAACAATGACTGTGGGAAAGTGAGAAATTCACAAGTGATAGAGCGAACTCTGGTGCTCCAAGAAGGCAGCACAATTTCATATTGGCTCAGAACTTTGGGGCTGTTTTCAATTCTCATGCAAGCTAGTTGACTTGATGCTACCAAGTAACAAAAATCACCCAATGAGTCACCTATTGTTATTGTTTACATGAGTATGGATATCAAGGATCTGTCTGATTGAATCCCATCTCTTTTGCTATCCAAACTTCACACAATTAAAAACTAAAAGCCTGACACAAACAAATAAATCGAAGTGATTGCAATGAGTGTGTGCTAAGTATAGTGTTTTAATTTCTGTAGCAACAAATTGTTCCACTCAAGGCTAGAACAGCCCAAGTCACTGCCACTGTACCACCAGGTGGTTATTATTAAAGTGCAGCTACTCATGGAGTTCCAGTATGGGCTGTAATTATCATATGGCAGTGAAATTTGGTGGATATACTGATGTGTTAATGTGGAACTGACTTACACTAGAAAGAAATTAGTTCCAATTTTGGCCACTGAGTGTAAATCTGGTGCTGTACGCTGTTTGTGTGACAGCATTACATCCATGCTGTCATTTTACAAGCAATAAAATGAGTGTAGAGTAGGACTGTTGAGGAGAAAGACTGTGCACTGTTAGTGAAACTGTTTTATGTGAACATCAGCAATTACATTACTGCATTGAGAGAGTATCACTGACTGAAATGTCTGAGGAGAGGCCTAATGTCATTAAATTATTTAAAGAAGATGATAATGAAATTTGAAAACATGTGTGAGCTTGGTGTGGCACCTAGGTGAGTAAAGTGTCCTAACACAGTGGAAGTTATTGATGATGTTGCTGTTGTTGTAACTGACCATGCAGCATGTGCCCCAGGTAGTGCTAGTGCACATGCAGTGTCATAATTGTCCATCCCATGGTAAGCAGTGCATAAAGTTTTATGTTTATGTTACACTGGTACCTTTACAAGATCCAAATGGTGTAGCAACTGAAACCTCATCATCTGCAGCATCCTGAATTTCCTCTTTGATTTCTGGCATGGATTGAAGTTGATGACATGTGGCCAGGCAATATTGTATGGAGTGACGAAGCACATTTTACACAGCAGAGTGTCATGAATACATAGAACTGCTGAATTTGGGGACAGTTAGAGCATGCGTTGTGCATGTAGATCCACTGCACTCACTGTACGCAACTGTGTGGTGCGGATTCTTCGTCCATTCTTCTTTCAAGAGTATATACCTACAGGGCTTGTCAGTTGTACCATGATGTCTGCACATTCTCAAGACCTCCTTGTCGAGCATCTGATACCAGCTTTGGAAGAGTGCAGCCATGTAGAAACCACTGTCCCCATGCTCACTCACCCAGTGAAAGATCTGCTTAATGCAACCTTCCACAACTTTATTATATTCGGATGTTTTCCAGATGCTTGGCCTGCGAGTTCGCCTAATCTGAATCCATGTGACTTTTGCCTCTGGGAATATCTAAAAGAATGCATTTATCTGGGACACATTCATTCTCTACTTGATCTGAAGGCCAGGATATAGGAACATGTTGCTAAGATTCCATCAGAACTGCTGCAAGCAACTTTTGAGCACATCATTTTACAGATACAGCTTCTTGTTGACATCTACAATGCTCATATTGAACAAATTGTGTAAAAAATTTAAAATGAGATATATTTTATACTAGTTTCCCTCTATAGTTGATTCTCTGTTTATTATTGTTACCTTCTGTGTTTGAAAAATTGCATACAGGCACAGAGATCATTGTTGGATAACAATAACTTTGATGATGCAAGAATGTGTGAAATTGCAGTACAAAGTAATGAAACATATCACAGTGCATAGGAGTAAAATTTGGACATAATTTGAAAATAAATCAGACTGCAGATTCTAAAATGAGTGAAGTAAAGATTCATCACATCACCCAACTTGTACTTCATAGTGGATAAATAAGGGTGAAAAGATATACAAGTGACACTCTCACAATAAAAATTGTAAAGATATATCATCCCCATTGAGTGGCTAAGGCAAGGGTCATATCATCTTGGAGTAGCCTTTCAACACACCTTTATGAGGGTTGTCTCACACAACACAGAATATTGTGATAAGTACAATGAATTATACATCATGTTATTCAGTAAAAAGTTAATAATTATTAAAAAATAGAAAATCCAGGATGGAATAATGACAGTATTATGATAGGGAAAGATTGCTGTTTATCATATAGTGGAGATGTTGAGTCACAGACAAGCTCAACAAAAAGACTACTAAACACATAAGCTTTTGGCCAGAAGGCATTCTTCTGAAATAGCCAACATATTCACACACAATAATATGTAAACACAGCTCTCACACATGTGACAACTGTCTGGCTGCTGGGGCCAGACTATGCGCAACTGTGCTTGATGGGAAAGCAATCTAGGTGGTGGTTGTAGCTGGGGCAGGGAGGCGGAGGCGGAGCAGAGTACGGTTGGGGGACAGTGTAGTGCTATTTCTGGGAGCATACAGGAATGAGTTGAAGAGAGAGCAGGGCAGCGAGGTGTAGTTTTGGTTAGACAGTGGAGGTGGAGAGGGGAAATGGGGAAGGAGGCCAGTAAAAAGACTGTGGGTATGCTTGTGGAATAGAAGACTGTGTAGTCCTGGAGTTGGAAGTGGATAGCTGCATGAAGGACAATGACTAATGAAGGTTAAGGCCAAGAGGGTTATGGAAACATGGTATATTGCAGGAAGAGATTGCATCTGCACAATTCAGAAAATGTGGTATTGGTAGGAAGAATCCAGATGGCACAGGTTGTGAAGCTGTAATTAAAATGAAGAATGTTGTTTTGGGCTGTGTGCTTGGCAATTGATGGTCCAGGTGTTTCTCGGCCACAGTTTGTCAGTGGCCATTCTTGTGGACAGACAGCTTGTTGGTTCTCATTCCCTCACAGAATAATGCACAATGGTTGCCAGATTAGCTTTTAGATCACATGACTGGTTTCACAGGTAGCCCTGCCTTTGATGGGATAGGTGAGGGTTATGACGGGACTGGAGCAAGTAGTGATTGGAGGATGTATGGGACAGGTATTGTGTGTTTAGTAATTTTTTTGTTGTGCCTGTCTGAGTCTCAATATCTCCACTGTATGGTAAGTAGCAATCTTTCATTTTCATAATATTGTAATTAATAAATATTTGTAGTTGAAGTTCAGTCTATGGTGAAGATACACAATACAATTTCTTTCTATTAGCATTTGACAGCCTAAAATGTGCAACATATATCATTGTTTACATATACTTTCCACAGTTGGATTGTATTGTTTGCATATTTCACATGTTAGGGTCATGGTGTGCTGGTAACAAGTTGACTGCATTTCTTTGAGGCATGCTGAGCAATGTTCTATTTATTGAGGTGAAGGATGTCAGAATAGGACTCATGTAGTGGATGATGATGGCCACTGGAGCTGCTACCAAAGAAATGGCACAGGGCATGTCATTCATCTGTGTGAAGGTCCATCTTGGCAGCCAGCTTCTGGATTAAAGGACATTGGTTGGAACAGTATGCAGGGACCATCAATTTGATTCGTCCAACATCTCGAGGTCACTTCAGAAGATCATTGGTTTTGGCGTGCATGAGACAGTCATACCATAGTCCAATTATACAAACCTGGCCTGATTCATGGAATATTGCTTCAGCAAAGTACTATGTGTACTCTGGATAGGAGAATACAGTCTATAGCAGGTTAAAAATTTAATCTCTGGGTAGAATGGCATATTAACATAGAGCAAATTATGCTCAAAGCTGAGTGGAATATAGACTTATATGTACAGCTCATGAGAAAGCAAGCACAGTACTTATTCAAAGCTTGTGTAATCTCTTATCCTAACATTTACATAGCTTTGACATGAGTGATGCTGATAATGTTATGCACATATACCAATTACTGGTTTCACCACACCACTTTCTTTGTGTTTAGTTTATTTAGTGATTTTACAAATGACTATTATTATCTGTACCATTGACATACTTACATACAAATTGGTAAATATTCTCATGGTCAAGAAACGATTCTGCCTGGAAAAAGTGTTTCTCTTCCAGTTTAAAGTTAGGAAATGGGTGTTAGGTTTAACTAATTATCAGCTTTTTGTGCTTCCTTTTACTTTAAGTACTTAAATATTACTCTCATCTAAGTAGTAGTATTCATCCATAACTTCTTAAGGACTTCCATTCATTGTGGACCAAGATTCCTGTAGATGTTATGGCGTAACTTCTAAGTAGTAGTATTCTTCCATAACTTCTTAAGGACTTCCTTTCATTGTGGAGCAAGATTCCTGTAGATGTCATGGCTTAACTGGTTACAAACTACCTTCAGTGTTACCTTTTAGCATAAACTCACACTTAAAAAGTTAAGAATCATTTCTTTTGAAAATATTTTTTAAAATCCTGATGGCAATATAATCTCTTTATTTTACGACTTTTATGATAAGGTGGAAGATAGCTCCCTGCATGTGGTATTCATACACTCCTATAAGGTCCAGTATATAGAAGTTGCCACTTGCAATTACTCTTAGGCAGAAGAGCTGATTTGCAGTGTTTTCTTAAAAAATGTAATCTCCTACTTGGGAAGAGTAAGGCCTTTGTCAGCAGTAGACACACATACATACACGCGCACGCACACACACACACACACACACACACACACACACACACACACACACACACACACACACACACAACTTGCACACATGTCTGCTGTCTTGGAGAACTGAAACTACACTGCGAGCAGCAGCACTAGTGCATGATGGGATTGGCGACTGGGTGGGGGTAAGGAGGAGGCTGGGGGGGGGGGGGGGAGAAGGGGGAGGGATAGTATGGTGGGAGTGGTGGACAGTGAAGTGTTGCAGTTTAGATGGAGTGCAGGAGAGAAGGTGCTGAGGGGTGAGGGAATAAGTAGCAGAAAGGAGAGAAAAAAAATAAATTAAAAGACTGGATGTGGCGGTGAACGGTGAAATGAAGGCTGTGTAGTGCTGGAATGGGAACAGGGAGGGGGCTGGATGGGTGAGGACAGTAACTAACAAAGGTTGAGGCCAGGAGGGTTACGGGAATGTAGGATGTATTGCAGGGACAATTCAGAAAAGCTGGTGTTGGTGGGAAGGATCCATATGGCACAGGCTGTGAAGCAGTCACTGAGATGGGGGATATCATGTTTGGCAGTGTGTTCAGCAACAGGGTGGTCCACTTGTGTTTTGGCCACAGTTTGTCGGTGGCCGTTCATGTGCACAGACAGCTTGTTGGTTGTTATGCCTAGAAAGCACACAGTGGTTGCAGCTTAGCTTGTAAATCATATGACTGGTTTCACAGGTAGCCCTGCCTTTGATGGAATAGGTGATGTTAGAGACCGGACTGGAGTAGGTGGTGGTAGGACGATGTATGGGACAGGTCTTGCATCTAGGTCTATTATGGGGGTATGAGCCATGAGGTAAGGGATTGGGAGCAGGGGTTGTGTAAAGAAGGACGAATGCATTGTGTAGGTTTGGTGGACAGTGGAATACCACGGTAGGGGGGGTGGGAAGGATAGTGGGCAGGACATTTCTCATTTCAGAGCATGACGAGAGGTATTCGAAACCCTGGCGAAGAATGTAGTTCAGTTGCTCCAGTCCTGGATGGTTCAAATGGTTCAAATGGCTCTGAGCACTATGGGACTTAACATCTATGGTCATCAGTCCCCTAGAACTTAGAACTACTTAAACCTAACTAACCTAAGGACAGCACACAACACCCAGCCATCACGAGGCAGAGAAAATCCCTGACCCCGCCAGGAATAGAACCCAGGAACCCGGGCGTGGGAAGCGAGAACGCTACCGCACGACCACGGGATGCTAGCTCCTGGATGGTACTGAGTTGCGAGGGGAATGCTCCTCTGTGGCCAGGCTGTGGGACTTTGGGAGGTGGTGGGAGACTGGAAAGATAAGGCACGACAGATTCATTTTTGTACAAGGATGGGAGGATAATTACGGTCAGTGAAGGCTTCAGTGAGACCCTTGCTATATTTTGAGAAGGATTGATCGTCACTGCAGATGCGATGACCATGGGTGTCTAGGCTGTACGGAAGGGACTTCTTGGTATGGAGTGGGTGGCAGCTGTTGAAGTGGAGGTATTGCTGGTGGTTAGTAGGTTTGATATGAACGGAGGTACTGATGTAGCTATCTCTGAGGTGAAGGTCAACCTCTAGGAAGGTGGCTTGTTGGGTTGAGAAGGACCAGATGAAGCAAATGGGGGAGAAGTTGTTGAGGTTCTGGAGGAATGTGAATAAGGTATCCTCACCTTCAATCCAGATAGCAAAGATGTCATCAATGAATTTGAACCAGGTGAGCAGTTTAGGATTCTGGGGTTTTAGGAAGGATTCCTCTAGATGGCCCATGAATACGGTATCATGGGATGGTGCCATGTGGGTGCCCATAGCCATACCATGGATTTGTTTGTAGGTAATGCCTTCATAGGAGAGGTAATTGTGGGTGAGGATATAGTTGGTCATGGAGACTAGAAAGGAGATTGTTGGTTTGGAATCCATAGGGCATATGGAAAGGTAATGTTTGATAGCAGTAAGGCCATGGGCATTAGGAATGTTAGTGTATAGGGAGGTGGCATCAATAGCGATGAGCAGGGCACCGTGTGGCAATGGGACAGGAACTGTGGAGAGTCGATCGAGGAAATGGTTGGTATCTTTTATATAGAAGGATAGGTTCCACGTAATAGGTTGGTCTACAAGAGCAGAGATTCTCTCAGTGGGGGCACAGTAACCGGCCACAATGGGGCATCCTTGGTGGTTGAGTTTATGGACTTTAGGAAGCATGTAGAAAGTGGGAGTGCGGAGAGTGGTAGGGGTAAGTAGAGAGATGGACTCTGGAGAGAGGTTCTGGGATGGGCCTAAGGATTTGAGTAGTGACTGGAGATCCTGCTGGATTACTGGAATGGGATCACTGTGGCATGCTTTGTAGATGAAAGTATCTGACAGCTGATGGAGTCATTCTGCCACATAATCCTTGCGGTTTAAAACAATGGTGGTGGAGCCTTTGTCAGCAGGTAGGATTATAAGGTCAGGATCACTTTTTAGATGGTGGTCTGCAGTTATTTCTGTGGATGTAAGGTTAATTCTCATGTTGAGGGATTTTGGGAAATGTTGAGGCAAGGTTCGAGGTTAAGAAATTCTGGAAAGTTAACAGGGGGTGGTTTGGAGGCAGTGGGTGTGGATTATGGTTGGATGGAAGAGTGAACTGAGTTAGGCAAGGTTCAATATTGGTCTTAGGTTGACTCTGATTGGTTAGGTTGGTGGCGAAAAAGTGTTTCCACTGTAGGGACTGGGAGAAGGTGAGAAGGTCTTTAACTAGTCCTGCATGGTTGATTTTGGGGGTGGGACAAAAGGTGAGGCTTTTGGAAAGGACTGATATTTCTGTGGGACTAAGGCTTCTGGAGGAAAGGTTCATAACTTTGTTGTGGGTCTGTTTAGGTTCTGTGTTTTGTGTGGTGGTGGGAGGGAGTTTTGTAAGGTGGGATAAGTGTAGTAGGTCTGCGAGACAGGGTTTGTCAGCTATGAGGGGGCGTGGGGGATGTTTGGAGGTTGTTGTAGAAGTGATTGACAGAGGTAGGAAGTGAGTAGGGCGGCAAGCTTTTGAGGTGGCGTTGTGCATGTAGCTCAAGTTACTGCAGAGCAAGAGATTCAATGTGTGTTATAGGTTCCAGGAATTTGGGATTACATAGCAGGAGAATTTTGTGGATGGAGAGAAGGTACTGCAAGGAGGATTGGGCTTGGTTGATATGGTATTGCAGGACTATGTCGGTGAGGGCTAAGGATTGGTGGAATCTGAACATTCAGAGTTCATCGTGGAAGGAGGAGTGGCAACCAGAGATGAGTAATTTGATGGTAAGGCCATTAGGGGGGATTTCATGAGCCAAGCAACAACGCAGGAAGAGTATGTGGGACTGGGATCTGGCTAGGGATAAGGAAACTTTTCTGTACTGATGCAGATGGAAGGAGCAAGGATCCATGGTGGTGAAAAAAATGCGAAAAATTATGTAAGAAAGTAGAATTACGTCTGCAAAATTACACCCAAATAGGTGTGAAAAGTACTAAATGGATGGACAAGTGGGAAAAACAAGATGAAATCTGAGGAAGACTACAATAGTGGAAGGCGAAAACCCACTAAAATTGATGAGAAGTCAGGAGGGTCAAAATAGAGAATAACTAATCAAAACTTTTCTCAGCATACTTGGGCAGTGGATCTATTGATTCAGTCTTCTCTCTGGATTTACTTATCAGATGTGCTGGAGTAAATTATGTGTTACACAAAGGAAGATTGTTTACCACCTGTTCCAAAAGTTCTGTATGTGCCATTCAAACATCTGTTTTATTTCATTACTGACTGCCAATTTCTTTGACCATGGGATGGAATATGTGTTGTAGCAATAAATCTCAGACATCCAGATGAATATGTTTATGATAAAAAGGTTAATAGGTTTTTTTTACTAAAGACATGTACATACTTCGGCAATAATCTTTGCAAATTATCGCATTGTGATGAGTCAATAATGGTAAACTCTGTTACTTTATTCATTATTTGACTCTCTATGTAATCAACTTGACTATTTTGTGTAGGTGTGTTATAGGTTTTCAAGTAACTTTTATCTCTGGCAGTACATACCATGGTACAAATTTGTCTTCTACGTCTATGTCTTTACCAATTCTCTTGTGATTCTTTGGCTGTTGATATTCAAATGCCATTTGTCTATGGAGAAGTCTATTGTAATGTCCTTCTCATGTAAAATGTCTAGGCCCAAAATGCATTTGACTGTTATTCAATTTCTGTTTAACAGTGGGCGTTGTATTATTCAGTTTCCTAATCTTTCTTCTACTTGTGCGTGGATCATGAGATTTTGAAATTTAATTCCAATAGCATTCAGAAATTGATGATTATGAACAGGATACATGGGTATCTCTTAACCTTACTCAGTTTATGTGGTGGACGTAATACTTATCATTGCACCTGTATCAAACACAATGTTAGGCACTATACTTCCAAGTAAAGCAGTTTCTGTATTTTGTTCATGACTCTTAAACTGACTGGTTACTAGTTCTTCCCTGATGTCATTATCATCGTTGTAACATAGCATCTTAACTATATATCCTATTTTGCCTCCACACCATCCAAGTTAAATATTTGTTGGTCCTCTTAACTTATTATTTATAATGTTGTGTGCCATGCCTCACTAGTCTGTTTACATGAACAGTATAGTTTAGTACAAACTTTTATGCTCTGATCAGCATATGCACTATAATCCTGACAATGAACTTGTCAGCTGTGGTAGTAACTAGTTCAGTTTTTTTACTACCTCTGTTCCATCAAATTAGATTTGGTGGGTCACATTCCACATGCTGTGTATACTGTGTTACAAAATTGCTATCATCACTTTCAAACATGTCATGACTATATTACCTTTTGCATGGTGGAGAGGAACACTCTGCATACTATCGTTGCTGCAATGTGCATTAATGTTTATAATGTTCATGAACACCTGGACATATTTTTCAAAGTGTCCCATTATTTTTACATAAAAATGTGATTACCTTATGAAAACCACTGATTACCCCATTGCATCTCCCTTTCCAACCAGATCTTCCTCTTTCCCAGTTTCCTCAGCTGATGGAGTCCACTTCCGTCCTTCAGGGCTCACTTTATCAGCAAACATCAATTTTGTACAACTACAAACACTTTTTGTATCTACTACTATCACTGTTTATTATTATTATTATTATTGTATTTGTGGATGCAGCTGCAGAAGTAGCAGTAGAAGTACTGCCAGTATTAACTGTATTAGTTCTTACTCAGTACTGTTTATTCACATTGTCTCTACATGTATTCAGACCATTTTTAATTCTATTGCTATTTCTAATTATTCTGATGTTATTCTGTTAATGTTATTGATATACCACATTCATTGCCATGGCCACTTCTGGAAGCAGTCTTGGTATGCCTCTTGGTGGATCGTGCCAAGTGCCGTCTGTGAATTTTCTTTTATCTCGTCTACCGTTGCAAAGCTTCATCCTTTCAATGGCGTTTTCAACTTTGGAAATAAAACAAGCCTGCAGGGGCCAGATCTGGATAGTATGGAGAATGAGGGAGCACAGTGCAATGTTGGTATACATCTTGCTGGATCTTGCGAAACGCCATCTGCAAATTTTCTTTTATCTTGTCCACCGTTGCACAACTTCATCCTTTCAGTGTTAATGTTAATGTGAATTCTATTTTTATTTCTTTGGTAACTATGGTTTAAAATTTAAAAAAAATACTGTATATTTGAAACACCAAGTGGTTGCAGAAAAATGTAACATTTCAGTTGGATCATGCCATGAAATCCTGACACAGTAACTTGGGATGCATCATGTTGCCACGAAGTTCATCCCACGGCTCATGAATCAAGACTAGAAAGACCTTTGCCTCACAATCTGTGAAGAACTTTTGGATCACACTAGTGAGAATGAGATGTTCCTTAAGAGAATCATAACTGGTGATGAGACATTGGCCTATGGTTATGATATTGAGACAAAGTTTCAGTCTCAGAAAGGTTTAGGAAAGGTTCTCCTAGACAAAAAAAAGCTCATCAGGTCAGGTCAAATGTCAAAGCCATGCTAATAATTTTCTTTGACTCTAAGGATTAGTTCATCATGAATTCATGCCACAGGGACAAACTGTTAATTGATGGTACTCTCAGGACGTGTTGTGATGCCTGTGAGAAAATGTGAGAAGGAAATGGCCTTAAATGTGGTGAGACAATTTGTGGCTCTTGCATCACGATAGTGCACCCACACATTTATCCCCATTGGTGCACAGCTATTGCACAAGAAACAAAATCACTGTGCTGCCTGATACTTCGTATTATCCAGATCTGGCCCCTGTAGACTTTTTTTATTTCCAAAGTTGAAAACCCCATTGAAAGGATGAAATTTTGCAATGGTGGAGAGATAAAACAAAATTCACAGATGGTGCTTCAGTGATCAAGCAGGAGGCGTACCAGGACTACTTCCGAAAATGGGAATGACATTGGGAGGAGAGTTTTTTGAAGGAGACCATGCACAATAATTAAATGATAGGTAACAGAAGATATTTGTGGACAAAGTTCCAGAATTTTTTGAACAGACCTTGTAAGCCAATTTTTTTCCCAGCCAGTGGTTGGATATTTTTCTAACAGGCCCATAAATTATGCTTTCTTAAGATACCGGGGACATAACTAGCTACTAAGTGTGCTGATTCCCCACCAAAATTCTGAGAAGAGATTATTTTCAACTGAATACCTTTGGTAAGAGTGAAATATCTAATTATGATAGAGGCTAATTTTTATGTTTTGTGATTTGATGCATTAACCATCACAGACATGAACTTAGTATCTTTAAGTTCTGACTGAAGGTCATGCATTGCATATGGTGATAAAACATTCATTAAAATTGACTCACACTTTTTCCTGAAACGTGGATTTCTTGTCAAATACAGGGGTCACTCCAAAAGAAATGCACACTTTTTTTTTTTAAAAATCCACCTTTTATTCTATATGTTTGAAAGTTTTACAGTGTCTAGATACATCTTTTAGGAACAATATTTTCATTTCTCCACATAATTTCCATCCCTCTCAACTGCCTTACACCATCTGGGAACCAGTGCACGGTAAAATTCCGGACCAACCTGTTGGAGCCACTGTTTGGCAGCATGCACAAGGGAATCATCATCTTCGAACCTTGTTCCATGAAGAGAGTCTTTCAGTTTCCCAAAGAGATGATAGTCACATGGAGCCAGGTCAGAACTGTAAGGCGGGTGTTACAGTGTTGTCCATCTGAGTTATGTGATCGCTTCCATGGTTTTTTTAATGTCATGTGGCTGTGCATTGTCATGCAACAGCAAAAACATGCTGCTTTTGCCTATGTGGTCGAACATGACTCTGTAAAGCTTGAAATTTCTTCAGTGTCGTCACATATGCATCAGAATTTATGGTGGTTCCACTTGTCATGATGTCCACAAGCAAGAGTCTTTCAGAATCGAAAAACACCGTAGCCATAACTTTTCCAGCAGAATGTGTGGTTTTGAATTTTTTTTTTTTTCTTGGGTGAATTTTCATGATACCACTCCATTGATTGCATCTTTGTCTCTGGTGAAAAATGATGGAGCCATGTTTCATCACCTGTCACAATTCTTCCAAGAAATTCATCTCCACCATTCTCATACTGTTCCAAAAGTTCACTGCATATCATTTTTCTTGTTTCTGAGTGAGCCACTGTCATCATCCTGGGAACCCACCTGGAACAAACCTTTTTTAATACCAGCACTCTCAGTATTCTGAAAACACTTCCTTCTCTTATCGCAATGTAGCATGACAATTCGTTCACTGGTGTCCGTCTGTCAGCAGTCACCAGTTCGTTAACTCTCTGCACATTGTCTGGAGTGTGTGCAGTATGAGGCCTGCTGCTGTGAGGACAATCCTCAATATTGCCGTCCCCACTTTCATCACATAACCTGCTTGCCCACCAACTAACTGTACTGTGATTGACAGCAGCATCTCCATACACCTTTTTCAACCTCTTCTGGGTATTTCCCACTGTCTCGTTTTTACAGCACAGGAATTCTATGACAGCACGTTGCTTCTGGTGAACGTCAAGTGTAGCAGCCATCTTGAAGACATGCTGTGATGACACCACTCACGGGAACAGGTTGAACTAAGTTTGAAAACAAGTGGGAAGGATGTATCTACACATTGTAAAACTTTCACATATGCATAATGAAAACTGTATTTTTACAAAAGTAGTGTGCATTTCTTCTAGAGTGACCCTTGTAGTTCTTTGGTGATAAGAGCTGTATAATCCATTGAACAGAATGAATGGTTCCATTTTGCAGTGTGATACATTAACAGCCCTTCCTCAGCAGCGATGCAATTATCTTGCTCAGTTTGTAGTTGATTTGTATTTGCTAAAGAATTTGTACTATTGGAAGTTCATGTGGAAACTGTCAACATGTGTTCCTTCTTCTTAATGTGTTGTGCCATGTTGGGAGATACTCCATGTTCAGTGAAGAAAACTCAACAACATAAAGTACATTCTACATTCATGAATGTTGTGTTGTGCTTCAAGAATGGAAACTGTACTTTAAAAGTTTTGGAGAAAGTACGTTATATTTTCCCCATATTAACACACACATGTGTCTTGAACAAAGTGAAGAATAAACAAACAAATGCACTAGTGGGAACTCACCATGTCCCCACTGTTAAAAGCTATTCTCTCCTTTTTATTGGTACATTTCTGGTAGAAATTGGAAGACTGAGCCACTTGCAGCTACAGCCAGTCTGTGAGAACTAACAGTGTGTAACTAATTCATATTAATTACTACAAATAAGCACACATTTGAACATTAACATCCCTATAATGGGCTCTCACAAAACCTTGTCACTTCAGTATATCGTTCCTGCCACAAAAAAAATGATGAATATGAAGCTTATGCAAGAGCTGCCAGTACTGAGAAATATATTGGAAAGTTTTCTCTCTGTACTTCTTTTGTCACCATGTACTTTCAACTTTTGTTATGGCTTAAGGGCCAAGAAATCTTAATATATGTAATGCAACAGCTAGCAATTACATTCCCTTGAACATTTGAATTGTGCCTGGACCTCAGTAAGAAAGTATGAAAAACATACGAGACGAAACTAATGCATAAAATAAATAAAACCCAGAAAGAACTAAATGAAAAAATTAGTTATTGACAAGTAAGGATATGCAGAAAATGGGACATTTGGCATCTCATTAAAAATTAATTTGTGCAATAGGATACACAATGAAAAACAGGGACAATCCCATTAAGAATGGGATATCGGCCCATCCTAGCTTTTAGGAACTAACAAGGGAACTGTCCAATCCAACAGGTCAAAACCAGCCCTGAAATGCTTTATGCAGCAAAATACACCAAAAGCAACCCAATTCCAAAATTTTTGTTGCTAAGAAACACTGCAAGTATTTTTTTTTAAATGTTGAAATTTTCAAATCCCTAGTTTACCAGGTGGCTGGTGAAATGTATATCCCTACAATAGCTGTGAAATGTATATCCCTACAATAGCTGTAGCAGACAGCACATGAACAACACGGTGGGCACATATCCTTGGTTGACAGCACATTGGTAAACATATAATACTGCACAATGCAATCATAATTTGTAAAGCGAATTTCAGTTTCCATTGCTAGTTTCTCTGATACAATTGTTGGCAGTTATTATTCACTCGAATTTGATACCCATAATAATTAGTAGTTAGCTTTGTTGTATCATTAGCTTTTAACACTGGAGGTAAAAATGTATTAATTTTCTTTGTGGTTTATTGTTATATGCTTGCTAATAGCATCTACCTATGTACTGATTCCAGAGTTTGACAGTGACGTGAAAGCCAATTAATATTTTTAACCTTGCAAAGATAAAATATGAAGAATGTGGTGTTAAATCAAAATTACCTACTTCTCCTGAAGATCTGCATTTGTGTTATGTACTAGTGATTGATCATTCATTCCAAATATGTCAACATTTCATTAGAAATTGTGGAAAAATTATAAAAAAAGGAATGTAATTATTACAATTTCATGCATTGTCTTTTGAATGATGATTTTTCTTGCAAATTAAAATGCAGAGCAAAAATAGAGTACATCCCAACCTCAAAGAAAATCTGTGCAGTAATAGCTTTCAGTGAGAAAAAAAGGCTGTAAATATATTGGTTAAATGAAGGACTGAGGAAATGCTTAAACTTATGCAGTGTGCAAAGCTGGTTTCATTTCATAAAATCTGAATATGAATCATAAACATGGAAAAAAAATTTACACTAAGTATGAAATATATGCTAAAATGAAAAAGTGAGAAAGAAGAACGGCCTGAAAGATTCATAACTGCTCATGAGAGTCAGTGTATCATTACTGAGGGAGATCTATGAGGCTGGTCACTCTGAATTGTTAACGAGATGAACATTACTGATATCCAGGCTCCCTTGACTTCACTAGACATATTCAGGAAATGATAAGGAAAAGAAAGTCACAGAATTATGAAGTAAATGTGTAGATGTTATTAATAGATAATTCTATAGAGAAATTCATAAATGATGTGAAGATGAAGTTTCTTGCTATCCCCTTATAACTGGATATAAAGCCAGTAAGTCAGGTTTTGTGCAAACTTCGCTTTATAATTTTGACTGGTGGCGAGGGGGGAGGGGGGGGGGAGATACAGAATTGCTAGTGCAGTCAATAAATGCTGTGGCGCTTTCATATATAATAATACCAGTGATAAGTATCAGTGGCTTACTTTTTCCACAGCTTTATCTCTGTCTTCTGGAACATCAAGGCAAACACAAACCAAAAATTTAAAAAGAGGACTGTTTATGTGCAAAAGTCTTGCAATCAATGTAACAAAACCTGGAAAAATGGGAGAGCATAATTTTCAATGTTACATCCGAAATTACCTTCTTACCATCTGCTGAGAATAATTCATTGCTTTTGAATGATACTTGGTGTGGACATAATGACACCTATGTTTTTAGTGGATGATGAAAATACTGTTAATATAATTTGGATTTCACCCAGAACGAACAGTGTGATTCAGCCTCTTGATCATCATCATCATCATTTAAGACTGATTATGCCTTTCAGCGTCCAGTCTGGAGCACAGTCCCCCTTATAAAATTCCTCCATGATCCCCTATTCAGTGCTAACATTAGTGCCTCTTCTGATGTTAAGCCTATTACTTCAAAATCATTCTTAACCGAATCCAGGTACCTTCTCCTTGGTCTATCCCAACTCCTCCTACCCTCTACTGCTGAACCCATGAGTCTCTTGGCTAACCTTGCTTCTCCCATGCGTGTAACATGACCCCACCATCTAAGCCTGTGTGCCCTGACTGGTACATCTATAGAGTTCATTCCCAGTTTTTCCTTGATTTCCTCATTGTGGACACCCTCCTGCATTGCTCCCATCTACTAGTACCTGCAATCATGCTAGCTACTTTCATATCTGTAACCTTAACCTTATTGATAAGGTAACCTGAATCCACCCAGCTTTCGCTCCCATACAACAAAGTTGGTCGAAAGATTGAACGGTGCACAGATTACCTAGTCTTGGTACTGACTTCCTTCTTGCAGAAGAGAGTAGATTGTAGCTGAGCGCTCACTGCATTAGCTTTGCTACACCTCGCTTCCAGTTCTTTCACTATGTTGCCATCCTGTGAGAATATGCATCCTAAGTATTGAAACCGTCCACCTGTTCTAACTTTGTTCCTCCTATTTGGCACTCAGTCCATTTATATCTCTTTCCCACTGACATTACTTTCGTTTTGGAAATGCTAATCTTCATACCATAGTCCTTACATTTCTGATCTAGCTCTGAAGTATTACTTTGCAAACTTTCAATCGGATCTGCCATCACAACTAAGTCATCTGCATATGCGAGACTGCTTATTTTGTGTTCACATATCTTAATCTCACCCAGCCAGTCTACTGTTTTCAACATATGATCCATAAATAATATGAACAACAGTGGAGACAAGTTGCAGCCTTGTCTTACCCCTGACACTACTCTGAACCATGAACTCTATTTATCGTCAACTCTAACTGCTGCCTGACTATCTATGTAAAGACCTTTAATTTCTTGTAAAAGTTTGCCTCCTATTCCATAATCTCGTCAACTCTAACTGCTGCCTGACTATCTATGTAAAGACCTTTAATTTCTTGTAAAAGTTTGCCTCCTATTCCATAATCTCGTAGAACAGTCAATAGCTTCCTCCTAGGAACCTGGTCATATGCCTTTTCTAGATCTATAAAGCATAGATACAATTCCCTTTTCCACCCGTAACACTTCTCCATTATTTGCCATAAACTAAAGACCTGGTCCTGACAACCTCCAAGAGGCCTGATTTTCATCCAGTTTGTCCTCAACTAATACTCGCACTTTCCTTCCAGCAATACCTGAGAAGATTTTACCCACAACGCTGATTAAAGGGATAACTCTGTAGTTGTTACAATCTTTTCAATTTCCATGTTTAAAGATTGGTATGATTACTGCTTTCGTCCAGTCTGATGGAACCTGTCCCGACTCCCACGCCATTTCAATTATCCTGTGTAGCCATTTAAGACCTGACATTGTACTGTGTTTGATGAGTTCCGACTTAATTTCATCCACCCCAGCCACTTTATTGCACTGCAATCTATTGACCATTTTCTCCACTTCCTCGAGTGTGATCCTATTTCCATCATCATTCCTATCCCATTGTACATTGAAATCTGAAACATTAGTGATTGTATTTTCACCTACATTGAGCAACTCTTCAAAATATTCCCTCCATCTGCCCAAGGTATCAACAGGATTCACCAGCAGTTTTCCTGACCTGTCCAAAATACTTGTCATTTCCTTCTTACCTCCCTTTCAAAGACTGCTAATTACACTCCAGAATGGTTTTCCAGCAGCTTGACCCAAAGTCTCCAACCTGTTTCCAAAGTCTTCCCAAGATTTCTTCTTGGATGCTGCAATCATCTGTTTGGCTTTGTTTCTTTCTTCAACATAACTTTCTCTGTCTATCTGAGTTCTAGTATGTAGCCACTTTTGATACACCTTCTTTTTCCTTTTACAGGCTGCCTTGATTGTATCATTCCACCAAGCTGTTTGCTTCATCCTACCTTTACACACTACTGTGTTCCAAGACATTCTTTAGCCACTTCTAGTACTGTGTCCCTTTACCTTGTCCATTCCTTTTCCAATGGCTGTAATTGACTACATTCAACTAACTAGTACCTTTCTGAGATCACTCTTATGTACTTGTGCCTGATTTCCTTATCCTGAAGTTTCTCCACTCTTATCCTCCTACATATGGACCTGGCCTCCTGCACTTTCGGCCTCACAATACCAATTTCACTGCAGATTAAATAGTGATCAGTGTCATCAAAGAATCCCCTGACTACATGTGTGTCCCTCACTTAGTCATTTCTGCATTGTCAGTTTGCACCACCGCATTTCACGAATTTTATCAAGTATGCCCAGTGTGCAACACAATATGGAGAACAACAGCCATGACCATTTCTTACTTATTCCTGTTCTGTCTAAATAAAACTAGTAATTACCGAGTAGTGCCTGAATGCATTTTTTTTAATCAGGTGTGAATAGTGTGAAGAAAATGTTTATTCTCATCATCCAATAAACACTTTACATTTTTGTGAGGGCTACAGAGAATAAATAAGGAACTGTCCCATTGTTAGCAAAATATACATTATTCAAATATGATCTATCATAAGAACCATGCTACAGTAATTGTTATAAAATATTTAATGTCAACGAATCAAAGTCATGACTGATGGAAGTCAACTATAATGTAGTATCATACATAGCTTTGTTTTTCTATCCCTAGTCACTCATATAAAGATTACATCTGCAACAGTTTAGCTGTTGATATGAACTGCAAGTTATTCAAGAAATTAAAGATTTGAGACATTTTGGGTATGTTTTAAGTGCTTAAAATTCATGTGCATGTGCTTTCAGACAGCTGTGTCTGCTTATTCGTGTTGGGCAGGAAGTTCTGTACAAACTGCTGTTATCAGCTGTTATTTGTATGGCAAAAATAAATAACTTTAAAAAAATACTTGCAATGTGCCTTAGCATCTAAAATTCTGACAGCACATTTCTTTTGGTGTGTTCTTCCTTCGTGAAAAATTTCAGGGTAGATTTTGACATGTTGGATTGGTGATTCCCTTGTAAGGTAGACATTATTGTTGCTTCATTATATATGTCATTAACTGTCTTTTGAAACTGGAGAGGTTATTCAGCTCTTGGATATAATGATGGAGGTTATTAAAAAGTTGGATTTGTACTGTTGAAAAGGAGTTTAAGAAAGTGGTTGAGTCTTGTGGAATATAAGCTTTTTCTTTGATGGGAATGAATGTTTCTGCATGTTGTTCAGACAAGAGTGTTAAAGTCAAGAAGAAGTGAGAGGGACAGTGTACATTGATAAGACAAAGTGTACAGAAATAACTGTATTTGCACGCAGTCAGGATAGCTGTGTATATGAGGTCAAAGAGTAGAAAGTCAAAAGATTCAAACACAGCCATTCCTAACCATTTCCAGGGGCCAAGAGCTTTCCGGAGAAAGATGTTATAGGACAACATCACAGTGATCAATTTTGAGTATACATGTTTGTACAAGTTTCTTCTTCAGTTCAAAAGGGGAGGGATTTTTGTATTTATGTAGGGCATGGAGAGATGCTGATACCCTCTTACACTTTACAGTTGTGTTCTCAGATTTTCATCTGTTATTACTCCTAGACTTTTTTCTAAGGGAGAGGAGTAGATATTTGTCCTGTTTTGGATTGCCAGTTGTAGGGAATTGAGCCTAGAATGACCAAACAGAACCACTTGGGTTGTGGATGGGGTGAGTTGCCTCTTGAGTACCCACAGCAGGCTTCAGGTCATCTGTACTCCTGTGTTTATGGAAACCTGATTGGTATTCATCTGGTAGTCTGTTTTTAGTTAAGTAGTAGGTTAGCTGGTATGGACTCTATATTATAAGGCGTTGGACAGTGTCAGAAGAATGCAAATAGTATGTTGCGGCAACATACTTTTTGGGTAGTGGCTTAACTGGTCTCTGTTTCTAAGCCTCAGGGAAAACACTTGTGATTAAGGCGTGTTTGAAGATGTCTGTTATAGGGGGCAGTAGAGGATTGATAATAAGCTTCATCATTTGGACTGTGATGCCATTGTGTCCAGTGGATGCAGACCTGATATGCATGATGACTTTATGGGTGTTACTTCAAATAACATGATGCAGACAGAATTTTTCATAGCTACAATCAATTATTCTCATGAAGTAATCAATAAGTCTCCATTTTATTTGCTGCTAGAGAATTGTCAACCTCCATTTTTTCAGTGTAATTTCCAACTTTGGAAATAGAGATGAGGAGCATCAATGCACTTGAAGCCACCAGAGATACTGGCTAGGACTATGTTTTCTCTGTCAGTAAAGTGTAAACACACACACATTCACACAAGCAAACACGCCTCTCCCACACGTGACTGCTATCTCTGGCAACTTGGACCAAGCTCTTGTCCAAACCGTTGGAGATAGCACTTATATGTACATGAGGTGTGCTTGCTTATGTGAATGTGTGCGTGTGTTTTCTTTTCTGAAGAAGGCTTTGGCTAAATGCTAAAAGTGTAAGTGTTTTTGTTTTGGCTGTCCGCAGCTCAGTGTATCATCTTTATGGTGATTAGCAGTCTACTCTTTCTCTCATATTGTTTATTTTATTTTATGTAGTACAATTACTTGGATTTTTAATCAAGATATTTGTGTTTTTCTACACTTTTATGCATTACAATGCACAAAATTCTAAGTAAACTACATTCCTGCACCAGAGCTTGCTTACAACTCGTTGTTGACTATGGAAAAATTCAGAGATAACTTAACGACATTCACTGCCAACAAAACTCTCATGTCGTACCACTTAGCTTAGTTATGTGATGTTTTTGCCCAAAAGTAGTGCTTATTTGCAGCAGTGAATATGAAATTAGTGATAATGGCTGTTGTATGACAATTACTCAATGAGCAATGTGGGACTACATAGGTTCTTAGTAGTTCCAATGATGATGACTTCTTACGTATACTGATGAGTGCCAGTCAGTGGCCACACAGTACAGATGAATATCCCTTCACTAGCGCAAATAAATACAACACAATATGCTTCTTTAAATTAGCATCTGACAGTTGTCAACCACCATGCGGGGTAGCCATGCGGTATGAGGCACCTCATCACGATTTGTGTGGCTCTCCTGTGTCAGAGGTTCGAGTCCTCCCTCAGGTATGGGTGTGTGTGTTTTCCTTAGTGTAAGTTAGTTTAAGTTACATTAATTAGTGTGTGAGCCTAGGGACTGATGACCTCAGCAGTTTGTCCCATAGAACTTTACCACAAATTTCCAAGTTGTCAACCATTATTTGAATTTTGAAGAAATAAGCTTTTGTTAAGTCTATTTTGTTGTATAGCTGTTTTGTTACATCACTGGCCATTTGAGGTTTGCAGTTTTAATATGTGCAAAATGGTTCAAATGGCTCTGAGCACTATGGGACTTAACTTCTGTGGTCATCAGTCCCCTAGAACTTAGAACTACGTAAACCTAACTAACCTAAGGACATCACACACATCCATGCCCGAGGCAGGATTCGAACCTGCGACTGTAGCGGTCGTGTGGTTCCAGACTGTAGCACCTAGAACCGCTTAACCACCCCGGCCGGCGAATATGTGCACACCTAGTGACATGGGAACTTGGAGGGTGATTCTTTGATTCCCTAGAAAGGCAAAATTTCATAAATGGACCTTTCACCATGAATGTCCTTCTTAATGGGACCTCGCACACATGTAGTAGCTCCATCATTCACTCGACTGGCAGCTTCATTTCAATTTATTGTAGCTTATTAGTATTGGTTGGAGTTTGTTGACATGGAATATTTCTTTCCTTATGAGCTATGCATTGTTCACAAACACCAAAATCCCAAAAATTCTGGCTATAGAAATTTAAATTTTATTTTGCAGTTTTGTCATATAGGTATTGGACTTCATTTAATTTTTCCAAAGATGTGATCATTTTCAAGATTGTACATCAGTTTTTATGAGATTGTGCTTAATGTCCATTTATAACACAACAATTAATTCATTTGTTGTTACATGTAGTATAGTAGTAGTAGAGTAGTACTACAGCAGCAACAACAACAACAACAACAACAACTACTACTACTACTACTACTACTACTACTACTACTACATGACACAACAATTTATTCTTTTAATGTTACATGTAGTAAATAAATGATGGTTCATCTGCTTATTTTCATTGCTGCATCACTTACTGTTGCATTGCTTACTTGTACGAGGTATGGTTACTGATGAAAGATATTGATATTTTTATTGATATTGCTTTGAACATAATATCCATTTGTCAAATATCACGTGTTGATTTTTTCATTCATTTTTAAAACCAAAGAAAAATATGAAAGTGCGTGTTCTATTTGTTTCAACGAATGTTGAAAGATTTTCTGACTGGAACCACATATCTGACAACAGATATTCTCTCACTTTTGAGAACTTCTGTGTGCTATCATACACTGTACCAGTTCTAAGAAGGCTATCGAAGAGTTTCTGGCCATCTTCAAAGAACGGGTTTTCTTAAATAAAAATATAGCAATTTTAAATTATCCTTTCTGTAACATCAGTTCCAGCCTCCTATGAAGGTTCTTATAACTCTTGTACGAGGTATGGTTACTGATGAAAGATATTGATATTTTTATTGATATTGCTTTGAACATAATATCCGTTTGTCAAATATCACGTGTTGATTTTTTTATTCATTTCTAAAACCAAAGAAAAATATGAAAGTGCATGCTCTATTTGTTTCAACGAATGTTGAAAGATTTTCTGACTAGAACCACATATCTGACAACAGATATTCTCTCACTTTTGAGAACATCTGTGTGCTATCATACACTGTACCAGTTCTAAGAAGGTTATCGAAGAGTTTCTGGCCATCTTCAAAGAACGGGTTTTCTTAAATAAAAATATAGCAATTTTAAATTATCCTTTCCGTAACATCAGTTCCAGCCTCCTATGAAGGTTCTTATAACTCTTGTACGAGGTATGGTTACTGATGAAAGATATTGATATTTTTATTGATATTGCTTTGAACATAATATCCGTTTGTCAAATATCACGTGTTGATTTTTTCATTCATTTTTAAAACCAAAGAAAAATTTGAAAGTGAATGCTCTATTTGTTTCAACGAATGTTGAAAAATTTTCTGACTAGAACCACATATCTGACAACAGATATTCTCTCACTTTTGAGAACTTCTGTGTGCTATCATACACTGTACCAGTTCTAAGATGGTTATCGAAGAGTTTCTGGACATCTTCAAAGAACGGGTTTTCTTAAATAAAAATATAGCAATTTTAAATTATCCTTTCTGTAACATCAGTTCCAGCCTCCTATGAAGGTTCTTATAACTCTTGTTCATTTTATAACTCACTATACATATGTTTCATATCATTTTATGTCATTTTATTTTATTTTATTTTTTTATTTCAAGGTCATTTTAGTGATAATTTTCCAGGTATTTAAGGTCATAAGAATCTGGGCCCTTTGGTTACATGTCCTTTGCCACACACACTCTCCCCCTCCTACTTCCGCAGTCTCCCATTCCCCTGCTGGTGCCACTGCTTCTGTGGTTAACACATTTTGTTTCATTGTCAAGTTAATTACAGTGGATGCATTTTGTTGAAAATACACTGTCTACTGTATTTTAATTGAGCTTTGAACAATGTAAGAAGAGTCAGATTGCTACTTACCATAAAGAAGACATGTCAAGTTGTAGACAGGCACAATTAAAAGACACTTCCACAAAGCTTTCAGCCACAGCCTTCATCAGTAAAAGAGAGACACACAGCATTCACACACACAAACAAAGCACACGTGATGACCAACTCCAGCATCTCGGGCTTCATCAGTGAAAGAGAGACACACACTATTCACACACACAAGCAAACACACCACATGCACGCATGACCACCCGAGATGCTGGCGTTGGCGGTCATGTGTGTGTGAGCTGTGCTTGCTTGTGTGTGCGAACAAATTGTGTCTCTCTTTCACTGCTGAAGGCTGTAGCTGAAAGCTTTATGTAAGTGTCTTTTAATTGTGCCTGTCTGCAGCTCATTGTGTCTTCTCTATGGTAAGTAGCAATCTGTCTTTCCCTACACTGGTGATATTCCTACCTGGAATTTCCAATGTTAAGTGAAGCTTGATCTGACACCTTAGGTGATAACTGATCTGAGATCTCATTACGTCTAGTAGGCATACATTTGATATTCCATGGAAATGAGTAGATATTAGATCTGATATTTCTGAGATTTCATTTTTTCATTTGACTGTCATTAATAAGTATCTCATCATGTACTTCAGGTGGTGTTTCATTTTTCCATCCTAACTTATCACGTTTAGTACACATTTCATTATCTATCGCATACATGTCAGTGTAAATTTCACTCAGCTTCTGTAACACTAGGTTTTACACAGCACTGGAATCAGGTAACTGACTGGTAGTTGCAGTAAGTGTAGAACAGTTGTATTGTGTTATGGGATCCATGGCAGTTAATTTTCCTATCTTTTCCATAACAATGTAATATGATTGAATTTTTCATATTTTAAGTATAAGATACTTAAGCGAATTTAATCTCCAAACAATTAGTTTCAATGGGCAAGAATGTTCTCACAATACAAGATGGCTAAGCTAAAATAGTGAAACCACTCTACCTAAAATGAGGTCTTCCATCTTGTACAGCACATTACATACTATTATTAACCACTTGAAAATGAAATTATTTATCCTATTCACTCAGTACTGACTACACTGACACAACTCTGTACACAAAGCAGATAGTATTGTTCTTACCTGATGTAATACAGTGATCACAGTCAGCTTTATTATTGATCTGTGGATTATAATTGTTCTGATTTGGCTCTAATAAATTTTAATCATTTCACTCTTTTTCCATTTTACTTGATTGTGGTTTCCATCATCATATTTTTCCCACAGTATGGACTTATCGTTAGTGCATGAAACAACAACAAACAGATTAAAACAACATAATGTAACACACAAAATATACACAAAATATTTCCCTATTTCTTCTAGTCCTGTCTATGTGAGTCAGTTGTAATATGCCCCATAAGTAGGTTAAAATTAGTTTGTTCAAAAAAAATGGTTCAAATTGCTCTGAGCACTATGGGACTCAACTGCTGAGGTCATTAGTCCCCTAGAACTTAGAACTAGTTAAACCTAACTAACCTAAGGACATCACAAACATCCATGCCCGAGGCAGGATTCGAACCTGCGACCGTAGCGGTCTTGCGGTTCCAGACTGCAGCGCCTTTAACCACACGGCCACTTCGGCCGGCCAAAATTAGTTTGTAAAAGTAGATTGTCAAGTTGTTTATTGAGAGGATATATTACAAGAGACGCATGGGACTGAAAATGGCTGATAATTTAAAAAAAAATGAGGTATGTTTTGTACAAACTCCCTGTGTAGCCAATGCTGTGCTTATTAGTCTTACATTCTGTGTTTGAAGAATTATATGCAGGTGCAGAATTTGCTGATGAATAGCAAAAAGTTTGAAGATGTGGGATTGTGTGAAATTGCAGTGCTGTGTGCATTACTTGACCCTGACTATTCAGTCACTAAAATCAAAGACACTCTTCATCTTACTCTCCTAAAGTTCAACAAAGAAATGTGCCTTCATTCTATCATACTATGTGCTACAGAATAAATGTCATTAGGATTAATAGTATCACTCACAACTTCTAACATGAAAGAATGATTATCTGCAGAAATCACCAGTCTGCATGTGAGGGCCATTCAATAAGTAATGCAACACTTATTTTCTTGTCCAATTTTGGTTGAAATAATGCAGAATTTGCTGTGGGGCATCATGGAATATTCCCATTTCAGCTCCTATAGTTTCATGAAGCTCCAGTTGGTGACTGCACTATAAGTCGTGTTCAAAATTGTGACTGTAATGGAGGTTCATTCCAAACAGACAGCTGTCTTTGAGTTTCTTTTGGCAGAAACCAGAGCATCACACACATTCATTGGTGTTTGCAGAATGTTTATGGAGACCTGGCAATGAGCAACAGCATCACGAGTCATTGGGCAAGCGTCTGTCATCATCACAACAAGGTCATGCAGAACTGCCTGATCTCCTGCATGCTGGCCAGCTGCACACAGCTGTAACTCTTGCAATGTTGGAACTTGCGGATACTCAAATTTGAGGTTGGTGGATCACAGTCAAACACCTCA
Source organism: Schistocerca serialis cubense (assembly GCF_023864345.2). Lineage (NCBI taxonomy): Eukaryota > Metazoa > Arthropoda > Insecta > Orthoptera > Acrididae > Schistocerca > Schistocerca serialis. The sequence goes on along the minus strand of NC_064638.1, from coordinate 153,590,514 downwards.
CTGCTCAACAAGATGTCTCTGTTAGTCATGCTAACACACTTGTCCACAGTTTGGGTACTCAAAGCTGTGTGCCTGCTGGGTTCCTCATCCCCTAACAGAAGACCACAAAGAGCAATAAAGGATTATCCGTGCAGAATTGCTTGCATGTTAGGAGGCTCCTCATGACACTTCTTGGTTGAAAATTGAAATCACAGGTGACAAGACATGGGTTTATCACTTCATACCAGAAGCAAAATAGCTATCCACGGAGAGGCGCCACATGACCTTTCCTCTGAGGAAAAAGTTCCGAGCCTCATTTTCAGTCAGTGAAGTCATGGCGAGTGTCTTGTGGGATACTGAAGGGGTATTACATTTGATGTCCTCACTCGTGGTGCCTTGATTAACTCTGAAGTGTACTTTGGGTCGTTTGGGGAAGGAGACCAGACAGCAAGGTCATCGGTCTGAAGTGTACCGTGCTACTGACAGGAAATTGAAGAAATTACTTCAGCATGTTTGTTGCCACAAAAATTCAAACAAACATCCCCTTCTCCATGGCAATGCAAGGCCTTATACAAGCCTGTGCACCTGAGAGGAGCTCAAAAATTTTCATTGGACTGTTCTTCCTCATCCACACTGTAAACCAGATCTCACACCTTCTGACTTCCGTCTGTTTAGACAATGAAGGACGCACTCCATGGAAAAAAGTACATGGATAATGAGGACTTTATTGATGCAGCACCATGTTGGCTCTGATGTCAATCACTGGAGTGATGCCTTGGAAGCATACAGGCCCTCTCAATAAGGTCACTCAAAGTAATTCCACTGAACAGAAATTATGTTGAAAATTAGCATTTTATAGCCAAAAGATTGGGGAATTATATTGTATATCAGAATCCTGTGATTATAAACAACCTGCTTTCACTTTCATTTGTTGGCACTGGTTCATTTCAAAATTTCTTTCCCATGGACCCTCCTGATTCCTGTTCTCGTCATTAAAATTTTCTCTGCCTCCTCTCCAGTTTTCATCATGATTCCTATTCTTAGTCTGATCCTGGAGATTGTTCCCTCAATTTCTGTTGTTCCTATTATCCTGATAATTCCTCTGATTGTTTCCAAGATTATTACCCCCAAAGCTTGGCTTATGCACAATGCCTGATCCATCATCTCTATAAAATCTAACAAACTTTCAACAGAATCTGTAGGGCAGTGTATTAAGTCCCACTGTAAATTCTCAGGTAACCTTAATGTAGAAATATTAATTAGTATCCCCAATGGCCTATCTGAATGCATCAACTTCTGTAATTCCTCCTGATACAACTCCCTTATAGAATTTTTGCCCCCCTGGTTGGCTGGTACATTCAGAAACTCATTTTGTAACTCACATTAGTTGACTTGACTCCAATACCTATTTAAAAATAACTATTCAGTTACTTTACATGAAGTGAACTGATCAGCACATGGATTTGCCCATGTCTCAGCAAACCATTCTAACAATCTCTTCACAAACTTAATTCTGTATTGATCACTCATCTTTTCAATGAAAGGGTCTTTGCATGCTGCGAGGAAGTCCACAGCATGGTACGTGTCTTCACATGAAAACGTTTTGTCATCATAGGCCACCCCACATTTCTAGAACCATTAAAACTAAACTCCACCAGAACAGGCCTTGTAAGGCCCAACTGTACTGACCAACCATTGTGTCATCCTCAGGGAATAAGGATGACTAGATGCAGATATGGAGGGGCATGTACTCAGTACACAGCTCTCTTGGCCATTCTCAGTTTTCGTAACCGGAGCCGCTACTTTTCAGTCAAGTAGTCCTTCAATTGACTTGCCAACAGCACTTAGCATACCTGATGGGTCACCCATACAAGTGCTAGCTAACCCTAACAGCACTTAACTTCAGTGATATGACATAAACCGGTGCTACCACTGTGGCAAGGCCATTGGCTCCAGAAGCACTACAAAAATCTAAATTACTTAGTCTATGTTTACTAATCACACCATTATTTACTGTTACCAGCTGACCATTTAACAACTGTGTAGCTTAACTTCCAAGCAGTTTGGTTGCATTGTAACAACAAGGTTGAATACAGTAACAAAGATGTCTATGAATTACTCACAGATTTTAGTATTCTTAAATTTTATCATCGTTAATACTTACTACAACTAGTCATTTAGGCAATTGTCATGTGTAAAAGTAATACTTTCAGTGACTATTGAGTGTGACCCTTCCTCCCCCTTTTTCCCCTCTGCCCTCTTGTTTATATGGTGTGTTTTTGTAGCTCATTTCCTTCCATACCATTTGAAAACTTTTTCACAGATAGGAAAAATTAATTACATGTTTCAGGAGAATATGTAATTCCAAGTTGTCCATCTTCATTTACATGTAAACTCTGCAACCCACTGTACAGTGCACAGTGAAGGTTACTTCCTGCCAGTATTATCGATTTTCTGTTTTCTTCCATTTGCGTATTAAGTGAGGGAAAAATGACTGATTGTGTGTCTCTATAAATGCCCTAAGACATCTTATCTTATTTGCTTCCCCAAGGATTCTCATTTGAGTCAGTATTTATGTTACACATTAACATTTACTGTACTGACTTGTTATGAACCTAGCAGAATGTATCGTATTTTCTTTTTATGTCTATTGCTGTGTCTGGTCAACAAGGACTCCAAATACTGTACCAGCACTCTAGAACTGGTTGCAGTAATCTATTGACACTGTTACCATGTCTAGCAGTAGAACCTTTGACTCATAGTCAAAATGCTCTTAGTCCTAGCTTTGATCTCAGCAACTGTTTAAATTTTTGATAAAAATCATCAGCAATGGCAGCCTAAGATTTCCAGCACAAGAGGCATAAAAAGAGGCTCAGAGCATTCTATTGCCCTGAAAGTGGGAAACTGCCCCTAAAAGGTGAAATAGTCATCAAAGATCAACAGCATGAGGATATAGAAGACAATGGAAACCACTGGCTTAAAGACACTTAATTTGAAGAAAAGGAAAGTTGCTATTCACCAATAGCGAGGATGCTGAGTCGCTGATAGGCACAACAAAAAGACTGTCACAATAAAGCTTTCGGCCAGTAAGGCCTTCATCAAAAATAGATCTCTCTCTCTCTCTCTCTCTCTCTCTCTCTCTCTCTCTCTCACACACACACACACACACACACACACACACACACACACACACACACACACAAATGCAACTCACACACAATACTACAGTCTCTGGCAACTGAAATGACACTGCGAATATCAGCACCAGTGCATGATGGGAGTGGCAACTGCATGGGGGTAAGGAGGAGGCTGGGGTGGGGAGGGGGAGGGATAGTAGGGTAGGGGTGGTGGACAGTGAAGTGCTGCAAGTTAGACGGGGGGGCAGAGAGGGGGGAGGAGGTGATGGACAAAGAGAGGGGCTGATATAGGACAAGATGGCAACAACTGGGGAAACAGACAGAAAGAGAGAGGCGAGGAAGGAAATGTGCGTAATCAGTATATGTTATGTATGGATACAACAGCAAAGCCACAGATATAAAGCTAGTGTAGGAATAAAAAATCTTATAAAAATCATATAAAATTAATTTTGTTTGCTTCTTGATTTTATTTTTTTAGGAAAATAACAATTAAATAGATTGATGCATTATTAATAGGCAGTTAATTCAGATATTATCAGATGGAAAGACATGTGATTCTGACCAAGATAAACTCAAGTTACAATGTTCTTCTTTGGCAAATCAGTGTAGAAGTGTGCAGAGAAATAGCTAGGTGAAAAATATCATGCAATACACACATTTATTGACATAGACTGCAAGTACAAGATTCGTGTGCTAGTATGAAGTTCTAGACCCACATATGTTACCTATATTTCATTGGTCATGTCACTTCTGGATAATCTTTCATTGATTATACCAATATCCATATGTATTGTGGTAAATTGTGAAATTTTGAACACCCCCGCATGCTGCGATAAACCCGCACTGTTGTTGTCAATTGTAGGCTATGCTTGATTGTGCTCTTTTAAAATTTTTGAGAACAGTAGACCTATAATTGGTCAGAATAATTGTTCAAAACAATTGTTCTCTAATTCCATTGTGTACTTATGTGAAGAATAGGTTATTTTTGAGAATTTTCAGATGCTTACAGAACTTACTGGTATGTGTATTTTGTATACATAACATATTTCATAGCAAATCAGCATTTGTGGTTCACAGTTACTGCCAAAGAATATATCACCCCTGAATTTTGTTGTATATCAATGCAAATAAATGTGCTTTTTCATGACTCTTCAGAAGCTACAATTGTCCTTTGCATAATCTAGAAGTAATTTGTAGTAAATTGGCGTTTGCAATTTAGTTACTGTAGCAGATTAATAAACATATTGTGTGACATCTAGTTTTCCTTAAAAAGACATAGCTTTGTATATTATTAACATTTATGATAAATTAACTATGTTTTCAAGTTTGCTAAGAACTATAAAGAACTATACATAACCTCAAAACATTCTAAGAAACTAGTAATTTTTACCATAGGTGTTTGTGTTGCCTTAACAGAAATCTCGTTAGCATATTTGCTTCAGTTCTTCTCCTTAGCTCAACAGATTGAACGATAATCAATGGGCTTAATTTAAAGTTATTTGTTCACTGCCTTAATACATTGCACCAGCCACAATGCAGCCCCACTGTGATTGCTGTTCTTGAACATGGGATGAGTTGGTTGATGTTCATAAGCAGCTGGAAATCACTCTGACTACTTTCAAATGATTGCTGGCTGTTGTGAATCAGTGTATCAGAAGAGCTCCTGAGGGTTGTGTATATTTGATATCAGTACCACAGGTACCTCAAATACTATCCTCTCCAGTGAATGCTGTGTCCTCTGCAGAAAGTACAGGATCTGTCATTACTAATCCACTTGTCTGTAAGTAGTGTGTCAATGATAGATCTTGGAATCATATATGGGGTGGAGAGGGGCCTGGGAGGACTCAGTGTTGCACTGATCCTCCTAACCAACAAGTTGGAGGTGCTATCTTTCACTGAAACTGAACTGAAATCGAGCCAGCGGAACTCGCTTCACGTGTTTTGGGGAAACCTGTTCTGTCCGGTGTCAGGTGGAGGCAAATGCAAAAGGGTAAGGGTTGATAGTTCAGATGCATGGTAAATGATGGTACCTCTTAGGGAAATAGTGAGAAGGTACAAGAAAAGATAGCAGGTGCACTCAGTGTGTATATCTGGGAGCCTCATTAAACATGTTGAAGAGGCTAATCCAGCAGCCATTGAGGTAACAAGGTGCAACTAACTGCAGATTGTGGCACACGTTGGAATGAATGATGCCTGTCATCTGGTTTCTGAGGTCATACATCATTCTAGCAACTGGCAGAGAAGGTTGAGAAGACCAGCTTGACACACAGAGTTTCAATGAAGTTCACAATTTGCAGCATTGTCCCCAAAACTGATCATGGTCCTTTAATTCTGAGTGGAGTGGAAGGACTGAAGCTGAGACTTCAAAGTTTCTGTGACAAGCAAATCTGTAACTTCCTGGACTTGAACTATAGTGTTTAAAACTGTGGGGTCCCCCTAAATGGGTCAGGTATGTACTACATGTCAGAGGCTGCTACTCAGGTAGCTGACTCTCTTTGGGGGGCATACAAGGAGTTTTTAGATTAGGTGGTTCTCGATCCAATCCAAAAAACAACAGCCACAGAAAAACCCAGAAGTATTAGTGTAAGATTGAAAGAAACGTCTCGCATAGGTGAGAGTAGTAAAATCCTAATGGTTAACTGCTGAAGCATTCTCAACAAAGTGCCAGAGTTTGAAGCATTCCTGAAAAGCAGTGAAGCCAACATAGCACTAGATATAGAAAGCTGCTTGAAACCTGAAATTAACAGCATTGAGATTTTTGGGGAAAATTTGAGTGAATATTCCGAGGATAGGCAAATGGAAAATGATGGTGGTGTATTTGTCACAGCAGACAAGAAACTCAAATCCACTCAGATAGAAATTGAAACTGCATGTGAGATTGTCTGGGCAAGACTCAGTATTAGGGATGGTCGTAAAATGATAACTGGATCCTTCTATTGCATACCAGACTCAATGCCTGATGTAACCGAAAACTGTAGAAAAATTCTCAGTTCATTTATATGTACGTTCCCCAATCATACTATAATCATCACTGGAGACTTTGATCATCCAACAATCAATTGGGTAAATTACAGTTTTGTTAGAGATGGGCATGAAAAGACAGCCTGTGAAACATCACTAAGTACCTTCTCTGAAAACTGCCTAGAACAGATAGTTCAGTCAGAATCCCACTAATGATGGAAGTATATTGCATCTAATGGCAACAAATAGATCTGACCTCTTTGAAGATGTCCACATAAAAACTGGTGTCAGTGACCATGACACAGTTGTGGCAACAATGATGACCAAAGTACAAAAGACATCTAAAAAAAGCAGAAAGATGTATATGTTCAATAAACTAGATAAAAAAATCAGTAGTGTCATACCTCAATGAAGAACTTGAAACTTTCAGCACAGGGCAGGAGCATGTAGAGGAACTATGGCTCAAGTCTAAAAGACTAGTTGACAATGCATTGGATAGATAATTACTCAGTAGAGCAGTTCATAATGCGAGGAACCATCCATGGTATACAGTCACTGCAAAGAAATGTCGAAAGAAACAGAGACTACTGCATAATAGCTGTAAAACAGAGCCTAGGACTATAGATAGAAATGCTCAATGAGACATATTTGGCTTTCAAGAAAGCAATGCAGTGAATCCTTCAATGACTACCGTAGCAGAATGTTGTCAAATGATTTTTCAAAAAACCCAAAGAAATTCTGATCATGTGTAAAGGCTGTTAGTGGCACAAAAATTAGTATCCAGCCCCCAGCAATTGAGACAGCAACTGAAACAGAGGGTAGCCAAGCAAAAGCTGAAATGCTTAACTTCATTTTCAAATGCTCTGTTGTGAGGGAAAACCCAGGAGAATTGCCCCAATTTAATCCTCATCCCTCTGAAAAGATAAATTGTCAGTATTAGTGTCAGTGGTATAGAGAAACAGCTGAAATCATTAAAATTGAACAAAGCTCCAGGACCCCATCTAATGCATGTCAGATTTTACACTGAATTTGTGGCTGAGCTGCCCCCTCCTCTAACTATTATCTATCATAGATCCCTCAAACAAAATACCATGTCCAGTAATTTGAAGAAAGCACAGGTCACACCTACCTACAAGAAGGGTAGTAGAAGAGACCCCCAAAACTACCATCCAGTATCCTCGACATTATTTTGTTGTAGAAACTTAGAACATATTCTGAGCTCAAACATAATAAGAATGACCTCCTCAGTGCCAACCAGTGTGAATTCCAAAACCATCGATCATGTGAAGTCCAATTTGCTCATTCCTCACATGACATACTGAAAGCCTTGGATCAAGGCAGTCAGGTAGATGCTGAACTTCTTGATTTCCAAGAAACATTTGACTCAGTATCACATCTGTGCTTAGTGTCAAAAGTACAATCATATGGGGTACCAAGTGAAATTTGTGACTGGATTGAGGACTTTTGGTAGGGACGACACAGCATGCTATCTTGGATGGAGAGTAATTGTCATATGTAGAAGTAACTTCATATGTGCCCCATGCTGTTCATGTATTATATCATTGACCTTACAGACAATATTAATGGTAACCTGAGATTTTTTGCAGATTATGCAGTTATCTGAGATGAAGTACTCTCTGGAAGAAGCTGTATAAATATTCAGTCAGATTTTGATAAGATTTCAAAGTGGTACAAAGATTGACAACTTCCTTTAAATATTCAGAAATGTAAAATTGTGCACTTCACAAAACAAATAAATGTAGTATCCTATGATTATAATATTAATGAGTCCATGCTGGAATCAGCAAATTCATAAAAATACCTGAATGTAACATTTTGTAGGGATACAAAGTGGAATGATCATGTAAGCTGAGTTATTAGACATATGGGGCCACCTACACTCATAGCACCCTCTGGGCTGTATGAATGTAGTCATGTCAGTTTTGGGGGAAGAAAATATTAATAATATTAATTTCTTAGCATTTTCTACCAAGTCAGTACATAGAACTTTACTTTCGAATTCATTGAAAGTAAAGTTCTATGTACTGACTTGGCAGAAAATCCTAAGAAATTTTGGTCTTATGTCAAAGCGGTAGGTGGATCAAAACAAAATGTCCAGACACTCTGTGACCAAAATGGTACTGAAACAGACGAAGACAGACTAAAGGCCGAAATACTAAATGTCTTTTTCCAAAGCTGTTTCACAGAGGAAGACTGCACTGTAGTTCCTCCTCTAGATTGTCACACAGATGACAAAATGGTAGATATTGAAATAGACGACAGAGGGATGGAGAAACAATTAAAATCACTCAAAAGAGGAAAGGCCGCTGAATATGATGGGATACCAGTTCGATTTTACACAGAGTACGGGAAGGAACTTGCGCCCCTTCTTGCAGCGGTGTATTGTAGGTCTCTAGAAGAGCGTAGCGTTCCAAAGGATTGGAAAAGGGCACAGGTCATCCCTGTTTTCAAGAAGGGACGTCAAACAGATGTGTAGCACTATAGACCTATATCTCTAACGTCGATCAGTTGTAGAATTTTGGAACACTTATTATGTTAGAGTATAATGACTTTTCTGGAGACTAGAAATCTACTCTGTAGGAATCAGCAAGGCTTTTGAAAAAGACAATCGTGTGACCCCAGCTCGCACTATTCATCCACGAGACTCAGAGGGCCATAGACATGGGTTCCCAGGTAGATGCCGTGTTTCTTGACTTCTGCAAGGCATACGATACAGTTCCCCACAGTTGTTTAATGAACAAAGTAAAAGCATATGGACTATCAGACCAATTGTGTGATTGGATTGACGAGTTCCTAGATAACAGAACGCAGCATGTCATTCTCAATGGAGAGAAGTCTTCCGAAGTAAGAGTGATTTCAGGTGTGCCACAGGGGAGTGTCATGGGACCGTTGCTATTCACAATATACATAAATGACCTTGTGGACGACATCGGAAGTTCACTGAGGCTTTTTGCGGATGATGCTGTGGTATATCGAGAGGTTGTAACAATGGAAAATTGTACTGAAATGCAGGAGGATCTGCAGTGAATTGACGCATGGTGCAGGGAATGGCAATCGAATCTCAATGTAGACAAGTGTAATGTGCTGCGAATACATAGAAAGAAAGATCCCTTATCATTTAGCTACAATATAGCAGGTCAGCAACTGGAAGCAGTTAATTCCATAAATTATCTGTGAGTACGCATTAGGAGTGATTTAAAATGGAATGATCATATCAAGTTGATTGTCGGTAATGCAGATGCCAAACTGAGATTCATTGGAAGAATCCTAAGGAAATGCAGTCCGAAAACAAAGTAGGTTACAGTACTCTTGTTCGCCCACTGCTTGAATACTGCTCAGCAGTGTGGGATCCATACCAGATAGGGTTGATAGAAGAAATAGAGAAGATCCAACGGAGAGCAGCGCGCTTTGTTACAGGATCATTTATTAGTCACGAAAGCGTTACGGAGATGATAGATAAACTCCAGTGGAAGACTCAGCAGGAGAGATGCTCAGTAGCTCTGTACGGGCTTTTGTTGAAGTTTTGAGAACATACCTTCACCAAGGAGTCAAGCAGTATATTGCTCCCTCCTATGTATATCTTGTGAAGAGACCATGAGGATAAAATCAGAGAGATTAGAGCCCACACAGAGGCATACCGACAATCCTTCTCTCCATGAAAAATACGAGACTGGAATAGAAGGGAGAACTGATAGAGGTACTCAAGGTACCCTCTGCCACACACCGTCAGGTGGCTTGCGGAGTATGGATGTAGATGTATGAAATCACAGTTCTGGTGCAGAAATGGTGTATTGCAATGGAATCAGACCACAAGTAGGCTCAGACTAACACTCTTAAAGCCCCAGAGATGAATATCTAATTGTGAGTATATGTAATCTTAAATGATGAAATTCCCCAACTCTGATGAACTGTTTGTTTATATGATGAAATTCCCCAACTCTGATGAACTGTTTGTTTATATGATAGTTCTCTTTAACAAAACAACTACTTTCATATTTCCGATATTATGCCTCAGCATTTAAAACTTAGTTCTCTAACTAATTTAGAAATGGCTGCCATGCAACAATACAATGAGATGTGCTCTGACAAAACATCTTATTCCTCTATCTCAATCCATAGTTGGAAGTGTTATTAATCAGTTGTCAAGGACTCTACATCAACAAAGAATAGTATCACTTACACAGAGTTTATTCTCGCAGTCATTTTCCTTCACTGCTGCAAATACATTAATTTGAAAGTGTGCATAGCTAGGAGTTCATTGAACCACAGTCTGTGCTGTAAAACACTCTCAACACAACTGGTATACACCATCCATCTCAAAATCAGCACATTTCTCAACTCTTAAGCAGATTTGTGTCACTGCATGATACCCATTGTGGTAGCAAAATTATTTAAATAAACACATTTCTGAATCACTAAGGATGACTAAAGATGAGCATGCAATGTTCTCAGTATCAGATGCTGTGAAGAACATAACAGCTGCAGAAGAGTTGCATAAGACAACGAGTTATCATTCTGTTAGGTTGGCTATACTGGATGTTGGGGTACAAGAGAACAAATTGTGCCAAGGCAATGTAACTTAAAGTCTCCCCATTTGTGCACATCTCACCAGAAAACCATGGAAAACACCAAGAAAGACCCATCAACCTTCTGTTTGTCTGATTCCAAACCAATAACCATCATAAGAATTTACTACATAGTTTGTTGATAATTTTAAATGGTTGAAAACCCACAGGGGTTTTAAATTGAAAGAGTAGTTGACTTTGAAATCACAGTTACAAACATATCAGTTAATTTATGTTACTTTATGTTTGAATTGAAGGTTTACACTGTCACTATAGATACTGCCACTGCTTCACTAGAAGTTTATAGTGCTTAGTATTATGATGTCCATTCTCAGTATTGATGATTATGGAACAAATAATTTAAGACATTACTCTCTCCCACCTACCATTTAAGTTTGATTACATATTCCAAATCAGAAAATTTTGTTGGGCATGATCATTTATTCTTGACTAAGTATGAGCTGAAGGCTCAAACACATATAAATATTCTCTGTGCAGGATTTTAACAAACAGTGTGCACTATAAATCCCTGTACCAACTGACCTGCTAATACAATTTAATGATTCATAGTGATAAAACCCTGCGCTAAATTCATTACATGCCACACTTGTGGCACAAAATTATCACACTTCACTTATGTGTTGTCTAGAGTCCACAGAAATAACTGTCTAACAGCATTATTGAGTAACTAATCTGGCATATCCTTGCTCAGAAATGGAACTTTAACACTATGCATAGAAATAATCAAAGAATATCAGTCAATCAATTATAAACTCTTATTTGTGTTGGAAAATTAGTCAGGATTAGTACATGTATTCACATAACCACACTCAAATAAAATATTATCCTCAGGTTTCTTTAACAGTTGAGTACACAATAATAAATTACATACTACAAAGAAAATATACATAAAACATCTACTGAAATCTACTGTTTACAAGAAAATATCTTCATATTTACACTTCACCTGAGATTCGTCTCCTCAGGAGGAATATCACCTTATATCCTAATGTGGGTACAATCCTTTTATGTGGTCCATTCCCGGCTAGCATAATAAGTAAGCTCCAGGATGTGTAATTTTTAGTATTACAAGTGGACCAATATATAATGTTCCCATTTTTTATTTCTTCTCTTCAAGAGCAAAGATTTCAAATGAGTCCACAAGAGTGCTTGCTTATCCACATTATGTTTGCATCTGCAGTCTCCTTTTATCATATACCTTTTTCCAAACTTGAGCTTGTTCAGTCAGAGTGACTAATGCTTGTCACACTTTATTCTTCCACTGAGGATTCTCAATTGTTATAATGGACATCTTTTGCACCTACTCATTCCTCTTTTCTTGCAGGAACATCAGTTCTACTGGTGTGAACTAGGTTGTCACACTTGGTAAGTGATTCATAATTTCTTTGAACTTTGCCAAGTAGCCAATCCATTTTGTCTGCCAATTGCGGCAGTATGTTCACATAAATCTATTTAATTCTCAGAAGACTCTTTCAATTGGGTTCCCTTAGGGGTGTTACTTGGACATTAGTACCTGCTTGATATCTGCTCTTGAGAATGTATGCCTCCCTACAAAACATGTGTAATTTGCTGCATTGTCTGAAAGTACAGCATGTGGTCTCCCAAGTTGCTGCATGAAGTCATTGAATAATCATTTCAGAATAGGAGCACAAGTTGCTATTTTCAATGAGCACACCTTGAAATACTTTCTAAAAACATCAAAGAATACTACGATGTACCTACGTCCACCTCTGGTCCTGGGTACTGACCCACAGATGTACACACATATGATGGCCAGGGGCTTGCCTGGTAGTGTGGGGTGTAATGATCCTTTATTCTCTTGATTATTTGGTTTAATTTTCTGACATATTTGGCAAGACTTGAGTTCTTTCAACATTTTACTTCTAATATCAGGAAAGTAGCAATGGGTTCTAATCTTATCACTGCACCTGCATCCACCAAAATGGCCCCAAACATGGTGAGATATACCAAATAAGTTGTTTTTACACTCTTGAGTTTTGCAGATGTACTAGTCTTGTACATTCTTACTCTTATGAATGAACAGTACTTGATTTATGATCTTAAAAACTTATGCAGTCTCTGCTCTTGTTGGTGTTGCAGCAACAGCCCAACTTTTGACCAACAGTTGACGTGTTCTTGCAGTAAAGTCATACTCCAGAAGAGTTCGAGGTAGTATCTCCTGTTTACCTGATCCTGCATCAACAAGATAGGGATATCAACCATCCACAGTTGTTTCTGGATTTAACCCTTTGGGAAGTCACGATGAGGCATCCGCTGCTGTAATCTCTTTTCTACTTCTATACAGGATGGTCCATTGATAGTGACCGGGCCAAATATCTCACGAAATAATCATCAAACAAAAAAACTACAAAAAATGAAACTCATCTAGCTTGAAGGTGGAAACCAGATGGCACTATGGTTGGCCCGCTAGATGGTGCTACCATACGTCAAACGGATATCAACTGCGTTTTTTAAAATAGGAACCCCCCATTTTTTATTACACATTCATGTAGTACATAAAGAAATATGAATGTTTCAGTTGGACCAATTTTTTAGCTTTGTGATAGATGGCACTTTAATAGTAAAAAATGTATAAGTACGTGGTATCACGTAACATTCCACCATTACGGACAGTATTTGTTTAGTGATACATTACCCATATTAAAATGGACCATTTACCAATTGCCACAAAGGCCGATATTGTGTTGATGTATGGCTATTGTAATCAAAATGCCCAACGGGCGTGTGCTATGTATGCTGCTCAGTATCCTGGACGACATCATCCAATTGTCCAGACCGTTTGCCAGATAGTTACGTTATTTAAGGAAACAGGAAGTGTTCAGCCACATGTGAAACATCAACCACTACCTGCAACAAATGATGATGCCCAAATAGGTGTTTTAGCTGCTGTTGTGGCTAATCCGCACACCAGTAGCAGACAAATTGTGTGAGAATCAGGAATCTCAAAAACGTCGGTGTTGAGAATGCTACATCAACATCGATTGCACCCGTACCATATTTCTATGCACCAGAAATTGCATGGTGATGACTTTGAATGTCGTGTACAGTTCTGCCACTGGGCACAAGAGAAATTACGGGATGATGACAGATTTTTTGCACGTGTTCTATTTAGCGACGAAGCATCATTCACCAACAGCGGTAAGGTAAACCGGCATAATATGCACTATTGGGCAACAGAAAGTCCACGATGACTGTGACAAATGGAACATCAGTGACCTTGGCAGGTTAACGTATGGGTGTGGCATTATGGGAGGAAGGATAATTGGCCCCCATTTTATCGATGGCAATCTAAATGGTGCAATGTATGCTGATTTCCTACATAATGTTCTACCGATGTTACTACAAGATGTTTCACTCCGTGACAGAATGGCGATGTACTTCCAACATGATGGATGTCCAGCATATAGTTCGCGTGTGGTTGAAGCAGTATTGAATAGCATATGTCATGACAGATGTCTTGGTCGTCAAAACACCACACCATGACCTGCACATTCACCAGATCTGAAGTCCCCGGATTTCTTTCTGTGGGGAAAGTTGAAGGATATTTGCTATTGTGATCCACCAACAACGCCTGACAACATACGACAGTGCATTGTCAATGCATTTGTAAACATTACGGAAGGTGAATTACTTACTGTTGAGAGGAATGTCGTTACACGTATTGCCAAATGCATTCAGGTTGAAGCACATCAGTTTGAGCATTTATTGCATTAATATGTTATTTACAGGTAATCACGCTGCAACAGCATGCATTCTCAAAAATCATAAGTTCACAAAAGTACATGTATCACATTGGAACAACCGAAATAAATTGTTCAAACGTACCTACGTTCTGTATTTTAATTTAAAAAGCTGCCTGTTACCAACTATTTGTCTAAAATTGTGAGCCATATGTTTGTGACTATTACAGCACCATCTATCACAAAGCAAAAAAAGTGGTCCAACTAAAACATTCATATTTCTTCACGTACTACACATATATGTAATAAAAAATGGGGGTTCCTATTTAAAAAAATGCGTTTGATAGCCATTTGACCTATAGCAGTGCGATCTAGTGGGCCAACCTAGCGCCATCTGGTTTCCCCCTTCAAGCTAGACAAGTTTTGTTCTTTGTACTTTTTTCGTTTGACACTTATTTCATGAGATATTTGGCCCAATCATGATCAATGAACCACCCTATATACGATTTTAAAATTGTATTCTGGTAGTGCTAAGATCTATCTTGACAGCCTGGAAAGCATTAATTTACAAGTTTCCAAGAACTTTAGAGCTTGGTGGTCACAATACACCATTTTGTTGGTTCAAAACAGATAGCAAATAGTAACTAAACTTATGGAAAGTCCAGACAACTGCCAGTGCTTCCTGTTGTGTCATATGTATGACCCTTTGCAAGATGACAATGTGCTGCTAGCAAATGCTTTTGGACAAAACACTGGATTTCCATTTTTCATTCTCATTTGGAACAGGGCATCTGCTAATTTGGCTAAAGAGGTATCTATTGTCAGAACAAGATCTAGTGACATATCTGGATGGTACAACAGTTTGGATCATATCAGTGTCTTTTTGATAGTATTAAATGCTTCATTACATTCGCTCACCCCATGCCATGTGGAATTCTTCTGCCACAGATTCAACAGAGCTTCTGCACTAAACAGTTGATTAGCATGAGTCTTTGAAAGAACAGGGTTAGTCCCAGAAACCCCTTTAATTATTTTTTCATTCATGGGATGAAAAAGCTCTCAATTGCATGAATCATCTTGAAACCCAGCACAATTCCTTTTACACCAATCCCAGGGCCAAGAAACTTCATCTTTTTTAAGACAAAGTGTGACTTTTGCAAATTTACTCTCACTCCAGCTTTTCTAAAAGCCTCTAGTACTCCTGTTAATAGCACCAGATGTTTCTCTCAGGTGGATGTTGATATTAACATATCATCCACAAAGAGTGTCAAGTGACTTCTCAGTGCAGTTCCCAAAACATAATCCAAAGCGTGGATGACTACTCTGGTGCTTACATTAAGGCTGAATGGGACAATTCATATAAGAATTCTGTGTATTTTTGTAAAGGCTCATCAAGGCTAATCTGCCGGTAGGAGGTGTAACTATCTATATTGGTCAAGTACTGTACACCATGAAACTTTTGTATTAACTCATCAGTGTTCTTTTGGTGTGTATGTATGGGAACGATTATTGTATTAATCACCCAGGAGTCGAGTACTAATTGAACTTTGCTGTCACTTTTTGGTACCACTAGGAAGGGGCTACAGTAGAGGCTGTTTGAAGTCTGAACTAAGTCCCACAAAACAGATCAACTTATCTCTTCCTCTACTGTAGATTTGATTTTCAGGTGCCTGAATAGAAACTGTGGCAGAAGGTATTATATGGGTAAACTTCAAGGTGGCACATATATCTCTTTACACAGCCAGGCCTTTCCTCTTAGACTTCATAATAACTGTTAATTAGACTGCCTAACTGATCCTTCTAATCTTGATCAACGTGTCCTGGCTCTTTTGATTTCTTACAGGTCTGTTCCTCCAAACCAAGAGATGTCTTATCTTTCTTAATCTACATGGAGTAATTACAGTTGCTGTCCATAAACAATTTAATATGTGTCTCTCTGCAGTATTGCTTGTGCTTACTCTCCTGGCTGAGAATGTCTAATTGAACTTAGATGCCATCTACTTTAAATACAGATTTGCCTGTTGAGAAGTTGACCTTCTCACAAGTAGTTTCCCAACCAACAATACAATCAATTAATAACTTATTTGTCTCATGGAACATGCATTTCAATGCTACATTTCCATGTTCAGCTACCATAATCTTTTGTAACTTAATTAATTGTGATCAGCTGCTAACTATACCACCTATCCTACAATTGCATACTGGAAGAACAGGCAATCTTTTCCACAGCAGTACTTTGTCAAACAAACTGCGAGAGATTGCATTAACTGATGCACCGTATCCAGCACCATAGTAACTGGATCCCTTACACAGTCGCTTTCACCACAGAAATTGGTGCTGTTGGATAAATTCCACTACACTGGTTAGTATCTGCACAAGGCTTTTCTTTCAAGTCAACACTTTCATTTTATCAGAAGACATAACATGCTGATAGCCAACAGAATACTGCCCTGTTGTGGAGCACTGTTTCAGTCACATCCGTGATTATTGGCTTCTACTCCTGCCAGTTTGGATCCAGTGATTGTTTGTCAGATTCCCCTGGTGGTTATCATTGGTATTATTGCTGTTCCCATACACTGGGTTGAACGTTGTTTTATGCTTGTTCGCATTCGGTCTAAAACCAGAACCGCTTCCAATTGCTCAGTTATTGTGGTAATTATGACTATTTTTCTACTGGTGATCTTCTGGTTGATTTTCTTACTTTGTTACTAATGTTAACCCTTTGACCACTCATTCAGTTACAATTATATGCATGACTGTTGTACTGCCTAGGACCAAGCATATTATTACTCATTGGTCCTTGTGTAGCTTTAATGCCCTCTTGAATCAGATCTATTAATTCTAATACCGACAAGAACTCTTTGACATTGTTCTCATTGGCATGGATGGGCTTATTTCTGATGTTGAATGACAATTTTGATTTTAATATGCACAGCAAATCTTTTTGGGCAATCAGCTCATCCCAGTAGTATGCCATATTCATATTTATATACTTTTCAAAATACTGTCTTAAATTTCAGTTTTTGTAAGAGAAGACTTCTGTATTAAATGCTCGTTTTTAAGCCTCTCTTGTTTGCCATATGACCAATACATTGCTAGAAAAGCTGTTTCAAATTCTTCATAAGTATTCACTGCTCAGACATATCTGTAGCCCATAATTCAGGGTCTTCTTGGCAATAATCTACCACATAGCTAATCTTCTGAGCTTCAGCCCAAGTTCTTGGCAAAACTCCATGAAATCCTCATATGAAAGCAGCCAGATTCACAGATTTTCTCTCATCAGGGAATGTGTAGTGCCTTGAGAATTTCAGGGTAAATTCTAGAGACACTCCTATTTCGCCATCTTGAACACACAATATTTTAAGGATGAGTGTGTGAGAGTGGATATGTGTCTACTGCACCACAGTTTATGTGTGTGCAGGATGGGTATGTGTTACGAGGAGACTAAAGTTGTGGCAGTCTTTCGGTGCTGACAAGTGGTGGCCACGCGTGCCTTGGAAGCTTTATGTCCAGTACAAGGAGTAATCAAGGGCTACTCTTTGGTAGTGAAATAGTAGTGATTGTTGGGAACAAATGAAATATGTTTTATCTAGAGACTCTTTACTCTGTTGTTTGACTTGCTAGGAGCAAGAACTGTTTTGACAAGGGTTATTACAACCAGAGGAGACTGCAATGGTATATGTTAAGTACTAAGGTTTTCCAGATGGGGTTCATTTGCGAGACTTGAAAGCACATGTGAAACTTGTGTAGTTGTTTTATTGTGAAGAAGAAAATATAGTGAAGTAGATATGAAAGTATTCTGAGAGTAAGAAATCATTTCAAAAGTAGAGAAGTAGTGCAGTATCATTTCCCTAACCAGCACAAAATCTTCGGAGAAGAAGCATTGTGAAGATCGACGTAGCCGTCTGTCCTGAGAAGAAGATTGGCTGCACACAATACATAAATCACCCGCAAGAGATGTGTGAGTGTTGCACCCCAGTATCACACAGTCTCCAGTCATCAGGAATACGTTTGAACATGGTGACTATGACAGGGTCTGAAGAAAGCGGGAATTTTATGACAGAAATCAAGATAAGAAGATATTGAGTTGCCATAGCAACTGAGAGTAACAAGACGAAGAAACAGTTATGCAGAATTGGATTCTGCCTAAAAGGTAAAAAGGGTGAAAAGTTAATAAGCACCATACAAGGGAAGACACAGAGAATAGTTTGACTAAGAAGATTTGGTGTGGGGAACTAAGCAGTTACACATACGTCAATACAGCTGACGCAGTATCCTTCCAACAATGCTGGCATGGTAACCAGCTACCATCGCTGACTGCAACAGCCATTCACCATTGCTTACTTCATGTCCGCTTGCTGACGCCGATTCTGCAACCAACGTTCGATGCTGCCGGCAGCCGTGCTGTTCACCAGTGCCAATTCTACACGTGCTCACTGATGCAGCCTAAACCTCTACAATGGATGAACAAAAACCATTAACTGTTTGGTAAAGTTGAAAGAACTGAGGGACAATAAACTGTTGGTGTAGTTATTGTTGTGGACTGGCAAGACAGCCAATCCACAGTGACAGGTAACCGAAAGGCACGGGCTTAAACTCACGCAGGCTGGCGTGAGGTCTGAAACAGGATACGTAATGAGTGCTATAAAGAAAAGTATGTAGCTGCTGGAATACTTAACTTTAATCCACAATTGGTGAACATTGGTCTTGTTGATGCAGTAAATGCGTCATTAGATACATAGCAACGGATAAATGGCGCCTTGCTAGGTCGTAGCAATTGACTTAGCTGAAGGCTATGCTAACTATCGTCTCGGCAAATGAGAGCGTAATTCTCAGTGAACCTTTCCTAGCAAAGTCGGCTGTACAACTGGGGCGAGTGCTAGGACGTCTCTCTAGACCTGCCGTGTGGTGGCGCTCGGTCTGCAATTACTGACAGTGGCAACACGCAGGTCCGACGTATACTAACGGACCGCGGCCGATTTAAAAGCTACCACCTAGCAAGAGTGGTGTCTGGTGGTGACACCACATTCCTCCCCTGCAAATCGGCGGATGGTTGTGGTATAAGGCTTCCGCCCGCTGTGGAGAGGACCCCATGGTGACGTATGCGACGAGGTGGGGAGCCTAACAACAGGCGAGGCTGTGCCACCCGCACCCTGCCATTCGGTCCGAGGGGAGCTAGGAAATGCCTGAAAACCTAGTCCAGGGTGCACGTCAACATGCGGTGTATGTGCCCTAAGATAGACAGGAGGGGCCGACGGGCCGACCTCCATTGAGTCGGAGCACCCGACGGGCGAAGACCACATTTGGTCCGGAGCGGGCAAGAGTTCCATGTCGGAGGACAGCTGGTCACGGGAAGCGATCGGCGGCGCGTGACCCAGGGAGGCGCCCGGCGGTTGCAGCGAAGCGTCCACTGCGGGCGTCGCCGGCGGGAGAACAGGCGGCGGCGGCAGCGGAGGCGGCGGCGGCGTGTCGCCATGGGGCAAAATGGAAGGTAGCATCGGTAACACCTGGGGATGAGGCGAGCCAGTAGATGGGTCCCCAGGGCGCTGACCGGACGGCACCGTCGCTGAAAGCAGACGGGGAGCAACAGAACCCGAGTGACGACAGAGGCGCAGCTGATTGAGATGCCGACACACCTCACCAGAGGCCCCCAAAACCAAATAAATAGCACGGCCGAGGCAGCGAAGAATGCGCCCTGCAAGCCAACGCCGTGAACCTCGATGGTTGCGATAGTATACAATGTCGCCTGGAGCAAAAGCAGGCGTCTGCCGCTGCACAGGAACCTGATGTGGCGGATGCAACAAAGACATCAAGGTTCGATGAGGACAACCGTGAACAACTCAGCCGGCGAGCGACCATCTCGAGGCTGAGAGCGATACGAGGACAAGAAGAGCAATAACGCTTCCTCCCGAGAATGCGACTCTTTCAGCTTCAACATCTGTGACTTGGAAGTCCGGACCAATCGTTCAGCAGCACCATTTGACTGAGGCGAAAACGGCGCGGATGTCAAATGTTGAATACCATTGGCCTTGCAGAATGACTGAAATTCTGCGGACATGAATTGTGGGCCATTGTCGGAAACTATAGTCTGTGGAAGACCTTCAATGCAAAAGATAGCGGATAACGCTTGGATGGTGGCAGATGACGTCGTGGAAGACATCCGGACAACAAAAGGAAAATTACTGAAAGAATCGACCACAACCAACCATCGAGCATTCCAGAATGGACCAGCAAAATCGATGTGCAAGCGTTGCCAAGGGGAAGTGGCTTTCGGCCATGCAAAGAATTTCCGCGGGACAACGCATCAGCGTTTCCGTGCTTAGCAGTGGACCGATACAAGATATCGTAGCGGTACTGCGAGAGGAAAATTGACCAGCGAATAAATTTCTGCGCTGTACGTGGAGGTACGGGCTTGTTCGGATGAAAAAGCGATGTCAAAGGTTTGTGGTCTGTGGTGGTGGTAAAGTGACGACCATACAAGAAATCGTGAAACTTTGTAACACCAAACACGAGAGCCAAAGCTTCTTTCTCGATTTGTGAGTAATTTCTTTGCACTGACGAGAGCAATTTGGACGCAAAGGCAATAGGGCGATCATGCGAACCATCTTTGTGCGCAAGCACAGCTCCGATCCCGAAATACGATGTATCTACCATCAACAAAAGGGGATCCTGGGGATCGAATGGCGTAAGGCAAGTATTTGAAAGCAACGCCGATTTCAACTGGCGAAAGGCGCGTTTGCATTCCGTCGTCCAGACGAACAGAACACCTTTACGGTGTAAGCGATGAGGCGGAGCTGAAATGGAAGAGGCATGCAGGATATGGTTATGATAATAGGTAATTTTTCCCAGTACACTCTATAGCTGCTTCAAATTCTGCGGCAAAGGCAAGTCTTGTATGGCATGAAGGTGCTCTGGACTCGGATGTATGCCTTGGGCATTGATTACATGTCCCAAATATGGTAAGTCATGAGCAAAAAACACATATTTGTCCTTCCGCAAGCGAAGACCATTTTGTCGCAAGACCTGAAATAATGTTCAGAGGTTGGCTAAATGTTCTTCTTCTGTCTTTCCGGAGATCACAATATCGTCCAGATAGTTTGCTGCAGTAGGGACCGACGCACAAACAGTTTGTAAATATTGCTGGAACAATGCAGGGGCGGAGGCACACCCGAATGGCAGTCTTTTGAATCGATACAAACCAAGATGCGTGTTAACCACCAATACGCGCTGGGATTCGTCGTCCTCCGGTATTTGCAAGTATGCATCTGCTAGGTCCAACTTAGAAAAATATTTACCCGGACACAGTTTGTCAAAAAGATCTTCCGGGAGGGGTAAAGGAAAAGTGACAATCACTAGTTGTGGATTCACTGTGGCCTTGAAGTCCACGCAAAGTCTCAATTTTCCGGAAGGTTTTGGCAAAATTACTAAGGGTGAGGCCCAGAGAGAAGCCTGCACACGTTCAATTACACCTTGGGATTCTAAATTGTTTAACGTTCTGGCGACCTCATCACGCAATGCGTGGGGAACATTGCGCGCTCTGAAAAATTTCGGTTGCGTGTTGACTTTCAGTTCCAAATGTGCTTGATAGGTCTTAGCGCAACCGAGGCCCGGTGCAAAAATGTCTGCGAATTCGTCACATAGACGAGAAACACTGTCCGATGACACAGTCTGGTTCACTGATAGGACCTGATTGACTATAGACAAGTTAAACAACTGAAATAAATCTAAACCAAACAAGTTCACTGCAGAAGAAGAACGAAGGACGTAAAAAGACACAAGTTTTGTTTGTCCCTTGTATGTTGCAAGCAGGCTGCACTGTCCCAACACAGGGATATGCTGTCCGGAACAACTATGTAACTTAACATTTGCGGCACGCAACGGAGGTGTGCCCAGTTGTTTGTACATGTCTTTATTGATCAATGAAACTGCAGCTCCGGTATCGAGCTGGAATGGGATCACGTTGCCATGAATGTCCAAGTCTACAAAAAGTTTATTGTCCTGCTGACGACAAGAGCGACTGTCTCGTGCAACGTGGACAGACACTGGTACAGAATCACTCGCGACTTGACGTGATTTCTGTCGATGTCGACGCACACTTTTTGTGGGACGAACACAGTCACTGTTAGAAGGAGTGGCACTGGGCGGAGTGGAATTAACTACATGAATGTCCATGGGCAAAGGTTCACGAGCCTGAGTATTCTTGGTTCGATTCCGGCATGAAGCAAAGGGCCTGGAATGGTTGTGAATGTCTGATTGGAGCTTTTTCTGGCAAACACTCTGAACATGTCCTTTTTTATTACAGAAAAAGCAAATAGCCTGGCATGACGGGCAATTCTCACGCGAATGTCTAGTAGCACACCGCGGGCATGATTTCACTGCATTTGCATGCTTGCGTGGCACACGTGGCTGCGCGGACGTGCGCGAGGGCTGTTTACAGTTCCGTGCAGCTCGCCCGGCGGGCCGGTCAATGTGACACACAGCTGGCAAAGTTTCAAACGATTCCTGAGCAAAGTCAAGTGTGTCTTGCCTATCCAATATGTCTATCACTTGTTGAAGGGAGGGATTGACTAGTTTCAAAATTTGCTCCCGTATACGAACATCAGAAACGTTCTGTGCAATTGCATCACATACCATAGTATCTGAATAAGGGAGTCCACATTCACACTCAAAAGCACAATCCCTTGTAAGGCCTTGCAAAGTTGCAACCCACTCTCGATTAGTTTGACCGGCCGTACGTTTTGTACAAAAGAACGTATACCATTTTGCAACTACATTAACTGATTCCTTGAAATAGGCATCTAAAGCAGACAAAATTTCTTCATAGGACAGAGTTGCTACGTCGCATTGGGGAAATAATTTTACTATCACACGGTACGTTTGCACCCCTACACACGCCAATAAATGAGGCTGCCGCTCGTTACCTTGAATGCTGTAGGCGGTGAGATGAAATCCAAATTGGCGTGACCACTCCGTCCAGCTTTCCATCGCCGCATCGAAATGCCGAAAAGGTGGTGCAACTGCGTGTTGTGGCTGCGGTAGCGGTGGAGCGGCGGCTGCCGCATCGTGTTGCATGGCACGTTGACCCTGGACGAGCTGTCCAAGGGCATCCAATAACGCCTGCGTCTGCTGATTCTGCAAGCGATAAAATTCGGACAGCACATCTGGAGATTGTGGCGAAGCCATGACACAAGGAAATTAGTTATATATAAAGGAGACCGTTTGTATCCGAGTCGCCAAAAGTGTTGTGGACTGGTAAGACAGCCAATCCACAGTGACGGGTAACCGAAAGGCACGCGCTTAAACTCACGCAGGCTGGCGTGAGGTCTGAAACAGGATACGTAATGAATGCTATACTGAAAAGTACATAGCTGCTGGAATACTTACCTTTAATCCACAATTGGTGAACATTGATCTTGTTGATACATTATATGCTTCATTAGATACATAGCAAAGGATAAATGGCGCCTTGCTAGGTCGTAGCAATTGACTTAGCTGAAGGCTATGCTAACTATCGTCTCGGCAAATGAGAGCGTAATTCTCAGTGAACCTTTCCTAGCAAAGTCGGCTGTACAACTTGGGCGAGTGCCAGTAAGTCTCTCTAGACCTGCCGTGTGGTGGCGCTCGGTCTGCAATTACTGACAGTGGCAACACGCAGGTCCGACGTATACTAACGGACCGCGGCCGATTTAAAAGCTACCACCTAGCAAGTGTGGTGTCTGGCGGTGACACCACAGTTATTGTACACAATATTGTCTTTTCGGTTAGATGACTATTGTTGTTGTTGTTGTGGTCTTCAGTCCTGAGACTGGTTTGATGCAGCTCTCCATGCTACTCTATCCTGTGCAAGCTCCTTTATCTCCCAGTACTTACTGCAACCTATGTCCTTCTGAATTTGCTTAGTGTATTCATCTCTTGGTCTCCCTCTATGATTTTTACCCTCCACACTGCCCTCCAGTGCTAAATTTGTGATCCCTCAATGCCTCAGAACATGTCCTACCAACCGGTCCCTTCTTCTTGTCAAGTCGTGCCACAAACTCCTCTTCTCCCCAATTCTATTCAATACCTCCTCATTAGTTATGTGATTTACCCATCCAATCTTCAGCATTCTTCTGTAGCACCACATTTTGAAAGCCTCTATTCTCTTCTTGTCCAAACTATTTATCGTCCATGTTTCACTTCCATACATGGCTACACTCCATACGAATACCTTCAGAAACGACTTCCTGACACTTAAATCTATACTCGGTGTTAACAAATTTCTCTTCTTCAGAAACGCTTTCCTTGCCATTGCCAGTCTACATTTTATATCCTCTCTACTTCGACCATCATCAGTTATTTTGCTCCCCAAATAGCAAAACTCCTTTACTACTTTAAGTGTCTCATTTCCTAATCTAATTCCCTCAGCATCACCCGACTTAATTCGACTACATTCCATTACCCTCATTTTGCTTTTGTTGATGTTCATCCTATATCCTCCTTTCAATACACTGTCCATTTCATTCAACTGCTCTTCCAAGTCCTTTGCTGTCTCTGACCGAATTACAATGTCATTGGTGAACCTCAAGTTTTTATTTCTTCTCCATGGGCTTTTAATACCTACTCCAAATTTTTCTTTTGTTTCCTTTACTGCTTGCTCAATATACAGATTGAATAACATCAAGGAGAGGCTACAACCCTGTCTCACTCCTTTCCCAACCGCAGCATCCCTTTCATGTCCCTCGACTCTTATAACTGCCATCTGGTTTCTGTACAAATTGTAAATACCCTTTCGCTCCCTGTATTTTACCCCTGCCACCTTCAGAATTTGAAAGAGAGTATTCCAGTCAACATTGTCAAAAGCTTTCTCTAAGTCTACAAATGCTAGAAATGTAGGTTTGCCTTTCCTTAATCTTTCTTCTAAGATATGTCGTAGGGTCAGTATTACCTCACGTGTTCCAACATTTCTACGGAATCCAAACTGATCTTCCGCGAGGTCAGCTTCTACCAGTTTTTCCATTCGTCTGTAAAGAATTTGCGTTACTGTTTTGCCGCTGTGACTTATTAAACTAATAGTTCGGTAATTTTCACATCTGTCAACACCTGCTTTCTTTGGGATTGGAATTACTATATTCTTCGTGAAGTCTGAGGGAATTTCGCCTGTCTCATACATCTTGCTCACCAGATGGTAGAGTTTTGTTAGGCCTGGCTCTCCCAAGGCTGTCAGTAGTTCTAATGGAATTTCGTCTACTCCCGGGGCCTTGTTTTGACTTAGGTCTTTCAGTGCTCTGTCAAACTCTTCACGCAGTATCATATCTCCCATTTCATCTTCATCTACCTCCTCTTCCATTTCCATAATATTGACCTCAAGAACATCGCCCCTGTATAGACCCTCTATATACTCCTTCCACCTTTCTGCTTTCCCTTCTTTGCTTAGAACTGGGTTTCCATCTGAGCTCTTGATATTCATACAAGTGGCTCTCTTTTCTCCAAAGGTCTCTTTAATTTTCCTGTAGGCAGTATCTATCGTACCCCTCGTGAGATAAGCCTCTACATCCTTACATTTGTCCTCTAGCCATCCCTGCTTAGCCATTTTGCTCTTCCTGTCGATCTCATTTTTGAGATGTTTGAATTCCTTTTTGCCTGCTTCACTTACTGCATTTTTGTATTTTCTCCTTTCATCTAAATTCAGTATCTCTTCTGTTACCAAAGGATTTCTACTAGCCCTCGTCTTTTTACCTACTTGATCCTCTGCTGCCTTCACTATTTCATTCCTCAAAGCTACCCATTCTTCTTCTACTGTATTTCTTTCCACCATTCCTGTCAATTGTTCCCTTATGCTCTCCCTGAAACTCTGTACAACCTCTGGTTTAGTCAGTTTATCCAGGTCCTGTCTCCTTAAACTCCCAGTTTCTACCGTTTTAATCTACAGCTCATAACCAATAGATTGTGGTCAGAGTCCACATCTGCCCCTGGAAATGTCTTACAATTTAATACCTGGTTCCTAAATCTCTGTCTTACCATTATATAATCCATCTGATACCTTCTAGCATTTCCAGGGTTCTTCCATGTGTACAACCTTGTTTTATGATTCTTGTACCAAGTGTTAGATATGATTAAGTTATGCTTTGTGCAAAATTCTACCAGACAGCTTCCTCTTTCATTTCTTTCCCCCAATCCATATTTCCTTCTCTCCCTTTTCCTACTATCGAATTCCAGTCACCCATGACTATTAAATTTTCATCTCCCTTCACTACCTGAATAATTTCTTTTATCTCATCATACATTTCATCAATTTCTTCATCTGCAGAGCTAGTTGGCATATAAACTTGTACTATTGTAGTAGGTGTGGGCTTTGTGTCTATCCTGGCCACAATAATGCATTCACTATGCTGTTTGTAGTAGCTTACCCACACTCCTATTTTGATATTCATTATTAAACCTACTCCTGCATTACCCCTATTTGATTTTGTATTTATATCCCTGTATTCACCTGACCAAAAGTCTTTTTCCTCCTGCCACCGAACTTCACTAATCACCACTATATCTAACTTTAACCTATCCATTTCCCTTTTTATATTTTCTAACCTACCTGCCCGATTAAGGGATCTGACATTCCATGCTCCGATCCGCATAACGCCAGTTTTCTTTCTCCTGATAACAATGTCCTCCTGAGTAGCCCCGCCCGGAGATCCGAATGGGGGACTATTTTACCTCCAGAATATTTTACCAAGAGGACGCCATCGTCATTTAACTAAACAGTAAAGCATGGGGGGGGGGGGGGGGGAGATGTTTATTAGGAATAGAGAAATGGGTAATATTCAGAAAGCTGGAGAAACTTCAGAACCAGCCATGGCCATGACAGTGAATAAGGAAATGCCAGACTTGTCTGAAGTAATAAATTTAATAAATGATCAGAGTATACAATTAAATACCAGATTAGATGAACAGAAAGCAGATTCAGCTTCTATAAGACAAGAACTAAATACCCTAAATGCTTCATTAACACAGGAACTAAGTGTTTCTTTAAGAAAGGAATTGAATGGCACTGTAAGTGCTCAAAGTCTTAAGCTAGATTCAGTAAATACACAATTGAACATCAAATTAGATGCTCAGAGTGAGGTTTTAAGTAGCCAAAAAGAAATCTTAAACAGTCAAGCAACAAATATAAGTCTGCTAAAGACTGAATTTGACACTCTGAATAATAAAGTCAAGAATCTGAAGTTAGATTTAAAGAGTGAACTAACCAGTTCTTTAAATACTCACATTAATCAACTATTTACTGAATTTAACCAGAGACAAGAGGTGCAATTTCAAAATTTAACTAAAAAATTAGATTGGAGATAAATGTAATAACGTAGCAACGGGACTTGTCTAAAAATTTGGATCATTTCAAAATGTATGCAATATTGCATTCAATGTGGTGAATCAAATGTTGTATGCCTTAAAAGACAGCATAGAAAGACAGGATAAGATGATACCTATTGTCCAATCACAAATTTCAGGCGTCAACATGTGAGTGAATAATGTAGAACAAAATTTCAAAGAAAACATAGTCAACTTTGACATTATAAATGTAAGTAGTCCGGTGGAACTATTTGAGCTAATTATAGATCAAGAAGCAAGCAACAGTCACAATGTTGCTGGAGATTATACTCCGGTAATACAGTTGAAATGTTGCTGGAGATTATACTCCAGTAATACCGGAGTATAATCTCTAGCAACATTGCGACTGTTGCTTTTTTTCAAACATAATGATACTAACAAGATTATAGACAACTTGTGCGAGAAATTCAAACTTGCCCATGACAAAGTTGAAAACACAGTAACTTTAACTGATGATGTGTTACCTAGTAAAGTGGTGATTGTTTTTCTGCGGGGAGACTTTCACTCAAAATTTAATGAAAAGTACTGGTTTGTGCTTGCTCAGGTGAGGTTAGTATCAGATCCATGGGATCCGGGCAGAGTCACATCCATCTCCCAGGGACGTTACGATTCTGTGAGTGATGACCCGTCAGTTCCTGAGTTGTTTTTGGTGTTACTTCCACATTAGTTTTCCTACACCAAATTCCCTTCAAATCTTCAACTATTATGTAATTTGTTCATAACCTCTTAAACTATGCTATCATGTTAGTATTTAAGTGACCGAGTGACCGAATATGACTTAAAGATTTGACTAATTTAAGAGAGTCATGAATAAACAGTGATCTTGAAACATAAAATGGAACAAACAGAATAATAATTTAGTGGAAAATTAATATGATGGTATTAGGTAAGCAGAATGACATCGAGACGACATGGACTGAACATAGCATTTTATGTGGGTATAAAAGATAATATGAAGTGACTAACTGGATGACTATTTTATACAATAGTGTATAATTTTCTAATTTTACAGAATATTTTATACCTTATGATGAGATGTGATGTAGATGGGGAGGGTTTGTATCAATCTTGAAAGGGGTGGGTTGTGTAGGTAAAGACATGACTAACACTACACACACACACACACACACACACACACACACACACACCACACCTTTCGGATGACCCTTACAAACAAGAGTGACTGATTCTTCACCATTTGCCGTTCTATAGGTGTTGTTAAGATTTTTCTTTGGGGGCTTCAAAGGTGAAGGTGAGAATGTCTGTTCTGCAGGAGACGTTTAACATTATACCTCCTCTGGCATCTCAACTAACGGCGAAGTAGGGATCCTGAGGAAGGGGGATGGGAAGGGTTTTCCTGTCTTTGGGGCTATCTTCTTTCACTTCTTAGATCTTAGCAACCCTTTCTACTTTCTCCTTTCATACTTCTCTATTGAGTACTGGTCTATCTTTCTCTCTTTCCACATGCATACACTTCTATCGCTGAAGTCTTTCTCAGTTTCCATGGTTTTCTATAACCTTCAACTTATTTTACATAAGTAGGCTGAAGAATCAGGCTACACAACTACCAATACACACACACACACACACAAAGAAACACAAAGACACAAACAGGAAAAGTACAGTTTGAGATAATGTGAGATCCGTCAAGTGTTGTAGGGGAAGTACGAGCATGTAAGAAAGTACATGCACATTGTTAGTTACGGTGACGGTTCCACATCACATATAGGTATCTACTGGGATTTGCTTATATATGTAAGAACTATGAGGATTAATGTTTATTATAATGGTATTACATTGGTATGTGTACATTGCAGAAGTAGGTCCACATTGTGGTTCATTATGAACATGCTACATCGTATAGCTAAGTGTACAGAAATATTACATACAACTAAGAAGGAAGCATGAGTAATTAAGTACAGCAAGCCAGTGGAGAGTGGATTGTGATAATCATTCAAGGAATGTCAGTCTAACAACTATTCTGACGAATTGTAGAATACTGGGACAAGTATAGCATAAGAATGAGTATTATTTATTTAAATCTACCTGTATACTTGTGGTGTCCATGGGAAGTGTAGGAATGGAAACGTAATGGAGGACTCTAGGATATGAAGCGAAGTATTAAGAAGCATGAGTGTAGAGTGAGGTGGATTTTAATATTTCCAAGTAGTTTTGAATTATAGTATACATAAAGATGTATACCAGGGCAATGAACTATGAAGCCTACTCAGGAAGGATAAGGGGGACATACCCAGCTTTAATTGAATGAAGAAAAGGGCAGGTAGGCAGACCCAAGAAGGGCTGACCTATACTGTGCGGGCAGGGGCACTAAGAAGGGGATTGACCTGTACCATAGCAGATTAGGAAGTTTAAAGGGACGTAACTACCAAAATGGAAGAAGGAAGAGCATTCATAGTATCAACCTCTATGTAAGGTACTGTGCCTAAAAGGAAAAGGGCAGTACGTGACAAAAGTCACACATTTCGTAAAGATTATTCCAGTAAGTTTGAATTCTCTATTCCCCTAGCATTGTCAGGTTTTATATTTATAAGTGTCAGAAAGAACCTTTCCATGTGCCCAGGGCAAAGAATTCTACCAAAGAATAAACAGTACAGAGGAGTAGAGTAAGAAACGACATAATTAAGTGTCTATGACATCTAGAGTTTGATTGGAAATCAGAAATGCTGTCCACATGATCCCTAGATATAAAAGTATGAACTTCAACATTAGGTGAGACGCTCAGATAGTTAGTATCAAAAGAACTATGTATTAGGTACACAATTGCTAGAAAAAAATGTCATATAAACTGATTGAAATGTAAATTAGCATTATGTGAATATGATCTTGATGTACATAATGAAGATGTATAAAATATCACATGTTTGAGCTAAGGGAAGGGATATGTAATGCCTCAAGAATTTTGGAGTAAATTCTAGAGACACTCACATTTCACCATCTCGAACACACGATATTTTAAGGGTGAGTGTGTGAGAGTTGAAATGTGTCTACTGCACCACAGTTTATGTGTGTGCAGGACAGGCATGTGTTACAAGAAGACTAAAGTTGTGGTGGTCTATCAGCGCTGCAAGTGGTGGGCGCGCATGCCTTGGAAGCCATATGTCCGGTACAAGGAGTAATCAAGGGCTGCTTTTTGGCAGTGAAATAGTAGTGATTATTGGAAACAAATGAAATATGTTTCATCTAGAGACTCTTATACTCTGTTGTTTGACTTTCTAGGAGCAAGAACTGTTTTGACAAGGGTTATTAAAACCAAAAGAGACTGTAATGGTATATGTTAAGTACTAAGGTTTTCCAGACGGGTTTGATTTGTGAGACGTGTGTAGTTGTTTTATTGTGATGAGGAAAATACAGCAAAGTTGATAATTCAGGGTCTTCTTGGCAATAACCTTCCTCATAGCTAATTTTCTGAGCTTCAGCCCATGTTCTTGGCTAAACTCCATGAGATCCTCATATGTAAACAGCCAGATTCACACATTTTCTCTCATCAGGGAATGGTTGAAATGACATGTGTTACAGTAATTTTTCTTCTATGAGCATGGTTGCATAGATGTTTGTCAGTGACAATATACCTGCAGCAGCAGCTGCATTGTAATTCTTGAATGCTTGATATGCTTGCCTATTTCTCATATTTCTGCTTGATACAGGGCTTGAGGCTTGTGGCATTTGCTGACCACATTCCTCCATGTTTGGTGTTTGCAGTGCTCCTTGGACCCCTTCTACATCTGATCTATTTTATCTACTTTGCTGGCCAAAAGACTTAATCTGTTCAATATTTCTATTAAAGGATCCATGTTCAACCTAACTGCAGTTATTGTTTGATCTGCAGAAACTTCAGTAGCTGGCTGAATGTCTGATTGCTGTTCACTCTGCATTTTGTACAACTGAGCATGAGTCCTTACTGTAACCTAGTAGCAATAAGCAGATCTTGGACCTTACTTATCCTCACACTGAATTTGCAGTACACAAATATCAAATGTAATACACATATAACTCACAGCACTCTTATGCACTGTGACATTCACCAACTTTATTTCTTTGCTTATACTGGCTGAAAATTGGGGTGTGGAAGTTCAACATTGACTACTGCAAATGATCTAGCCTACTGTTGAAAGTTTCGTTTTACAGTTCTTTACTTTTGCTGTTCATAACCCCCCCCCCCCCCCCCCCCACACACACACACAATATTACACAGTTATATGGCCAGTTCACTACTGATTAACTTTTGATAAGCCTCATTAATAGTTTTGGAGGCAAATATCAGCATACTGATACAATAGCTTGCTGTTTAAATACCTAACCACACAGTTCACTATTTCTCAAATAAAATGAACAGGCACTGTCATCGTTTTAACACAAGGCTCATTTATGTTACACTAATTCCACTGTTCAGGTGATGAATTGTTGTTACTCTTAATTGACACAGACTTCCCATCTGAAATTCGGCCATGGACTAACTGTCTCAGGACCAAAAATCAGGCCTTTATATATCCTCACAATAATAGGTACTGAAACTATACATTGTTCAATGTTTAATTTACAGAAATTGTAATTAAAACATAACTCATTCAATTAACTGAATCCCTCAAAAATTTCTTCTTTTTAACAGTTCCTTCTATCACAAAGGTTAGGCCAAATTATATGATTAATAATAAAGCTAACAGATATGGTTACGCATACAATGCTTTTGACAAATCTGGTAATTATTTTGGGATTAATTAAGGGCTGGCTTTGCTAATAAGTTTTCGAATTGAGTCAAATAAATACTTAAAGGATCATAATGGTTATTCTTCCAAATGTGTATAATTAGTACAGAATTTATATTTGATTATAAGTCAACAATAGCATTTAAGTCTCAAAAAAATTACTGATTTCACCCTATCACAAAAAATATTAACTAGGAATAGTCAAAATAAATTAGGAAATTGAGTGCATACATGAAGCTAAGCACAAAATTAGATCTCATGCTTTATTTCTTAAGACTGAGGGTCAAACTTTCTCTTTTATGAAAATGCAGATTATACTCATGTGTGTTAAGGTAATTAGGCGAAAATGAAAATAAAATGAATTTAAGGAGGGAGATGGCAAAACAACAGAGGATGGAAAAAGATCCCAGCTTCCTTCGTGACATTACCCCCTCACTGGATTGACCAGATAGATATTGCAAATAGTTAACTGGGCAATTCAATGACCAAAAGTGACAACAGAAAGTGGGCGCAACATTCTACACACAGTAGCATGTTACATGAGAAATCTCCGTATCAAAAACTACAATGCATATGTTTTTCAAACTTCTATTCCTATGAACTGGCCATATGAAAACCCCCATACAAAATATTTATATATAATGTTGTACCATGGCACAAAATATCCACAAATTATATTTTTAATAACATTTAGGCAACTTCATCATAAGTGATGTCCTTCTTGGTTAATAAATGATTACATTCGAAGATACGTATCACTTTATACAAGTCCTGCCTTGCTTCAAAGAATAAATGATATTGAGTTGCAAAAAGTTAAACCACACTGCACACTGCATTTCATTTTCAGAGAGAAAATTTAACTTTTTTGATGTTCTGTATTTTGCACAAGCACTTTCTCTTTTAATGAGCTTTAACAATATCTCACCACGTCATCCACACCTTCAACAGGTCTACATGGCAGTTAGTAATGAAATGCACTGCTATCACTTGCCTTTGATGTGGTTCCCCTCCACCACAGTACATGAAAAAAGTAGACAAAACGCCCTACTTTAGTACAATCACTTTTACTTCTAAATAAATATAAGGAATAAATGTTTCACACTAATGGCAAATAGTAGTCATTACTTCATAAATAATCAGCACTACAATTGACCACACTATGAAAGGTGAGGACTTGTAAAAATTTAAAATCAAGTGCACAATACACTAAAAAACATTACACTATGTCATAATTCTGTCTCAAACTGGTTAAACTTGAAAGACTTGTTTCTTTTCTACTTGAAAAATCACTAAAATGCCAAGTCCTGGTTTGAAATTCACATAATTTATGGACTCATATCACGTTAATGTCTAAAATATATACATTACCTCTAACAAAAACTGAAGATGGGCAGTAGCATAGATTTACTAATCATTACATTATCAAAAAAGAATAGAGTCACCATCACATAACTTAATTACTACAAATCAAAATTAAGGGGATGGAAGGTGTACCAAATCATTGCCCTACTCTTCCACTCAACTCTGAGTACTACTGTCATTCAACCAGAAAATTAAATTCTCGCCAAGTCACAAATTGTTACCAAATAGTTGACCTGTCAGAATATTCACATCACTCTAGCACCACAGTTATCAGTTAATCAGACAAATTACTTTTGTTCATTCCAGTATTACCACTTTAAGCTCATATAGACACAAATAGAAGTTTTCAGATTATCTATAGATCTGATGATGCAGCAGTATATGACTTGTACCCCACTAAAATATTGCTCTTTCTGTTAAGCTCTCATTCCCAGCTGCAGTGTCATGAATTGCACAATATACAGAGTAGAACCCAATGTTGTCTAGTTCAAAAATAGATCAGTATAGTGACACCACATTTGTTTGTACACATTTACCTTTTTCATTAATTACGTCTGTCAGCTCCATTATTTTACTAATATCTCTTATCTCGTTAGCTAGTGGAGTGCATTCTCACAAAAATATCCATACTGCAGAGAAAGGCTCCCCAACCATTAAGACACTACTTTTATTCATTATTTTATTATTTCATTATTGCTTCATTATCTAATAAATAAACACCTGCCCTACTTATCCAATGCAAAATTGATTCTACTGAAAAACATTCCACAGTGACAGATCCTTATACTAAGGCAAACGTAACTCTCATTACTGATCAGACAAGATTATCGCTTAGAAAAACTATTGTTCCACTATATTCCATCAAATTGCTCAAGATTCTAGCCTGAAAGGCGATATACATACAATTCTTGCTTATTCTTTCCACACACATTACTCCAGGCAACTATGTTTAAAGTTTTATTTCCTTAATGTTAAAAGAGGATGTACCATGACACTTCTATAGGTAGATAATTATCTCCATATACTGATTGCACTAAACACAGACACTTCTACCACAATTAATATGAAGACCTAGTATTCAAGATGGTTTTTATTGCATACTGCCTCTGCTGCTGCCCCAAATTACACTAATTTCACACATGAGCTGATTACTTCAGATGTTAATTATAGTTTTCAGGTAATCTGCACCTTCTCCTCCACATATGCTGACACCTTTCATTTTCTATTTACCCTACCTCTTTGTTTGACAGAAATTCTTTAATCTTGACACCAGTTTACTTTCATCATATTTTGTAAAACCAGAATAAACACAGTACCTCATAAATTTCTACCAAATACCACTGCTGTTTTGTTGCCTTTTCTTCCATTCTTTTATGATTCCACTTCTTATCAAAACTCAACAAAATATATATAATGACACTGGAGAAACCTTTTCTAAAATATTCCTATACTAAAGTATCCTGCTGTACAAAATCACATGAAAGTCAAAGACAGAATGTTTCTGATTCACTTATAAACTTCAAATAGGGTAAGAGAAGAGTTTGACTGTTTCAGGAAACACAAAAGATGAAACAGACAGCTGGGGTAAGCATTATTGCCACATAATGAATCAAACACAGAATGTTGGACCCCCCTACTTGCTTGTAGGTCTTACTTCTGGTTCAATGTACACTCTATTCTCCTAACAAAATCAATGCTACCCAAGCTTAGAAACTTTTAAACTGTTGTGGATTGATATTCAAACATCTAATTGGTGATACATAGGGCTTCGGGTCAATATTCTTGAATCCAAAAATCCTGTTAGTCTTTGTGTAAGCCAATTCATAAGAGTTGTCATGGGCAATGTGTACCACTCTGAAAGGACAATAATACACATGCAAAAAGTTCTTTATCTCATCATTTACTTTGCTAGCTTTTTCTTTTGGTTTTGATGAGGACAAAGTCATCTATTATGAAACTAGTTGGATTCACTCCTTTGTCATGCCTTCTCTTCCTTCCTGCTGCTTTCTTTTTCATCATCTCTTTAGCCAGTCTGGTCTTTTCATCCTGTGCTTCTTCTCTTAATCTGAGGGAAATCCACTTCTTCTCTGATGATTTTGCTGGGTCTCTCATTGAATATAAGCTCACATTGGGCATATCCTGTCGATTTGTTCCACAAGCTGTTTTCAAAATGTCCAATCTGCCCAAGCAGTGTGTTTCTTACTACAATAAGTCCTACACAGGTTATTAATCTCCCTCATAACTGTTTCACTCATGTTACCTTGTGGAAAATAGGTAGAAATCTTTGTGTTTTATCTTGGTATTGCCATACAGTGTTCAAACCTCTCAGAAACAAATTGTGGGCCATTGTCAGACAAATGTGATTTGGTACGCCTACATTGCAAAAGTAATCAGATGTCAGCTTCTCAATTATAGTATTAGTATTTGCCTTCTTAATTGGATACAGTTTTACATATTTTGAGACTGTGTCCAAAACAATGAAAATATATTTATAATATCCTGTAGATGAAGGTAATGCTCCTAGAAGGTCTACTGCTATAAGCTTTTTAGGTTTGTTAGGAAGGACAGAATGCATTAAGCCTTTTGATGGCACAGCAGTTGTCTTTACTCTCTGACATTTATCATACCTTTCTAGTCTCTGCTTAA
This sequence comes from Schistocerca serialis cubense, assembly GCF_023864345.2. Classification (NCBI taxonomy): domain Eukaryota; kingdom Metazoa; phylum Arthropoda; class Insecta; order Orthoptera; family Acrididae; genus Schistocerca; species Schistocerca serialis. Next base: position 153,554,035 of record NC_064638.1, on the reverse strand, counting down.
CCCTTCTCCAATAGTTGTTAAATATTACTGTCTCCTGTATCTTAGCTACTATTTTCCTGGTCCCATAATGTCCATAACTTTCATACAAATAGTCTATAAATTTATCAACATGGTGGTCAGGAAAGCACAAATTTCAGTCCTGATCATTGAAATTTTTCCTCCTAAACAACAAACCTTTATGTATAGTATAGTACTGTGTTACCTTTGGCATGTTGTCTGAATTGTAATACTGCTTAACCAACCTTAAATTTGAATCCTCATTCTGCTCCATTCTCATTTGCTTGCAAATTTTCCTAATAAGCTTCTCCTCCTTCACTCCCAGCAAATAAAACAACCTTACTTGTTCTTCACATTTCTTACTACTGTCAGTATCCTTCTTCCCTGCTGACATCCTAGATAATGCATCAGCCACAATATTATCTTTTCCTTTTATACACCTTACCTCCAAACCAAATTGTTGCAAATACGAAGCCCATCTAGTTAACCTGGTGTGTTTCACCCTGCACTTCTGAAGATAATTCAAAGCCTTATGGTTCATAACACTATGGTCTTATGTCCAAGCAAATAGTACTCAAACTTTTGGAATCCAAAAATAATTGCCAAAGGCTCTAATTCTAAAATGTAATGTCCTACTAGCAAAAGCAATAGTTTTATGTTCAACCCCAATCTCAGTAGTTACTAATTGCAAAATTTCTACCTCAAAACCACAAAAACTTGCATCAGTACTCATGTAGAATGGCAGTGAAAAATTTGGATGTCCTAACATCTTACTAATTCTTTTTCAAACTCTGAAATGCCTCTTCACACTCCTCTGCCCAATTCCACACCACATTCTTTTTCAACAAATTACCAAGGTTAGGACAGCTAAATGACTGATACAAACTTTTGGTAGAAGCCAAACAAGCCAACCATAGTTTTAAGATCCTTCTTGTTCTTTGGGGATGGGAAATCTGCAATAGCAGCAAGTTTTTCTGCATCGGGCTGTCAACTTAACATGTATCCCTGGTGCACTTGCTGTTATTACAGGGTGCCACAGTTCCTTTTTACTCACCATGTGATCTTCGTACAATAAATCCTCATTAATCCTTTCCATGGATAAACTATCATCCTGCTTACCAAAATAGTTATGACACAGTCAAATGGCAGCATGGTCTTCTTCCTCATTACCACTCTCAAAGTCTAACTCTTCATTAGGCCTAATATTATCCTCCTTTATTCTTTCTTTACTTAACACATTTCCATCATTATCTATTATAAATTCAAATACCTCATCCTCATCACTACTGGATTCATCACTGCTATCATCATTACAACCTTTGTCAGATTCAGACTCACTATCACTTCCATTGCCCTCAAATACTTGGCTAATTAGTTGATCCTTGTTTCATTAAATTCCCTAATGAAATTGAGTGTATGCACTTTCCCATATGGTTCAAAATTATTAAATTTCTTACAACTAACAAATGAAGGACTGTTTGGGACACCACAACTCTATGCTTCTGATTTTGTACCTCTTCCATTTTTTTCTCCATTTCAGCCAATTTTGAATCCACATTTTTATTTACTGCTACCAGTTTTTCCTCTAGCACTACTGCACACTTGGCTCTACTTCTGTTTCTAAAACATTTTTAATCTGATTGATTTGGTTCTCAAGTTTAACCCTATTTTGAGCAAAAAATTTCCTGGTTGCTTTGACTTCATCTTACAGTGTTTCTTGGAAGCCTCCACCCTACTACTATAGTCATCACAAAGTCTCTTTCTCTCTTCTACACATTTACTACTCATTAATGTTAAATTCTCATTAGTGTTATGTACTACTTTCGTTATCTTTTCATCACAATCTTTAACTGCCGCCTCAACCTTCTTATTTAATTCTGAAAGATTATAGCTGACGACTTTAATCTCCTTTCTTAATTTTTTTTTCAGTTCATTCTTTAAGCTAACCATGCCAGTTCTCATGCTATCAATTTACTTTTCTACCCTACTAATGTCTTCTTTCGGACACATACTACCCTTAATTTGTCTTAACATCGTTTCCAGTTTCTGCCTGCCATAAATTGTTACTCTTGCTGACTTTCGCTACTAGATTCCTATCCCTTAGCCTTAATAATTTCATCCACTTCAGTACAGTTTTCATCCATTTCGCTCACATCACTACGCAATGTAGATAACGCTTTTATCATTTCATCTACAATAGGACTTTCGTCCCAATCATTCAATTTATAGCCACTATCATCTATGGAACCAGTTCCAGTTAAATGTTTTGTTCATTTAAAAACTTAACGTCCAAAGCTTTGTTATCAATCACATCACTCCCCAGTTGTCCATTTTCCCCCATCACACTATCTTGTTCATCAGGGCCACACATTATGTATCACTTAATATAAAATGGCTTTTACTATGAATTACCTTATTTTTATTCACTCATCTGCTGCTGCTACTGCTGCTGTTGCTGTGGTTGTCATCTTGATTCATCATCTGCACAGCTGCTGCAAGTTGTAATTTTCTCCGTGAGGTGAATTGTTTATCCCAGGCACCTGCCTCCACCCACATGCTGATTGGCTGCTCCTGTATTCAGTGGCTGCTTCCATAGAACATGCTCGTTGATTGGCTGTTGCCCCTCCCTGTTTAATGGCGGCTACATCAATTCTGAATATTTCAAAGTAATTAAATTTCATACTCCAATAATATTGCAAATGATGCAGCTGACAGTTGCACAGTTGCATTTCACAGTTCTTTACTTTCACTGTTCACAACCCCCCAATATTACACAGTTATATGGCCAGTTCACTATTGGTTAACTTTTTATAAGCCTCATTAATAGTGTGCAGGCAAATATCAGCATACTGCTACAATAGTTTGCTGTCAAACATCTGTGAGCAGTAAATACCTAACCACACAGTTCACTATTTCTCAAATAAAATGAACAGGCACAGTTGTTGTTTTAACACACAACCTATTTATGTTACACTAATTCCACTGTTCGTCTGCCCCTCGTGGTCTCGCGGTAGCGTTCTCGCTTCCCGAGCACAGGGTCCCGGGTTCGATTTCCGGCGGGGTGAGGAATTTTTCCAGCCTCGAGATGACTGGGTGTTATTGTGTCGTCTTCATCATTATCATTCATCCCCATTACGGTCGGAGTAAGGCAATGGCAAACCACCTCCACTAGGACCTTGCCTAGTAAGGCGGCACGGTTCTCCCGCGTCGCTCCCCTACGCTCTGTAAAGAAGTATGGGACTCATCATCATCAATTCCACTGTTCAGTTGACACATTGTTCTTCTCTAAATTGGTACAGGCTTCCCATCTGAAATTCGGCCATGGACTTTCTGTATTGGGACCAAAAATTGGACCTTTATATATCCTCGCAGTAAGAGGTACTGAAACTATACATTGTTCAACGTTTAATTTACAGAAATTACAATTCAAACATAACTCATTTAATTAAGTGGATCCATCAAAAATTTGTTCTATTTAACAGTTCCTTCTATCACAAATGTTAGGCCAAATTATATGATTAATAATAAAATTAACAGGTACAGTTACGCATACACACAGGCGCCAATCTCATGGGGCCTGGGGGGCCCAAGCCCCCTCAAAAATTATTAGTTACATTATGCTTTGTAACATCACAAAATTATGTTGGAATTTTTTATTTTCCTTGTTTGAAGATCGTTACCTTTTAAAATACATTCAGTAATGAGTTAAAACAAATAATTTTTACAGTAGTAAGCAGGTTAACTGAAAACGAGTGGTGTGAATCATGTGGTGCTGTGGGCACACTTAGAATTTACCCTGGCACGCGACCTTCGGGTAAAGTCTGGCATCAGAGGGCAGTGCTGCGGTTGCAGCGACATCAAAAGGACTGTAGCAGAAGCATCTGGAACCCTCTACTTCGCATTGCTTTGATGCGTCATGACATAATGACGCTGCGGCTATATAATGCCCACCCTGCTATCGCAGTCATTCAGTATGGATAGGTTCGTTCAGTGCATGCTGCAGAAATGTTTAGTGTTCTGGCTTTAGTGTCTAGTCGACTATTTTATATGACTATATTTCATTTTTTTGCTTTAGTCTTTTGTGTATTGTCAATTAAGTTTGCAATGGATAAATTTGTTACCAAAAAGGTGTGCTTGGGAGTTGATGATACAGCAAGTCAACCTCCAACAATTATTGTGTTGTCAATTGCTTTGTCAGCTTCAGGCAAGAACTGTTCACAGCCAAGATCTGGACAATCTGATAAGGGAAGATCATTTCATAAGTCTTGGTTGATCAAATATTCATGGCTAGAATGTGAAGCATCTACTGAAAAAATTTTTTGCAAAATCTGCAGAGAGGCTGATGCTAAAAATCTATTACAATTTTCTTCAAAAAAAGAAGATGAATTTACTTCTGTAGAGTTTCCTAACTGGAAAAAGGCTTTGGAAAAATTCCATCTTCAAGAAAATGCTTTTACACATAAAGAAGGTGTTCTGAAACTAAATTCTATCACTAACTGAAGTGTGGCCACCCAACTGAATGAACAGATAGATAGTGATACGAAGAAGGGCCATTAAGCTCTTGAGACAATTTTTACTACCATGCAATTTCTTTGCCAACAAGGACTAGCAATTAGAGGGCACGAAGATGTAAACTCAAGATCAATAAATTTTGGGTGGCAGCCGCATGAATTTGATTTCTTCTTATAATATTTTGGCTGAATACCGTCCAGTCATCTTCGGAGTGAGCCAAGGTGACTGCCGCTCCAGCACTTGCTCCGTCCTTTTAAAGCCGTGGACCGCACCACTGTGCATGCGGCCACAGATACACAAGGAGCCAGAGATAATAATCGGCGGCAAAGACGTATGGCATCTGCTGGGAAATAGAGCTATGGCTGCACAGTTGATCCACATCGTGGTATCGATGTATCTCTGCGAGCTGCATCATCGTGACATCTTTGTGATTTTATTAGAGAAATTGCAGGATTCCAACATTTGTCCAAGCTGACGCTGCTATCTTTATTAATTAAATTTGTTGCCAAGTGAATTTCAATTGCTTCCTTCACTACTCAGTCCCAGAAGGATGAAGTCAAGGCTAAAATTTTGACGTTATCATACACCATAGAGTGCCCAGTATCAATACAGTGCTCGACCACTGCAGAATTATTAGGTTGTAAGAGCCGGGTGTACCTGCGGTGTTCTGTGCATCTCTCCTGGATAGTATGTGTCACCTGTCCAATGTATGAATGGCTGCACTCACAGGGGATCTTGTAAACTCCAGGCTTCCGAAGCAACAAATCATCTTTAATGGAACCCATGAGAGCTGCTGTCTTTGGTGGAGGGCGAAAAATTACTTTCAATTCATGCCTACTGAGGATCCACCCTATTTTTAACAATAGGCTTCCCACATATGGCAGAAAAGCCATCGATTTAAAACTTTCCTTGTTGTCTTCTGATTTTCTTATACCCACAGTTGGTTTCATTTATAGCACCTTATGTATCTGCTGTTGTGTGTACCCATTGGCTTCAAAAACTCTTCTCAGGTGTAAAACCTCATCCTCCAGACTGCTCTCATAAGCAATGACATGTGTTCTGTGTAGTAGAGTTCTGAGTACACTCATTGTCTGTGAAGTATGGTGGCAGCTATTTGTGCGTAAATATAAATCCGTAAGGGTTGGTTTTTGATAAACTGCATGTCCCAAGATGCCATCATCTTAACGCTGCACCAGCACATCAAAAAATGGAAGCCATCCATCTTTTTGAATTCCATTATACAATGAATTTGTCTGTGGATGGAGTTCAGATGATCTAAGAATCCTTTTAACTTGTCTTCACCATGAGGCCACACTCCAAACGTGCTGTCAACATGCCTCCAAAACACTGTGGGCTTCAAGCTTGCAGATTCCAGCACCTTCTTCTCGAAGTCCTCCAAAAAATTTGCCCACCAAAGGCGACAAAGAACTACCCACGGCGACACCGTCAGTCTGTTCATAAAATTTGTTATTGAATAAAAAATATGTTGAAGTCAAAACATGTTCAAACAAAGCTGAAATCTCTTTATCAAAACTTTTTCCAATGAGAAACAATGATTCCAAAAGGAACAACAACACTACATTGAAACTGACTAAAATATCAGAATTTTTCAGTTGGAGTGCTTTCAGTTTGCCAATGAAGCCCACAGAGTTACGTATATGATGAGGGGCCTTAATAACGATGCTAAGTGTTTGGCACAATCATAGGTTGGCGAGCTGATGTTACTCACTATTGGATGCAGAGGAACACCATTCTTGTGGATCTTTGGAAGTCCATAAAGCCTTGGAGGCACTGCAACACTTGGTTTCAATCTTTGCACAACTTCTGGAGGAAGGGGGCAGGCATTCAGAAGTGAAACAGTCTTCCTAACCACCTGGTTGGTGGGGTCTTTACTGATCTTCTGGTATGTGCTGTCACTCAGTAAACTGTTAATTTTATGATGATAATCATCATGAGACATTAAAACAGCAGCATTACCCGTATCAGCTGGAAGCACCACGGTCTCGTTACCCTGGTGAAGTTTACGTAGTGCAGCCATCTCGACCACAGATATGTTACTCTTTTGTGGGTGAGCATTCATAACTGCTCAACAAGTTTCACGTCTTATTTCTTCTGCTGATTCTGTAGAACTAGGACAAACAGCTTCTTCAACATCACTGATGATAGCTGGTATTGGTAAAACCTTCGACGTGGGTGCAAAGTTCAATCCTTTAGCTAAAACCATCATCGTAACGACGACCAAATCTTTATCCATCATATTAATGATGGAGCATCGAATAACAGTTTCTTGCTGTGAAGGCATCTCAAGCCGGCTAAACTTTGCCATCTGTCTCGATGTGATTACCTCACGAACCCAGTCTGACTTCGCCCGCGTTATACCATCAATCCAGTTCCATGAATTGTAGGATAACTCCACAGATATCTTTAGATGTAGGCAATACAGTTGTTCAGAAACTAGGTCCAATTTTTGCTGGGTAAAACGGATCCTCTCCTTAACAGTAGCAGCACCAGCTTTCCTTAAAATCTTATTCATGGCAGTCAACTTTATAAAATGTACTAACCTGGCAAACTTTGAAACTATACCACGGTCAAGGCATCTTAATAGAAAAAGTTAAAGAGCTCAGTAACCTCGCTCTCAAGTGTCTTAACTTATCCAATCGGTGAACAATCAAAACCATCTCCTCCCCGAAGAGGTACTTGATGTGCATCTTCATATTTTCATGGTGCAAATACTGATCCACAAAATTTTGGGGGAGCAGCCGCATAAATTTGACTTCTTCTTCTAATATTTCTGCTGAATACTGTACAGCCATCTTTAGAGTGAGATCAGTAAAGACCCCACCAACCAGGTTGTTAGGAAGACTGCTTCGCATCTGAATGCCTCCCCCCTTCCACCAGTAGTTGTGCAAAGATTGAAACCAAGTGGTACGGTGCCTCTAAGGCTTTATGGACTTCCAAAGATCCACAAGAATGGTGTTCCTCTGCATCCAATAGTGAGTAACATCAGCTTACCAACCTATGATTGTACCAAACACTTAGCATCATTATTAAGGCCCCTGGTGGGCAAATGTGCTCATCATATACGTAACTCTGTGGACTTCATTGGCAAACTGAAGTCACTCAAACTGAAAAATACTGATATTTCAGTCAGTTTTAATGTAGTGTCATTTTTCACAAAGGTTCCTCTATTGGAATCATTGTTTCTCATTGGAAAAAGTTTTGATAAAGAGATTTCAGCTTTGTTTGAACATGTTTTGACCTCAACATATTTTTTATTCAATAAAGAATTTTATGAACAGACTGACGGCGTCACCATGGGTAGTCCTTTGTCGCCTTTGGTGATGAACTTTTTTATGGAGGACTTCAAGGAGAAGGTGCTGGAATCTGCAAGCTTGAAGCCCACAGTGTTTTGGAGGTATGTTGACGGCACGTTTGTAGTGTGGCCTCATGGTGAAGACAAGTTAAAAGGATTCTTAGATCATCTGAACTCCATCCACAGATATATTCAGTTTGCAATGGAAATAAAAAAGATGGATGCCTTCCATTTTTGGATGTGCTGGTGTGACATTAAGATGATGGCACCTTGGGACATGCAGTTTATCGAAAACTGACCCATATGGATTTATATTTACGCACAAATAGCTGCCACCATCCTTCACAGATGATGAGTGTACTCAGAACTCTACTACACTGAGCTCATGTCATTGCTGATGAGAGCAGTCTGGAGGACGAGCTTTTACACCTGAGAAGAGTTTTTGAAGCCAATGGGTACACACAACAGCAGATACGTAAGGTGCTACAAATGAAACCAACTGTGGGTATAAGAAAATCAGGAGAAGACAAGGAAAGTTTTAAATTGATGGCTTGTCTGTCATACGTGGGAAACCTATCGTCAAAAATTGGATGGATCCTCAGTAAGCATGAATTGAAAGTAATTTTTCACCCTCCACCAAAGACAGCAGCTCTCCTGCGTTCCATTATAGATGATTTTGTGCATCGGAAGCCTAGGGTTTATGAGATCCCCTGTGAGTGTGGCCATTCATACATTGGACAGATGACACGTACTATCCAGGAGAGATGCACAGAACACCGCTGGTACACCCGGCTCTTACAACCTAATAAATCTGCATTGGCCGAGCACTGTATTGATACTGGGCACTCTATGGTGTATGATAACATCAAAATTTTAGCCTTGACTTCATCCTTCTGGGACTGAGTAGTGAAGGAAGCAATTGAAATTCACTTGGCAACAAATTCAATTAATAAAGATAGCAGCTCCAGCTTGGACAAATGTTGGAATCCTGCAATTTCTCTAATAAAATCACAATGATGCAGTGATACATTGATATCACCGTGTGGATCAACTGTGCAGCCATAGATCTATTTCCATGCATATGGCATACATCTTTGCTGCCGATTAATGTCTCTGCCACCTTGTGTATCTGCATCTGCATGCACAATGATGCGGTCTATGCCTTTAAAAGGACGGAGCAAGTGCTGGAGCATCAGTCACCTCGGCTCACTCCGAAGATGGCTGGATGGTATTCAACCGAAATATTAGAGGAAGAAGTCAAATTTATGCGGCTGCTACCCAAAATTTTATTGATCAGTATTTGCATCTAGAACATATGAAGATGCACATGTAAACTAAAATTTTTTTCAATTGTTGGAACTCCGAAAGACTGACATACCTGAGTATAAAGACTGGTTAGGGTGTTTGGTGTACGAGTGGACATCCCATGATATTCAAAATGAGATAATTGATCTACTAGGAAAGTCTGTGTTGAGAAAGGTATTGGCTTCAATCAAGAAGACTGAACATTTTTCTATTATGGTCGACAAAACAAGTGATTCTTTGATTCAAGAACAAGTGTCAGTTTGTATGTACTGTCGATGATTCCTTAATCATCAATGAAGACTTTATTGGCTTTTATGAGACCCCCAACACTGAATCACAAACTTTGTTTAGTATGTTAAAATATGTTTTTGCTCATCTTCATTTGTCAATGGATAATTTAAGAGGAACTCTCAAATATGAGAGGTAAGTTCAAAGGACTAAAAAAGTTAGTTTTGGATATACAACCAGTAGCGTCATATGTGCACTGCACTACTCACAGTTTAGACTTAGCAGTTGTAGATAGTCTCCCCCATCTTACGTCTGTGAGGGATATTATGGCTTTAGCCAAGGACTTAATAAACTCTGTAAGGGAATCCAACAAAAGGATGGGACTTTGCAGAAGCAAACACAGTAAAAGTGCTAACTACCAAGCTGATCTACGACCCCTTTGCCCGACTCAATGGACTGTGTGAGTTTCTAGTATCTTGAGAATATTGAAAAACTTTGAAGAACTTCTAGAGTTTTTGAAACATTTTCTGCAGAGGACTAAACAGAGGCAGGTTACAAATGTGCATGGTACCTTGAGTCAATGTTACAATTCAAGACTTACTTTTTCTTACATCTTTATTGCCATGCAATGAACCCAGTAGAGGATGTCAATGAAAAATGCCCTCATCCAAGTGTTGCTGATCTGAAAAAAATATATGAGGGCTTGATTTGTATATTGAATGGAAGGCATAATAGTTTTGAACACTTTTGCGAATTGCGTTTAAAAGAAAAATCTTCACAAGTTGATAATTCTTCGCTTCCTCGGAATCAAAGTATACCAAAGAAGTATGAAAACAATGAAGCCAGCTCACCGCACACTTTCAAAACCCCAAGGGAATACTACAAAGCTATTTACACTGAAGTTTGTGAAACATTGCAATCTTGTATTACTGAGCAGTTGGCTTCAAGTGGACTCACACAGGTCATTGTAGTTGAACAAGAGTGCTTGTTTAGTAAACAGAGGTGAAACAAATTTGGAAAAATCAACTGAGTTTTTCAAAAATGACCTAGACATTGAGAGACTTCGCTTACACTTGAATATGTTAGCCGATATTGCTAATAAAAAACAACTGGTCTTAAAAAAAACATGCATGATGTAAGAAAGTACATTACACTGGAGCCTCCAGTTGGAGAAATGTTTTGTGTAGTAGTGAAGTGAATTAAGCTTCTCCAAGCAGTTCCAATCATGACAGCAACAGCAGAACAGTCATTTAGTGCCCTTACACGTCTGAAGCCATATCTCCGGTCAACAATGGGACAGGAGCAATTGAACAACTTGGCTTTTCTACATGCCCACTGAGATTTTTGAATGAATTGGATATCTGACCAGTCATCACTTAGTTCATATTCAGTAATCCAGTCATACGGTCGACATTTACACCTTTATAAAGACACTCTAGCCCTAATATTGGCATTTAGAGCAATATTAAAAATCTTTATAAAATAGAGACTTAAATTATTATTATTTTTTTAATTATTTATTTTATGGCCTTCATTGGACCACTCTAGTCAAAAATACAAAGTTGTAAACAAGTTATTACACAGGGATACAATTTGGCTCAACAATAACTTAATATGATATTTAGGTAATATAATTATTAGAGTCTATTCTTATATGAAAGGTGTTTTGCTCTTCTGTCTGCCCAATATTTCTTCATTCTTTCAGATATTTTCTTTTTTTCTTCATCTGAGACCACTCTTCCTGTACTCCTTTTATTGATTTTCATTTGTAGTCTGGTTTGCGGGTCTTGCAGTATTCTGGTTTTCTCTGTCTTGTTCTTTAGGTCATCTACTGTAATTTGGAGTTCTTTTATATCTTCCTTAATTTCTGTGATCCATTTAATGTCACTCTTGCTATTCCACAATTTTTGGATTATCTTTTTACTAATTCTGTTTTCTGGAGTTCTCATCAGATGTCCAAAGAATGAGATGTGTTTCTTCCTGATCGTGCTCATGACTGGTTCTATTTTCTTATATACTGTTTCATTTGATGCTATTCTCCAATGTCAATTTATTTTATACTGTTTATTTATACATGTCCTAATTATTCTTCTTTCTATTTTTAGTATTCTGTCAATTTCTGCTGTATTAGTTGTTTTGAAGATAGTTTCAGCTGCATATGTTATTTCTGGTTGTGTAACTGTTTTATAGTGTTATAATTTTGCATCTATAGATAGGCTTTTTTTATTGTATGTAGTTTTGCTAATTTGCGTAGTTCAGTTTTTTTATTCTATTCTGTCATGATGGCTTCTCATTTAGATTGTATGTTATTATTTCACCTAAATATTTAAATTTATGAACAATTGTGATTTCCTGTTCTCCTATTGTAATTTTGTTTGCAAGTGGTGGATCAGTTAGCATAATCTCCGTTTTTTCAAATGATATTCTAAGGCCTACTTTCTCTTCTATTTCTTGTAGTGATTCCACTTGTTGCCTGGCTTCTTGAACAGTGTTGGCTAGGATCATCAGTGAATCCCAAGCAGTTTATGCTAATATCATCTTTTGCACTTCCAGTTCTTATCATCTTTGGATTGTCCTTGTACCATTCTCTCATTATGTATTCCAGTGCACATTTGAACAGTAATGGTGATAGGCAGTCACCTTGTGTTAAGCCTGTTTTTATGAGGAATGGTTCCAAAATTTCTCCTCTAAACTTCACTTTTGATTTGGTGTTGGTTAGAGTGAGTTGCATTATTTTAATTAGTTTTGGATGGAGTCCTAGATTTCTTAAAATTTTTAACACTGAAGGTCTGTGGAGACAGTCATATGCCTTCTTAAAATCTACAAATGTTATTGCCAGAGGTTTGTTCCGTTTCTTGTAGTATGCCATAATCAATTTTAAACTAATTACCTGCTCTGCACAGCTTCTCCATGGTCTGAAACCTCCCTGATATTCCCCTAACTCCTGTTCTAATTGCACCTTGATTCTTTCATATAGGATCTTGGATAGAATTTTGTATGTGCAATCTCTCCTAGAGAGATTCCTCTGTAGTTGTCTGGGTTGCTCTTATCTCCCTTTTTATATAGTGGGTGGATGATAGCTGTGGTCCAATGTTCGGGGAATCATTCTGTTACCCAAATTTTTGTTAGAGCCATGTGTAAGGAGGTCTTGACTGTGTCACTTGCATATTTCCACATTTCAACAAAAACCTGATCTTCTCCACATGCCTTATAATTTTTTTGTTCTTTAAGAATTTTTTCTACGTCTTGGAAAGTTGGAGGGTCTAGTTTGTTAGGTTTGGTTTTTATTGGGGTATTTATGTTGATTTGTAAGGGTTCTTTGGGTTCCTCACAATTCAGAAGTATGTTAAATGATTTTGCCATGATTTCTGCATTTTCCTTGGTACTGTGTGTCTTTCTTCCATCTTCATCTTTCAATATTAGTGTAGGGGCCTCATATTGTTGTAGTTGTTTCCCAAAGATTTTATAGTAGTTCCTGGAGTTGGTTTTATGATAGTTATCTTCTATAGAGTTTATAATATCTTTATGGAATCCTCTCTTGATTCTTCTAATATTTTGTGTGAATTTTTTTCTTTCATTTTTTAGGTTAATGGCATTACCTTCAGTTTTATGTGTTTGAAACTTTAACCATGCTTGGTGTCTATCTTCATGGAATTTGTCACATTCTGATGTCCACTACGCATGTTTCCTTCGGGGGCTCAAGGGAGCTAGATTCTCTGCTTCTTTTTTAAGATTAGGCACTAGTTGTTCTAGATCATCTGTTAATTTGATGGTTTGTGTTATTTGTTGGTATTTATTATTTTTAATTAGCTGATGTGGGTCAAATCTCCATTTTATTTTACTAGTTTCTCCAGACCTCTTCTTTAACAGAGTGAATTTGATTTTAACTATATAATGGTCTGAGCCTGTGTCTACTCCTCTCAGTACTTTAACATTGTGGATCTCCTTATGAAAATTTTTGTCTATACAGACATGGTCTAGCTGCCACTCCCCCTTCCTCCAGTCTGGATGTTTCCATGTTTTAAGTTTGCTTGGCTTCCTCTTAAAGTACGTTGACTTAGATATAAGGTTGTGTTCTCTGCAGAGTTCTACAAGTATTTGACTGTTTTTGTTTGTAAATTTATGTGGACTCCATTTTCCAATTATATCTTTATATTTCCTTTCTTTTCCCAACTGAGCATTGAAATCTCCCAATAAGATTTTTACATTCTTTTTATTTACGCTGTTCACAGTTTGTTCTAGAAGGTCCCAAAATTTATCTACCTCTTCCTTTGTTTTTGTTAGACAATTTTTTTTTTTCATTTGTTGGGGCATGAGCATTTATTATTGTATAGGTTTTATTCATTGCTTTAAAGCTTAGAGTCGCAATTCTTGGTGATACTGCTTGGAAATCCGTTAGTGAATCTATTATTTTTATGTTTATAAAGACCCTGTTCCAAACTGGGGACATTGTTTCATTGCCCTCGGTCCTGGTTCCCCATTATAAATTCTGTATCCTTGTGATTCGAATGGTTCCTCTGTGGTGTTTCTCATTTCTTGGATCCCTGTTACTAAATTTTTTTGTTTATTTAGTTCATCTGTGAGCTCCTTGAGTTTTCCAGTCTGAAGTAGTGAGTTTATGTTGTGTGTTGCTATATAATTTATTTGCTCATGTTTAATCTTTGTTTTGTGTTTTAGTGTGCTTTTTGATGGTTGCAAATGCTCCGATTCGTTGCTGTCTTCTAGTTGACTACCCACCAAATCCGATGTAGCCTTTTCCTGCCTTTTTGAACAGGACAGTGGAATTTTTTTCCTAAAACACCTTTCCATTTTTGACTTTCGAAGGTTGTCAACCTTAGTTGGAGCAAACTCCGATTTACAACTACGGTTGTTAACCGCAGAGGGTGTGTTTGGTCCGAGAGAGCTTTTTTATTTCACTCAAGTCTGCCGGTAAACTGGTGAGGACTTCCCTATCCTCCACCTGGGATGCACCACGTAGCAGTATCACCTCTCCTCCTACTATGACATACATAATGTTAAATTTTCAGTTTCAAAATATTAGTACTAGTTTAGTACTGTTTTACTATATTACTACAGTACTGTATTAGTTATTTTCAAATACTTAAATATTTTTAGGGTATAAGACCCATTTAAAACCTGATATTTACATACTTTTTAACTGAAAGTATTAAGCATACTGTATTAACTTTATTAACTGTATTAAAAAGCATTAACTTCGAAATATTGTTTTTATTTAATGAACCCTGAGCGTTATTCAAAGAAAGCTTAAATTAATTATTTCACTCATTAATCAAAGCGCTATTACTGTGCAACAGCAATATTTTATGTTTTATTCTTTTAATGATAGTTTAGGATTTATTTCAATATAATTTCAGTCTTTTCAGACCTATATATTCACTGTTCTTTGTAGTCTATAAGCATGATTATTACTGTAATTTAAATTAGCTTTTTACGAAAATACTGTGCATACTTATGTTTTCTTTCTTTTTTCAAAGCCAAAAAATGTGCCAGGGTTGTTGAGTTTCCGAGAGTGTCAAGTTATCAAGAGTCCAATTTTCGGGGTTCTAATGTTGATCATATGACTCTAAAACATTTAAAAAAAACTTTAAAACTCACTATTTTTCATCTAAAACTTAGAAAATTTCCCAGGGCAAGACCTCCAGTACGTCCCCCTTCTCCCCCCCCCCCCCCCAATATTTTTCATAAGTCAGCACCCCTGCATGTACAATGCTTTGAAAAATCTGGTAATTATTTTTGAATTAATTAAGGACTGGTTTTGATAACATGTTTTCGAATAGAGCCAAATAAATACTTAAAGAATCCTGATGGTTCTTCTTCCAAATTTGTATAATAAGTACAGAATTTATATTTGTTTATAAGTCAACAATAGCATTTAAGTCACAAAACAATTACTTATTTCATCCTATAACAAAATATATTAAATAAGAATAGCCAAAATAAATTAGGAAATTGAGTACATACACAAAACTAAGCACAAAATTAGATCTGGTGCTATATTTCTTAACACCGAGGGCCAAACTTTCTCTTATATGAAAATGCAGATTATACTTATATATGTTAAAGGTAATTAGGCAAAAATGAAAATAAAATGAATTTAAGAAGGCATATGGCAAAACAAGAGAGGAAGTAAAAAGATCCCAGCTCGCTTCATCACAATATCTATGGATCACTAACCACTAGAACATACATACAATACATTTTGTGTTCTTGTTATTGACTCTGTATGTTAGAAGACCAGAACAGGAATCTAAAGTCAAAGACAATTTGCTGGTCTTGCCTATATTAATCATTACTGAGTCTAGAATTTTGTTTTTGAAATGACCAGGCTGCTCAGCTACCATGAGTACACCCAGCTCCAGAGCAAGCATGAACAAAATTTTGCAAAACAGAGATTTCACACTGATCAAGTTGTGAAATACACAAATTTCCACCAAACGTTCTATTAATGATACTGTACAATACCACCACTGTTTAGATGGTGACAGAAAAATTAAAGGGAGAGAAATTTAAATAACAATTTTCTTCAGTGAGTATTAAACTTGAACTCTTAAAGTTGGAATGAATGTTACTTGACTGTTAAGTTAAACATTAATGTGCTTCACAGAGAAGATTTTCGCCCTAATTAAGGGTGCCTTTAAAAGGATCTAAGCTTTCAGGATGGTCCAGCTATGCCTATATTTACTAAGTTTACCTGAATGATATAGGTGCATGCAGTTGCTATAATGATCAAATGATTGTGATATGAAGCTGTAGGCTCTAGACCACTGCTGTTGTGTGCTGCTCTCCTGAAAAGCTTATTTAAGTTTATTTCTCTTGTTAGACTTGCAGTGCCACCTACACTCATAGCACACTGTCAGTTGTATGAATGTAGTAGTCTCAGGTTTTTGGTGGAGAAAATATTAGTAAATTACAGTCCCAGTGCATACATGGCCTATTGCTATTGAAACGGACCATGTGCAGGCTCAAACCAACACTATTAAAGGTACAGTGACAAATGTCTAATCATGTGTATATGTTAATTCAAAGCACAAATTTCCAAAGTTGTTAAAATGATGAAATTGCTCACCTTTGAATAAATATTTATTTATATGGTAGTTCTCTTTAACAAAACAACCAGTTTTGTATTTCTATTCACAAGATATTACACCTCATTATTTAAATAAACTTAATCCTCTAATTAATTCCATAATGGCTGCCATGTGACAAAACAAAGAGATACACTCCAACAACACATCTCTGTATTCCGGCATCTCAACCCATAGTCAAAAGTATTATCAATCCACGTCAAGGATGGTATATCAGCAAAGAGTACCATCTCCTATGCAGAATTTATTCTCACAGTCACTTCTTTTGCTGTCACAGATATGTTAATTTTCAAGGGTATGTGCTGTCAACAAGTATGAATGACATATCTCTGCCATTGCAAGTCCTTTGACTCTGTAACCTAACAGCCCACGCCATCTTGCTGGTTCAGTTCACTGTATGACTTGTTGTAATGTGGACATCTGTAATGAAATATATCAAGTCTTACAGAAATGAATGTGTTTTCTTGGGCTACAAACCAACCGAAATCCAACAGTGGTGACCCCGACCGGGGACCCAGCTCATCAGACGATCACAGGCCCCTACCCGCTCCCATACGGGATTGAACACATGCTCCTCCAAGCTACAGTAACCCTCCTAGGGAGGATTACAGTTCAAATGCTGCCAGCTGATCATGCGGGGGCACAGTCCCTTCCCACATCACTCCATCCTCATGTGTGGACTGACATCTCATCTGCCCACACCACCTACAGGAGTTCCACGTCGACCTTCTAGCGTGTTACCTGCCACAACAACCTCTGGAGATGGACATCCGAACCACATCACTGCCATCTCCCTCACTGCCTTCACTGCCAGACAAGCCCCACTTCCACTGCACTCAAACTGTGCTCCACACTGCATGGGGAGGGGAGGGGGTGGGGGTGGCATTGACATGTATGAATAGCATATCTCTCCCATTGCAAGTTATTTGACTCTGTAACATAATGGCCCACGCCATCTTGCTTGTTCAGTTCACTGTATGACTTGTTGTAATGTGGACATCTGTACTGAAATATACCTAGTCTTACAGAAATGAGTGTGTTTTCTTGGGGTACAACCCAATTTAAATCCCACACATTCCTAGCGTAGAGTTTGTTGAATTATAGTCTGTGCCATAAAACACTGTCAACATGACTGATAGACACAATCCATTTAAAATTAGGACACTTCTTGAAACTTCCTGGCAGATTACACCTGTGTGCCGGACCGAGACTCGAACTCGGGACCTGCCTTTCATGGGCAAGTTCTCTACCATCTGAGCTACCCAAGCATGACTCATGACCCATCCTCACAGCTTCAATTCTGCCAGTACCTCATCTCCTACCTTCCAAACTTCACAGAAGCTCTTCTGTGAACCGTACAGAACCAGCACTCCTGGAATAAAGGATGTTGTGGAGACATGACTTAGCCACACCTGGGGGATGTTTCCAGATTGAGATTTTCCCTATGCAGTGGAATGTGCACTGATATGAAACTTCCCGGCAGATTAAAACTCTGTGCCAGCCCGAGACTCAAAATATAAGGTTCGCAGAAGAGCTTCTGTGAAGTTTGGAAGGTAGGAGATGAGGTACTGGCAGAATTGAAGATATGAGGACAAGTTGTGAGTCGTGCTTGGGTAGCTCTGATAGTAGAGCACTTACCCATGAAAGGCGAGGTCCCAAGTTCGAGTCTCGGTCTGGCACACAGTTTTAATCTGCCAGGAAGTTTCATATCAGCGCACACTCCGCTGTAAAGTGAAAATCTCATTCTGGGCACACTTCTCATCTCTTAAGTCAATAACAAATTTACAAGACTATCTGTATGGGGCCACAAACCTGTATGAGATAGGATGAATTATCTTATACATCCTACTCCAATTTCAGAATGTGGTAGGGGAAGGTTGTGTACACCTGACTACTTTGTACCTTTGACCACTGTGGCTTTTGGGGCCACCTGTACGTGATGAGATGAACTATATGTTCTAGTTCACAGTTTTGCCATAGAGGCAGCACATGCACAAGTTTCTGTGGAGGTGGTTGAAAGAATATTTGTAAAATAAGAAGTTATTCATTTGAATCCAGAAAGTACATATTATGCATATACTTCAAAATGGCCAGCCGCAGTGGCCGAACGGTTGTAGGCGCTTCAGTCTGGAACCACACGACTGCTATGGTCGCAGGTTCAAAACCTGCCTCAGGCATGGATGTGTGTGATGTCCTTAGGTTAGTTAGGTTTAAGTAGTTCTAAGTTCTACGGGACTGGTGAACTCAGATGTTAAGTCCCATAGTGCTCAGAGCCATTTTGAACTTCAAGGTGTTACTTTATCATGTAAATTTGTTTAAATCTTAAATTAATCATTATTGATGTGTAATATAGTTAACTTGAGTAATATTTATAAAAAATGTTTTAACTTATAACATAATCTAACATTGACATATGGTCCTAAGTGAAAGCCTTACTATATGTTGTACCTTTGACCATTCTTTGTGTGTGTGTGTGTGTGTGTGTGTGTGTGTGTGTGCGTGTGTGTGTGTGTGTTTTTGTGTGTGTGCGTGTGTGTGTGTGTACATTTGACTGGTCAAAGACACAACATGGATTTATATTCAGCCAATAATAATTTTAACTACATACTGCCAAGAAATAAGGCAGGAATGACAAGTAAAAATAGTGAATGAAGATATGGAGGAAGCAGTGAATGCTGTAAAGTCAGGAGATCTTACTATAGGAAAGGCAGGAAAACAGTTCAGAGTAAAAAAACTACACTGATTCCTCATTTGAAACAGTTCAGAGCATTTGGAGAGGAGAGTTTGTGTATTCACATAACTTGGACGTTTGAAAAGTTTTCAATAAAGCTAACAAACTATTGTTGGTTAAATGTATAAAAGAAGCAGCCAAGGTGCACCATGGTTTGAGCCTGATGATTGTAAGGCAATTGGCACACCAGTATGCTATAGTCAACAATAAAAATTTTATTCCATCCTGGGAAACCAAAGAGAAATCTGGATTACAGTGGGTAAAAGATTTTCTTAAGAGGTACTCTAATGAACTGTCCCTGTAAAAACCAGAAGGATCCAATGTTTGCTCGAGCCTTTGCCTTCAGTTGTGAGGCTGTGAAAATTGTTTTCCAGAATCATAAGGAAGAATTATAATGACATCGTTTCCAACCATCTGACATATGGAACTTGAATGAGACTGGAATGTCAACAGTTCGTGTCTGCAACAAAATTGTAGCCCTGAAGGGGTGTAAATAAGTTGGAGCTGTCACATCTTGGGGAAGAGATGTGAATGTGACAATGGTTGCTGCAATGGATGCTTCAGGGAACTCCAAACAGCCCATGCAAATTTTTCCAAGATTCCACCTCAAGGATATTATGTTGCATGGTGCACCACCTGGGTCCATTGGAGGAGGATCTTGTCCAGGATGGTCCAATGAAGAACTTTTTTTGGCTTTTCTGAAGCATTTCATCTGACTTGTCAAGTCCAGTTGAGAAAGCCCTGTGGTTTAACTGATGGACAAACATGGAAGCCATATTAGTTTCCCAGCAGTAACATTAATGTAAGAGCTAGGAATTTTCATGATGACTTTTCACTCTCGTACAAGCCATAAGATGCAGCCTCTTAACAGGACTGTGTTTGATACAAAACTTACTTTGACACTGCCATGAATGACTGGATATTAACACCTGGGAATACAGGAAAACATACCACAATGTATCATACTGTAGCCCCTGTAGGAATAACCTATCCAAAAGCATTTTACCCAGAAAACATTATCAGTGGGTTTCATGTTTTGGGACTGGTTCTCATGAATGAAAATGTTTTGGGGGATGTTGAGTTTACTACCATAAGCATAAATGGCTGATCAATTGATAATGCAACCTTGGGCAGTCCAACTCACGAAAACTCAGAAGAACCACTTCTTGAAGCTCATTCATCTACAGACTACAAGTACCAGCCTGTCACTCCAGAAATGATTCGTCCATTCCAAAGAGCTGACCCAAGAAAAGAAAGCAGCAAAGGTCAGAGGAGAGGAAAATCTAGAATAGTAATTGACACCCTTGGAAACGGAGGCCATGAGAAAATAAAGAAGAAAGGCACTACACAGAAACAAGAGTAACCTATACATAGGCCTACTACCCTTAAAGTGAAGAAAATTACAGCTATGAGATATCTCTTTTATGATTTTTCTGATTATGAAGCCATGAATGCAAGTGACCTTTGTGATGATGAGTCATCAGTGCATTGGGAAAAGGAATTAAGTGAGTCAAAAGACCAAGATGGAAGTATGTCTAACTAAGAAGATTTTCAACACAACCTTGAGCCAAGAAAATGTTAAAGAAGAAGATTATGTTTGGGTTAATGTGCCTATTGGTGCAGAAAAAGTAGCTAAACATTTTGCAGCTCAAGTGTTAAAAGTAGTTGGAAAAGAGAGACTTGAGGTGGAATTTATGAGACAGTAAAGGAGGCATATTAAGATTTTCACAATGCCATTTGTGGATGACATCAGTGTGGTGTACAAAGAAGAAGTTGTAGGAAAGTTCACATGAATGCAACCACAATGTCATGGACAAATAAATTTTTTTGTAATTTTTCATTCATATGCCACCACAAAAATAAGAACACATTTGTGTTAATTTTCTGTCTTGTTAAAGATAAAAGCATAATTGAAAGTCAGTTTTCATACCAGTGTTGTTCCAGTTTCTTCACATTCTTAATAGTACTATTGGAGATAGTCAAAGGTACAGCCATGTCATTGTATGTTTGACCAATTGCACACTTCTACTAAAAGTAATACTTCTGTGAAACTGTTTAAGAAAAAAAATTGTAAGCTCTCCATCCTGCTCACTTCCTACTCCTGCCTTGGAGTACCACTGTCCAGCACCTCTACAACAACCTCCAAACCTCTCCCATGCCCCCTCATAGCTGACAAATCCTGTCTCGCAGACCTACTACACTTACCCCACCCTTCGAAACTCCCTCCCACCACCACACAGAATCCAGAACCTAAACAGACCCACAACACGGTCATGAACCTTTCCTCCAGAAGCCTTAGCCCCACAGAAATATCAGTTCTTTCCAAAGGCCTCACCTTTTGCCCCACTCCAAAATTCAATCGTGCAGGACTTATTAGAAATCTTCTCTCCTTCTTCCAGTTCCTACAGTGGAAACACTTTTTCACCACTAACCCTACCAACCAGACTCAACCAAAGACCAATATTGAACCCTTCCTAACTCAGTTCACTACTTCATACAACTGTGATCCACCCCCACCGCCCCCAAACCACCCCCTGTCAACTTTCCAGAGTTTCTTAACCTCAAACCTTGCCTCAGCATCATTCCCGAAATCCCTCAACATGCATACTAACCTTACATCCACAGAAAGAACCACAGACCACCATCTAAAAACTGATCCTGACATTATAATCCTACCTGTGGACAAAGGCTCCACCATTGTTGTTCTGAACCGCAAGGATTACCTGGCAGAAGGACTCCACCAGCTGTCAGATACTTCCACCTACAAGCCTTGCCACAGTGACCCCATACCAGTAATCCAGCTGGATCTCCAGTCACTACTCAAGTCTTTAGGCCCCTCCCAGAACCTCTCCCCAGAGACCATCTCTCTACTCACCCTTACCACTCCCCGCACTCCTACGTTCTACATGCTTCCTAAAGTCCATAAACCTAACCACCCAGAAAGTGTCATTGTGGCCGGTTACTGAGAGAATCTCTGCTCTCATAGACCAACACCTTCAACCTATTACCCAGAACCTACCCTCCTATGTAAAAGATACCAACCATTTTCTCCACCAACTCTCTACAGTTCCTGTCCCTTTACCACACGGTGTCCTGCTCGTCACTATTGATGCCACCTCCCTGTACGCTAACATTCCTAATGCTCATGGCCTTACCACTATTGAACACTACCTTTCCCAATGCTTGACTGATTCCAAACCAACGATCTCTTTCCTAGTCGCCATGACCAACTATGTCCTCACCCACAATTACTTCTCCTTTGAAGGCATTACCTACAAACAAATCTGGAGTATGGCTATGGGTACCCACATGGCACCATCCTATGCCAACCTATTCATGGGCCATCTAGAGGAATCCTTTCTAAACACCCAGAATCCTAAACCCCTCACCTGGTTCAAATGTATCTAAACACTATGGGACTTAACATCTAAGGTCATCAGTCCCCTAGAGTTAGAACTACTTAAACCTAACTAACCTAAGGGCATCACACGCATCCATGCCTGAGGGAGGATTCAAACTTGCGACCATAGCAGCTGTGTGGTTCCGGACTGAAGCACCTAGAACTGCTCGGCCAAAGCGGCAGGCAAACCCCTCACCTGGTTCAGATTCATTGATGACATATTTGCTATCTGGATCGAAGGTGAGGACATCCTATCCACATTCCTCCAGAACGTCAACAACTTCTCCCCCATTTGCTTCACCTAGTCCTACTCAACCCAACAAACCACCTTCCTAGATGTTGGCCACCACCTCGAAGATGGCTACATAAATACCTCCGTACATATCAAACCTACTAACCATCAGCAATACCTTCACTTTGACAGCTTCCACCCATTCCATATCAAAAAGTCCCCTCCATACAGCATAGCCACCCATGGTCACAGCATCTGCAGTGATGAGCAGTTCCTCTCAAAATATACCGAGAGTCTTACTGATGCCTTCACTGACTGTAAGTATCCTCCCAACCTTTCACAAAACCAAATCTCCCGTGCCTTATCTTTCAGTCTCCCACCACCTCTCAAAGTCCAACTGTCCAGCCACAGAGGTGCATTCCTCTCGTAACTCAGTACCACCATGGGCTGGAGCAACTGAATTACATTGACTGCTAGGGTTTTGATTACCTCTTGTCATACCCTGAAATGAAAAATGTCTTGCCCGCTATCCTTGCCACCCCTCCCACAGTGGTATTCCACCGTCCACCAAACCTACACAATATACTCGGCCATTCTTACACAACCTCTGCTCCCAATCCCTTACCTCATGGCTCATACCCCTGTAATAGACCTAGATGCAAGACCTGTCCCGTACATTCTCCCACCACCACCTACTCCAGTCTGGTCACTAACATCACTTATCCCATCAAAGACTGGCTACCTGTGAAACCAGTCGTATGGACTACAAGTTAAGCTGCAACCATTGTGCTGCATTATATGTAGGCATGACAACCAATAAGCTTTCTCCCTGCTTGAATGTCCACTGACAAACTGTTGCCAAGAAACAAGTGGACCACCCTGTTGCTGAACACACTGCCAAACATAATATCCTTCATCTCAATAACTGCTTCACAGCCTGTGTCATATGGGTCCTTCCCACCAACACCAACTTTTCTGAATTGCTCAGGTGGGAACTTTCCCTGCAATCCATCTAACATTCCCGTAACCCTCCTGGCCTCAACCTTTGTTAGTCGCTGTCCTCACCTATTCAGCCCCTTCTCTATTTCTCTCCTTTTCCACTACTTCCCCCCTCTCCCACCGTGCAACATGCAGCACTTCACTGTCCGCCATCCCCACCATACTATACCTCTCCTTCTCTGCCCCAGCCTCCTTTTTTCCCCCACCCAGTTGCCATTCCCATCATGCACTGGTGCTGCTGCTCACAGTGTGGTTTCGGTTTTCTGAGACTGCAGTCGTGTGTGTGTGTGTGTGTGTGTGTTGCATTTGCGTGAGTGTGTGTGTGTGTATATGTGTCTATTGTTGACAGAGGCCATTGGCTGAAAGCTTTAAGTGTGAAAATCTTTTTGTTGTGCCTATCTGTGACTCAGCATTGTGAGTAGCAACTTTCCTTCTCATAATATTGTCACTTTCCATCCTGGATTTTCCATTTGTTGAAATTATATTTGAGATAAGGTATGTACTTTCGAATGACATAACTAAAATATTGTTCAGAGTATTACTGGGTCATTTATAATTATAAATATGAAAACTGATAGAAGCTACACAACCTTCCCCTACATTAAAAATTATTATAGTTTTATGCTTCTTTATTCACACAACACTTGTTGTTGTTGTGGTCTTCAGTCCTGAGACTGGTTTGATGCAGCTCTCCATGCTACTCTATCCTGTGCAATCTTCTTCATCTCCCAGTACCTACTGCAGCCTACATCCTTCTGAATCTGCTTAGTGTATTCATCTCTTGGTCTCCCTCTATGACTTTTACCCTCCACACTGCCCTCCAGTACTAAATTGGTGATCCCTTGATGCCTCAGAACTTGTCCTACCAACCGATCCCAATCTAATCTTCAGCATTCTTCTGTAGCACCACATTTCGAAAGCTTCTATTCTCTTCTTGTCTAAACTATTTATCGTCCATGTTTCATATCCATACATGGCTACACTCCATACAAAAACTTTCAGAAACGACTTCCTGACACTTAAATCTATACTCGATGTTAACAAATTTCTCTTCTTCAGAAACGCTTTCCTTGCCATTGCCAGTCTACATTTTATATCCTCTCTACTTTTACCATCATCAGTTATTTTGCTCCCCAAATAGCAAAACTCCTCTACTACTTTAAGTGTCTCATTTCCTAATCTAATTCCCTCAGCATCACCCGATTTAATTTGACTACATTCCATTATCCTCGTTTTGCTTTTGTTGATGTTCATCTTATATCCTCCTTTCAAGACACTGT
This sequence comes from Schistocerca serialis cubense, assembly GCF_023864345.2. Taxonomy (NCBI): domain Eukaryota; kingdom Metazoa; phylum Arthropoda; class Insecta; order Orthoptera; family Acrididae; genus Schistocerca; species Schistocerca serialis. The sequence continues at coordinate 153,528,932 of NC_064638.1, read as the reverse complement.
CCATTCCATTCAACTGCTCTTCCAAGTCCTTTGCTGTCTCTGACAGAATTACAATGTCATCGGCAAACCTCAAAGTTTTTATTTCTTCTCCCTGGATTTTAATAGCTACTCCAAATTTTTCTTTTGTTTCCTTTAGTGCTTGCTCAATATACAGATTGAATAGCATTGGGGAGAGGCTACAGCTCTGTCTCACTCCCTTCCCAACCACTGCTTCCCTTTCATGTCCCTCAACTCTTATATCTGCCATCTGGTTTCTGTACAAATTGTAAATAGCCTTTCGCTCCCTGTATTTTACCCCTGCCACCTTCAGAATTTGAAAGAGAGTATTCCAGTCAACATTGTCAAAAGCTTTCTCTAAGTCTACAAATGCTAGAAATGTAGGTTTGCCTTTCCTTAATCTTTCTTCTATGATATGTCGTAGGGTCAGTATTGCCTCACATGTTCCAACATTTCTACGGAATCCAAACTGATCTTCCCCGAGGTCAGCTTCTACCAGTTTTTCCATTCGTCTGTAAAGAATTTGCGTTATTATATTGCCACTGTGACTTATTAAACTGATAGTTCGGTAATTTTCACATCTGTCAACACCTGCTTTCTTTGGGATTGGAATTACTATATTCTTCTTGAAGTCTGACGGAATTTTGCCTGTCTCATACATCTTGCTTACCAGATGGTAGAGTTTTGTTAGGCCTGGCTCTCCCAAGGCTGTCAGTAGTTCTAATGGAATTTCGTCTACTCCCGGGGCCTTGTTTTGACTTAGGTCTTTCAGTGCTCTGTCAAACTCTTCACGCAGTATCATATCTCCCATTTCATCTTCATCTACCTCCTCTTCCATTTCCATAATATTGACCTCAAGAACATCGCCCCTGTATAGACCCTCTATATACTCCTTCCACCTTTCTGCTTTCCCTTCTTTGCTTAGAACTGGGTTTCCATCTGAGCTCTTGATACTCATACAAGTGGCTCTCTTTTCTCCAAAGGTCTCTTTAATTTTCCTGTAGGCAGTATCTATCGTACCCCTCGTGAGATAAGCCTCTACATCCTTACATTTGTCCTCTAGCCATCCCTGCTTAGCCATTTTGCTCTTCCTGTCGATCTCATTTTTGAGATGTTTGAATTCCTTTTTGCCTGCTTCACTTACTGCATTTTTGTATTTTCTCCTTTCATCTAAATTCAGTATCTTTTCTGTTACCAAAGGATTTCTACTAGCCCTCGTCTTGTTACCTACTTGATCCTCTGCTGCCTCCACTATTTCATTCCTCAAAGCTACCCATTCTTCTTCTACTGTATTTCTTTCCACCATTCCTGTCAATTGTTCCCTTATGCTCTCCCTGAAACTCTGTACACTTATCTAAGACATACATACATTGTTTATCAGTACACAGTCGACTTTCACAGGTGACTTTACAACATGTCAAAGATGGACAGTATAAACAAATTGCAGGAAATAACCAACATCCACTCTAACAGTATGTTTTGACTATACGCTGCTCACTGAGTGAAGTGTTCAATAGTTAGCACACTGGACTTGTATTTGGAAGGATGACAGTTCAAATATACATCTGGTCATCCAGATTTAGTTTTTCTGTGGTTTTACTAAATTGCTTCAGCCAGATGCAGGGACGGTGCCACTGGAAGGCACAAATGATTTCCTCCCCTGTACTTGACACAGTCTGAGCTTGTACTCTGTTTCTAACAACCTTGATGTCATCGAATGTTAAATCCTAATCTTCTGTCATTTTTTATAAGCAGCACCTAAACTCTTAGGGTTTGAAATATATTTGTATTAAAAAAAGCAAATATAAGTGGGAGTGGCATAAACTTGTGACTCAACTAAAACACGACATTATTGTTTTTTACTTTGTAGTCAGAAATAAATGATCTGTTGAAAGGTTTCATTCAGCAACTACAATACGCAGTGTTATTACATATTTCTCAGGCTATGATTGTGAATATCAGTAGCTCACTACTTCTCATAGAAACAGACATTTCTTTTTATATGTGTTATCAGAGAACCACACTTTAAAAATGGTGAGTGTTATACTTAGAGAATAGTGTACCTTGGGTCACGTAATGTTTTTTGGTGGATCTTTAGTTTAGTCTGATTTTAGAAAGACATGAAGAAATGCACACTAGAGACCACCATAAGCAGTTTCGCAGTTTTTTGTTGTTGTTAGACACAAAGTTGCATTTTATGCAACATTTGTAAATATTTCACATTCACCACATTTAAATGCTGTGTAATGTATATGAATGTTACTTTGAATGTATTGTTAATTTTTTACATACAGAATTTTGTGACAAGTAAAACACTATAGTTACATCATTTTTAGAACTGTTTATTTAATGAAATGGACAGTCATGCTATATTTCATTAGTCATGCTCCATCTCGTAGCTTGAAACAGAAGAAGGCAATCTTATAACTTAGGACGCTTGCAAATGAACACAGTTCTTTAATGTCGTAACAATTTTACCAATCTAGAAAATGTAAATTTGTGCTGGCTTCCTTTAGCTTCTGTTTCAAACTGTAATTAACCTTTAACTGGTTTTTCACAATACTTCTGCTTAATTTGATTTTACTTACTGATTATTAGTCTGTAGAAGAGTAATAATGTAACAGATAGAGTATGCAATACGGCACTGACAATATTTTCTTCATTGCAGTGCTTTTAATTTTAATAGACTATTTGTTTTTAGGTGCTTCACTGTGTTGAAACATGTTTTCACATTTGAAAAAGCTAAATTTTCTGGAGTATTTTATTAATTTCAGAAAAAGACTGCAGCATATAAAAATGAAATGCAAAAAACTTTTATTATGGGACTGACTTGAGTAAAAGCCCATACCAAAGTACAACACTCTTCCCTGCACTCAGTTAATGATGTATGCTGTAAAGTCATGTGCTTACCACTTTGTAACAATGCATATAGAATTGTAATTTGTACACAAATGATTGGGATTATTATAATATTCCCTACAATGTACTACTAGACATTGCCTTAGTCACTAAGTCCTCTTAAATAGATTTCATTACATGAGAATGCACAAAACATCATTAATTTACAGAGAACGCACTTATAAAGCTTGAGCTCTCTTCCATTTATTCAAATTACCATTCCATTTGATGTTTGATACAAGCACAGTCTGTGCTTCTAGACCTCAGTCTTTATATGTCATCTTATGCTCTGTGTATAGAAATACACATTCCTCAACAGAGAAAGAACTGTACAGGCAGATTCAAAATGATTCATAATTCTTATTACATTGTTATAGGTGTTGTGGAGACAGCAAAATTTGGTAATAAACCCGTGTTTGGAAATGTACAGTTTGTAATATAAATTACTCTGAAACAACATCGAGATATACTGCACTTGCATCAACCAACTTGAGCTGCAACATATGTTCGAAGTGGCAGCCATAATTTTCATTATACAAAGTGTACCTGTGTACAATGCTCACTTACACATAGTCTAAATATCTTGGAGTGTCCTGAATGACCTACGCTGCAGCCACTATACAGGTAAGGAGTGCATCCTCAGACTCTGCAGGAGTCTCATAAACATTACTCTTCATATAGCCCCCAGGAAAAAGTCTAGAAGTGTTGAAGCAGATGATTGTGGTGGCCAACAAATCAATCCACTGTGACCTATCCATCTGTCCCAGAATATATGGTGTAGATGCTGATGGATTCCAAGTGAAAAATGGACTGGCATACCATTGTGCTAGAACCACATTGTCAGATGGATATGCAATGGAACATCTTCCAATTGCTGCACCAGTATGTCTTTCAGGAGGATCTGTTAGACTAGCCAGTAGAATACATGAGCCAATGAGATGACGTGGATAATACCAGGCCACACATTAATAGCAGAATAATGTTGAAATCCATGGGGATGTGTGGAATGAAGGCTTTCCTCTTTCCAGATGTGATGGTTAAGACAGTGGGGCACAACTTCATTTGTGAAATGCACTTCATCTTTGAAAATCAGTTATCAAAGGGAAGTCTGGAATGTTGACACAATAGTGTAGAAACTATGCACAGTAATTAGCATGTGACACAAAATCAGCTAGACCCACTGTGCGTACTCTCTGGAGGTAATATGGGTGAAGTTGCTGCTCATGAAGACATGCACTAGATGCTGCTCTGGAATACATCTACAGAACCTGCAGTGTTGCAGGCACTCATTGACAGGTTCTGGTTGACCAGTTGGAGGACTTCCTCTTCCACATCAACAATGCAGCTCTTGAAGATGCTGGCTTCCAAAAGTCATTGTTACAGTCTTTCAAAAATGGCATGGATGGATGGGCAAAGCTTGTAAATCACTCATGACACAGGCATTGTTCTAACTGACCATTTGATCCACTTCCTCTATAGGTTATCAACATGTTGGTGTACTCAGAAAATGTATTCTTTGTCATTCCATAACACACCGTCTTTTTCAGTCAGTGCATGGCAACTGATGTATATGCACTTCAGTTCATTGGATTGTTCTCTTATGACACGTGACATGGCATCATGCAAGACATCATGTGACATGAGACACCGACCTCTATTGTTGTGTATTGTCTTTCATTGCTCAAAGTCTTTAACCTTCCAAATGGTGTATTTACAGACATAGGTTTACTAGAAAATATTGCTGTCCTGAGGCCATTTTACAACACTGAAGCACCCAAGAAACTGGTATAGGCAAGCGTATTCAAATAGAGAGATATGTAAACAAGCAGAATATGGTGCTGTGGTAGGCAATGCCTACATAAGACAACAAGTGTCTGGCACAGTTGTTAGGTCAGTTCATGCTGCTACAATAGCATATTATCAAAATTTAAGTGAGTCTGAAAGGGGTGTTTTAGTTAGCGCACAAGCGATGGGACACAGCTTCTCCAAGGTAACAGTGAAGTGGGGATTCTCCCATTCAATCATTTCACAAGTGTACTATAAATATCAGGAATCTGGTGAAACATCAAATCTTTAACATCACTGTGTCCAGAAAAATATCCTGCAAGAATGGGACCAATAACGGCTGAAGAGAATTGTTCAATGTTACAGAAGTGCAAACCTTCCACAAATTGCTGCAGATTTTAATGCTGGGCCATCAACAAGTGTCATCGTGTGAACCGTTCAACAAAACATCATCAGTATAGGCTTTCAGAGATGAAGGGCCACTGGTGTGCCCTTGTTGACTGCATGACACAAAGCTTTATGCTTGGGCCCGCCAACACTGACATTGGACTGTTGATGAATGGAAACATGTTGCCTGGTTGGTTGAATCTCATTTCAAATTCTATCGGGTGGATGAATGTGTACGAGTGTGGATACAACTTCATGAATCCATGGACCCTGTGTGTCAGAAGGGGCTGTTCATGCTGGTGGAGGCTCTGTAATGGTGTGGGGCTGTGCGGTTGGAGTGATGTGGGACCCCTGATATGTCTAGATATGACTGACAGGTGAAATGTAAGCATCCTGTCTGATCACCTGCATCCATTCATGTCCAGTGTGCATTCCAATAGACTTAGACAATTCCAGCAGGACAATGCAACGCCTGACACATCCAGAATTTGCTACAGAGTGGCTCCAGGACCACTCTTCTGAGTTTAAACACTTTTGCTGGCCATCAGACTCCCCAGACATGAACATCATTGAGTATATCTGGGCTTCCTTGCAATGTACTGTTCAGAAGAGGTCTCTACTACCTCATACTGTTAGGAATTTATGGACAGCCCTGCAGGATTCATGGTGTCAGGTCCGTCCAACACTACTTCAGACATTAGTTGAGGCCATTCCACATCATGTTGTGGCACTTTTGCATGCTCGCAGGGGCCCTGCACGATATTAGGCAGGTTTGCCAGTTTATTTGGCTCTTCAGTGTATAACTGTGTGATAGGAATTCTAAATCACCCTGTCTGTAGTAATCCATGACACAGAAGGCAGCTGAAATGAAGGTCGTCAATACTCATGATTGTTCTACTGACCTTGTAGAATTATCACCAGCAAACAGTTTTCCAGGCTGAGAATATTATTGACATTGAATGTAAGACAAATACATTGTAAATGTGTTACCTCTTCACATATTGTAAAACCAAAATTGTAGCTCAAAAGTTTTTGTGATTTTTTTGTTGCATTATATATGATGGGCATCCAACACATTTTCTTTTTCTGAAAGCAGGTTGGTTTTATTCAGGATTCAATACACCACATTATCCTCATTCTTATAGCTAGAAAACACTATTTTTCAACATGATCTGTATCAAATGTGATGATCTTATGCTACCTTACTGGGAGAGCCTGTATGCCTGCATGGTACCAGTCTACTGTTCACTGTCAGATCCAACATCCTGCCGCATCAATAACTTCCCCATCATCCATGTACTGTTTTCCGTGGAGCCTATCCTTCATTGTCCAAACAGATGGATATCAGAAGGTGTGAGATCTGGATTGCATGGTGGATGAGGAAGGGCAGTCCAGTGAAGATTTGTGGCTTCCTCTAATGTGCACACACTTGTGTGAGGTCTTGCATTGTTATGGAGAAGGAGAAGCTCGTTTGCAGTTTTGTGGCAATGAACATGTTGAAGTCATTTCTTCAATTTCCTGAGGGTAGCACAATACACTCCAGAATAGATTGTTGCATCAGAGGGAGAGCATCAAACATTCAACATTCCATAAGACCATAACCATGATTTTGCTAACTGATGGTGTGGCTTAAAACTTTTTCTTTGGAGGAGAGGTGTGGTATTACTCTGTGGATTACCATTTTGTTTCTGTTTTGAAGTGATAAACCCATGTTTCATCATCTGTGACCATGTTCAACAAAAAATTGTCATGACCAGCCTCATAAAATGCAAGCAATTCTGCACAGAATGGTCCTTCATTGCTCTTTATGGTCTTGTGTCAGACAGCGAGTAACTCAGTGGGCACACACCTCTGAGTACCCGAAGTGGTGGACGAGTGTGTCAGCACTATCGACAGAATGTCCAGTTGTGCAACAACATGTCTGTCTGTGACCTATTGATGTTTTTGAATGAGAGTGTCTGTATATTCCATCATTGCAGGAGTCACAGCTGTGTGGCTGGCTGATTTGCAGGAAATCAGTGAGGTTTGTGCAATGATGACAGGAGGCTCACCTCACAAATCGCTGTGTTTTTGTTTACTGTCATGTTCTTTTAGACATTATTTGTGATGGTCTGGTTTTCCGCAAAAAAAGAAACTCAATGACAGCTGCCTGCATGCATCTCTGTTAAAGGTGGCATTTTAGAGGCTACATGTAGTGCCATCGCCTGTCAGAACTTCATGAAACTGTAGGGGCTGTAAGTTATTCATTACTTGTGTGTGTGTGTGTGTGTGTGTGTGTGTGTGTGTGTGTGTGTGTGTGTGTGTGTGTACCACAATTCATCCATCTGCAGGAGTGGACGAGAGTGGTTTCCTTTCCTGATCTTACTTGATAATTTAATTGTGATGGGCCCGTTACTGTAACACAAATTTTGATGGTTTGGTTATAATGTAATGCTTTTATCTATATTATCTCAAAAGAGAGTGACAGAGAGGAGGGTATTACTATCAGTATCAGAATAATAATTAAATATGTTGATGTGAATATTTTATAAATTTATTCTTTTTTATCTTTCAGCTTATGCATAGCACTGATGATATTTGTCAACTATGGAGGAGGCAGCTACTGGTTTTTCCGCCATTCTGTATGGAATGGCCTCTTGATAGCAGACCTCTTATATCCATGGTAAGTTTATCTCTTTCTATAATTACATAAAACCATTTTAAGTAATTTTGCATGTTAGTGTGTTATTATTACTATCAAAGTCAGAAGCTTCTGTGGACAAATTGTGAAGGTCCCTTTTGTATGCTCTGAGGATTCATTACAATGTTATATGATACACTGTTTGCTGCTCTTTGTTATAGCCACATGCAGGGTATGACTTCCATCCCCAGTGGTGCTGCTATGCCCCATGTCTGCTCCAGATAGTTCCAATCCAGTAGAATGTGCACCAGTGTTGTTGGGGTGGATGAAAACCTGCTGGTTGATTCAAGTCTTCTTCCTCATGATTCCATATTACAAAGGTATCATCCACATACTGATACCACTTCGAGGGGCTTTTTTTTGGCTGACTGCAGAAGGAGAAGTTTGATCGTCTACAAGAGGGTTGACAGGAAACACTCATGGAATATTCTGAACATCAAGCACTGCAGTCGGTCAAAAAAAGCCCCTTGAAGTGGTATCAGTATGTGGATGATACCTTTGTAATATGGAATCATGAGGAAGAAGACTTGAATGATTTCCTGGTACACTTAAATAGCATCAACCCAAAGATTAAATTTACTATGGAGAAGGAGAAGAATGGACAACTTAACTTCTTGGATGTATCAGTTATTAAACGGGCGGATGGGACCTTAGGCCATAAGGTCTACAGGAAAGGTACACACACTGATTGCTACCTCCATAAGAACTCAAACCACCACCCTAGGCAAAAGAGGGGGGTCATAAAAACACTAGTGGATAGGGCCAATAATATTTGTGAACCAGGATACTTACAAGAAGAACTAAATCATTTAGGAATGGCCTTTGCGAAAAATGGTTATACGAAAAACGAGATTAACCGAGCACTTCACCCAAATAGAAAAATGCCTAAAAATAGGAGGCAGCAACAACCATCAGCTGGAAAAGTATTTCTTCCATTCATCCATAATATCACGGATTGCATTGGGAAACTACTAGCCAAGTTTCAGGTAGAGACCATTTTTAGACCTACTAAGAAAATTAGCGAATGCCTAAGATCAACAAAAGATGCTCGTCATCCCCTAGCCACCCCAGGGGTATATAAAATTCCATGTAGTTGTGGCAGGGTTTACATAGGAACTACAAAAAGAAGCATCAATACACAGTTGACGGAGCACAAAAGAAACTGTCGCTTGGGACTAATGAGACAAATCGACAGTAGCGGAACATGTTTTTAAGGATGGAGATCACGAAATAAAATTTGGTGAAACAAGCGTGCTAGCGAGGACATTGTATTATTATACACATATGTATAGAGAGGCAATTGAAATCCACAAACATCAGTACAATTTTAATCGTAAAGACGAAGGATTAAAATTGGATAAGATATGTCGGTCGACGTTGCATCAATCACGTGACAATCGATTGCCTGCAATCGAGAGATCAGACGATAGCCAGAGATAGCTGCACATTGACGCCATGTGACGTGCGGTGTGTGCCCCCTACGATATCCATATAAGCGGCGGCCCCAGCTCCTAGCAGCCAGTCGTTGACTCACCTTGGAAGATGTTCTCCGTAGTTGAGAACGAAACGTCAGGGAGAAGAAGTTCTACAGATCAACCACGGCAACTTAGCCTGGAAGTGTTTACTGATGAAGACGCCGGCTGTGAAAGCCTACAAGGAGTGAACCTGCTGGTTGCTCCCAGGGAGTTTTAATTAGCTTGTGTTGCTTCAAGGAAGTTTGCTCCTGCCATTGTTTGGTCAAGGCATTTTACATGTTGAAAGGATTGTCCTGCAGGTTGATTTCTGTGTGCCATGGTGATTTTCTAGATCCTAGTTGTAGGGGTTCTTATAGTGATAATTCTGAATGAATTGGTATTTCTGGTTCATTTTTAATCCCTGTCCATATGTTCAGCTTGACTGTAATCTTCTTATAGATGTCAGAGGAATATTACTAGGAAGCATTAGGCATTGCATGTTTGTGGGATGAATACACTCTGTGATGAGGTGCATTGCATTGAGCTGTCTGTCAAATATTTCAATGTGCGCACTGTTTAGCCAAATAGGGAAGCACTATTCTGTGACTTTCTTTATACCTCTTCATCTACATCTACATCTACATTGATACTCCGCAAGCCACCCAACGGTGTGTGGCGGAGGGCACTTTACGTGCCACTGTCATTACCTCCCTTTCCTGTTCCAGTCGCGTATGGTTTGCGGGAAGAACGACTGTCTGAAAGCCTCCGTGCGCGCTCTAATCTCTCTAATTTTACATTCGTGATCTGCTCGGGAGGTATTAGTAGGGGGAAGCAATATATTCGATACCTCATCCAGAAACGCACCCTCTCGAAACCTGGCGAGCAATCTACACCGCGATGCAGAGCGCCTCTCTTGCAGAGTCTGCCACTTGAGTTTATTAAACATCTCCGTAACGCTATCACGGTTACCAAATAACCCGGTGACGAAACGCGCCGCTCTTCTTTGGATCTTCTCTATCTCCTCCGTCAACCCGACCTGGTACGGATCCCACACTGATGAGCAATACTCAAGTATAGGTCGAATGAGTGTTTTGTAAGCCACCTCCTTTGTTGATGGACTACATTTTCTAAGCACTCTCCCAATGAATCTCAACCTGGTACCCGCCTTACCAACAATTAATTTTATATGATCATTCCACTTCAAATCGTTCCGTACGCATACTCCCAGATATTTTACAGAAGTAACTGCTACCAGTGTTTGTTCCGCTATCATATAATCATACAATAAAGGATCCTTCTTTCTATGTATTCGCAATACATTACATTTGTCTATGTTAAGGGTCAGTTGCCACTCCCTGCACCAAGTGCCTATCCGCTGCAGATCTTCCTGTATTTCGCTACAATTTTCTAATGCAGCAACTTCTCTGTATACTACAGCATCATTCGCGAAAAGCCGCATGGGACTTCCGACACTATCTACTAGGTCATTTATATATATTGTGAAAAGCAATGGTCCCATAACACTCCCCTGTGGCACGCCAGAGGTTACTTTAACGTCTGTAGACGTCTCTCCATTGATAACAACATGCTGTGTTCTGTTTGCTAAAAACTCTTCAATCCAGCCACACAGCTGGTCTGATATTCCGTAGGCTCTTACTTTGTTTAACAGGCGACAGTGCGGAACTGTATCGAACGCCTTCCGGAAGTCAAGAAAAATAGCATCTACCTGGGAGCCTGTATCTAATATTTTCTGGGTCTCATGAACAAATAAGGCGAGTTGGGTCTCACACGATCGCTGTTTCCGGAATCCATGTTGATTCCTACATAGTAGATTCTGGGTTTCCAGAAATGACATGATACGCGAGCAAAAAACATGTTCTAAAATTCTACAAGAGATCGACGTAAGAGATATAGGTCTATAGTTTTGCGCATCTGCTCGACGACCCTTCTTGAAGACTGGGACTATCTGTGCTCTTTTCCAATCATTTGGAACCCTCCGTTCCTCTAGAGACTTGTGGTACACGGCTGTTAGAAGGGGGGCAAGTTCTTTCGCGTACTCTGTGTAGAATCGAATTGGTATCCCGTCAGGTCCAGTGGACTTTCCTCTATTGAGTGATTCCAGTTGCTTTTCTATTCCTTGGACACTTATTTCGATGTCAGCCATTTTTTCGTTTGTGCGAGGATTTAGAGAAGGAACTGCAGTGCGGTCTTCCTCTGTGAAACAGCTTTGGAAAAAGGTGTTTAGTATTTGGGCTTTATGTGTGTCATCCTCTGTTTCAATGCCATCATCATCCCGTAGTGTCTGGATATGCTGTTTCGAGCCACTTACTGATTTAACGTAAGACCAGAACTTCCTAGGATTTTCTGTCAAGTCGGTACATAGAATTTTACTTTCGAATTCAATGAACGCTTCACGCATAGCCCTCCTTACGCTAACTTTGACATCGTTTAGCTTCTGTTTGTCTGAGAGGTTTTGGCTGCGTTTAAACTTGGAGCGGAGCTCTCTTTGCTTTCGCAGTAGTTTCCTAACTTTGTTGTTGTACCACGGTGGGTTTTTCCCATCCCTCACAGTTTTACTTGGCACGTACCTGTCTAAAACGCATTTTACGATTGCCTTGAACTTTTTCCATAAACACTCAACATTGTCAGTGTCGGAACAGAAATTTTCGTTTTGATCTGTTAGGTAGTCTGAAATCTGCCTTCTATTACTCTTGCTAAACAGATAAACCTTCCTCCCTTTTTTTATATTCCTATTAACTTCCATATTCAGGGATGCTGCAACGGCCTTATGATCACTGATTCCCTGTTCTGTACATACAGAGTCGAAAAGTTCGGGTCTGTTTGTTATCAGTAGGTCCAAGATGTTATCTCCACGAGTCGGTTCTCTGTTTAATTGCTCGAGGTAGTTTTCGGATAGTGCACTCAGTATAATGCCACTCGATGCTCTGTCCCTACCACCCGTCCTAAACATCTGAGTGTCCCAGTCTGTATCTGGTAAATTGAAATCTCCACCTAAGACTATAACATGCTGAGAAAATTTATGTGAAATGTATTCCAAATTTTCTCTCAGTTGTTCTGCCACTAATGCTGCTGAGTCGGGAGGTCGGTAAAAGGAGCCAATTATTAACCTAGTTCGGTTGTTTAGTGTAACCTCCACCCATAATAATTCACAGGAACTATCCACTTCTACTTCACTACAGGATAAACTACCACTAACAGCGACGAACACTCCACCACCGGTTGCATGCAATCTATCCTTTCTAAACACCGTCTGTACCTTTGTAAAAATTTCGGCAGAATTTATCTCTGGCTTAAGCCAGCTTTCTGTACCTATAACGATTTCAGCTTCGGTGCTTTCTATCAGTGCTTGAAGTTCCGGTACTTTACCAACGCAGCTTCGACAGTTGACAATTACAATACCAATTGCTGCTTGGTCCCCGCATGTCCTGACTTTGCCCCGCACCCGTTGAGGCTGTTGCCCTTTCTGTACTTGCCCAAGGCCATCTAACCTAAAAAACCGCCCAGCCCACGCCACACAACCCCTGCTACCCGTGTAGCCGCTTGTTGCTTGTAGTGGAACGCACGGGAATCCGTGTGAGGCTATGAGCAATGAGGGTAATGGACATGGAACACTACATTTGTAGTATGGGACAAGTTGGGAATATTGCACTGGTGTGAAGCAAGCTTGGATATCTGAAGTGATTAAGATGAATTCTCAAGTAAAACAAGAAATCTGGGTTCGAGTCCCAGTCCAGCACAAATTTTTACTCGTCACTGTTGACTTTATTTAATGTCCGACTGTGGCTAATGTCAGAATTTCAGTTTTGTCATGAGTATGAAAGTGCTAAAGCTGAGGATTGTTCCAATGGAATTTCAGGCAGTTCCTGTAAACTTCTAGAGTAAATTGTTCTGAGTTTTCATTTTAGTTGCCATGTTTTGGAGATGGATTTTGTATGTCAATGACCTGTTTAGGGTCACTCTTTGACATTTTGGAGTGTTGCAATATTGGAGAGTCTGATCCCTAAATGTGTTGTTAATTTTGCAGTTTGCTTGTTTATTGTATAGATGGAAAGTTGATACAATGGTCTTTTGGCGATTCAGTGAGAGAGAGTTACATTTGAAGTATTCATCCAAAGCCTTCAAGCCTGACATTAGTGTTCTTTCAGCCTGCCTAAAGCAACAATAACATCAGACCTGAAATGTTTGTATACTTCAAACATAACTCTCTTTTAACAAATGATCGAAAGACCATTGTAGTAGTAGTAACAGTAGTAGTAGCAATAGTAGTCGTGCAGTTGTGGTGGTGGTGGTGGTGGTGGTGGTGGTGGTAGTGGTGGTGGTGATGGTGGTGGTGCTGGCAAGGGGGGGGGGGGGGAGGTGATAGTGCTGTTGGCAGTAATAATTGTTGTTTCCATCACTGTTACTGTTAATCAGTATGAGGAGAGACCCTCATCCTCAGAACAGGTGGGTCCCTATCGTACTGATGCTGAGTAATATGCTCCTTCTCTTTAACTTTCACAGTGCTGATATTTCTTCTGAAGATAAGTGCTGGTCTACAATTCTGTCTCATATTTCTGTAGCTTTATCAAGAGAATTTTCCTTTTGAGACAAAGTACATCTTTGTTACTTTGTGTCTGAAATCAGACTGTTTCAATACACCTTGAAGTTGGCATGTTTACACTATGATGGAGAATACAATGAAATGATAAATGGCACAGCAAAAGGCTCTCCAATTGCATGAGCGTGGTGAAATACTTCTCAAAGCACTACAGAAAAAAGGATAAAAGATGGCTCCTGTACACCAAAAGTGTGTCTACCACCATTTTGATAATGAGTGATTGGATAAGTCATAAAAATTATTGTAAATAACTTTTTGTATAAGTGACCATGGTTTGCCACTAATTTCAAACCCATGCAACATTCAAGGTTCATACATGCATCAGGCAGTGTGATGCAGCATGTGAAAGCAGTGGGATTACATTGTGGAGGAAAGGGCTTAAATTCCATCTCACACAGATGGGTTAAGTTATGTATGATTTGTATGTTTTCTATAAAATAGTTAAGATTAATGACAGGATGGTTCCTTTATAAAGGACAGGACTGATTTCTTTCCCATGCTAGTCAAATTTGAGCTTGTCATGCATAATGACTGTGTCATCAGTGGTATTTCAAACCCTAATATATGACATTTCTGTACATTCCTTATATGAATTCAGCTGAAGTTTTATGCTGATGGTACAGAAGACTGTGAACACCCTAACAATAACCTACACTCTTCATAACTCTTAACAGTTACCTTTATCTAGGACATCATCCACCATCAACTTACAAATATGCAAGAGACAGCTAGTCAGAAATTTAATGTATTTAGTACATTACATTAAAGAGTATTATCTGAGATCCAAAAGTGAATCTGCAGGTGAATGAAAGTCAGGCTGAGTATATGCTGATGTTGAGGCTGTAAAAAGAACACATACCACCACCATCAGCAAGTGGATTGAGTTCCAAATTGATGTTGATTTTCCAGTACCTGGAAGTGTGATCAAGCACATACAATGAGTTATATGTTGCCTGAAATGATATACTAGAAGTGAGAGACAAATGTTTTTTCTTGTGTTATGGTAGGGGTAGAAGAGAATGGAGACAGGGAACAAAAAAAGAACTTCATTGGCATCTCATTGGAGATGGTGAGAAGCAAGATGGGTTGGGGTTGGGTTGGGGTTGTTTGGGGAAGGAGACTAGACAGCGAGGTCATCGGCCTCATCGGATTAGGGAAGGACGGGGAAGAAAGTCAGCCATGCCCTTTGAAAGGAACCATCCCGGTGTTTGCCTAGAGCGATTTAGGGAAATCATGGAAAACCTAAATCAGGATGACTGGACACGGAATTGAATCGTCGTCCTCCCGAATGCAAGTCCAGCATCTAACCACTGCGCCACCTCGCTCGGTAGAAGCAAGATGATCCAGTGGACAAGTCAAGTGGTGCTCTCTGTCTCTGCCCCCCCCTCCCCCCTCTCTTTCTCTTTCTCTCTCTCTTTTCATACACACACACACACACACACACACACACACACACACACACTCACACACACACACACACACACACACACAGAGAGAGAGAGAGAGAGAGAGAGAGAGAGAGAGCGTAATAATAATTGCTTGTGGATCAATGGCAAAGTACAAGTCTTTCGACTTGATGCTATTTCAGTGACTTGGATCTTGCCAGTCTAATCCACTTATCCAATCAGGGGAAAGGGATCTACAGTTTAATGTGGCATCTGAACTCTGAACCACATGTCACCTTGGTGACTCCTCACATTGTTGAATGGTGAAGGCTAGATTAACAGCAGGAAAAATTTATGTGATCTGACCAGGATTCGATCCTGTGATCTTTCGGTTTCCAGGCACCCACATTAGACCACAAGCCCTGACACAGGAGCAAATTGTATGCCATTTCCATATTCCATGTCTTACAATAAACAATGATTTGAAGGTGTTCTCTGTTGACAGGTTTATGTGGATAATGGGTTTGAGCTTGGCATTATCACTGCGCTCACAGTTGCACTCCAGCAAACCAAGACCCTGTGTCCTCGGACGTGTGTTACGTAGATCAGTTTTCCTAATTGCTATAGGAGTGATTTTGAACTCATTTGACAACTACAGAAAAATTGATATAAGGACCCTGCGACTGCCTGGAGTATTGCAGAGGCTTGGTGTCTGCTACATGGTTACTGGCACAATGGAGAGTCTGCTAATGTCACGGGAAGTGGCTTCCAGGTAACTCACTGCATATATTTAGAAACTTCTAGAATCCTTTTACTGTCCGAAGTTTCATCTAGTTTTTGTGATGTTTATTTTTTATCATTATTGAAAAGATCAACTGCTACTCATCACATAGACAAGGCATTATTTATAATCAAGCACAATGAAAAGGCTTCTAAACATTTAAGCTTTTGACCAAAAGGCATCCTTTGGAAACAAAAAACACCCACACACATTCACAATTCATGTGGCCACTGTCTGCGGCCACTGTGGCCTGATTACGAATTGAAAATGTGTTTGATGTCATTAGGAATCTAGGGTAGGTGGTGGAGATCAGGAGGAGGCATGGGGCATGGAGGGAGTGGTGGAAGAATTGGAGGGTAGGGGTGGGCAGATGCATTGTGCTGTTTGAGAGAGCACATAGGGATGTGTTGGAGACAGGATATGGTTGCTAGGAGAGCAGAAAACTAAGAAGAGAAAGGAGAGAAGTAGAGAAGGGGAAAACACTAGTGGGTGTAATGGTGGTGTAGAAGGTGTGTGTACTGCTGGAGTAGGAGCAGGGAAGTGAGTGATGGGTGCTTACAGAAATGATGGATGTGTTGTAGTTCAGAACACTGGTGTTGCTAAGAAGAATACAGATGATGCAGGCTGGGAATCAGTCACATGATGTTGGGCAGCATGTTCAGCAACTGGTTAGTCCATCTGTCTCTTGACTGCACTATGGTGGTGGCTATCATCCAGACAGACAGCTGCTTAATTGTCATGTTGAAAGCAATGCTTTGGATGGAGATAAGTTTGTAGATAACACAGCTTCTTTCACAGCTACCTTTGAATTTGATGGGTTAGAAGTTAATGACAGGACTGGAGTAGATGGTGATGGGAGCATTGTATGGGACAGGTCTTACATTTAGGTCTATTGCAGGGCTATGAGCTATGAGGTAAGGGGTACGGAGGAGGGCCAGAGTAGTGATGGACAAACATATTGCATGGGTTCAATGGTTGGTGGAAAATCGTTGTGGGAGAGGGGTGTTACAGTGAATAGTGGGTAGTATTTTCTTCATTTCAGAGCATGGTGAGAGGTAGTCAAAACCATGGTGGAGAATGTCAGTCAGCTGCTGCAGTCCTGGTTGGTACCGTGTCACAAGATGACTGCTCCTTTGTGGCCAGATGGTATGTATGTAGGAGGCAGTAGGTAACTGGAGAGAGAGGGCAGTGGTGATCTGTACTTAATATGGTTGGGATTGTCATTATGGTCTGTGAAGAACTCAATGAGACATTTGGCATATGAAGAGAGGGACTACTGATCACTACAGATTCAGTGACCAGGGGTGGCCAGGCTCTTGGTACGGAACAAGTGTCAGCTGTTGAAGTGGAGGTATTGTTAGTGGTTAGTAGGTTTGATGTATCGGGAGGTACTGATGTAGCCATCCTTGAGGTGGAAGTTGTAATGGGACACCCTCCTCTAACACTACCCTTTATTTTTCCAGAAATAACCGATACTATATGTACTATCGGTTCCTGTATAGGTGAACTTTCTTGGGTGTTTCACTGAAGGAATTTCATTTGATTTTGTATATGATGTATTGTGTTTCAGACTAGAATGTGTAAAAAGAAATTAAGTTGTTGCAATCAATACAGCTAAAATTATTTTTCTTTTAGAAATATCTGTCATGCTTAAAATTAATTTTATTAATTGCATGTCTAGCACTGATTGTTAAATTTATTTCAGGATTAATTTATAAAATAATGTAATATCTTGGTGATGATCTTGCTATCAAGTGAACTCAGATACGTTAATATACTGTGCTTAACTGAACACTGGCAGAAAGAAAATGAGTCAAAGACAGTGAAAATAAAAGATTATGTGTTAGCAGCACAAACTTGTAGAAATAAGTTTACACGTGGAGGGAACTGCATATACATAAAGAAAGATATCTAATTCAATAACTTAGACAATGTTGAATCCTTAAACACTGAGAAAGATTTTGAAATATCAGGCATAGAAATTCCAGCATTCAAGTTAATTGTAATATGTTTATATAGATCTCCAGATACCCATCTAAAAAAATTCAACACTCGGCTTGATACTTTACTAAATAAAGTAGTAACAAATAGAAAAACAGTTCTTATATGTGGAGACATAAATGTAGACTTTAATAAGCGAAGCAATTGAAAATCTGAGCTGATGAACATTTTAACAGCCAATAATTTGGAGATTACAATCCACTCCCCTACACGTGAAATGAATCATTCTAGCACTACGATAGACCAAATAATAATAAGCTCCAAAACAAAATATAAATCAGTTGTAATTAGAGCTGGACTGGCAGACCATCATGCACAGGCTATAAGCTTTTGTGTAAACACTAATCCATCCGATAATTATATGAGGAAGACTACACAAATGGGCAGAACTTTCAGTAATACTGCAGTACAAACATTCCAGAATTATCTTCAACAAGAATCATGGGAGATAGTGTATAGTACAGAAAATATTTCTGGTCAGTTTCAGACATTCATGAATATTTTTAAATATTATTTTGATCTTGCTTTTCCATTGAAAGCCAAAACAATGCAAACCACAAAAAGCAACAAGTGGATTACTAGTGGTATAAGGAAATCTTGTGCTAGAAAACGGTACCTTCACAATATTGCAAGAAGCTACAACACAACTCAGGAGTTTGATAGTTACTTTAAAAAATATAAATCTATCTTAAATAAAATAATAAAGGACGCAAAGGAACGAGACAATGACAGATATATAGAAGTTGCTTCAAACAGAACAGGGAACAATATGTGTAAATAGATCAAGAAAGGGACAATGTCATCAAGAACTATAATTCCAAGCTACTGACTGTTAAATATGGAGTGCCACAAGGATCAGTAATGGGTCCTGTTCTGTTCTTACTCTATGTAAATGACCTAAACTTAAGCAATGACAGCAGTAAAATATTTCAATTTGCTGATGGTACAAGTGTTCTAATTACAGGAAACTCAGAAGAAACTCTTGTAAAAAACATAAAAGGAAACACTGACAGGCTAACATGGTACTTTGATGACAATGACTTAATAATAAACACTGAAAAATCTGTAGCTATGGATATACACACAGTACAAACTAAAAATCTGATATCACCCAATCTAGAGCTATACGGACAGACAATTGCCAAAACAGTCTGTACCAAATTTCTTGGACTTAATCTACAAGACAACTTGAAATGGAAAGCACATATTGAGCAAATGAACAAAAAATTAAGTACTTCTTGTTTTGTGCTGCGTACATTAAAAACTTGTACCAGTGTGTATATTATGCAGTTGTACACTCTCACCTCCGGTATGGGATTATGTTCTGGGAGTAAATTCTGGAGATACCATAAAATATATATATATATATATATATATATATGACCCATATATATATATAGAGAGGGAAACATTCCACGTGGGAAAAATATATCTAAAAACAAAGATGATGTGGCTTACCAAACGAAAGCGCTGGCAGGTCGATAGACACACAAACAAACAAACATACACACAAAATTCTAGCTTTCGCAACCAACGGTTGCTTCGTCAGGAAAGAGGGAAGGAGAGGGAAAGACGAAAGGATGTGGGTTTTAAGGGAGAGGGTAAGGAGTCATTCCAATCCCAGGAGTGGAAACACTTACCTTAGGGGGAAAAAAGGACGGGTATACACTCGCGCGCACACACACACTTATCCATCCACATATATGCAGACACAAGCAGACATATTTAGAGACAAAGAGTTTGGACAGAGATGTCAGTTGAGGCGGAAGTGCAGAGGCAAAGATGTTGTTGAATGACAGGTGAGGTATGAGTGGCGGCAACTTGAAAGTAGCGGAGATTGAGGCCTGGTGGGTAACGGGAAGAGAGGATATATTGAAGAGCAAGTTCCCATCTCCGGAGTTCGGATAGGTTGGTGTTAATGGGAAGTATCCAGATAACCCGGATGGTGTAACACTGTCGCAAGATGTGCTGGCCGTGTACCAAGGCCTGTTTAGCCACAGGGTGATCCTCATTACCAACAAACACTGTGTGCCTGTGTCCATTCATGCAGATGGGCAGTTTGTTGCTGGTCATTCCCACAT
Organism: Schistocerca serialis cubense; assembly: GCF_023864345.2. Lineage (NCBI taxonomy): Eukaryota > Metazoa > Arthropoda > Insecta > Orthoptera > Acrididae > Schistocerca > Schistocerca serialis. Next base: position 153,508,865 of record NC_064638.1, on the reverse strand, counting down.
AGAAAGCTTCACAGTGTAGGCAGGTCAGTTGGTAAATCTAGTGGGTGCTTCCACACGTGGCTCTGCCTTTGATCGTGTACACCTTCCGGGTTACAGGACTGGAGTAGATGGTGGTGGGAGGGTGCATGGGACAGGTTTTACACCGGGGGCGGTTACATGGGTAGGAGCCAGAGGATAGGGAAGGTGGTTTGGGGATTTCATAGGGATGAACTAAGAGGTTACGAAGGTTAGGCGGACGGCGGAAAGACACTCTTGGTGGAGTGGGGAGGATTTCATGAAGGATTGATCTCATTTCAGGGCAGGATTTGAGGAAGTCGTATCCCTGCTGGAGAGCCACATCCCTAAGAGGTTACGAAGGTTAGGCGACCGGCGGAAAGACACTCTTGGTGGAGTGGGGAGGATTTCATGAAGGATGGATCTCATTTCAGGGCAGGATTTGAGGAAGTCATATATCTGCTGGAGAGCCACATTCAGAGTCTGATCCAGTCCCAGAAAGTATCCTGTCACAAGTGGGGCACTTTTGGGGTTCTTCTGTGGGAGGTTCTGGGTATGAGGAGATGAGGAAGTGGCTCTGGTTATTTGCTTCTGTACCAGGTCAGGAGGGTAGTTGCGGGATGCGAAAGCTGTTTTCAGGTTGTTGGTGTAATGGTTCAGGGATTCCGGACTGGAGCAGATTTGTTTGCCACAAAGACCTAGGCTGTAGGGAAGGGACTGTTTGATGTGGAATGGGTGGCAGCTGTCGTAATGGAGGTACTGTTGCTTGTTGGTGGGTTTGATGTGGACGGACGTGTGAAGCTGGCCATTGGACAGGTGGAGGTCAATGTCAAGGAAAGTGGCATGAGATTTGGAGTAGGACCAGGTGAATCTGATGGAACCAAAGGAGTTGAGGTTGGAGAGGAAATTCTGGAGTTCTTCTTCACTGTGAGTCCAGATCATGAAAATGTCATCAATAAATCTGTACCAAACTTTGGGTTGGCAGGCCTGGGTAACGAAGAAGGCTTCCTCTAAGCGACCCATGAATAGGTTGGTGTACGAGGGGGCCATCCTGGTGCCCATGGCTGTTCCCTTTAATTGTTGGTATATCTGGCCTTCGAAAGTGGAGAAGTTGTGGGTCAGGATGAGTCTGGCTAAGGTAATGAGGAAAGAGGTTTTAGGTAGGGTGGCAGGTGATCGGCGTGAAAGGAAGTGCTCCATCGCAGCGAGGCCCTGGATGTGTGGAATATTTGTGTATAAGGAAGTGGCATCAATGGTTACAAGGATGGTTTCCGGGGGTAATAGATTGGGTAAGGATTCCAGGCGTTCGAGAAAGTGGTTGGTGTCTTTGATGAAGGATGGGAGACTGCATGTAATGGATTGAAGGTGTTGATCTACGTAAGCAGAGATACGTTCTGTGGGGGCTTGGTAACCAGCTACAATGGGACGGCCGGGATGATTGGGTTTGTGAATTTTAGGAAGAAGGTAGGGGTGCGGGGTGTTGGTGGGGTCAGGAGGTTGATGGAGTTAGGTGAAAGGTTTTGTAGGGGGCCTAAGGTTCTGAGGATTCCTTGAAGCTCTGCCTGGACATCAGGAATGGGATTACCTTGACAGACTTTGTAAGTAGTGTTGTCTGAAAGCTGACGCAGTCCCTCAGCCACATACTCCCGACGATCAAGTACCACGGTCGTGGAACCCTTGTCCGCCGGAAGAATGACGATGGATCGGTCAGCCTTCAGATCACGGATGGCCTGGGCTTCAGCAGTGGTGATGTTGGGAGTAGGATTAAGGTTTTTTAAGCAGGATTGAGATGCAAGGCTGGAAGTCAGAAATTCCTGGAAAGTTTGGAGAGGGTGATTTTGAGGAAGAGGAGGTGGGTCCCGCTGTGACGGAGGACGGTACTGTTCCAGGCAGGGTTCAATTTGTATAGTGTCTTGGGGAGTTGGATCATTAGGAGTAGGATTAGGATGATTTTTCTTCATGGCAAAGTGATATTTCCAGCAGAGAGTACGGGTGTAGGACAGTAAATCTTTGACAAGGGCTGTTTGGTTGAATCTGGGAGTGGGGCTGAAGGTGAGGCCTTTGGATAGGACAGAGGTTTCGGATTGGGAGAGAGGTTTGTAGGAAAGGTTAACTACTGAATTAGGGTGTTGTGGTTCCAGATTGTGTTGATTGGAATTTTGAGGTTTTGGGGGGAGTGGAGCTGGAAGTGGGAGATTGAGTAGATGGGAGAGACTGGGTCTGTGTGCAATGAGAGGAGGTTGAGGTTTGCTGGAAAGGTTGTGAAGGGTGAGTGAGTTGCCTTTCCGGAGGTGGGAAACCAGGAGATTGGATAGTTTTTTGAGGTGGAGGGTGGCATGCTGTTCTAATTTGCAGTTGGCCTGTAGGAGGATGCTCTGAACAGCCGGTGTGGATGTGGGAGAGGAAAGACTGAGGACTTTTATTAAGGATAGGTTCTTGGTTGATCACTGCTTTTACGCAGTAAATGAATACCTACAAAACAAAATTTTTGTGTGTTTACCCAATGTAGTCTCATTCAGAAGAACATTTGTATTTTATCTCTCTGTGTATAGCGTAACAACATTTATTTAAGTATTCATCATTAATTGATATATTAATGTGTGTTATTATGTACAAAGGTGTATTATATGTAAAACTGTTAATATTAACAAAAAATCCAAATATCTCTTGCACATTGTGCAGCTGTAGATGAAATGGATCAATAAATCAAAAGTGATGATTCTTGTTTTGTCAAAAAAGTTTGTTAACCCTTTTGCTTTGTAGACTCTTTGGAATATTGTGAGTACCGCAGAATGTTGGGAGTAGTGGGTATGCCTCTGATGGAAATTCATGTATTTTGCTACTCTTGTCAACAACAGTGTAATTGATGGTTTTATGAAAGTGGAAATTGTGAAGATGGTGTGATATTTAATAATGTGACAAAGAATAAAATTCAAGAAATATACAGGCACGTCTTCATCAGTTATTTAGTCACCAGGAACCCACAATGTTAAATTAAAATTTCAGCCACAAGAATGTACCCCTAGATGCAAGACTAGGAGCCAACAAGAAGAGAAAATGAAGATAATTAAAAAGTTTTTCTTTTGTATATCTTATGCCTCTTGAAGCTTTTGAAAATAATGAAGAGATTCAGAGAAATTTAATGGTGATATGAGGGAGGATATGATTACAAGATCAACAGCAAGAAAATGGACTGTTGGGTTGAGGAGGAGCATGTGAAGCAAATGGGGAGGAGGTGATGTGTTTCTGGAGGACTGAGAATAGAGTTTCCTCACCCTTGGCCCAGGTTGTGAAGATAACATAGATGAATCTGATTCAGGTGAGGTTTTGCAGTCCCTATTCCGTTCACAACCTGTTACCTCATGTCTCTTATCTCTGTAACAGGTCTAGATGCATATCTGTGGAAGCAGTCATGTAATCTGCAACTAAGCTGCAACTATTTGTGCCACATTCTATATGCACAAGACAACTAACAAACTGTCTATCTGCATGAGTAGCCACCACTAATCTGTGGCCAAGAGACAACTGACCCATCCAGTTGCTGAACATGCTTCCCAACACAACCTGCACAAGCTGTCTGTCCACATGAATAGCTACAGCCAATCAGTGGCAAAAGGGAGTTGACTCATCTAGTTGCTGAACAAGCTTCCCAACACAAAGTGTTTCACTTCAATGACTGCTTCACCATCCGCACCATCTAGATCCTTCCTGCCAAGTCTATCCTTTCTGAATTGTGTAGATGGAAACTCTCCCTCCACACATCCACCCCCTTTCCTCACTCTTTGCTAGTCACGGTATTGCAGTACCTGTGTTGTTCAGAATTATGACGCAATGCATGTGCATGTGTGAAGGAACATTGCATCATAATTCTGAACAACACAGGCACTTCAATATCGTATTTATTCACTAACACCAGGCAAAGTGACTTTCAATTAAAAATGCTTCCCCTGTATGGGATATACATAATGAATGTACAAGAGCACATTGTAAATACATAATTGACAAAATATGGATGTTTGGATCTTGCTGTGAAGTGCGTTTGCATAACCTAATGTAAGGCAACCACTCACGATAAGCAGGAAACCCAGGTTTAAGTCCCGGTCCGGCACAAATTTTCATTATCGTCATTCCATTATTCAGCTGGTGGTTGTACATATTGCCAACTGTGAATTAATTTCATGTATTTGCTTTTCCCTGTCCTCCACATACCTATCCCTTTCCCTTCTCCCAGTTGAGCACTACACCCACCTTCCATTCCATCAATGTAGCTGTAGTCTTTTCCCGTTTTGTACTTCTCACCTCTCCTCTTTTAACTTCCCTCCCCCTCTGAAACTGAATTAAAATATTATGACTGAATAATATCTAGTTACTTGAATGGAAACTTTTGGGCAACAGAAGTCAGTTCCCCAGTACTTTTACACAATTACCTCCCACTCTTCCAGGTATAAAATTAATTACTCTACCTGGAATAAGATCTCTGTGGCTCTGCAGAATTCTGGTGATCATCAGCTCTGAAAATTCTTAAAGTAATCAGAGGCACAATTGTGTGATGTACAGAAGCCGTCTTGGGTGCTATGACATATTCACTCTGCAGCATGGTAAGCAGTGTCCAAATTGTGTATCAGTTTTGATAAAGTCCAGAATTTAATCTCTTAAAATAGGACTTGAATAACTATGGTGCAGGCTCTACTGATTTCCCAGCATGCAATGTTCCCAGCCACAGACAAGGGACGCCATAAATGATCTTCCTAGATATATTTCAGTATACATTATCCTCTCATATGAGATAAAATGTTATCATAATTCATCAAATTAAATTCGGTATTAAAAATGGAAGCATACAACAATGCCACCAATTGCAATTCCACTGTGATTGTATTCTCCGTAATTCTCAATCCAAAGTAAGTAAGTCCACTTTATAGGCAATGTTCCGCATTCTATCGACAGAGTTTTTATATCATGAGTCAGAGATAATCTGTCTCTTGCAGTTGTAAGGAGTCTTTGAGCCATATAAATCACTTGCAGAGTTATGCATTAATATTTCTGCTACATGAGAAAAAGTTATACTACAAATGCCCCTCGTGGGAGCAACAAACTTTAAATGCCAATTAAATTTTGTTTCTACCAATTAAAAGGGATTATCCAATTTTATTAATTTAATGAGAATGAATAGATATTAATTATGTTGATTTGCAACAGACCAAATTTTGGTACCTAACCAATTTTTACAAAATTTCTATACATTCTCCTTATCTTGGCATGGGTTTACTTATTTGGTACAAGGTTGCTGACTTTCACACATGGAGAGGGGTGTATCTCATTCCACCACACAACCATGGAAGATCATAATAAATTCAGGTCTACCCATTAGGGAACTTTTTTCCAGACAGAAACCATCAAAAACCCCAGAATACAGACCCACAACCATGACCTATTCACAATATATAGATAATATGGATATTAAAATTTTGAAAACTACATACAGAAAAGAGGAAACTAAAATAGCATGTACAAATCACCTTGTATGTTTCAAAATATTAACCTGCTTCATTTGGTTAAATGTCTGAATGTTCAGATTACTAATAGGGAATAAACTACAGTTTGTGTATTTAAAACAGTTCAGGAAATTACAATAACAATCTGCTGGCTTGAATAGACAGATCTGATGAAAGTTGATGGAGTTGGAAGGAGTGGATTCACAGATGGATGGCTGGATGCTGGATGCTGACAGCAATAGTTGGAGGCTGATATAGGACAAATCTTGTGGGAATAAGGAACAAGGTTGTAGGAAAGTGGAATGATCTTGAGCCTCATGGCACCACACAGGACCAATAGGACACGAAACAATTTCAAACACTGGATCAGTCAGAGATCTTTACTTTACACACTGCAAAAGAACAGGTTAGTTGCATGTTTCTCCATTGGAACCTTCATGAATTCAGTAGATTCAAAAGAGGTATGATCCACTCCAGTGTGCACTGCAAAACAATAGATTTTACATATTTTAATTAAGTCCTTTCAAAGTAAGTCACTGCTCATGACCAATCATTAGATTCAGGTGTTCTTGGACTATATGAAGTCACAGATCATTCAGTACTTTTTCTAACCACATAACTCGACATATATGAATTTTTCATACGAGCCAGTATCCAAGAAAGATCATCTTTCATTTAGAAATCCTTCTCTCTGTGCATCAGAATCACATTATCATCTTACTTAGTAAGATAAGACAAATTTTGGATACCCAAAGTGGATATTCCACCTGAGAAATGCTTCTGATGAAAACTATAAATCACCTTGCCTTTGCACCACTTCTATGGTTTCATCATATACTTGTTTCTTAAACTCCTATACCTTCCCAATTTCTTTTCAGACAATGTCTGAAGCTGAATTCAGTTTAGAGCAGGTAGATAAGTTAATTCAAATTCATAATCATTTGAAATCAAATAAATCACACTAACATATAAAAAAGGATTTACTCTTCCTGAAAGTAAAATTCATTAGGTTCAGGAACCATCAAACCAATCCCAATCCACCCTTTACATACCAACCAACTTGCAACTCACTAAGTGGCAAGAGTGTAGCAAAATTTAAATTTTCATAATAGATCATTCTTGCAAATCTCTAAAATGCCACCACCATTATAAATCAGAAATTTCAATCAATTCAGGTACATTTCCTCTCACACAAAGGAGTAACATATGATGTATGAAACTGAGTGGATAAAACACAAACACGCATCCTGCATCAAAACTTAAATCATTAAAATTGAAGGTCACACAACCATACAAATATATATACAATCTTCCTAAAAAAATTAACTTGGCATCAGTAAAAAGAATGAATTAGTTACTTACTAGATAAACACTATCATTACTTCTCTAAAGTACTCACTATGTAATGCATAGTCTCTTATTAATAACTGATCTCACTTTGAGTGCATATAGTCCAACAAAAAACACAATTACTATAAATTTAATCATAATCCATCACTCCTTACTATGCAATTCTTAATAACTATTGATTTAACCATCATATTCCTTTTCACACAGTAAATCACTTCAAATGATATTTCTTAGTATCCTGATGGAGATAAAGTCCTTTGATTTATAAACTTTATGGATAAACCAAGAAATATGCACCAGCATTTGTAGTTCTCACAATTGTGAATGGTCCAGTGTATAATAATTGCCACTTCCTATTCTTTTTGGAAAGTAATGAGGATTGCAGATGTGCTCATAGCAATACCCTTTCTCTGATCCTAAATGTCTGCATCCATTTGAGTTTGCTGTCATAATCCCCCCTTTCTGACCCCTGAGAGTAAGAAGAGCTTGTCTAATTTTCTCTTCACCAAGTATGTCGCTATCTTGTCCTTTTGGAATTTTATCTACCCATTCGTTTCCTCCCTTTCTTCAAAACATCAGTTCAGCAAGCACGAATTTGGCTGATGCATGAAGCAAGTTGTTCATAATTTCGTCTTCTACAGGTTTCTTAACACACCAAGGAAGCAGATGGAAGCTACGACCATATGTCTTATGTGGCATAACATCACGATGACATATGTATCCTTTGATCATTCTAGGTGTTTCTTCAAAAACCACTGAAATAAATGATAGGAGACTTGACAATTGCTGCTTCTGTTCATCAGTGAGGTGCATGGGTTCCTTTATTTTCTCAATTACTTGATCTGAAAATGTGGATAATTTCATTGTGTTCCAGTACAATGTTTTTCAGGGTTTATTATTTGCGATGATCAAGATTATGCATGCGCATGGCAGTACTACTCATGTACTCCTTCTTTCTGTACTAAGTCAACCTCCAGTAAAGCAGCTTCAATCCAAAATTTTGCTTCTCCCCAATACTTCCGTCCCTCTCTTGTATGCTACTAATGCCCAGGATACAATCCACTATCAATTTTCAACAATTAGGAACATGCATGTAATTGCTGCATTTCCCAAATTCAGTTTCAATAGTGTCTGCATCCTGACACTTGTGGCTCTTGTGCTTAGTGCATCTATAACCCTACAGTTCTCCTCTGGCAAAACTGGTAGTTTCAGTTTTTATGATAGCTTTTGGAACAAAGCACTTGGTATCACATTAGCCAAAGTTACCTTGTCTAAGTTACAGTGACTGGAGTTCCTTCAACCGTAGCAAGGATTTACAACACTGGCACGAAAGGATAAACCTTGTCACACTGATTAATATCCTCACACAATTCCTCTGATAATTGCTTTCCATTATTATACTGTAGCGTCTGCAATTGCTGGTCGTAGCCCCTATTTGAATCCCTGACCACATCTCTCAGGCTCAAAGTGGTCATGATTAGTTTGTTGGATGCACGTCACTGCCACTATTTGCACTGCCACTATTTGCACCACTGCCACTATTTGGTGTCTGCATGTGTCGATCTCCTGGCATAGACAGTAGCTGATTCTGTTGTTGCTGTTGTGGAAAGTTATTGTTCCAAAACTCGCTAGTTGACAGTTGCTGGTTATTTGGTTGGACTGGATTATACCTCCAATCCCATCTATTAAATTAGTTTCTTGCCGGTCAGAAGCTACTACCATTGTCATTTCCACTGTTGTTCTTCCAGCTATTGTTTGGATTACCACATAGTAGATTGTTTGGGTTTGCTTTATCCATTTGGTTGGTTCTTTGGGCATTATTACCATTTCAACAGCCACTTGGTGAGTAATAGACATCATGTACACATTATTATACCCATTATTCAATCTTTATGTGGACTTCAGGTCTTCTTGAATCAGGTTAATTGAATCTAACACAGATAAAAATTCTTCCAAATTTTTGTCTGACACATTAACTACATGAATTCTGACACTGACCAGTAATCTAGCTTTTAATATTCTCAATATGTCCTGTTGTCATAATGGATAGTCCCAATAACAACATTTATTAAGATATTTTTTAAAGTACTTTCTTAATATCCCTTTTTTGAATGAGAATTGTACAGGATAAAATACTTCTTGCTGCAACCTTTGTTGAATTCCATGTGACCAGTATTTTACTAAGATAAAGTCTGACTAGATTCACATGTGTTGGTTGCCTATAGCGCACCTTCTCTTTGAATATAACTTGATACACAGCTTATCTTCTGTACTTCAGTCCAGTTCCTTGGCAAAGCTCCCCTGAAGCTTTTCATGAATGCTATGGGATTTACTGTCTGCTTGTTGGGATTAAATATCTGAAATTTCTCTTCTGAATTTTTGTTTCGATATTTGGAGTAGAACGCATGTACTGGCCCTTAGTGGGTTCTTGTGGACTATACGGAGGACTATAGTATGGCAAATACACATTTGGATTCCGTAACTGGATGTGTCACCCGAAGTTTGTTGTCATGGAGTTTGACATACCTTGCTACTACTGTTCATCACCCTCGAAACCCTTGTAGCTTTCCTTTGGTCATCTTAATAGATTCCTTGACTTTGAATATGTATATATGTGTGTTGGGAAGATAATGGAAATTGGTTAACAATTTCTTGAATATTTGGAAAAATTGATTTGAAGGAATAGTTGAAAGAAATTTGAAGGTAATTTATAAATCTATACACAATCGTGGGTGAACTTTAACTGATACCAGTATCAATAGACCTTCACTATCAATACATTCAAGGTCAGTATTCGTAATCTGCATTATGTTCTGCTTCACATTAATTCCATTGTGTGTAGTCTCGATTATGACAATGTCGATGCAGGATCGCTCCTCCATTGTTCACGTAAATTCTTCTTGTCTGTTCCAAACCTCTTGATGCAGGATCTTGGCGGCAGGGGAAATGATGAACAGACATGGTCGGATGTCTTAAATGTGTGAATAATCTTGCCTTTCTAATAACTTTTGGTAACACTTTTAATGTATGGTTGAAATACACATTTTTAACCATGCTGGTATGACGGATCCAAGCATATGTCCATACCCTACTACTTTCCAAAACAAACAGGTGAAGATACAGGAATTAATAAATTGAAGCATGTATTTCTTATTTTGTTTCATACAGACATATCAAAACATTATCCTTGCCACAAAACAACTCATTAATTTATCTTTGGTGGTGTTTGTAACCCATTCGCTTCACGTATAGCTTGCATGGAAGAAAAGACAAGAATGAAAACATAATATGATTCAACACAACTTGCCCCTTCCACTTCACAAAATTGGATTCTATCTGAGTCTTAACCTTATCTAGTACTTTATTAAAGAAATTCTCTTCTGGCAATTCATCCAGGGATAAGGATGAGACAGCAGATCTTACACTATCTGTTACTGCCTGATTTAGCTGCTATTCCTTTGCCTTTGCCCAGTTATTGATCTCCCCCAAAAAGTAACACTCACATACCTCAAAATTTTCTTTGATTTTATCTTGCTGTCATGAGGAAATATCTTACACTGTTTTGCTGAAGCTACCGACCATTTTTCTACCTGATTATGTCGATTCATAATGTCATTGACAGTACCACCTCTGTTTTCTATCTCTATCAGGAATTTTTCTTGATCCTGTCACAATTATAGTAACTCACTTGACATGGCCTCTTGCTTTCTGATAAGGTCAGCTATTGTCTCTTGCATTCGATTTTGATTTTGCACAATCAGTGGAATTAAGTCAACTTGTATCTCAATTTCAGACTGTGCTTGTGCCATCTGATTGACTTCAATTTTTATATCTTTTTCTCTCATGCCATGGTAGACTGTGCTTCTGCCATGGATGACTGCACTTGCATAAGAGACATATTATCAGATAGCAAACCAAGCTTTTGCATAATTATGGTGAGGGGATCAATTGCAGGTGCTGAAAATATAGCAAGATCCTGTGCTGCAGCTGTCAGGTCATCTATAATTTCTGTTACGTTAGCTGACTTGAATTTTGAACTGCGTGCGAGTTAAAACCATGAAATGCTGCCAGCAGTTACATAAACTCTACTGTTTGGATTAACACACACAATAAATTGAGTCACTATTTCACACCCAATTAAAATATCGTAACACTTCACAAATTGCTGCTACAGAAGTTTGTCTGCCAAATGATAGCGAAAATGGAAAACTATTCTTTACATTGAAAAGCAACAGAGTCCTTACCACTTCTACTTACTACCAGAACTAAGTTGGAATCATAAAAGATTCAGAAAGACAAGTGATTAGTGGTCCTGCCTTTATATGTTGTCATCCATCTAGTTTCTGGTATGTAATTCACATGTGATGGACTTGCACAATCTGCACCCAATATCCTAGCAGCAGTACTCCTCCATTGTGGCATGAAACAGATGCGCATAAATATTATACACAGAGTCCTGCCACGGTTGCCAGTTTAACTTCCTTCTCCCTCTGAAATTAAATTTAAATTATTATGTCCGAATAATATTTAGTTACTTGAGTGGAAACTTTTGGACACTAGAAGTCAGTTCCCCAATATATTTACACAATTATCTCCCACTCTTCCAGGTGTAAAATTAATTACTCCACCTGGAATAAGATCTCTGTGGCTCTGCAGAATACTGGCGATCATCAGCTCTGAAAATTCTTAAAGTAATCAGAGGCACAATAGTGTGATGTAGGGAAGCTGTCTTGGGCACTCTGCAGCATGGTAGTCAGTGTCCAAGTTGTGTATAAATTTTGATGAAGTCCAGAATTTAATCTCTTAAAATAGAGCTTGAATGACGGTGGTGCAGGCATTACTGACTTCCCAGGACACAAAGTTCCTTCCAAGTTACAACACATCAAATAATGTTCTGAGCCACAGACAAGGAATAAGTTAAAATAACCAAAGAACTGAATGTATATTTTCCATTCAGGAAATTATTTTTCTACAAATGATCTTCCTAGCTACATTTCAGTATACATCATCCTCTTGTATGAGATGAAATGTTATCGTAATTCATCAAATTACATTCGGTATTCAAATGGCAGCTTACAACAATGCCACTAATTACCATTCCACTGCAATCCTATTCTCCACAATTCTCAAACCGAAGTAAGTAAGTAAGTCCATTCTACAGGTAATGTTCCACATTCTATCCACAGATTTTTATATCATGAGTCAGAGATAATCTGGCCCTTGCAGTCATAAGGAGTCTTTGAGACACACAAATTACTTGCTCAGTTACACATTAACATTCATGCTACATGAGCAAAAGTTATATTACACTCTCTCCTTTTTCGACTCTCCCTGTCAGCCATATCCTGTCCTCACTATGTCATTTCATGCTGGCATAGGCAGCACGATACCTTTTCCCACCACCCCCTCCCCCACCCCCTCCCCCATTGCCTCCTTCATACCCTTGTGATCACCCCAGAGTTCTGCTATGCCAGGTACATTTGCAGTTCCCAGTTGGACCACAGCAGCCAGAGACAGTGGCCATGTGGTGTCAGTTGTGCTTGTGTGAATGTCTGTGTGTGTTTTTTTTTATTTTTGAAGAAGGCCTTTTGACCAAACGATTAAATGTTCAGCAGTTGTTTCCTTGTGCCATCTACGAATCAACGCCATTTTTGTTGTTATTCCATCCTAGTCTTCCCACTGATTGTTATTACATAATATATATTATGCCATGGAGTTAATGAAGTACAAAGTCTTTCTTACTTGTCTACATATGAAATCACAACAGACTAAGAGATGCTCATCACCACTGTTGCTGTTGCTTATATAACAATCTTTTTAAATTGTCAGTGATGTTTTTTAGTATTATAATTCTTGTGTTAAAATTGTAATTACTGATGATGTGTAGAAATAATTACATTTGTGGTTGAGATAAACTTCAGTTTTAGACCAGTATAACATTTACTTACTCACTGAACAGTTAATTTTTCACTGGGACTTAACCAAGCATACAGATCCGAAATTATATGAAATCTTGGAGAAGCAAGGGTTGACATTTGTATGTCACATACATCAAGGCTCACTATAACCAGACTAATACCGCAGTGTTCATCCTCACATTTGAGTGGGATTTGCTTCCTGTGAAAGTAAAAATCTTGGTCTATCATTATGACATGAAGCTGTATTTTCCAACCCCAATGTGGTGCTTTGACAATGCTTCAGGCATATGTCTTCATATTGTATGAAAACCAAGTTTCTCCTACTTGGGGATTTCAATGCTCACCACCCTTTGTGGGGCAGTGGCACATCATTTGGCAGAAGCCTTCTGATTGACCAACTTCTTTCTGATCTTGATCTGTGTTTCCTCGCTGATGGTATCCCCACCCACTGCTGCCCTTGCCACCATTTTGGCCATCAACCTTATGATCTCTTTTTCCCAGTCTCATGGCTTACCTACAATCATCACTATATGACAATCTTTGTGGCAGCCATCACTTTCTGATGATCTTGTCACATCTCTGTCACCATCTGTCATCAACTGCCACGTTGGCCATTGTATACCTCCATTTTCACCTTCACTCCTCTCATCAGATTATATCAGTGAGGTTGTCGGAGACTCGTCACACAATACAGCCCAAGGCCCACATTCATTTCATAATAAGATGATTCAATATTTGAACACAAGTCATAGATTCCACCTACTCAAGGTCTCCAACTATGCTAAGATGTTTTGCAGTGGGGTAATAGTGTCACCATCCCAAACCCTCAAACCAGGCAAAAACCCAATTCCATCGACAGTTACCAACCAGTTAGCCTCACCAACATGCTCTACAAATTGCTTGAAAGGATGATCATTCAGTGATTATGCTGGGTTGTTGAATCATGGGGCCTTTTGCCCTTCTTTCAGTAGGCTTTTTAGGATGGATGATCCACAACTTAGCATCTGGTTAAGTAGGGAACAGTAATCCAATGAACTTTTTCTGAACATTAACATTTCATTGAGACATTTTTGACATATGTCTCACATTTTCACATTTTTCTTACCCTCCATGATAGTCTTTCAGGGCTCCCCACCGATTTTTATTTCTTACTTACACTGATTGTTTCAAGTAAGAATTGGTATGTAACTAAGGTCCCCACAGATCCAAAAGAACAGCATCCACCAGGACTCTGTGCTGATTGTTATACTCTTCATTATCACAATAAATGATTTAGAGATTTCCATTGGGCCAGTAGCGTACCCTGAACTCTAATGTTGACACTTTGTGCATTTGGTGTAGTTGTCAGTCTATATCATTGTCTCAGTGTCAGTTCAAGGAGCCCTCTACAGAGCCATCTCCAAACCCATTTCCACGCCTTCCAGTTTTATTCTGCACTTCAGTAATTACTTTCATCATACCATGGTTCTTCCTGACTGAATACTATACTTGGGTCTCTAATAACACTGCTGACAGGATGTTGATCCCCCTCTACTTGGGTACCCAGCACTCGGACATTGTTGCACAGGGATGATTTTTATGGCTCCTCTTTGTCAAAATGCTTACACTGCCTCCTTATATTCATCAATTTAAGATTGGCTTCATGCAAGATTAACACTTGTTACTTCTTTGCCTCTCCTCTTGGGGTACAGATTGCACTATTCTAGAATGAGATTTTCACTCTGCAGCGGAGTGCGCACTGCAAGATTAACACTCGTTGCTTCTTTGCCCTCTCCTCTTGGGGTACAGATTGCACTATTCTAGAGTGGGATTTTCACTCTGCAGCAGAGTGTGCGCTGATATGAAACTTCCTGGCAGATTAAAACTGTGTGCCAGACCGAGACTCGAACTCGGGACCTTTGCAGAAGTAAAGCTGTGAGGAAGGGGCATGAGTCATGCTTGGGTAGCTCAGTGATAGAGCACTTGCCCACAGAAGGCAAAGGTCCCGAGTTCGAGTCTTGGTCCAGCACACAGTTTTAATCTACCAGGAAGTTTTGCACTATTCTACTTCGTATTTTCTGGGCACTGTTCTTGTCCTGACTGTACTATGATTGCCAGGCTAAGTCTCACACTCCATGGCACTTCAGGCTTTGAAATTATTGGACCCAGTACAAAATCGTGGAGTAACTGCAGCAGAATAAGGGTGAGACAGTTGTGAGAGTGAAGCTGCAATCTGCATGTTGATCCCCTGGGACCACGTGACTGCACCCACCCACCTACAGAGCTGATTATTTCTCTCAGCTTATGTCACTATTGTCACTCCCACTACTGTTCATTATGTTTTTAGCCTATTCAGTTTTGCTATCGTGGATCTCAGCTCTACCCAATAGAAGGATTATTTATTCGAATACTATCTTACCGCCATATTGCGTCAGCTGCAGTGAGACAGGAGGTAGATGCTTCTCACCACAGATGAACCCAGGAGACTTCTTGTCCATTCTCCAAACTGCAGACCTGCTCAACATATACACTTTTACCTTTCTTTAAATTACTTCTCATCTTTGTCATCAGTATTGGTTTGACTGTCTCAGTCCACCTTCTTTTTCACTGTAGTACATAGTAATCTCCCCTTATATGTCATATGTCATTTTGTCCTGAAGAAATCACACAAATCTGGTCACTTTTTCTATCAACAAGGGACTTACATAAAACATGTCTCTTTATAGGTGACTGAAAGCACAATAAAAAATATGAGGTAGAGAACATCAAAGAAATTCATTAAGATAAAAATGAACCACAGTATCAACTACAGTTTTGTACAGGAAAAGATAAGCCTAACTCAATAATGTTCATGCATTTCATTCTAAACAATTACATATCCACAATTCATGTATCACTGTTGTAATTATTATTTTCATTTTCATCATAACAATTACCAGTCTCATATTTTGTGCAGTAACACGTCTCTAATACAATGACATATGCTATACTCAGTGTTAATGATCAGTAATCATGCCAGCTAATCTCTCTTTCTATAACATAAGATCTATTTTACCATTAATCATTTTCAATAAGTGTGCTAACTTAATTAACAGTAAAGCATCACATTAGTGCAAAGACATGTGCTATACAAGATTGACTTAAAACTTAAAATCAGTTAGTTATTTTACAACAACATGGCATTCACATAGAATATATGCATTCCAAATTCTACAGATTGAGTAGAGAGAGTATATAAGTTGAAATACTGTATCAGTCTCTCTCACTCAATACAGCACAAACCTGCGCGTGACAGTTCTTGAATCATAAGCAGCCTTATCATTATATTGTAACTTTCACTGTGTAGATTAATTTATCAAATGTGAAACTTATCCATGATAGTAAATTAACTTTTCTGAATGCAAATAATGAACTGAATGGTAATAACCAGGAACCATTTAGGTTATCCATATGAACTACATACATCTGACATCCTTTCCTATACATCTTTGAAAAGACAGTATAGTATCAACATGTTCATTATTAATGTTTTGTGGTGAGTTAGTTACATGTACTAAAAGAAGTAATTAATGTTCACACTGAATAAACAAATAGTACAAATTCCCTAATGTAGTATGGAATAGCTTACTCGTGTGTTAATTTCTCATCTTGTATAGCTGTTTGTTTTAATGATTTGTTATAGACATTCTCCAAAACCAATGATATATGGATTTCAAGACAGTATAGATTGTGATCACAGGCACAGTTTTGATTGCTAATCATATTTCTTGTTGTCTAGTGTAGTGATAGATCAAACCATTTCATTCATGTTTCACGTTGGTCATAATGTACATATACAAGGTGCAAAATTGTTCAGTCATTTAGATCACAATGGGTCTGCTAAGACAAGGTTAATTTAATAAAAATCATATAGTAATTAATTGAGAATATAATGTTGCAAGTTAATATACTTGTGCTATCATATGGTTCACGAAGGACTATAGAAAAAGAGCCAAATTACCTACTATCCTCTTGTCACACATAATCAGCATAGCAATAGGTGTCATTATTCTGATTATAAGTAAGTATTTGCCAAACATTCATATGTGACAAGCTCCTTTTCTTAAAATCTAAAAAAAAAAAAAAAAAGCAGTTGCAATGTGGAGGTCATTCAGTTAACAGTAAGAAAAAATAGTAAGCTTTGACATAATGCTACATTGATAAAAACACAAAAAATATTTAAAAATGTAGACTGAAACATCACACAGTGGACACTTATGCTTTCACAGATATAACATATCATACCTAAATTCGATGTCACATGAAAAAAAAAAATCGGAGCAATGATGAAATACTTCACTTTGAACAGAAAAACTCGCATCTGTTAGAAGGAAATACATTCACACATGCCTATGAAACTAGACATAAATTGAAATACATGCTAGCTTGTCACAGACTCTCATTATATGAAAATACTCCATATTACATGGCTCTGAAGCTCAGAAATAAGATAAGGTCAATATTTGGGGAATCCACATTGGAGACCATTGGCACATACCTAAAAAGCAAATGTTATTATAGTCTAGAAGAATTTTTAAATATATATATATAAAAAAAAAAACAAAGATGATGTGAGTTACCAAATGAAAGTGCTGGCAGGTCGACAGACACACAAACAAACACAAACATACACACAAAATTCAAGCTTTCGCAACAAACTGTTGCCTCATCAGGAAAGAGGGAAGGAGAGGGAAAGACGAAAGGATGTGGGTTTTAAGGGAGAGGGTAAGGAGTCATTCCAATCCCGGGAGCGGAAAGAATTACCTTAGGGGGAAAAAAGGACGGGTATACACTCGCGCACACACACACATATCCATCCACACATATACAGACACAAGCAGACATATTTAAAGACAAAGATTCTTTCCGCTCCCGGGATTGGAATGACTCCTTACCCTCTCCCTTAAAACCCACATCCTTATGTCTTTCCCTCTCCTTCCCTCTTTCCTGATGAGGCAACAGTTTGTTGCGAAAGCTTGAATTTTGTGTGTATGTTTGTGTTTGTTTGTGTGTCTGTCGACCTGCCAGCACTTTCATTTGGTAAGTCACATCATCTTTGTTTTTAGATATATTTTTCCTACATGGAATGTTTCCCTCTATTATAACCATATATATATATATATATATATATATATATATATATATATATATATATATATATATATATATATATATATATCTATACACACACACACACACACACATATATATACACACATTCACTTTATATTCATGTTTATGTACAGAATTATAGTTTGAATGGTAGTTTGTATTCCGTGCAGTACATCCATACTTCATATAGGTGTGTGATGTGAAGTCTATGGTAATGATTGGATGAGTTATGAAAAGATTTAAAATATAATGTTGTATTTTTATTATAATAAGCAATGTATGTATTATGTATTTCATGTAGTATATAAAATACGTTAAAAACAGATGAGTCACCAATGTTCTCAATCAAATGATTGTATAAAGACATGTTATGTGACAATAAAGTATCTTATCAATAACCAGTAATATATGGATTTCAAGACATTATAGATTATGACCCTTGGGTACTTTTTTTTAATGTCAGATATACATTTCATGAAAGATTTGGCAAACGTAAAATTACTATTAGATATAACATTTAAGTTCAGATTTACTTGCTAATTGATTTTGGATACACCAATCTGTAAGCATTTGGATGAGGGTTTTCTGCTATCTGAAATGGACTAATGTAAATGACAGAGAACTGTTTATTGCTTATGATTTCTCATAACTTTTTGCTCCATCTAGATCACTGATTTTAAACTGTATTACTTTCACTTTAGTTTCATGCTTCTGTTTTCTCTTACTATGACACTGTTCCATGGTTTTTCTAACTATTTCTTCACCTCATCTGCAGTAATGTTTTTGTACACTAGGTATTCAACCAACTCAGTGAGTAGATAGCAGGTTTCTTATTATAAAGCACTTCATGTGATGAGTAGCCTGTGGTAGAATGCTGTAAACTGTTTAAAACATTTTCAAAACAACTAATGAATTCTGTCCAGTCTGAATTATATTTGCTACAAGTTCTGCACAATTGACCTATCTCTCTCATCTGACTCTCAGTTGGATTGCATAATGGAGAATAAATCAAAATTAATATATGCTTTTCTCTTCAACAAAATTTTTCCATGTTTTTGATGAAAAATGATTCCCATTATCAGAAAGAATTGTCTTACTAACACCTAAATTTTGAAAATAATCTTGAGTGCTCTTTGATATAATTTTGTTACTTGTGACTTTCTTTAAAGTATATATCTTCATAAACTTATAAAACAAATCCATCATGACAAATATATAGCTGTACCCCCTGTTTTGTTTCAGGTAGTTACCCAAACAAGCCATTTCCTACTAGATCTATCAGTCTTTTTGGGGTAACACTCTGTAAATATCCCTTACATGTTTCATTGCAGACTTTTACGTGCTGAAACCTATCACATGTAGTTATTCACTTTCTAACTCTCCAAGCAATGTTGCACACTGTGTAAATATCCTTTACATGTTTCACTGCAGACTTTTATGTGCTGACACCTATCACATGTAGTTAATCATTTTCTAACTCTCCAAGCAATGCTGCAGAAATTTTCTTGAATCAGACTCCATCTGGCCTTGACAGCCAGAGACATTGGTTATGTGTGTGTGAGTTGTATTTGCATAAATGTGTGTGTATATGTTGTCTTATTTGGAAGATGACCTTTTTGCCAATGGCTTACTTGTCTACCTGCAACTCTACATCTCTGCTATATGCTGAGTAGCAAGCTATACTTTTCATAATATTGTCATTACTTCATACTTTAGACTTTTATGTACATAATTTTAAATTTCTCTCTCCTTCCTCAGTACCATTCTGACCTCCTCCCCCCCTCCCCCCCTGCTCCCCCCCATGGTAACCTGGATAAGGCATCTGAAATAAAATTCTGTTTCCCTTTTATATATTTTACTGTGTAATCAAACTGTTGCATATAGACTGCCCACCTATTAATTCTTGTGTGATATAATTTACACTCTTGGACATAACATGGAGCCTTGTGATTAATATAGACAATGACTTTGTGTCCAATTAAGTAATTCCTAAACTCCAGAAATTCCCATATAATGATTTAAGTTCTTTCTTAATTATTTTCATATTTTTGAAGTCTCCTACTTGCAATGCCATTTGAATGATGATGTTTTATTTTCTCATTAACCATCTTCTCTTGGAATCAATGAACTCCTAATCAAAAATTGCAACTGCCTCTGATCTAACAAAATGGTATGGAAAGATCAGTCTGTGTACTATTTCACTTCCACAAAGTTGTTATATCTCATCGAAAGCTACCTGGCATTTCTCACTCCACTCCCATGTAGAGTTTTTCTTGAAGAGGATATTCAGACATGGTGCATTAAATGCCTATGTTTTTACATATTTTCTATAAAAATTGGATGATCTGAAAATTAATATTACAAAAAATCTGAGGTTGCTATTAATACTGTCTTCTACATCATTTATTGATAACATGAACAGTAAGGGTCCTAACACACTTCCATGGGGCATATCCAAAGTTACTTCTACATCTGACAATGACTCGCCATTCAAGATAACAAGTTGCATCCTCCTTCCCACAAAGTTGTCAATCCAATCACAAATTTCAATTGATACCCCATATGACTGATCTTTTGACAATAAGAATAGGTGTGGTACTGAGTCAAATGCTTTTCAGAAATCAAGCAATACTGCATCTATGTGACTGCCTTGATCACATGATCGATGTTATCAGAATCCATGTTGGTTGACATGGAGCAGATAATTCTGCCCAAGATACCTCATTACGTTTGAGCTCAGAATATGTTCTAAGCTTCTACAACAAATTAATGTCAAGGATATTGGATGGTAGTTTTGTGGATCACTTATACTGCACTTCTTGGAAGGTGCAATCTCAGCTGCAAATTCAGCATAGAATCTGATGGGCACTACGTCAAGACCTGGAGCTTTGTTAAATTTTATTGATTTCAGCTGTTTCTCAACACCACTGACACTGAGTTCAGTCATCTTTTCACTGGTATGAGGATTAAATTGGGGCAATTTTCCTGGATTTTCATTTGTAAAGGAACATTTTAAAACAGAGTTAAGAATTTCAGCTTTTGCTTTGCTACCCCAAGTTTCAGTTCCTGTCTCATTCATCAGTGGTTGAACACCAACTTTGGTGCCACCAACAGCCTTTACATAAGATAAGAATTTCTTTGGGTTTTGTGAAAGATGACATGACAATATTCTGTTACAGTAGTCATTGAAGGCTTCACCACATTACTCTTGACAGGAGGAATAACTATGTGAGAAAATCCCGCACTTGAACTTACGTACAATCAAAGATGAGATGAAACTATACTATAACAACAAGAGTCACAGAATCTCTACAAAAATCGGTAGTTGCCCTGCTATGCTAAGAGCAAATGTGGCATGTTGCTGCAGGCGAATCACCATGCCACTAGCAGCGGAGACACTCGGCATAAGGACGGCATCCTTCTGTCTTCATTTCACACTCACGCATGAATTTCGATGCGAGTGACTATCTCATATGCCGACTGTGGTGTCAGTGTGTAGCAATCGCTACAGGAACCCCCTTGGCGACAGCGGAGCATGGTAAGTCTTCTCTGTACTGGCAAGAAAATGAATGTTTCTTCCTGAACAAGTCATGCATTTTGCTTTTCTTGATGTGTTTGAGGTGGTGATGGAATGGGTGGCTGGATTGTAGCCCCTTCCTTCTCCTCTCTCTCAAAATCTTTGGCAGTGTAGTCAGGGCCTCTTTGAACATGAAGGCTGGCTTAACTCTATTAATTGAAACTGTAGCTTGTTTTCCATTAATGTCCATGGTACGTAAACTCCTGCACAGCACATGGAGTGGTCCAGTGTAGTAGAGTGGTTGCAGTGGTGGTTTGACAGTGTCTATGCAAAACATAACATGATTGCATGTGTCCAGATCCTTATGCATGACTATCATGTGCTGTCTATGCCTAGTTACTTGTACTGGTTTCATGCAATCCACAGTCTCACGTAAAGCAAGTAGAAATTGTGGTTGATCATTAACATCACGTATCTTTGTGGCATCAACAAATTCACCTAGTAGACACAGTGACTCTCCTTATGCAAGCTCTACTGGTGTAGCTTCAATGTCTGGCTTGAATGCAGTCCTCAGACCAAGTACGACAATGGGCAGTGCTGAAGTCCTTGTGGTCCGGTGGCACATCAGTGCTGCTTTCAAAGTGCGGTGCCATCTTCCAGCATGTCATTACTAGCTGGGTGGTACACAGTGGTCTTACGGTGCAAGTATCCACAGAACTTGGCTAGCTGCATGAACATTTCAGACTCAAACTGTCTCTCCCTGTCAGTTGGAGAGGGCAACCGAATCTGGCGATGCCATGTTGATGTGAAAGCTGCCGCTAGCATTTCTGCCAAAATTTCATCAGTAGGTACTGATTCCGACCAATACATCTAACTGTCGATCACTGTCGTTAAACAGTGACAGCTGTCGAAGGGAGGCTGTGGTCCTACCACGTCTAAGTGAACGTGAGCAAAACGTGTGCTGACATCTGGGAACTTCCCTATTGGAGCGGGTACGTGGTGGACAACTTTGCATAACTGGCAGTGCGGGCAAACTCTAGTCCACTGACGACAACCTCTGTCCATGCCTGGCCACACAAACCCCTTTGATACCACTTAACCAACATGCACACTCCAGGGTAACACAGGTTATGGACGTTGAATGCAGTTGTACATATGGTTGCGATCTGCCATGCAGTACATCACAGTAGACCTTTGCCAGTTTCGCCAGGAATGATGACCTGCTGCAATTTTAGCAAAGTTTTGTTGTTGCTTAATATTACTTGTAGTTCGGGCTCTTCTTGCTGCGTGACTGCTAGCTCTGTCATGTTCAGTGGTTGTGAAACACCAGATACTCTGGATGAGCAGTCAGCCACCACGTTGGTCAGTCCGGTGATGTGTTGCAAGTCTGCAGTGAATTGGCTTATAAGCTCGAGTTGAGAGTACTAACTTGGTGAACACATGTCACTGTTCTTACTGAAGGCGTATACCAATGGTTTGTGATTGTTATAAACTGCAAAATCCTGTGCCTTGACATGTGGTCTGAAGGGCTTGATCAATTGGTAGATGGCCAACAGCTCCCTATCATATGTGCTCCAGCACTGCTGTGAAGGCGTCAGTTTATGTGGAAAATATGCCAGCAGCTGCCATGCACCATCTACCCATTGTTGTAAAGCAGAGCTGACTGCAAACTGGCTGGCATCAACCATTAAGGCGAGCAAAGTGTCAAGTGTTGGGTGAGCCGGTAGGGTGACCTGAACATGACTGTCTTTCCCACTTTAAATGCCACATCCATACTCTCATTCCATTGCATGGGAGTGTTACCCCATACCTTTGCACCAAATAGTGCTGCATTTAACAGAGCTTGTTGCTCAGTGGTATGTGGTGACACTGGTAAAAATTCAGCATCCTGTGGTATCTGTGTAGCTCTTTTACGGTGGTAGGCTTTGGCAGTTGTGAGATGGCCTCTACTTTTTCTGGTAGTGGTGCCAAATGAGAGGACAATATGTGGTGGCATAGAATCAACTTCAGTCTGGCAAAATGGCATTTCGCAGTGTTTAAAACTATGCTGTAATTCTCCAGTCATTTAAAAACCTCACATAAGTGGCTGTGGTGCTGTTCTCTGGTTTCCGACTAAACCATCACATCATCCATGTATGCAAAGCAGAAAGGTAGTGCATGCTAGATGGAATCTATAAACCGCCGCCAGGTCTGTGACTCCTTCCGAACTTGAATGTCATAACTTTGACTCAAATAGTCTGAAGGGTATAACTGCAGCTGTCTTGGGAATGTCCTCTGGTGCGAGCGGGATCTGTGTGTAGGACTTCACACAATCAATGATGCTAAATAGTTTTGAGCCATGAAGAGCTTGATTATAGTCATGTAATAATGGTACAGGGTAGCGGTCGGGAATAGTCGTAGCATTCAGCACTCGATAATCGCCATATGGGTGCCAGGCTCCACCTTTTTTAGGTACTAGGTGTAATGCTGATGGCCATGGATTGGATGATAGGCAAATAATTCCCTCCTTCAACATAAGATGAAGCCCTGTCTTTGCTATTGGGAAGCGTCTGGGTGCTAATCTGGATGGGTGGCATGACACTTGTGGTCCATCAGTAATTTTGATGTGGTGGACAGTGCCATGCAACACATGTTGTGGTGTTCCCGGTCACCTAGTTAAGGCTGGAAAATCTTGTAAAATTGCACGGTACTCTTGGTCTGCTACTTGCACAAGGTTGATGCTACTGGTTCCAGTATCACAGTGATATCCAGTGGTTGTCAGACCAGTAATGCTGTCCACGAGGCAGGCATTAGATACATCAGGCAAATGTTTAAAATATTCTAAGAAGTCAGCGCCTATTATCACCTCAGCAATATCCGCTGCTGTGAAATTACATGTACATTGTCTACACAGGCCTAGATTTGCATCCTCATGCCGTGTACTGCAAGTTGGGATCTCTGTATTGTTAGCAGCTGCTAAGTTGACTGCTGAGAATGGCCTGCAGCAGTGGAGTGACTTTCTTTGTAAAATACGCAGATCAAATCCAGTATCAATTAGATATTTCCTTCCTGAGGTCTGATCAATTATAAATAGATGCTGAGAGGTGTTGTGGCAGTTGGTAGTGCCTACTGAAGACTGCCACTTCCATTTGGGAATGTGCATGGGTTTGTGCACTTTTCCGCCTGCTTGTCATATCTGTGGTGGTACCAGCAAACAGTGGGGTCAGACTCTGATGTGGTAAGTGAAGAAGAGCGCCTCCTGGAATGTCGCTGGCTACACCTGCTATGGTGGCTCATATTACTGTGTGAAAGCAAAGCAGCCATCTGTGCACTTAAGAGATCCACCTAGGGGCCAGGGCATTGTAATCAGCATGCAACACCGTAGGGATTATGGATGTAACACTGGAAGCAACAGTTACTGTACTGACCTGTGAGCACAGTGTGATAGCATCTTGAAGGCAGTCAGCAAGTTTTGCGACTGCGTCCAGTGACATGTCCAACTGTGTAGCAATGATGGCTTTTATCTGGGCTGGCAGACAGCCCAAATCATGCACAGGAGGTTGCCAGGAATGGTGCTGATGTCCACTTTGTTGCGAAGATGGTGAAGGTATTGTGAAGTTCTCCTGTTGCCCATTTCTTCTTGAGTCAATACCTGGAAAATGCGATCTTCCTGTGCAGCTGCTATATGCTGTATGAGTTCTGATTTTAATCTGTCATAGGCATTTTCCATTGGAGGAGCTGTTATTAAGTCTTGGACCTCTGTAGCATATCACTGGACAAGCTGGCTTATGACTAAAGAAAATTTTGTGTTGTGGTGGTTATTCTGGTGTAGCAAAAGCTTGCTTCCACCTGAGCAAACTACAATACATGATTTTGGGGTTAAAATGGTGGGAGGTGCACGGCCAGGCATGATACCGTAAATGGTTCCATCGATGTTTGCTACTTCCTTTAGAAAAATCACATTGGGGTCACCACTGACAAGAGGTGTAACTATGTGAGAAAATCCTGCACTTGAACTTCTGTACAATCAAAGATGAGATGGAACGTCAAACAGATTTATTAACTCTCCACATTCTCAGTTGTGTACAAGCACTACTACGACAAGAGTCACAGAACCTCTACAAATAACAAAGAGTAAATATCGGTAGTTTCCCTGCTATTCTAAGAGCAAATATGGCACAACACTGTAGGCGAATTACCGTGCCCCTAGTGGCGAAAATGCTCGGTGTAAGGACGGCATTCTCACATGTGAACTTCAACGTGAGTGACTATTGCAGGCGCTGAGTGCGGTGCCAGTGTGTAGCAGTTGCTACACTCTCTTGCCACCCAAACACGTTTCCTTCAGCATGTCTATCTATAGTCCTATACTTTTTTTTACACCTGTTTATGCAGAAGTCTCTGTTTCTTTACAATGACTGAATACCATGGAGGCTCCCTCCCATTATGCACCTTTCTACTGGATG
Organism: Schistocerca serialis cubense; assembly: GCF_023864345.2. Taxonomy (NCBI): domain Eukaryota; kingdom Metazoa; phylum Arthropoda; class Insecta; order Orthoptera; family Acrididae; genus Schistocerca; species Schistocerca serialis. The sequence continues at coordinate 153,483,019 of NC_064638.1, read as the reverse complement.
CATATCTATCCAGTGCATGGTCAACTATTCTTTTAATCTTGAGCCATAATCCTAGTACATGCTATAGCCCTGTGCTGAAAGTTTCAAGCTCCTCATTGAGATATGACATTACTGATTTTTCATCTAGTTTACTGAACATATACATCTTTCTTCTTGTTTTAGTTGTCCTTTGTACTTTGATAATCATATCATCATCACAGATACAAGTTTTGAAGCACACATTCTCAAAATGGTGGAGTCTATTTGTTGCCATTAGATCCAGTACATTTCCATCATTAGTGGGGTTCCAAACTATTCATTCTACATAATTTTCAGAGAAGGTATTTAGTAAAGTTTCAGAGGCTGTCTTATCACATTCACCATAGCAAAATTGTAATTTTCCCAATTGATTGTTGGATGATCAAAGTCTGGACCAATGATTACAGTATGAATGGGGAACATAAGTAAAAGCAAACTTGAGGTTTTCTCTAAAGTTTTTGGTTACACCAGGAGATGTGTCTGGTGGGTGATAGAAGGATCTAATTATCATTTTGTGCCAAAGCTCTGATACTGAGTCTTGCCCAAACAATTTTACATCAAGCTTCTATTTTTTTTGTCATGGTGGATTTGAATTCCTTGTCTACTGCAACAAATATACCATTTCCATTTCCCTCTTGTCTTTCCTCCCAATATACACTTAATTTTCCCCCAAAAAATCTCACTGTTACCATTTTCAGGTTTCAACCAGCTTTCTGTACCTGGTACTGTATGGGCTTCAATGCCTTTCAGGAGTGCTTCAAACTCTAGCAATTTGTTGGGAATGCTTTGGTAGTTAACCATTAGGATTTTACTATCCCCACCTGTGGCAGGCATTTCTTTTGATCTTACACAGATGCTTCTGGGTTTTCCTATGGCTATTGTTTTCTGGGTTGGGTGGACAATAATTTAATCCAAAAACCCCTTGCATGCACCTCACATGCAGTCAGCTACCTGGATGCGTAATGCACATGGACCCATTTGAGGGGGCCCTACAGTTCTCAAACCTATGACACAAGTCCAGGAAGTTGCAATCTTGCTTGTCACACAAATTTTGAAGTCTTGGTTTCAGTTCTTCCACTTGACTCAGAACCAAGGGCTGACAGTCAGTTATGGAGACAATGCGGCAAATTGGGAACTCAATGTGCAAGGCTGGTCTTCTCGTACTTCTCTGTCAGTTGCTGGAATGATCCAAGTTTGGCCTCAGAGTCCAGGCAAGAGGTTTCATTTATTCCAATGTTTGTCACAATCTGCAGCTGCTTGCATATCCTTGGAGTGGGCTTGAGTAAATTTGGTCACATGTCAATGATAGTGTGATTTCAGGTGTTGTGATGGTAGCTTGGTGAGTTGTTATTTTGGTAGGAGTTGCAGTAGAGGTGTTTGGTGAGGAAAAGCTGGAAGTGGGGGATAGTCAAAAGATGTAGTGGAAGACATGTAACAGGTCATGGGAATGACAGGGTAGGCAAAAGAGGCTACTGTGAATTCAGACAATACTGTTGGAAGAGGTGGGTGGTTATAGGGTGGTGGGCCAGAGGAAGTGCTCTACGTAGTGATAGTTGGAGCAAAGGAGGAGGTGGTGAAAATAACAGTGCTGGCTGGAGTGTCCATTATTGGTCAGTGGAAGCAGGGAAACAGGAGATCATGACCATGGTTACCGGTGGCAAACTATACCCAGGATAGCGGGGAAACATGGCAGCAACATCCGTTGTGATATAATGACAGTAGATGACGATGGTGGCAGTGGTGAAGACAGAGGCAGAGAAGGTAGTGAGTAGACTGCGGTGCTGGCAGTAGTGATGACAGTGACAGTAATGAATCAGGCAGAGAGGTGGTGCCAGCAATGCCTATGATTATGTGATGACAACTGAACACCATGACAATGGTGACGGTGACAAGAAAATGATGACATGCAAGGAGAAGATGTACGCACACGCAGAAGACAGTCTTGACAAACAAGCAAAGTACACAAGTGAACACACATGTATTGCAAAGCACAGGAGAGTGGCACTTACCAGTCTATGCACTATGAAAGTACCAACAAATGAAACTAGAGGGGAAAGCTTTCCATTTGGTTGGTGCTGATGACCAGAGTCGTTAACGCACCTCTGAGTGAGCACTTATACAGTGTCACTCTGGTTGCTCACAGTATAAGAACGTTTTCCATGCAGTTTACCTGTACACATTTATTTTGCTAACTTTGCACTCATTGTGTACTTAATGATTTGTAACATCAAACTATGTTACCACATTTCTCTTAACGTACATTTCTTACTAAAAAACATTGTTATTAATATCACATAAAGCACACTGTGTCAGTACAACTAGTGGCCAGCACCTGCAAGTAAATATTTTTAAAACAGTTTATCTGCAATATAAGTGTTAGTTTATTGAAAGAATAAAAGTCTTGCATCTGCAATTTTGTACACTACCAGGTAAATAGTTTAAAAAAATTACACTGATATAGAGTTATTCGGATTTAACATGCTAGCAGGCATAGTTGTATGATTTTGTTCTGGCTTTAAGTTCTATGTGGACAAGATATTTTAATAAGAAATATATGTGTCTTGAATGTCTGCTGCAGTTTTGTTGATGATATCATGGTTTCATTAACACATATTTGTGGAAAGACAATTTTATTGATATATAAGCAAGTCAAAATTGCTTGTAATTCTATTCAACAATGTACATAACATTAGCAGCATTTTATTTTCTTGTATTATCTTTTTATGGCAATGTTTATCATTCAGTAATACTGTATTCTGTTTTCATATAAATTTCCATACAAACTTTTGTCTTCTTTTGTACAACGAAAACTCTTTCATTAATGTATTCAATAAAACCAGCTATCTTCGTTTGACTCTTATCTGCTAGGTGGCACATTCTTCACAGTAAGCCACTGTGTTTGAAGTTGTATTTTGTTCATGATTGTATGAATCCACAGAACTTAGTCTTGGTATGTATTTTACTTTGTAAAACTCAATGTTCCCTATTGTAAAATGATACATATGTTCGTACATTGATTGTTTAGGTTCCACTTTTTCTGATTTTATTTTTATTTTAACACTGAATATCATCATTGTGTGATTGAAATTGATATGCAGTAATAATAAAAGACTGGTTTCAGTTTTATTTGACCAGTGCTGGAATTTCCCTTGTTTGCAACACTTGTGACGTTGTGTTCTGCCCACACATATAATATAAGGTACCTAGGAAAGCTGCTTTCTCAGATTGCTAGACAACAATTCAAGCAAATCACAGTAATAAATTTTTGTTACAATATGGGAAATAACAATACTTAACTTTGCATATTCATAAAGGTGTGTTGCAAGCAAATGATGACATGCAAAAATAAAGTCCATCGGTATATACAATTTCAATGCAAGAAAAACAATACAGTTCTTAAGTCAGTGCTGTATAATGGAATCTAATCTCAATCACCCTATTTGTCCAAATCTTCCCCTAAGAATGTTTTTAGTTGTTCAAATAGATTAGTGCTGCTGCCTAACCATTCCTGGTGGTCAAATCCAGGAAAAGGAAAATGTGCACTCCTCAAGTAAACACCTACAGCTCTCACTTCATGACTTTTATCATTTAAATTGTCATTGTTAACTAAAATCTGCACATTAATACTGTCCTATTCAGAATCTAAACTTTTGTCCATCTCCTGTTCTTGACTAACATGTCACCAAGATCACTCATTTTCAATGATTTACTAACAAACAAACATAAACAAAAAGTTTTTCACATGTCCTAAACACACTACACAGAGAAAAGTAAATAGTACTGATTTTGAAAAGTACTTATCTTGTTTGTTGTGAAGTTCTCATTGTTGATTGTCACATATTTGACTTTTGTTCCAAACTTAAGTTTCTACCCACACAGGTTAGCTCCAGCATTTATTTCTACAGATTTAATTCATTATTGTTGAGTCTATTTTCCATTTTATTTTCTTGTTTTTTGTACGTTTGGTGAACCTGAAATTTTAAACAGAATTAGCCCTTTGTCCAGTACCTCATATCCCAACTCTTCCACCATGCTGTTACATTTCTGTTTATTCTGTGTGACACTTCAATATTCCAGTCACTTTGAGATGTAACATATTCTTCTTTAAATGTAAAAAATTTATTGTTGTGGTCATCGTCCAAAGACTTGTTTGCTGCAGCTCTCCACGCTACTCTATCCTGTGTGAGCCTCTTCATCTTCGAATAACTACTACAACGTACATCTTTCTGAATGTGCTTACTGTATTCCTTTCTTGGTCTTTCTCTGTGATTTTACCGCCACAATCTCAAATACTAAATTTGTGATCCCTTGGTGTCTCAGAATGTGTCCTATCAACTTATCCCTTCTTTTGGTCAAGTTGTCCCACAAATTTCTTGTCTTCACAATTGTACTCAGTGCACCTCATTAGTTATGTGATCAGTCCATCTATTTCTCAGCTTTCTTCTGTAGCACCACATTTCAAATGCTTCTATTCTCATTTTATCTAAACTGTGTATTATCCATGTTTCACTTCCATACATGGCTACACTCCAGATGAATACCTTTAGAAAAGACTTCCTAACACTTAACTCTATATTCAATGTTAACAGATTTCTCTTCTTCAGAAATATTTTTCTTGCCACTCCCAGTCTACATTTTATAACCTCTCTACTTTGGCCATCACCAGTTATTTTGCTGCCCAGATAGCAAAACTAAATCACTGTGTTAAGTGCAACATTTCCTAATGTGATTCCCTAAGCATCACCTGATTTAATTCCAATACTTTCTATTATCCTTGGTTTGCTTTTGTTGATGTTGGTCCTATAACCTCTTTTCAAAACACTGTCCATTCCATTCAATTGCTCTTACAAGTCCTTTGCAGTCTCTGAAAGAACTATTACATCATCGGCAAACCTCAAAGTTTTTGGAAATTTCTTGGGTGTTCAGCCAAATACCTGATAAATTTTCAAGATTTACGTACACTGGGAAAACCCCAGATCACACCTCAAAGGTTTTACTTCTTATCCATGAACTTTAATTCATACTCCATTTTTTTCTTTGGTTTCCTTTACTGCTTGTTCAATGTACAGATTGGAATAACATTGGGGACAGGCTATAACCCTTCGCACTCCATTCTCAACCACTGCTTCCCTTTCATACCCCTCAACTCTTATTACTGCCATCTGGTTTCTATACAAGTTGTACATCACCTTTTGCTCCCTGTATAATACCCCTGCTATCTTCAGAATTTCAAAGAGAGTATTCCAATTAACATTGTCAAAAGCTTTCTGTAGGTCTACAAATGTTAAAATATGCTACACAAATAGAGAGGCTAATTCACAGGATAAAATTAAAACCATATGGTCAGTTGCGAAGGAAGTGTCTGGTCAGCAGCACAAGATTGATGATATAAAGTCAGTTTGCAGTAAAAATATTTCTGTTAGTGATAAATCACATATATGTACAGCACTTAACAATCATTTTATGAGCATTTCTGGTGAATTAAATAAAAATTTAGTTTCTACAGGGTATCATATAACTCTTTTGTCAAATGCCTTTCCGAGATTGATGTCTGAAATACACCTCTGTGATATAGACAAGGGGGAGATTGAGTCAATAATTAAATCACTGAAGACTAAGGACTCCCATAGACATGATGGAGTGCCTATCAGAATATTAAAGTACTGTGCTGCGCATGTTAGCCCTGTGTTTAGCCATATTTGTAATTTTTCCTTTAGGAATGGTCAGCTTCCTGAACAATTAAAGAACTGAGTAGTAAAGGTGAACAGTTAAAGAACTCAGTAAAGCTGCTTTATAAAAAGGGAGAAAGGGATAATGTAGGCAATTTTAGACCTATTTGTATGCTGTCAGTGTTCGCTAAAGTTATCGAAAAGGCTGTAAATGTAAGGATAATAGATCATTTTGTATCACACGATTTGCTATTGAAGGTGCAGTTCGACTTAACAAGTCATTTAACAAATGAAAGTGCTTTATTTTCTTTTCTCTGTGAGGTACTGGAAGTGTTAAACAAAAGGTTTTGAATGCTAGGCATATTTTTTGATTTAACTAAAGCATTTGATTGTGTTGATTACAAAATATTGCTCCAGAAGTTGGACCATTACGGAATACGGGGAATAGCTCACAATTGGTTCACCTCTTACTTTAGCAACAGACAGCAAAAGGTTGTTATTCACTGCATTGAGAAGGTTTGTGATGTGGGGTCTGAGAGGGGTATGCTCAGATGGGGGGTGTCCCAGGGATCAGTGTTGAGGCCACGCCTGTTCAGTTTCAAACAGTGCAGTTCATGACATAAGTTCATGGCTTGTAGAAAATAAACTAATGCTAAATCACAGTCAGACTCAATTTTTACAGTTTCTAACACATAATTCAACAAAACCTGACATTTTAATTTCACAAAACGGGCATATGATTAGTGAACAGTTCAAATCTCTAGGTATTCAGATAGATAGTAAATTGTTGTGGAAAGCCAAATTTCAGGATCTTGTTGAAAGACTTATTGCTGCCATTTTTTCTATTCAAATGGTATCTGAAGTAACTGATTTTTTGACACAAAAATTAGTTTACTTGCCATTTTTTCATTTGCTTATGTTATATGGTAGTATATATCGGGGTAACGCTTCCCATTCTAAAAGGATATTTTTGGCTCAGAAATGGGCGGTTCAGGCAATAAAAGATGTAAGTTTGTGAACCTCTTGTCAACCTCTGTTCACTAGTCTGGGTATTTTGATACTGGACTCTCAAAATAGATGTTCTTTACTGTCACTTCTTGTGAACAATATCAGCTTATTCCCAAGAATAAGCAGCTTTCACTTAGTTAATACTTGGCAGAAATCCAACATCCATTTGGATCTGACTTCCTTAACTCTTGTGCAGAAAGGTGTACAGTATACTGCTGGATTAATTTTCAGTAAATTACCACAAGAATTCAAAAATATTAGCAGTAATCCATGCGCTTTCAAATCAAAACTGGAGCTTCCTCATAGGTGACTCCTTCTATTATGTCGAGGAGTTCCTCAAAAAATTAACATGATTCTTGTTGTATTATTGATTGCATTTACTTAAACTTATGGCTTGACTTTTTTCAGGTTTATAAATATTTTAATTTTATTTGTTATTACTTTTATATCATACTTTCATGTACTGAGACATTTCATGACCTTGGAGGCGTGCTCCTCAATTTGGTCCTACAGAACTTGAAGTGTAAATAAAATAATAAATAAATTTGTTTGCCTTTCCTTAACCTATCTTATAAGATGCCGTAAGTCATAGGGCCTGTGTTGCCTCATGTGTTCCTACATTTCTCCAGAATCCAAACTGTTCTTCCCCAAGGTCTGCTTCTACCAGTATTTCCATTCTTCTGTGAAGAATTTTTGTTACATTCTTGTAACCATGACTTTTGAAACTTATAGTTCAGTAATTTTCACATCGGTCAGCAACTACTTTCTTTGGAATTGGAATCACCAAATTCTTCTTGGAGTCTGAGGGTATTTTCCCTGTGCCATGAATCTTACACACTGTATCGAAGAGTTTTGTCATGGCTGGCTCTCCAAAAGTTATTAGTAGCTCTTATGGAATCTCGTCTACTCCAGGCCATGTTCCAACTTAGATCTCTCAAACATTTATCAAATTATTCTCATAGTATCATTTATCCCATCTCATCTTCATTTATATCTACTTTGCTTTCTATAATATTGTTTTCAGGTTCATCTCCCTTGTATAGACCCTGTACATACTTCTACCACTTCTCAGCTTTCCCTTCTTTGCTTAGGACTGGTTTACCATCTGGCTTATTGATATTCACATAGCTGCTTCTCTTTTCTCCAAAAGCCTCTTTAATTTTCCTGTAGGTGGTATGTATCTTTCCCCTAGTGAAATATGCTTATAAATCCTTACATTTGTACTCTAGCCATTCCTGGTCAGCAATTTTGCACTTCCTGTAAATCTCATTTTTTAAAGACATTTGTATTACCTTTTGACTGCTTCATTTGCTGGGATTTTAAAATTTTCTCCTTTAATCAATTAAATTCAGTATCTTTTGTGTTATCCAAGAATTCATATTGGGCCTTATCTTTTTATCTATTTCATCCTTTGCTGCCTTTAATATTTCACCTCTTAAAGCTATCCATTTGTCTTGTACTGTATTCCTTTCCCCTGTTCTAGTCAACCATTTCCTGATGTTCCCTCTCTAGCTCTAAAAAACCACTGGTTCTTTCAACTTATTCAGGTCTTATGTCCTTAGTTTCCTTTCTGTTTCCAATTTGTATAGTTTTAATCTACAATTCATAGCCAATAAATTGTGGTTGTAATCCACATCTGCCCCTGAAAATGTCTTACAATCTGCTTCCTAAATCAGTGTCTACCCATTATGTTATCAATCTGAAACATTATAGTGTCTCCAGGTGTCTTCCAGGTATACAGGCTTCTTTTATGATTCTTAAACCAAGTGTTAGTGGTGTTTAAGTTATGCTCTACCAGACAGTTTCCTCTTTCATTCCTTTCCCCCAGTTCATATTCACCTACTATTATTCCTTCTGTTCCTTTTCCTATTATCAGATTCCAGTCCCCTGTAACAATTAAATTTTCATCTCATTTAACTATCTGAATAATTTCTTTTACCTCATCATACATTTCTTCAATCTCTTCAATTATCTGTGCAGCTAGTTGACATGTAAACTTGTATTACTGTAGCAGGAGTGGGCTTCATGTCAATCTGGGGTGAGATAATGGATTGACTATGCTGTTCATAGTAGCTTACCAATATTCCTATTTTCTTCTATGTGGTTAAACCCTCTCCTGCATTACCCCTCTTTTACTTTATATTTATATCTGTGAATTCATCTGACCAGAAGTCTTGTCCCTCCTGCCACCAAAGTTCACTAATTCCCACTGTATCTAACTTCAACCTAACCATTCCCCTTTTAAATTTTCTAACCTACTGTCCAATTAAGGGATCTAACATTCCACACTCTGATCCATAGAATGCCAGTTTTGTTTCTCATGATGACATACTTACATTAAGTTATTGCAGTCAAAATCATGATGAAATATGAACTGTATATGTGGGTGATGTAACTTGTCGTGAGATCTGCTCAGTGGCCTGGAGTTCTTGCCGAGAACTGGATTCATATTTTAGAGTCAATCAATGTGATATGTGAAATAAGAAACAGGTACACCTTAATATTTCTCATTGCAGGTTTATTGTACACTGTAACATACATATTGCATCATGAAACTTGCAAACAACAATGACCACTAGTGATCTGGGTTTCTTGCATCTACATAAATCCAAACAATGTGTGGTGGCTATCAGTAGTTACACAATCGATTGTCTCTGGAGCTTCAGCCAAAGATCTTTGCCTCTATGCTACTAAGCTCAATCTTGTTCTCATGTAATGTTGTTTGTGTTTCTTGGATTACTATCACCTCAGTCTTACTGTCAAGTGGTGAAGCATTCTCTTCTCCAGTGAGTATAGGTCCCAATTTCCCATAGTGGTAATCCAGATTTCACTGCTTCACACCCTTCTTTTTATGCATGACAGTGAGAAACAGTGCTGGACAATGGATTGGTTCCCTATGAGTGTCGTTTGATGTCTTTTACTCCAGACATCACCCACATTTCACAGCTGTGTTTCTTTGTGCAGTTACCAATTCAGCATCATCAAGCCCTGTTGTAAGACATGTCAGCACATGTATGTAACCTGAGCATGACAATGCTGCCATGGTAAGAACTAAATGCCATGCTGCCACCATACCACGGCTTTGGCTGGTAGCTATGTCCTGTGAATATTCTCCTCAGCGATGAGATCATTTCAGTATGAGCATAGTGCATTTTTGGCTGCAGTGGTACATCCTTCCCTGCCTTTGACTATACCATCACAACTGGTGAGAGACTTGTCTTTCATATATGAACAATGTTGCCTCATCCCATTTCAGGACCAGTCACAGCCGAACAATTTAAGCTGCTTCTCAACTGCTACAGCCATTCCGTCTGTACCAGTTGTGTCTTCATTTGTGTCTACCATATTGTGTTCCTCATGTGGCTATCTCCCAGCCTGCACCTTCATCAAGGCTATATGCCACTTGGACATTGTTGCTGCACTTTGGAAGTGTTCCAGATGCCTCCAAAATATCATTGCTACATACAGCCACTCTGCCCCCTGTCCATTCTATACTGAGTTCTTCCTCAGTAATGCAACAAGGTCATGTCGGACATTTCCCCAAGCTACCACAGCAGTTTAAAACTATTTGAAAACATGGTACACTTTGCTCAACAATATCCTGGACATACATGGCATCCACAATGATTACGCCAGATTTGTATGCTTAGGGTAGAGAACATTCAGACGTCTCAGTGACTTGTTTCTGACATCTCTATCCCCTTCAAAATATGGCAGTGTACATGTGATTATCGTAGAACACTTTTTCCATTCTCCTCTGAGAATGCTTTATGGCACATCACCCATGATGAGCACCTCAGAGACAAAACCCCTTCACTGCGCTGTTGGAGACTACATGCTCTCCTGGACCCAGAGATGATGCCTCATATTGCTCTATGGATATTATGGTTCATAACACTGGCTCATGAACTTCAAGTGTTCTTTACAAACTTTAATAATTTACTTTAATAACAATCTCCAATAGTTAAAACATGTGGGGCACTTGTGTTATCATTGTCCTCAGACAGTACTGTCATGTGCCATGGAGCCATTGGATGCTCAATGCTAGCTCACTAATCATGCTTTTCACATCATTTACCATCGTCAGCTCCTTCCTGCAACAAGTCGCTATGAGACAGACATTGTTGGTAGCAGTGCTTCAACCCCTGCCCCACCAACTCCTCCTTCATGGTCACATGGCAGAGATCATGCTAGATCTCATGCAACACCTGACAATGTCATGCTGCCGTCTGGGGACCAGCCCTTAGCATTACTAGCTCCTGCTTCCTCATCTACTCCAACTGCAGATACACTCTCTGACACTGCTAATCACCAGTAGGACCCAGCAGATGGTGCAGGTGACACCTGCCTTGCTCCACACCCCATCTGCCTGCAATGTTGGTTTCATGTGATGTTTGGCAATACTGCAAGAAACTGTGGCACCAAACCTCGTCACATGGGCCAATTTAAGCACATTGCTGCAACAGGGTGCTGTCTTCAGAATCAGTCATCATTCTCAGTGTCTCTCAGAGTTTATGTGTTTGATCTAGCAAATAATATCGAGTCCCTTGTCAACATGAGTGTAGATCTGAATGTCATCCCTCCCTCCTTTGCTCATTCAAGTCTTCTCCTGACATCAAAAGTTCTTTGAACAGCTAAGAGCTTTGATAGCACCATCCATGATGATGCCGATCTTTGGCTTCACCTTATGCCATATCTACAATTCTCTTGGACCTCACATGTGGTTGAAGTGGAGCATCCTGTCCTTAGGATTGATTTTCTTAAACATTTTGATCTCTCCCCTGAACTACATTCTGGTAACTTACTCCAACACACACCGAGCATGCAGATTATTTGTCCTGCAACCTTTCTCCTCCCTCATCTGCAGTTCAGTGGGTCCCCTTTGTTTGCACTACCTACGAATGCTCTTGCCTGACAGGTAACCTTGTCATCTCACTGGTAACATTCCACATGGGAATATATATATCTGACCAGAAGTCTTGTCCCCCCTGCCACCAAAGTTCACTAATTCCCACTGTATCTAACTTCAACCTAACCATTCCCCTTTTTAAATTTTCTAACCTACTGTCCAATTAAGGGATGTAACATTCCACACTCCGATCCATACACTTGTCTCTTTGCCTATATTGCTAGTCTCTGTACACATGCGTGCTAAATATGCTTGTTGACTGTGCAACGACTGTTAAATGTTCCACATATTATTGGGTGTGGTCATCCGTGATTCCACTTGCACTTTTAGTGTCATTTTCACTCTGAGTGCCGTACTATCCATCAAATAGGTCGCTGTGGCATGGTTTTCCTACGTGAGTGCAATGCATGTGCGTTTACTCTTCAAGTACCGATGCTGTGGCAAATAATTCACCTTTCATATGGCCCGGGAAGGATCTTCTCCATCGTATCCACATTTTCAGTGGGGTGAATACTGCACATCAACACCTGACATCAAGGAAAGTGATATTTGCACACTTGTAGTTTACTGACTAATATATCAGACATTGTGTAGCATAACATTACCAAAACTGATTCGTTGCACTATTGCACACACGTTTGGATACCACTATATATTTTGTCGTTCAGTTTGCTGTGAGAATTGTTTTAGTCCTGGAGGTTTTTTCCTTTTTTGTTAGTTTTTCAACTTCATCTTTTACATATGGCTCAATATACATTTAAAATTCACATAAAAATTTTTGACATAACAATGCATATTACAATGTCTTACATCTAAGGCTGACACTCCATCCATTATTTCTGTCAAATGTAGAAAATTCTCCGTGTTTATGTGCAATTTGTAGTCAGTAGGTACAGGTAAATGTTTTGTAGTTGCTCTGTGATGATGTATATTCTTATTCTTCATTTGATTGATGCAAAATATACACATAGACATACTAATAACTAAATCATTTCCTTGAGGTGTGGCCCATTTTTTTCATTCGGTACCTATAACACCCATCATAAATCTCTTCTTTTGCGCCGTGTCGATGCATTGGTCGCTGCAATGTAAAAAACTTATAACTAACTTGAAAACTAATTGTGTTTTGTAGCTCATAGGCCACACAGATACTCGGTCATCGCAGTTGTTTGCAGACTTTTTCATATTTCATTCTTATTTGTTTATATATTTATCTACTTGCATTTGTATTCCTTTTATTCATTTACCCTACAAAGAAAGTTACTTTGATATCTCCTACAGTATCTTATCCTTTTGTAAGCTAACATTTACTGTATGTTTTGCTGTAATGATTTCTGTTAATTCTAGTTACAGTGTTTATATTTTAGTATTGACACAACTTTGCATGTTGATATAAATGTAATATTATATTTCTTCATTACCTGATAATAAATATAGTAGTTACGTGTTATTATTTATTTTGAAATTGGGCTTAATACTTGTGCAGCTTTGTGTTTCTGTTTGGTTGTGCCATGAGTTAGCCTGTTGGGCTTGCGCAAGGTCAGTGTCTCTTCCGTAGTACTGATGTAAACATGCATTGTTGAGCATGCTGAGCTGAGTTGTATGCTGCTCCAGTTTGCATTTCGCTTCGTGTGAGGCTGTTTCTTAATTTCCTCCCAAACAAATGTTTGTCTTTGCTTACAAAACAAGAAAATTACTTGAGTTTATACACATTTCATGTAAAAATATACATAATAAGATTTCTTACTTATAAAACTATGACATTACTTATAAATACATTTTATTACAAGAAAACTGCTGTGCATTGTGTCACTACTTGTGAAAAGCTTTTAAGTCTTTGTGAGGGTGGAGATGTTTGTCTCTCCCTGTTCTTTCATATACCAACCTATAAGTTCCAGGACAAGGAATTTTTGCAGTAATATAGGGCCCTGAGTATAGTAATTACCATTTTTTGTTCAACTATCTGATCTTTGTTGATTTGGGATGTCTTCTCAAGAGGACTCGTTGCCCTTCGAAAAAAATGTGTAACTCATTTTAACTTTTTGTCGTATATTCTCTTTCTGTATTCTGCTCTATTCTCTAGTGTAATTATTGCTTGTCTGATTTTATTCTGCAATGTTAACTCTTTAGTAGATAATTTTGGTATGGGTGATTCCCATTCGTCATTTTGCTTTGTGTTAAACGTAAGTTGATTAGGAGTGAAACCTGTGGAAGAGTGGGGGAGATTGTTTACTATTTGCATAAATGGAGTAATGTATTTAATCCATCATGAATGTTTGTTATGAGTGTAACGCCCTTTCCACGGGACTTGCTTTAGGGTGGAAAAAACTTACCAAGATGTGTTTAATGCCCTGTGTGCTCATGAATTGTTTCCATTTTCTCCCTACGAAATAGGCTGCATTGTCTGTTAATATGACTTTTGGTTTCCATACTCTTCATAAATAATCCTCTTCAATTCTCCTTGTGATGCTACTGGCTGTAGTGGTTTTGATAGCATAAAGTTTGATGTATTTTGTGAAAATATCATAAAGAGCTATTATGTATGTGACACCACCTTTTGCTCAAGGATATGGCCCTGCGATATCCAGAGAAACCATTTCCAGTGGAGCTTTGGTTATTATGGGGTGTAGTTCTGTAAACTTTGACATATTGGATGGTTTTGTTCTTTGGAAAATAGCACACTTCTTAAATATTTGTGAAACATGTCATCGTATATTAGGAAAGTAACAAAGTTTGGAAATCTTGTCTGTACATTTTGTTACTCCGTAGTGTCCCCATACTTTGTGTGTGTGTTTGATAAATTCGTTGATATATTCCTCTGGAAGGCATACACACCAATGGTTAGAACTTTTGTACTTCGGTGGAACAAAACGCCTTTGTATAACTGATATCATTTACTTACATTTTGATTTGCATTGTGGTTAAGATTTTGTATTACCTTTTTCCACCTGTTGTCTTGCTGTTGTTTTATTCCCATTTGTTTGCAAAATTTTTTGTTGTCTGATTTTTGTGTACTACTTTGCATCAATAATGTATGGATTTCTGAATCTTGTTCAGACAGTTCACTGAACTCGTCTAGTCGATGCAGTAATCTGGATAATGCATCTGCAATAACATTCTGACTGCCCTTTGTGTATATTATTTCAAAATTGAATTCCTGCAGGTACAAACACCACCTCACTAGTCTTTGGTGTAACAGTTCACATGTTAAGAGAAAAGATAATGATTGGTAATCACAATAGACTTTAGTGTTTTTACGCCAAAGAAAATACTCAAATTTCTTGAATGCCCAAATTACTGCTAAACTTTAAGGTTCTGATATGGAATATGATCTTTCTGCCACTGATGAAGTTCTACTGGCAAAACTGATGACTTTGGGTATGGTTTTTCCTTTTTCTTCTTGTATCTGGAACAAACATGCCCCCAGCCCTTGAGACCAGGCGTCCATGCTGAAACAAAAGTCTTTGAACATGTCAGGATGACTCAAAATGTTTGCTGATATTAATGCATTTTTAATTTTGGTAATGTCCTCCTGGCATCTCTCATCCCATATCCAAGGCTTATTCTTTCTCGACAGGTTAAGTAGGACATCGCTATTCATAAGCTGCTGTTGTATAAATTTTTGGAAAAAGGAAGTTAGTCCTAGATATGCTTTCAATTGTTTTCTGTTCCTCGGGGGTGGGCAATTACGTATGGCATCTAGTCTCTTCGGGTCTGTTAATATACCCTGTTCTGATACAATATGTCCTAAAAATTTAACTTGTACTTTGACATAGTTAGATTTCTTTAGATTTGCTGTTACTCCATACTTTGTAAATCTCTGAAATATCTTTTCTATAATACTGATGTGTTCTGCCCAAGTTGATGTGGCTATTAACATATCATCAACATAAATGACAACTTTACTGAGCAATTCAGGTCGTAAGACCTTGTCCAAGGCTGACATAAATATGTCTGTGCTAATGTTTAAGCCAAAGGGTAGAACTTGAAATTCATAACTCCTGCCATTGCAGACAAATACTGTGTATTTTATACTCTCCTCATGTTACTTTATTTGCCAGTAAGATTTTTTAAGGTCAAGGGTGCTGAAATATTTGGTGTTATGAAATTTTAGCAATTGTTCATCTAAATTATCTGGTTTTGTTCTTACTAGTACTAAGATTTTGTTTATGCCTCTAGCATCTAAAACTAGTCATACTGATCCATCAGGTTTGCTAACTGGTAGTATTGGGCTGCAATATGGAGAAAATGATGGCTGTATGATTCTCCATTTGCACATTCTATTGATTTCCTGCTTAACTGCTTCACGCTTTGCCCACGGTATAGGATAAGACTTAACACAAAATGTTTCATGAGGATAGACATTAAGTTTATGTTCATAATCTTTGATTACTCCTGGAGTCTTATTAAAAACACTTGCATATTTAAAAAGTAAGTCAGAAAGCTCTTGTTGTTGTGTAGCATATAGAATATTTGCTTCATTCAATTTTTATTCTACTAATTCCTGGCTAACTTCAGTGTCATTCTTGTGTTCATTATCACATTTGTTCACAAAATACATGGTGGGATATGAATACAGTGACATGGGGTTCTCTGTTTACTTTGTCATACCTCTTCGGTGTGGTAATCAGGCTGATAGAAAATTTTCGGTCCTTCACAAAGAAATGGCACTTACCATTCCCTATGTCTATTTGTTTTTTGTAAGTTCTAAATGTGTCCATACCTATCAAGCAGTTGACTATATGTTTGTCTACTATTAAAAAATTACACTGCACAGAAAAATGTTTTGCCCCCATCGCTTATAAGGTCTATGGGGCTCAACTAAGACTGATTCGGGTTTTCATGTGGTGTAGTCTGATCTACTTCGGTACACGGGACAACTTCTGTCAGTTGTACTGTGTGATTGTTTCTCCAATGTGTATCATTTCCAGTTCACAACATGCTTTCTCATGTGTTCATATGGCTGTTGTGAAATGTTGCTGTATTGTGGTTTTGCTGTGCAAAGGTTGGCTGCGGTACGGCGTGTTGTATGCTATTGTTGTTGCTGCGCGCTGGCCACCGATGCGGCTGACTGTTTTTATTTACACGCAGTGCATAGTTTTCAGAGGAGGGATTGAAATTAGCTTGTGGATGGTAATTATTCCTCTTATACAGAAAGTTTTGTTTAAATCTCTTGTTCCTACCATTCCCATTCCCGTATCCATTACCATGGTTAATGTATCCTTGCGGTTGCGCGTATCAGCTTTGCTGTGTATTCGTGTCTGGCTTTTTGTATTGACCATTAAAGTTACGTTGTTGTGATGTTTGGCTGTCTGACATCCTATTTGTTACTACTTTCTCTTCATTTATTAGGTTGATTGAAACTAAAATGGATAGAAATTATTCTGTGTCAAGCTCAGGTGTAGTAATTAATTTTTCACGAATGTGTGACGGAAAACAATTTTTCAAAATTTTTAAAACATCCACATGAGAAATAGGATTCATCCAATAACGTGTTTTGTTGAGATACTTCTCAAAATATCTTTGCAAGGTACCATATTTGCTGTTAAAAGAGGCGGGGTTAAAAACCTCTCGCCTAAGTCTCCTGTACGGCTTCTGACCAGTATTTGTCAAGAAATGCCTGTTCAAATTGTAAATATGTGGTACAACACTCAGCTACCTCAGTTGCCCACAAAAGTACATCGCCTTGCGTGTACCCAACAACAAACCTGATCTTTTGTGCTTCCGTCCAATTTCTAGGAAACATATGTGGAAAAGCACTAATAAACACAACAGGATTCATCTTCTTACCTTCACTTGTAAATGTCAGAAATTGACAGTGTCTTAATAGACTTTTGTCAGCAAATATAGTGGACAAGCTGTTTGCATTTTGTGCTGTGTTTACATAGCTGCCATCTTGCAAATTGGTGTTCACTTTGTCGATAATGTCATTTTCCTTTCGTTGAATAACCCTTTCAACTACATCATTGATTAAATTACATTCCTTCACTACCTTTGCCGCTGCGGAACTAGTTTTGTCTAAAGTACCTGCTTCAGGTTGTGTAATCACGTCAGATAAATTTTCATTAATTTTGTCTCTTTCATTTTTGGCACAGACTGATTCGATTTCAAGTGATGCTACTTTTCAAGTGAGTTTATCTATTGCTGCTGGTATATTTTCCTAATTCTTGTGCAGTTTGTTTACTACACTAGAGATGTTCTTTACTGTGGTAGTTAATTGTGTTTGTGTAGCTTCCAGATTTGTGTGTGTATCTTTCATCGCTTTTATTTGCTGCTCTACTGTATCATTCTGCTTATTAAGAGTGTCTAATTTCTGTTTTATAGCCGTGATGTCATTGTTTACTTCGGAAAGTAAATCTTGCTTTAGCTGTTTTTCCATGTCTTTGAATTTTACATTCATTTCCACATGAAAATTCTTAGTCAAATCGCTGATCTGTTATGTGACTGTATCCCAAAAATCTTTTAAAACTTGTTTTTGCTCTTGTTTTATGTTGTTTATGTCTTGTGTGACTATGTTAATGTTGTGCGACAAACTGTCAAATTTTGTATTTATGTCTGCACACAAATTGGTGTTATTGGTGTTTGTATTTTTTATTTCTTTGATCAAGCTATCAAGTTTTTGAAGACTAGCAAAAAGTGTGCTGTTTTGGTTGCTGTCTAATGTACGTTGGTTATTGACAACTGTACTCTGCAAATCAACATTTGAATTTTGTGTGATCGGTGATGGTAAAGTGTCATAAAAAATGATGTTATCTGCACTTTCTATGCTTTGCTGTGAGAACAGAATGCTGCTCGTGGAGATACGTGGTGTAGTTTCATCTATTGTCTTCAACATATCATCATAGTTAGAACTCTGTGTAAGTTCACTAGCACTTGTTACTTCGGTTATGTTCATCTCTGACCTACTTAATACTTCTGAGTGTGGAAGACATGGTGCTGGTACTTCAGATGTTCTATCCTGCAATTGTATGCCATCTTGGCTCATTGCGTTTTCGCCATTGTCAACAATAATGAAAACTGATTTTTGTGCCATTTTGCTTGAATATTAAAATTAAAATTTTGAAAAATAGGAAATTGAAATATATTATTTTTGTGAATTTAAACATGTGATTTACGTGTCATTCTCAATGAGGAGAGCAAAAAATTATGAGCATGTAGTGGTAGTGGACGTCAATACATTCCTCAGTAGAAGCGATTATATAAAGCATGGACTTCACTTATGAATGGTAGGCAAAGAGAAATTATGTAGACATTTACAACCAGCAGTAAGTGCCAATCTGCAAATACCAGCTCTAACATACATACAATGTGAAGATCTTTCAGCAAATATGACAGTGAAAACACAAGAAAAATCAGCAGCAGAAACGGACTTATCCAACTCGATAGTTATGAAAGATAAATGAGGAGGTGCAAGAAAGAACTGTACTACACCTTCATCACTCAAAGAAGACAGAGCGAAACAAAACTACCATTGACTAAACCAGGCTGTGATACTGGCAAAAGCATCTAACCCAAAAAAAAGCAACAGAACCAAGTTCCACACCCAAAGATATTCAAGATACAACAAGGGGCACTGGAAACCAGAAGCAGTACCTACAGCAGACCCACTAAGGACATCATCAGATCCAGTCTTAAACGTATCACCAAGGACATCTAATTTTACATGTATCAGTGAACACTAACAATCAACTACTACCACCCCAGCAACAGGAGGAAGTTCAGCAATTCCAGTGAGAAGAAATGTAAGGCGACCATGTCATCTAAAAGATTTTTTATTCCCAAAGAGCCTCAAGACCAAATTAGGATAACTAGCGCACCTATCAACACCACCTCCAGTAGCAGTCCTTGCAGCAAAAACAGAAACCACCTCAACATTTACATGTTTACATTGAATCACAATGTAGACAAGTGTAATGTACTGCGAATACACAGAAAGAAAGATCCTTTATCATTTAGCTACAAAATAGCAGGTCAGCAACTGGAAGCAGTTAATACCATAAATTATCTGGGAGTACGCATTAGGAGTGATTTAAAATGGAATGATCATATAATGTTGATCGTCGGTAAAGCAGATGCCAGACTGACGTTCATTGGAAGAATCCTAAGGAAATGCAATCCGAAAACAAAGGAAGTAGGTTACAGTACGCTTGTTCGCCCACTGCTTGAATACTGCTCAGCAGTGTGGGATCCGTACCAGATAGGGTTGATAGAAGATATAGAGAAGATCCAACGGAGAGCAGCGCGCTTCGTTACAGGATCATTTAGTAATCGCGAAAGCGTTACGGAGATGATAGATAAACTCCAGTGGAAGACTCTGCAGGAGAGACGCTCAGTAGCTCGGTACGGGCTTTTGTCAAAGTTTCGAGAACATACCTTCACCGAAGAGTCAAGCAGTATATTGCTCCCTCCTACGTATATCTCGCGAAGAGACCATGAGGATAAAATCAGAGAGATTAGAGCCCACACAGAGGCATACCGACAATCCTCCTTTCCACGAACAATACGAGAATGGAATAGAAGGGAGAACCGATAGAGGTACTCAAGGTACCCTCCGCCACACACCGTCAGGTGGCTTGCAGAGTATGGATGTAGATGTAGATGTAGATGTAGAACATCGACCACACAAGTAAAATGACCAGAGAGAGGGAGAACTGCCCCTTTTCACCATCAGGACATTTTCTTATGACCAATGGAAGAAACCAACTCATGCTTCTAGATGAGAATGAAGATTTCTCACACAATTTAAATTCAGGAATAAAGGTAAGTGGTCAACCAAGTACAATCAGAACAAACCTAAAATCTCACCATGTCATTCTTCATCAGAATATACAGTCACTTAGGAATAAAGTAAGAGAGCTTGAAATCTTACTATAAAGTAAACTCAGATACGTTAATATACTGTGCTTAAGTGAACACTGGCTGAAAGAAAATCAGTTAAAGGCAGTGAAAATAACAGATTATGTGTTAGCAGCAAAAACTTGTAGAAATAAGTTTACACGTGGAGGGAACTGCATATACATAAAGAAAGATATTGAATTCAATAACTTAGACAATGCTGAATCCTTAAACACTGAGAAAGATTTTGAAATATCAGGCATAGAAATTCCAGCATTCAAGTTAATTGTAATATGTTTATACAGATCTTCAGATACCCACCTAAAAAAATTACTAAATAAAGTAGTACAAATTTAAAAACAGTTCTTATATGTGGAGACCTAAATGTAGACTTTAATAAGCAAAGCAGTTGAAAATGTGAGCTGATGAACATATTAACAGCCAATAATTTGGAGATTACAATCCACTCCCCTACACGTAAAACGAATCATTCTAGCACTACCATAGACCAAATAATAATAATAAGCTCCAAAACAAAATATAAATCAGTTGTAATAGAAGCTGGACTGGCAGACCATCATGTACAGGCTATAAGCTTTTGTGTAAACACTAATCCATCCTATAATTATATGAGGAAGACTACACACATGGGCAGAACTTTCAGTAATACTGCAGTACAAACATTCCAGAATTATCTTCAACAAGAATCATGGGAGATAGTGTATAGTACAGAAAATATTTCTGGTAAGTTTCAGACATTCATGAATATTTTTAGGTATTATTTTGATCTTGCTTTTCCATTGAAAGCCAAAACAATGCAAACCACTAAAAGCAACAAGTGGATTGCTAGTGGTATAAGGAAATCTTGTGTTAGAAAATGGTACCTTCACAATATTGCAAGAAGCTACAACACAACTCAGGAGTTTGATAGTTACTTCAAAAACTATAAATCTATCTTAAATAAAACAATAAAGGAGGCAAAGAAACGATACAATGATAAATACATAGAAGACGCTTCAAACAGAACCAAAGCAATCTGGCAAGTTGTAAAAAAAGAAACCAAATCTTACAAAAGTAGAGTTAATAATATAGTATTAAAGGCTGGCTTGGATAACATTAATAACCCACAGGAAGTAGCTAATATGTTTAATAACTATTTTATAAATGTAACAGAGAAACTACTACAACAGACTTCTAATAGAAAACAGCATACGGAAACAGGGAAAAAAGTCTCAAGCAGATCAATGTTTCTGTACCCAACAAATGTAGAAGTAGTACAGGTTACAATAAAAAGTCTCAAAATAAAACACTCTGCAGGTGTAGATGATATACCTGATTTCATTATAAAGAAGTGTGAGGACGTAAAACCATTATACAAGAAAGGAAACAAAGATGATATTTCCAACTACAGACCACTGGCACCTCTGTCTGTTTTCTCAAAAATATTAGAAAGACTTTTCAATAAGAGGCTAACAGACTTCTTAGAGGTAAATGGCATTCTGTCAGAATCTCAACATGGATTTAGAGCAAACCGCTCAACCGAATCTGCAGTTCACTCCTTTCTATTAGAGGCACTGATAGCATTAGACAACAAAAAACTTACCATGGGCATATTTTTAGATTTTCAAAGGCATTTTACACCATAAATCATGACAAATTGCTACACAAGCTAGAAAATCTTGGCATTAGGGGAACAGCTAACAACTGGCTCAGCTCTTATCTTAAGAACAGGGAACAATATGTGGAAATAGATCAAGAAAGGGACAATGTCATCAAGAAATATAATTCCAAGCTACTGACTGTTAAATATGGAGTGCCACAAGGATCAGTAATGGGTCCTGTTCTGTTCTTACTCTATGTAAATGACCTAAACATAAGCAATGACAGCAGTAAAATATATCAATTTGCTGATGATACGAGTGTTCTAATTACAGGAAACTCAAAAGAAACTCTTGTAAAAAACATAAAAGAAGCCACTGACAGGCTAACATCTTACTTTGATGACAATGATTTAATAATAAACACTGAAAAATCTGTAGCTATGGATATACACACAGTACAAACTAAAAATCTGATATCACCCAATCTAGAGCTATACGGACAGACAATTGCCAAAACAGTCTGTACCAAATTTCTTGGACTTAATCTACAAGACAACTTGAAATGGAAAGCACATATTGAGCAAATGAACAAAAAATTAAGTACTTCTTGTTTTGTGCTGTGTACATTAAAAAAATGTACCAGCTACAACGCCCTTCAGTGTGTATATTATGCAGTTGTACACCTCCGATATGGGATTGTGTTCTGGAGAAATTCTGGAGATGCCATCAAAACATTCAAAATTCAAAAAAGAAATTGTAAGAATAATGGAAGGGGTAGATAATCGCAAATCATGTAGACCATTATTTCAAAAAAGGATGATCCTGCAACTTCCTTGTATACATATACTTGAAAATATAATGTATTTAAAGCAAAACTTACATACAAAAAGACCACTCATCACTCAAAATCACACAGTACACCACTATGATACAAGACAAAATTTGGATGTAGATGTTCAAAGTGCCAACACAAAGTTATTTCAAAACAGCCTTATCCATCCTAGTATCAAACTATACAATGTCTTACCAGATACCATTAAACACATACAAAACATTGGTCACTTCAAATCTAAACTGAAGTCGTACTTGGTTGATCACTGCTTTTACACAGTAAATGAATACCTACAAAACAAAATTTTTGTTTGTTTACCCAATGTAGTCTCATTGAGAAGAAAATTTGTACTTTATCTCTCTGTATATAGTGTAACAACATTTATTTAAGTATTCATCATTAACTGATATATTAATGTGTGTTATTATATACAAAGGGATAAGAAGTGCAATAGTATTGAAGGAAATTGTCCGAGATCCGAAATGTGAAATAATTTGGGTGAAGGTCACGGTTAAAGTAGGATCAGACATGGTAATTGGATGTCTCTATAGGCCCCCTGGCTCAGCAGCTGTTGTGGCTGAGCACCTGAAGGATAATTTGGAAAATATTTCGAGTAGATTTCCCCAACATGTTATAGTTCTGGGTGGAGATTTTAATTTGCCAGATATAGACTGGGAGACTCAAACGTTCATAATGGGTGGCATAGACAAAGAATCCAGTGAAATTTTTTTAAGTGCTTTATCTGAAAACTACCTAGAGCAGTTAAACAGAGAACCGACTCATGGTGATAACATATTAGACCTTCTGGTGACAAACATACCCGAACTATTTGAAACAGTTAACACAGAACAGGGATTCAGCGATCATAAAGTGGTTACTGTATCAATGATTTCAGCCATAAATAGAAATATTAAAAAAGGTAGGAAGATTTTTCTGTTTAGCAAAAGTGACAAAAAGCAGATTACAGAGCACCTGACAGCTCAACACAAAAGTTTTGTCTCGAGTACAGATAGTGTTGAGGATCAGTGGCCAAAGTTCAAAACCATAGTACAATATGCGTTGGATGAGTATGTGCCAAGCAAGATCGTAAGAGATGGAAAAGAGCCACCATGGTACAACAACCGAATCAGAAAACTGCTGTGGAAGCAAAGGGAACTTCACAGCAAACATAAACATAGCCAAAGCCTTACAGACAAACAAAAATTACGTGAAGTGAAATGTAGTGTGGGTAGGGCTATGTGAGAGGCGTTCAATGAATTCAAAAGTAAAGTTCTATGTACTGACTTGGCAGAAAATCCTAAGAAATTTTGGTCTTATGTCAAAGTGGTAGGTGGATCAAAACAAAATGTTCAGACACTCTGTGACCAAAATGGTACTGAAACAGAGGATGACAGACTAAAGGCCAAAATACTAAATGTCTTTTTCCAAAGCTGCAGGGAGACTGCACTGTAGTTCCTTCTCTAGATTGTTGCACAGATAACAAAATGGTAGATATCAAAATAGACAATAGAGGGATAGAGAAACAATTAAAATCGCTCAAAAGAGGAAAGTTTGCTGGACCTGATGGGATACCAGTTCGATTTTACACAGAGTACATGAAGGAACTTGCCCCCTTCTTCCAGCGGTGTACCGTAGGTCTCTAGAAGAGCGTAGCATTCCAAAGGATTGGAAAAGGGCACAGGTCATCCCCATTTTCAAGAAGGGACATCGAACAGATGTACTGAACTACAGACCTATATCTCTAACTTCGATCAGTTGTAGAATTTTGGAACATGTGTTATGTTAGAGTATGATGACTTTTCTGGAGACTAGAAATCTACTCTGTAGGAATCAGCATGGGTTTCGAAAAAGACGATCATGTGAAACCCAGCTCGCGCTATTCATTCATGAGACTCAGAGGGCCATAGACATGGGTTCCCAGGTAGATGCTGTGTTTCTTGACTTCCGCAAGGTGTTCGATACAGTTCCCCACAGTCGTTTGATGAACAAAGTAAGAGCATTGAAGAGTTCCTAGATAACAGAACGCAGCATGTCATTCTCAATGGAGAGAAGTCTTCCAAAGTAAGAGTGATTTCAGGTGTTTTGCAGGGGAGTGTCGTAGGACCGTTGCTATTCACAATATACATAAATGACCTCGTGGATGACATCAGAAGTTCACTGAGGCTTTTTGCGGATGATGCTGTGGTATATCGAGAGGTTGTAACAATGGAAAATTGTACTGAAATGCAGGAGGATCTGCATGCATGGTGCAGGGAATGGCAATTGAATCTCAATGTAGACAAGTGTAATGTGCTGTGAATACATAGAAAGATAGATACCTTATCATTTAGCTACAAAATAGCAGGTCAGCAACTGGAAGCAGTTAATTTCATAAATTATCTGGGAGTACACATTAGGAGTGATTTAAAATGGAATGATCATATAAAGTTGATCGTTGGTGAAGCAGATGCCACACTGAGATTCAGTGGAAGAATCCTAAGGAAATGCAATCTGAAAACAAGGGAAGTAGGTTACAGTACGCTTGTTCACCCACTGCTTGAATACTGCTCAGCAGTGTGGGATCCGTACCAGATAGAATTGATAGATGAGATAGAGAGGATCCAATTGAGAGCAGCTCGCTTCGTTACAGGATCATTTAGTAATCACGAAAGCGTTACGGAGATGATAGATAAACTCCAGTGGAAGACTCTGCAGGAGTATGAGCTTTTGTTGAAGTTTCGAGAACATACCTTCACCGAAGAGTCAAGCAGTGTATTGCTCCCCCTTACGTATATCTCACAAAGAGACCATGAGGATAAAATCAGAGAGATTAGAGCCCACACAGAAGCATACCGACAATCCTTCTTTCCACGAACAATACGGGACTGGAATAGAAGGGAAAACCAATAGAGGTACTCAAGGTACCCTCCGCCACACACAGTCAAGTGGCTTGCGGAGT
Organism: Schistocerca serialis cubense; assembly: GCF_023864345.2. Taxonomy (NCBI): domain Eukaryota; kingdom Metazoa; phylum Arthropoda; class Insecta; order Orthoptera; family Acrididae; genus Schistocerca; species Schistocerca serialis. The sequence continues at coordinate 153,457,209 of NC_064638.1, read as the reverse complement.
ATGGATGTAGATGTAGATGAAGATATGTAAAACTGTTAATATTAACAAAAAAAATCCAAATATCTCTTGCACATTGTGCAGCTGTTGATGAAAATGGACCAATAAATCAAATCAATCAATCAATCAATCATCAAGCGTTAAATAGTTACTTTTACGATGCACAAAATGTTATGACACAAAAAGTTCAAACTTTTCTCTTACTGCTGATAACATAAAATTTCTGAAAAATTCACTACAATGCATTTAGAAAAGGAAATTAAAGGAAGGCTACTTCCAATTATTATGCAGGGGATGCTACCAAGCACAGCTAAGCAAGCCGTTGCATAGCGGTCCTACCTTTGCTGCGATGAAACAAAAAGTGTATTTCCAAAATTTTCCACAAATTCCAGTTTCTTTTTGCTTCCTTTTTGAATGGGTTTTCTCCACAAGAATATTTGGTTCTGATTATTTTGCTCCCAGTCGTGATGTTGCACATGAAAATTTGAAAATAATTAGTACATACAAAAAAAAATCTCATACAGTGTCATAAATAATTTTGAATAATTTACACAACTGTTTTCATGGCTTTCTCAATGTCATGTCACCAGGTCGGCAGTTGTGCAAATTTAAACAAATTGCTTGTATTACTCTTGGAATACTTGATTTTTTTTTAGTTTTTGGAGGGAATAAATTGTCTTTCACTTTTAATTTATAAATCTCATAAAATGTGAGCCAGTTGGGTCATGATCTTACTTCTGGTGTCCTTGGTTATATTCATCTTCTTCTGCCATAACCATAAGTATTCTCTTGACCATGTGTTTAACATTAGTTCTTGATTGGGCTTCTTCTACTAATGCAGGCCACTGACATCGAGATGATGCGCGTAAGAAAGGAAAACTTTCTTCATTTTGCACAAATAATTATTATTATTCAGCCAACACAAATGGCTAACACACATATTTTACAAAAATGCGTCTTCTCCACTTGTGAACTAAAGTCAGAGTCTCTCTCTCTCTTTTAAAAAAAAAAAAAAAAAAAAAAAAAAAAAAAAAAAAAAAAAAAAAAAAAAAACTGGGGGGGGGGGGGAGGGGGAATGATTTTTTTATCATTTGTTATCTGCCTTCCAGCAAAATATATCTTTATTGGCGCTTACAGCAGCTGCACTAATAATTATTATCATTGGTTTTAAACTTTTGTCATAGCTTGTTGGGGCTTTTCTTTATGTACCTATACACACCCTCTGTCAGCTGATCACCGATGCATAAGCCAACCTGGTGCATGCTCTCTGTAGACTCAATGACCTCACCTCTGTGCAGAAGCCTCCTGTTGAGGGCTCCAACTGTGCATCTGCCACTACCTCATAACTGCCTACAATGCAGACATTTCAGGTCAGTGACAACAAACTATCAATGTTTCATGTGAAAATCTACACATGCAGTGCTTCCGAGTCCTACAGACACATTCATTGGCATTATATTGAATGGTACCTGTTATAGGTTATCCATGACAGAAGGTTCTTCTATCCATTACAAAGCTAAATGTGTCACAGGTAAAAAATTTTGCCATGTGGTTTCCATGTAAGGACTCTTAGATTTAGGTATGGTGCACTCATATGATATCAGTTGGTCATCATCCATCTGCCTGGTTTCTAAGAAAGACGGTACATTTAGGTTATGTGGAGACTGTCCATTGTTGTGCACAACTAGCCAACCCTTCACAGTCTGGACTTTGTGCAGCAGCTCCATGGCACACAGTTCTTTAGTGTTATTGGCTGTCAAAAAGTTTAACATCTGATACTATGCACAAGGATGATATTCCAAAAACTGCCATCATCACACAGTTCGGTCTGTCTGAGTATTACATTATTCCTTATGATCTGAAGACCACTGCCCAAACTTGGCAACAATTTATCGACTCTGTACAGCTTTCCTTACCTTTCTACTAAACTTACCTAGATGTTCTTCTCTGCCTCCACCAAAGAGCATGAGCGGCACTTACCTTAGGTATTCAAAATTCTCTCTCAATGGCATCAACCACAACAAGTCAACTTTGATGCTGTAGTGTCAACTTCCTTGGTTACGCCATCACTTCTGATGGATTCCGGCCAATGCCTAACCACATAGCTTTCAATAATGAAATACCTCCATCTGAAACTTATTGTGACCTCATACAGTTTCTTGGCATGGTGAACTTTTTCTGGCTTTGTATTCCTCTGCTACTCTTAAAGCTCCACTGGCAAATACCCTGGTGGGATTGTGGATTGTAGTATATTTGTCTTATTATTATATAATCTAAATCATTTGATTCAGGTACAAGAGACACATCAAGTTATTGTGAAATTTCACCACAAAGAACGAACAGCTGATGTTAACAAACCGCTTAATAATAATACAATTTTGTTATACAGGGTGTCCTATTTAGTTTGACTACCCTAAATAACCATTTGTCCAGATGCAAATTACGAAATGTTTCAAACTAATGTTCTTTAGCCGTCAGGGATACATCAATCAGCATGATTGCCTTTGTTGTAGGTTTGTTTTTTACAAAGATACGAACAGCAGTATGACTTTTTTAAATGTTCCCCTGTATTTTTTATTCAGTAATTCACTTCCCCTCCTAAAGACCTATTCAAAAATGTATCACAGTGTACCATTCACTGAAACACAACGTTATTAATTACATAACACAACACTGATGTTGACGCTCCGAGCGCTTAGTGCAGGTACTTGGGGTAATGGAACACATCCACGTGCTGATGTTGACAGAGGACAAATGCAACATAAGTAGAATGCACACCTGTCATTCTGTCAACCATTATCAGTTGAAGTGTTGTGTGAGTAGACTGTACACCAATGAAGAGAAGGTTGAAATGCTACTCATCTATGGGGAATGAAAGTTAGCAGAGCAGTAATTGCAATACTGTTTTCATATGTACGGGTACATTTAGTGCAGTAGTTTAGTCCTTTTAAATACTGTTGTGTAGAGTGGGCATACAATAAAGGCTGTCCTTCCTACAAATTGCATCAACATAAGATTTTTTTTATTGTTGTTGAAGGTAAGCAAAATGCTACCTACACAGGCAGCAGAACTGTACAGAGAGCAATATCCTGACAAGAACCCACCTTCCTAATGGATGTTTTCTTAGGAAACAGGAAGTTTCAGTCCATGACAGTACAGTCGTCATAGCACTCGCACAGACAAAGCTGCCAAAGTTGCTGTTCTCGCTTCTGTTGCTATGAATCCTCTTGTGAGCACATGACAGCTTGAACACGAGATTGGCATTTCTAAAAACCAATGTACATTGTATTCTTACACGTCACCAGTTCCATCCTTACCATGTACACCTACATCAAGAATTTCATGAGAATGATTTTCAGAATCGTGTACAGTTCTGTCAGTAGGCACAGCAGCAAATCCTCAGCAACCCGAACTTCTTCTCCAGTGTTCTATTTATTGATGAATGTTCTTTCTCAAAGGGCAGGTAAGTAATTTGAACATGCATTATTGGTCCAGTGACAACCCATGATGGCTTAGACAGGTGGAACATCAACGTCAATGGAGAGTTAATGTCTGGTGTGGGATGCTTGGTACTGCAATTATTGGCCCTTATTTCATCAGTGGTAGTCTAATAGTCACAGCATATGCCAACTTTCTCAGACGAATTCTTCCTCCTCACCGGATGAAACACCGCTAAGAACCTGAATGCTTATGTGGTATCAACACGATGGATGTCCAGCACATAATGCCTTGCATGCACGTCATGTTCTGAACTGAAGGTCCCCTGCCAGATGGATTGGTCAAGGAGGAACAGTTACTTGGCCTGATAGGTCTCCTGATTTAAATTCTCTGGACTTTTTTCTTTTGGGATGCATTAAAGATGTTGTCTATCACAATATTCCAACAACTCCAGAGGACATGCAGGAAGGCATCCTGCTTGCTTGTAATTCTCTTCAGCAGGCAATACTGGAAGCAGTAAATAATTCTTTCATTCAATGAGTGCACCAGCGTATTGGTGTCCAGGGTCACCACTCTGAGTGCCTTTGAATGTTCTACTGCTGGGCAATGGGACAGGAGAGTCAAAGTCAATTTTGTGCTATGTTTTTACTTGGTGTTCATTTGTTTTCTGGCAACTCCAGCAAGTGGACAACTTTGTGATACTGGGCTCAAAGTCAATTTTGTATTATGTAATTAATAACGTTGTGTTTCAGTGAATGGTACACTGTAATTCATTTTTGAATAGGTCTTTAGGAGAGGAAATGAATTACCAAATAAAAAATACAGGGTGCCATTTAAAAAAGTCATACCACTGTTCATATCTGTTTAAAAAATAAAACTACTATGACGGCAGTCATGTTGATTGATGTCCCCTGATGGCTAAAGAACATTTGTTTGAAACATTTTGTAATTTGCATCTGGACAAACAGTTACTTAGGGTGTTCAAGATAAATGGGACACCCTGTATGTACATACAATAAAATCTAACACTTAATGACCTATTGCTCAAATTGTCATTTCATCCTCTGTGAATTCTTCTATTGAATAGTAGCACATTTCCCGCGGAATCTGCTGTAGCCTCATTTTTAAAATTTCTGGCTTCATATTAAATGTGTTTTTGCTCATTAACTTATTATATATTGTCATCCCCATGTACTAATGTAGTCCATGCGTGTAATTTCAACTGTTGTGTAGGCAGCATAAAATTATTTTTATTTCTTGTGTTATATGTATGGTTAAAATGATTCTCCTCAAATAATTTTTGTCTGCTGTGTAGGAAGATTTTGATTTCGTAAATGTACATGGGGGTAATAGTTAAAATTCTTAGTTTCTGAAATAATGGGTGACAAGACTCTGTTGTGCAGTACACATGTATCGGCAAAAACACTTCCAGTGGGTGTAAGATGCAATGGTCCGAAGACATGATTCACGTATTCAATGACTTCAATAGATATCTTACAGACACTGTGATTCTCACACACACAATCACCCATTAGCAAGTGAATCTTTGATCAGCACTGTTTTGCATCAACATGGTGTTTGCCAGAAACCTTTCCTCTTCACAAATGGTTGGCCCATGACAGAATTTTTGTTGATCTATGAGACCATATGTTACCTCTGTGAGGACATACGAGGGCAAGAGAGCATGATTTTTATGTATCACTGATGACTTGTGGATGCACTTTGTAACCATGTGACTGATCTCCCTCCACACCATTTCTGGCACATGGACTTTATCTGTCAATATGAGTACACCACGGATGTTCACTACATCAAAGGAGCTAACAACATTGTGGCTGACTATATGTTGTATATGCACTCTATTGGCTTCCTACTTGACTTGAATGAAGTAGTTTACCTGCAAATGCAAGACACCTACAGCCAAAACTTGTTATGTGATACTTCTTTCTCATTGACTGTGCAATCACGTCATCTTCCCCGTTCTTCATTGTTGGGTTTTGTGTGATGTATTGACAGGTACACCTTGACTTGTTCCTACATTTCTATGGTCTAAGTTTCTTTTGGCCATTCATGATTGTTTTAGGTACATTCTCTCCATGATTGACCATGCCAGCAGATGGATGCAAGCAGTGCCTCTGACTGACACTTTGGCCAATCCCATCATGTCAAGACATGGATCACCTACTTTGGTTGCTCCTCCTCTTTTGTCCAAGCTGTGTGCCTTGTGTGTTGCCAACAAATCCCACACAATTGCATAGCATTGGTGCCACAATTTGAAAATGGCCCTGATGTGTCACAGTGGATCCCGTTCCAAAATGCCACCTTGGGTGTTACTTAATATACAGGGTGTTACAAAAATGTACAGCCAAACTTTCAGGAAACATTCCTCACACACAAAGAAAGAAAATATATTGTGTGGACATGTGTCCGGAAACGCTTACTTTCCATATTAGAGCTCATTTTATTACTTCTCTTCAAATCACATTAATCATAGAATGGAAACACACAGCAACAGAACGTACCAGCGTGACTTCAAACACTTTGTTACAGGAAATGTTCAAAATGTCCTCCGTTAGCGAGGATACATGCATCCACCCTCCATCGCATAGAATCCCTGATGCGCTGATGCAGCCCTGGAAAATGGCGTATTGTATCACAGACGTCCACAATATGAGCACGAAGAGTCTCTACATTTGGTACTGGGGTTGCGAAGACAAGAGCTTTCAAATGCCCCCATAAATGAAAGTCAAGAGGGTTGAGGTCAGGAGAGCGTGGAGGCCATGGAATTGGTCCATCTCTACCAATCCATCGGTCACTGAATCTGTTGTTGAGAAGTGTACAAACACTTCGACTGAAATGTGCAGGAGCTCCATCGTGCATTCGCAGATGTGTACCCGTGGAGGCCAATCAGCTGCTGATAGAGCCTGCACACGCTGTACATGGTACGGAAACAACTGGTTCTCCCGTATCACTCTCCATACAGTGACGTGGTCAACGTTACCTTGTACAGCAGCAACTTCTCTGACGCTGGCATTAGGGTTATCGTCAACTGCACGAAGAATTGATTTCATGTGGGATACTCTACCCGTGCTGCTAGAACATGTGCCTTTACGACACAACATGTGATTCATGCACGATGGAGCTCCTGCACATTTCAGTCGAAGTGTTTGTACACTTCTCAACAACAGATTCAGTGACCAATGGATTGGTAGAGATGGACCAATTCCATGGCCTCCACGCTCTCCTGACCTCAACCCTCTTGACTTTCATTTATGGGGGCATTTGAAAGCTCTTGTCTACGCAACCCCGGTACCAAATGTAGAGACTCTTCGTGCTCATATTGTGGAGGTTTGTGATACAATACGCCATTCTCCAGGGCTGCATCAGCGCATCAGGGATTCTATGCGATGGAGGGTGGATGCATGTATCCTCGCTAACGGAGGACATTTTGAACATTTCCTGTAACAAAGTGTTTGAAGTCACGCTGGTACGTTCTGTTGCTGTGTGTTTCCATTCCATGATTAATGTGATTTGAAGAGAAGTAATAAAATGAGCTCTAATATGGAAAGTAAGCGTTTCCGGACACATGTCCACACAATATATTTTCTTTCTTTGTGTGTGAGGAATGTTTCCTGAAAGTTTGGCTGTACGTTTTTGTAACACCCTGTATATTGAGTAACACCCAAGGTGGCATTTTGGAACGGGATCCACTGTGACACATCAGGGCCATTTTCAAATTGTGGCACCAATGCTATGCAATTGTGTGGGATTTGTTGGCAACACACAAGGCACACAGCTTGGACAAAAGAGGAGGAGCAACCAAAGTAGGTGATCCATATCTTGACATGATGGGATTGGCCAAAGTGTCAGTCAGAGGCACTGCTTGCATCCATCTGCTGGCATGGTCAATCATGGAGAGAATGTACCTAAAACAATCATGAATGGCCAAAAGAAACTTAGACCATAGAAATGTAGGAACAAGTCAAGGTGTACCTGTAGATACATCACACAAAACCCAACAATGAAGAACGGGGAAGATGACGTGATTGCACAGTCAATGAGAAAGAAGTATCACATAACAAGTTTTGGATGTAGGTGTCTTGCATTTGCAGGTAAACTACTTCATTCAAGTCAAGTAGGAAGCCAATAGAGTGCATATACAACATATAGTCAGCCACAATGTTGTTAGCTCCTTTGATGTAGTGAACATCCGTGGTGTACTCATATTGACAGATAAAGTCCATGTGCCAGAAATGGTGTGGAGGGAGATCAGTCACATGGTTACAAAGTGCATCCACAAGTCATCAGTGATACATAAAAATCATGCTCTCTTGCCCTCGTATGTCCTCACAGAAGTAACATATGGTCTCATAGATCAACAAAAATTCTGTCATGGGCCAACCATTTGTGAAGAGGAAAGGTTTCTGGCAAACACCATGTTGATGCAAGACAGTGCTGATCAAAGATTCACTTGCTAATGGGTGATTGTGTGTGTGAGAATCACAGTGTCTGTAAGATATCTATTGAAGTCATTGAATACGTGAATCATGTCTTCGGACCATTGCATCTTACACCCACTGGAAGTGTTTTTGCCGATACATGTGTACTGCACAACAGAGTCTTGTCACCCATTATTTCAGGAACTAAGAATTTTAACTATTACCCCCATGTACATTTACGAAATCAAAATCTTTCTACACAGCAGACAAAAATTATTTGAGGAGAATCATTTTAACCATACATACAACACAAGAAATAAAAATAATTTTATGCTGCCTACACACCAGTTGAAATTACATGCATGGACCACATTAGTACATGGTGATGACAATATATAATAAGTTAATGAGCAAAAACACATTTAATATGAAGCCAGAAATTTTAAAAATGAGGCTACAGCAGATTCTGTGGGAAATGTGCTACTATTCAATAGAAGAATTCACAGAGGATGAAATGACAATTTGAGCAATAGGTCATTAAGTGTTAGATTTTATTGTATGCACATACAGGGTGTCCCATTTATCTTGAACACCCTAAGTAACTGTTTGTCCAGATGCAAATTACAAAATGTTTCAAACAAATGTTCTTTAGCCATCAGGGAGACATCAATCAACATGACTGCCTTCATAGTAGTTTTATTTTTTTAAACAGATATGAACAGCGGTATGACTTTTTTAAATGGCACCCTGTATTTTTTATTTTGTAATTCATTTCCTCTCCTAAAGACCTATTCAAAAATGAGTTACAGTGTACCATTCACTGAAACACAACATTATTAATTACATAATACAAAATTGACTTTGAGCCCAGTATCACAAACTTGTCCACTTGCTGGAGTTGCTAGAAAACAAATGAACACCAAGTAAAAACATAGCACAAAATTGACTTTGACTCTCCTGTCCCATTGCCCAGCAGTAGAACATTCAAAGGCGCTCAGAGTGGTGACCCTGGACACCGATACGCTGGTGCACTCATTGAATGAAAGAATTATTTACTGCTTCCAGTATTGCCTGCTGAAGAGAATTACAAGCAAGCAGGATACTTTCCTGCCTGTCCTCTGGAGTTGCTGGAATATTGTGATAGACAACATCTTTAATGCATCCCAAAAGAAAAAAGTCCAGAGAATTTAAATCAGAAGACCTATCAGGCCAAGTAACTGTTCCTCCTTGACCAATCCATTTGGCGGGGTACCTTCAGTTCAGAACATGACGTGCATGCAAGGCATTATGTGCTGGACATCCATCGTGTTGATACCACATAAGCATTCAGGTTCTTAGCGGTGTTTCATCCGGTGAGGAGGAAGAATTCGTCTGAGAAAGTTGGCATATGCTGTGACTATTAGACTACCACTGATGAAATAAGGGCCAATAATTGCAGTACCAAGCATCCCACACCAGACATTAACTCTCCATTGACGCTGATGTTCCACCTGTCTAAGCCATCATGGGTTGTCACTGGACCAATAATGCATGTTAAAATTACTTACCTGCCCTTTGAGAAAGAACATTCATCAATAAATAGAACATTGGAGAAGAAGTTCGGGTTGCTGAGGATTTGCTGTTGTTCCTACTGACAGAACTGTACATGATTCTGAAAATCATTCTCATGAAATTCTTGATGTAGGTGTACATGGTAAGGATGGAACTTCACCAAATCACATAGCCGCTGGAATCCAGAGAGAATTTCCTCAGATCTAAAGCGACACATGTCATTAGTGCTGACATGTGCCACCACCTGCAGCTGGCTGCACCCTGCGCTCTTCATGGCATCCAGAAGGACCCTTTCCACATCAGGAATGACTCCAGCTGGAATGCAAATGGAGTACTTACTGGATTTCTTCCCCTCCTTATCCGCCATATCACTCAGGGGCCCCATTATGCGCCTGACACTGGTGCTCCCAATTACCAATAAGCCCACCCTCTGCAATTGCCCGGACCCTGAAGGCTGAGAATCATCCACTGAAACAGGGCAGGCAGCTGCATCTGGCTCAGCCAGAGACAGTACCTGAAACCTGTTTGTCAGACGCATTGGGGAGGCTTTATGATCAGCCTCCGGGGACGTCTTTCGCTGCCCGCCACACCTTGGAACGACCTCCCAATCAACCACAGGCGAGGGCTCAGCCCCACTGCGGGCAACAACTGGGGCAACCACAGCAGCAGACCGATCTGGGGACAGACAGGATGAGGTTGACATCCCTGTGATACCCAAGTCCGGCTCCCCACAGTGGTGCTCATTGGCAACAGCCTCAAGCTGCGCAACCGAAGTCAGTGCTGCCTGCAGCTGTGAGCGAAGGAATGCCAACTCAGCCCTCATCTGAACACAGCAATCACAGTCCCTGTCCGTTCTAATCAATGTTTAACAACAGTTACTGAAACACGAGTCCGTGCCTAGATAACACAAGGGAAACACGCAAAGAATGTATGAACTAACCTGTACAAATGCCTAATGACTGCACTACAATCTGCCTGAATTTACGATTACAGTAACTAGAACTCGAAATTATGCCTCCTATATGACACTCACATGCAATGTAAGTAAGAATCTACGAAGTAAACACAGAAAAGAAGATATATACGTTTCTTTCTGCGCTGTCGATGTGCACCAACTGTGTATCGTCATCATTGCCACCGCATGCCAGTTTATAAACACATAATTAGCCTAATTTGCATTGCATCATTAACTGCATGTCATTAGGTAGGGTCCATATAAGTTATGTCACCTTTAGAACTCTGTAATGTAGTTTGCAACAACTCCATGTCAAAGCACACATTAATATTACTTGCATCCATTGGTAGGAACATTTAAGTCAATTCATTCAATTAAATCTTGGGCTTTTCATTTATGAACAGTCAAGTAACAGAAAGGACAAGCAAATACACCAAATCATAATATCTGAAACATGTAACAACTCTGATTCTCATTCTGTCAACTTCTTAAGATATTGGCTAACACAATGGCATCTACAATTAACCTGGACATTGCAATAACTGAGGTATACCATCTACAATTATTTCATCTTTGCTACAGTCATCAATGCAGTAGGCTGTATGAACACTTTTTGTTGAGGCAATGTTCTTTTGTTGTGGTGTGTGTGTTTTTCATGTAACATAATATTTTCATGATGTGTGATGACAGTAGTGTTGACAGTCAAGAGATGGAAAAGGTAAAAAATTTGATACAAGATAATATGAAGACTGTTGAAAATAATGTTAGTGATATAGAACTGGAATGGGAAGAAGTAGGTGGAAATTCAGACAGTATTTGTTCATCGATTCAAGGTTGCAGTTATGAGGAGATAATTGGCAATCTTTTTAATATGCTTGCAAAACTCATTGGGGATAAATTAGGTTAACAAATCTAGAAAGTATATCAGAGGATTGGAAAAAACTGAAAAAGCAGAGTTATAAATTAGACAAAATGTTGGAGCAACAAGGGAGAAAATTAAGTTATTTGGATAAAAACTCGGAGAGGCAAGGTCAAGCACTAAAATGTGCCATGCTAAAGTTCAGGTAGAGAAAACTGTAGAGACAACTGAGGGATTAGAAGTACATTTAAATGATTTTAAAACACATGTAAAGACAGAGATTAGAAAATTTGAAATACATTTTGTTTAAACATGTATTACTTCAGCAGAAAACAAAATTGAGAAGGCTGAAAACTGATCAATGAGATAGAGGGCAATGACAGGAGCCCAAAAATCTTACATTCTGTGATTAAAAGTCAAAATGGCAATATTGATTTGAGACTAAATGAAAGAAATAGAATATTTAACAAAGAATTGTCAGATGTAAGAGATAGTGTTGTTGCATGTGTTTTCACTATTTCAAATTTTATGGCAAAAGTAGATGAAATTGAGGACGTTGCAAAGAGAAACATTTTTAGTAGCAGAGGTAGTACTTGGAATAGTATCAACATAAAGAATTTTTCCAGGGAATAGAAATTCCACACAGTGGAATTCATATCCTAGTGTAGGGATTATTTTACTTGCAGTTTGTCAGGCAACTTGAAAATTAAATTCATAAAGAAATTTGTAGGTGGGGAGGTTCTGTCAGGGGATAATTGGAATATATGTACAGATATGATGTTTACAGAATTTGAAAAATGTTTTTTGAACAAATTTTGGTCTGAAGCCAAGCAATACAGGTTCAAACCAGAATTTTAGAGTGGATTATGTTTCAGTGAAGGCAGCATTCATATAAAAGACTTTTGTGAACAGCAACTTAAAAACTTTCGCACACTTCGATGAACCATTACATGAGATAATACATGTAAATGGATTAAAGTAGTGATTGACACATAAAGTACAGGGAGTGGGGGCTAATATATGGACCAGTTGATTCCATTGAACAATTTTTAAAATATGTTGATAAACTACATATGGTTTGGGAAAGAAATGACAGGCAGAGGGATAGGCAAAGAGAACAGGGATTTTAATAGATTTATAATTTTAGAAAAGCAAGAGGTAATTTTCAGAGGGAGTTCCACAGTGGAGATTATGGTAATTTAATTCAGGTAAATAGATTAGAGTTTAGTAGGGAATTTTTGGAATACATATTAAGAGTGATGAAAGAGAAAGAAAATAGAAAGCAGAGGGCAGAAGTTGATCTTGATGCTCATGTTTTGCCTAACCTGTTTGATGGGTCTTGTAGCTGTAACAGAGCTTTGATTGAAGATACTGATAATGATAATTGTGATAAGTTTGGTCTTGTGGGATTAATGAATAACGAAAATATAAAGAAGTGTGCTGTGGTAAAATGTGTTGAGACAGAGAATCACACACTTGAGTGGGGAGAAGATAGGATGGATAGTAGTTACGATGGTGGTGATGATGAGGAGTGTGCTGTGAATAATAATGTGATTGATCATGATTTAGGTAACGATGGTATTATGCTGTTTCTGATGTTGACAGTGATGATGATATTATGCTTTGTAAAGAATTTGATGGGATGATTTATGCTGAGATTATAGGGGGAAGATTGATGAAAGCTGAAGATAAAAGTCAAATGTAGGCCTTGATGATGATGTAGTGAAGAATAGGGAAGTATGTGATAACCTGCTTATACCAGTTAATATCAGTGAAATAGTGTCCACTTGGTCTGTTGTCAGCAAGCAAAGTGATGAGATTTTGAAAGTAACTTGCCATTATTTTGATAGTGTTGGAAATGGTAATGAAATGAATGATGTTTTGAAGGGAATTTGTCTGTACATACATCTAGAGTGAGAGATAAATTTTGAGTGTAATGAAGAGCCAGTAGATCACAATGTAGTTAAGGAGAGCTTACAACCTGTCAAAAATGTAGAATCTGCAGTGAAAGAAAAAGGTATAGATTTCAGAGAGATAGAAGAGAATTTGCTGTATGAAGATGAAAGTATTGATAATTGTGATATACATGGGAATCTATATATTTATCTATGTATTTGTGTACAAAGTGATAATTGGAGAGGTGTCTTGTTGCCACTGTAAGTCTGTTCATGGGAATCCATATATTTGTGTACAAAGTGATAATTGGAGAGGTGTCTTGTTGCCACTGTAAGTCTGTTCATGGAAATCCATATATTTGTGTACAAAGTGATAATTGGAGAGGTGTCTTGTTGCCACTGTAAGTCCTATATGTGGAATATCAAAAAAGCTAAGAGACAGAATGAAAGATGGGGAGAATTATGCATAGTTTCCTGCAACTGGAGCCAGAATTACAGGTGCCACTCTAAATGTGGTAAAGATATCACCAGACAAGCTTAATTGTTTTTCAAAATAAATAGTGTTTATTTTGTGCAGGGTTGTTTAGTTACTGAAGGTTTAAATGAAAGTTTAATACTGGGAGTGAACTGGACTGTCAATGCCAAAGTTAACTTAATTTGAATGAGATAAAATTGTCATTTACTAATCTTCAGTGGGGAATTTTTGGGGAGACAGATATTGTCATGATAATAGTAATAGCTATCAGATTTGGTGTGTGGGAGAGGAATTTGATAATACAAGATACTATGAGGAAGACGAAGAATTTTGTGATTAGGAAATAACTAATGATTCTTACAGTGAAGAAAGATAAGGGACAAAATGGTTCAAATGGCTCTGAGCGCTATGGGACTTAACATCTATGGTCATCAGTCCCCTAGAACTTAGAACTACTTAAACCTAACTAACCTAAGGACAGCACACAACACCCAGCCGTCACGAGGCAGAGAAAATCCCTGACCCCGCTGGGAATCGAACCCGGGAACCCGGACGTGGGAAGTGAGAACGCTACCGCACGACCACGAGATGCGGGCGATAAGGGACACTAAAGCTTTGAGTATGGAGGGTAAAGAGGAACAAGAAAATTTTTTATGTGAATGTAGTGACATTTTTGGTGAGAGACCAGGCAGAGTGAAGAATTAGCAATGTAAGCTAAAGCTGAAACCTTATGGTGTACTGATTAGTAAAAGAAAAGTGTTGGAAGGAAGACTACAGTTGAAGAAGTGGATAAGTAATAAATTTCCCTCATTGGGTGCACATTCATACATGCATCGTGTGTGTGGCAAATGCAACCAAAGTGACATTTACTTCCACAGTGACACATTTCTAATGTCACATATTTTATTAAACTGTCCTTTATCTCTGACTTACATACTTATATCTATACACTTGACTATTTGATTTATACACTGTGATCTTTGAATAGGCACATACTTGAGAGAAGATGTACTTGGTTTTTTCACAAATGCATATGCTGCTTTTATAACATTTGTACTATGATTAATTTTGTCATGTTATGATGAGATTATTTTGTTTACTTTGTTTTTTCCCAAATACATATACTGCTTTTATAACATTTGTACTATGATTAATTCTGTCATGTTACGAGGAGATTATTTTGATTACACTATATTATACACATATAAATACATATCTCTTGTTTACTGATAATTTTTTTATTTGTGTTCTTACTGTATTCTTCCATGTGTCTGGAAAACTATTAGGTGCATCCATTTTAGACTTCAACACCTTTTACCAAAATGATGCACAGTATTAGACCAGTAACCATGAATAGAATCTTATTGCATACATCTTGTTAAGCCATGTCTTTCAGAACTTTTTGAACTATATACTCACGTAATTACTTATTTTAAATTGTAAGTACTTAAAGTTCAGCGCCTGTGAAGTAGATTCTCCATATATATATCTTGAATACACAGTATCTTATGAGTGGAAAATTTATTTAGCTTTGTTGAGCATGATGATACACTGATGATTATGGATATTGTTTATTACACTACACTATGGTATTTTGATTATGTGAATGAGGAGATGACACTACATTTGCTTATTCAGATCACTATTGCATTTAGCTCTTAAACTGTCATTGATGATGAGAATTGAAAATACTTTACATTTTGTGTTACAAATTATGAATTGTAGCTTATAGTATTCACACATGAGAGATATTGATAATGAAGTTGTGAATTACTCTGCTAAAATTTGAGATACATACTGTTATCTGGAAGAAAAATTAGAATTTAAAAATAGAAGGAATCTCTTAGCAAGTCAAAACTGTTCATGAACTTGTGATCCTTAAAGTTTTCCTGGTGTACTGAATGTTCAGCAAGGTTTTGGGAATGCAGCCGGATCATGATGACTTCTTGCCACAGTATTTTGACTGGCAATTGTCCAGCAATCCTCAGGTGAGTGTCTGCCACTGGAGACTGCAAGTTCTCAGTGTTGGTTTTATAGCAAAAATTGATGCAGAAACTCATTCACACTGGCGGCCATCACAGGAGTGTCCTCTATCATGCCCTCTGCAAGTGCTGTTCTATCTGTGGTGCACAGGCGCATGCATTCAGGTGAAACTACAGGCCCACCCTCTGTCAGAATGCATGCTCGCACCACTAAAAACCAGACCTCAGATATCACCAGATGTGTCATTATGAATAAACTGTCTTCTCTCAGAAGATATTAGAGAGCCCACTGGGTTCCAAGCCTTATCCAGTTGGAAACCTCCATAATGATTTATAAGACTTTGTGAGAGACATATTTCCACAGATTCTTTAATTACTGCATCCCAAAATGTTCTTGCTGGGGCAAACATTTTTGTGGCAGAAAAATCCATCGAGTGTCCTGTGGTAATACAATGCTCAGCTACGGCCAACTTATTGGTCTGCAAAAGGCAAGTGTGGTGCTCCTGTTCAAAGCACCTTTCATATATTGTACATATCATCTGACCTATGTAAGCTTTGCCACACTGGCAAGGAATTTGTAGATCCCGGCCTTCTGCAGACGCAAATTGTCTCTTACCAAACTGGGAAGGGCACTAATCTATGTCGGTGGTCAGAAGATTATTTTAGCTTGATGTTTCCTTAGAATCCTGGCTGCTTGAGATGAAAGGTTGCTGATGTATGGAAGGAATGCCCTGGACTTGAGCAGCTCCTTACCTTCTTGATGTTATGGGTGTTCACATTTCTTTCTTCTTAGCGCTGTACTAATCTGATGTGGAGAGTAACCATTATCTTTGAACACTGACTGTAGATGTTCTAGCTCCTTTGTAAGGCTGTCTCCATCAGAAACAACATGAGCCCGGTGCACCAATGTTCTAAGGATGCCGGTTGAGTGTGAATGGTGATGGCAACTCAACTCTTGCAGGTAAAGGTCTGTAAGTGTGGGCTTACGGTAGACAGAATGCCCTAATGACCCACCCACTCTCCTAGTAACCAAGATGTCCAAAAACAGCAAGCAACCATCCTTCACTGTGTTCTTGTGGATTTCATTCAGATGTTGCAAGAAACATGACAGCTCTTCTTCACCATGGGGCCACACCACAAAAGTGTCATCTACATATTGCCAGAAGACTCTCATTTTAAGTCCTGCCAAATTTGGTGAGTTAGAAAGTATGCCTTAAACATAGATGACACATTGCAGTTATATCATGTTTATTGTTCATTTCACGTGTTTAAAAGGTTTACTGACCTTCAAAGTAGTCACCAGCATTGTGTATAACCCATTGCCAGGGATGTGGAAGTCGTAGGATACTCTTAGCAGTGCCAGTTGTGTTCACAGTTTGAGTGCTACGGCACTACACAACTGGTAGTGCTGAGAGTATCCTTTGACTTCCACATCACTGGCAACAGCTTGTACACAATGCTGACTACTTTAAAGGTCAGTACAACTTTGAAACAATTATCTATTTTGTATGAGCTGTAAATAAATAGTTGCCACTATTAAAGTTCCAACCCTTGTATAAAAACACACACACTGCCTATGTATAGTATTGGTGAGAAATATTTTAGGAGAAAGACACTATGGTAAACAACCAGATGTATAACATGGTAGTACTGACTCATTCTTTGATACAAAGTTGACCACTTATGTCATTGTGCTACTCTGTACTTGTTGTTGCACTTTGACGATACAGTGACACTGAGATAATTGCACTTTGATGATAAAGTGACACTGAGATAGGAAATGAAGTTCTGCTGTTTTGTCATACATATTATTTGAATTTTATTTTGAGAAATGGAGAGAAGGATAGGCTTACTTTTGGTTTTATGTTTGAAGCTTGAACTTTTATTGATGATGTAACCAAGATTTGGATGTAGTTGACATCACCACATTTAGTAGTGGATAGCATTACCAGGAGATTTAAATTCAAAAGGTATTAGTTAGTTATGTATATATGTATATGCTTGAATAGGAGATTCATGGAATGATGTTTTTTCTTACTTTAGTCATATGGTGTGCATCAAAACTACTACGCTGATACATGGATGTTTTACTTGAGCTAAGTATATGAGATTTGTTGAATTCAGAATTATCATTTATTTCTTTAGTGTGCACTAACACAACTGGTACAAACACTACTGATTTACATTACTTACCTTGAACATGAAATTGATATTAGACTTTTTATGTGATTATGCAAATGAGGGAACATATGGCATTTTACTCAGAGTGCTCTGTCATAGAGAAAGAAAGTTATACTTATATGCTCCGTGTGAACAGAAAGTATGTATTTGAATGTGAATAATCTATGTTGGGTAAATACTGGTAGTCGACTTATGTGCTTTTAGCACTAAGAAGAGACTGGTGGTTGTTAGACTGAGATAAAACATGGAGAAATGATATACTGTAAATTGATTATTTGTATAAGGAGACCTATGAAATTATCATTGTGTGTCCTGTTTGAAGTGAAAAATTGAGATATGAATTGTGCTTTCCTACCTCAAAATGGAAGTTAGGAGATACGTTAGATTTGTCTGCCTCATTCCAACACTATTGAAAAATGAGTCATGTCACGAAAAAAACTAATTTTGTAGTATGTAAAAGAAACTTGAAATTTTTTTGTTCTGTACATGGTATTACCATTTCACTTGACCAATTACTACTAGAGGATGTATTGTTTGTTTTATATTTACTGTCATATGTATGAATGCTGAAGTTATTGTACCCTGATTTCTGTTTCATAAAATGTCTGAAAATGTTCAAATGTGTGTGAATTCCTATGGGACCAAACTGCTGAGGTCATCGGTTCCTAGACTTACACGCTACTTAAATTAACTTATGCTAAGAACAACACACACGCCCATGCCCAAGGGAGGACTCGAACCTCAGTCGGGAGGGGCTACACAATCAGTGACATGGTGCCTCTAACCACGCGGCCTTGCAAACGTTAGTGCAAAAAGTGGACGTACAATACTTTTGAGGGTGTACTGAGACACAATAACTCATTTTTTGCATGATTTTGGAGCTAATTTGGATTGTATGATTAACTGTTGTGTCATTAAATAGGACCTGTATAACTAATTTCATCTTTTGAGGTCTGCAACATAATTTTTGACAGCTCCATGCTAGAGTACTCACTAATATTACTTATATCCATTGGCATAAAAATGTAAATGTCGTGTGACTAGGGCCTCCTGTCAGGTAGACCATTTGCCGGATGCAAGTCTTTCAATCTGACACCACTTTGGCCACTTGCGCATCAATGGGGATGAAATAATGATGATTTGGGCAACACAACACCCAGTCCCTGATCGGAGAAAATCTCCTACCCAGCCGGGAATCAAATCCAGGCCCTTAGGACTGACATTCTGTCACACTGATCACTCAGCTACCAGGGCCAGACATCCATTGGTATGAACATGTATTGTAAGTTTGTTCAGTTGCAATTATGTCTGTTCATTTACAAACTATTGAGTAACAAAAGAGATACAAAGTATACTGTAATCATAAAGCTCGAAACATGTAATAACTCTGTTCAGCATATTATCAGCTTGCTAAGCTAATGGCTAATGTGTCAGTAATTCATAAAACAAAACCAGATTAACAATGTAAACAAAGTGTTTATTTGGGTTGCTGTATTATGTATTGAAAATATGTTCACACTAAAACATAATGTGCTCATATTTGAAACAGGCAACATGGTTGCAATACTCAGATGTGGTTTCATTTTAATTAACAAAAATGTCATCAGAATTATTTATTCATACCATTTCACTTATTTTTCCATGAAAACAAGACCTATATGATCATCTTTGTGCCACATTCCATGTGTTTCAGTTGTAACAAACAGAAGACAACATTTTTTGTAATTCTCACCAAGTTTTGTAATTGTAATTAGCAAATTTACTATATACAACAATACATGAATTATTAGCTAGGGTATATAAAACCCCTGAGAAATCATGTGGGAGGCCCAGTATGATGTAAGGTCTTGAGCAGCACCATGTGATGAAAAAAAGTGTTCACCTGAAACTGTAACTGACTTTTCACGTAAGTCAGCTCAAGTTGAGCAGCGGTCACACACCAAATAGTTTTATCTTGTGACTTCAGTTTTACATATCATACGGAAAACAATGACCATGAGAGCAGTTGTTTTTTATTTTTTGTGACAATGATTTTATATCAGCTGGTCTGCCTCATGTATCATTATATCCAAATGGTTTATAAATGTTAATCTACATTCAGATCCAATGATGGCACCTTTAATGTGTTGAAACCGGTTAGCTAATAAACAGTATTTAAGCGATTTTGGCTTTTGAATTATTTCTTTGTGTGTTGTTGACTCTGTTGCTGTACAAGAATGTTTTAACTGTTGGGCCTTTGGTCAATCGCTGTTGTGACAAGGACCCATTATGTGGGGGATGTGCAAAACTGTGACACAGAAAGTTGGAATACAGGGAGGAGAATCTGTAGGTTGTATACCAAGCAAGCATAGACACTGAACATGCAATAAGACAGGGGGCCTAGACTGTGCTACTTGTAAGCAGCTGTATGAAAGACAAATAGAGTGCACCAAGTACAATAAGGAGTGCTACCACAAGTGTCAGAAATCCACCCACCCTCCTAACACACACAGAAACAGGTGTAACTAATAATGCAGACAGGTGAAGGTATAAATCGCTGTCAACTAGGATGAGAGGCTGATGGTGAGCTGTTGCCTGGTGGAAACACGTGGAGTTATTGCAACCCCAAATGCAGATATTAATACTAATGTAATACTTCAGTTCTGGGGCACAATACAATTTAAGTGCTTCAGAATTACTGAGTATATAAACAATAGTTGCATGCAGGATGCAATTGAATATGAAGTGGCCATGTACCTACAACATAATGTTTGACTAGGCTGTCTTATAGCTGTTCTCCTTTTACAAGTTGATGAACCAGAAGACAAAGTACTATGAGATAGTGCAGAGTAATGTCACAACATCTTTGAACATCCTGGGAATGAAATGTCACAGGAAATGCAACACCACAGGGAAACACAAACAAAGGCAATTGCACACTACCTGGGCAACAAGTAGAATATGATACAACTAAAAGCAGACCCTATATTACACTTGTTCATTTTGTCTGTGGGGGCAATAAACACAGTCACTATAAAAAAAAAGTAGTGAGGTAGTGAACAAAAAGACACATTCTGCACTGGCACAACACCAGACACAACCATCCCAGAAATGGAGATACAATAGTCAGCTTTTATGAACAAGAAGTCCCCAGGGGAGATCAAATGCAAGCCACTATCAAGGGAAATGCTCAGCAAAACCACATCACACTCCATACTACCAGAAAGCATAAAGCAGGGAAAACACGCAACACTACATAATCACTTGAATTCAGAGCAACTAATGAATAGTCAAGTACACCAACCAGACACAACTGAGGACCCCAAGCAGCAAACCATAATTCATGTAAATTATGACAACTTAGAAGCTCACCTGCAGCATAGCAGGCTAAAAAAAGGATATATTTTTTGAAACAGCTCATCACTATATAATATAAACTACGACTAAAAATGTGGATAAAACCTGCTTCTCAATAACAAAGCAAATGGACAGAATGATTCTAAACAATGAAAATCTTCCAGCGAACCCCAAAGAACTATGTAAGCTTTTAGGGGAGGCATGTGCATGAAGGGGAGAGTGCATAAACCTAGAGAAAGTATATAAGAATTTCATGAGGGCTCATGGACGTTCATTTCTGGATTCTAAAGAAACCACATCTAAGTGTTTTTCCATCACTAGATACCCATTCTGAAAGTGATATAACTAAGTTGCCAGGGCATTGACCTATTAGGCACAGAACTAGGTAGCCTCTTAGATGAAACAAAAGCAAACATCACCTGTGTTCAGGAACCCTTTCTGTGAGGTGGGAAGATTCCAGGGCTTCCCTTACATCACAATACCAGAAACACCAAATACAATAATAGTAGTTAATAAATGCCTCATAGTAACACAGATCACCTAGTTTTGCTCTGAACATATTGTCACTGCAGAAATAACAGAACATTTCTTAAACAAACTAAAGTATATTGCACTCTAAGAAAGAGGCTACCCATTCTAACTGATATCAACACAAAACTCAGATAGAACTGACAACAGAAGAAAACCAGTGCTTGATGTGGTAAGTGAAAGCAACATTTTCATACTGAATAGTGAGGGGCAGCCACCTTCCTACTGCAGAGATTCTGGTGGCGTAAGTAACATAAATTCTTCTCTAGGGAACACAAAATCTCATCCGCTATTCAACAAATGGAGGGTATTTGATAGAGCCGCACACACAGTGACCACAACACAATCATTATAACCACAGACAAATAAGTCAGTACACATAACATGGACCGTGAATAGCAGCATCTACTCATAGAAAGGCAGAAAGTTCAAGAGATTGTTTAGACATTGCCACTACACACTGTACTGTTCAAGGCCGTACAAATTATAAAATGCCTGTTCCAACAAAGGTCATTCAAAGAGCACAGGAAGCAACTATACCATGGGCAAAGACTGCGTAAGGATGGAAACAACTGTGGTCAACAGAACTGTCAAGATTAAGGAAGGATTCATTGAACAAAAGAAAGTCCCAGCACCAAGCAAAGACAGCTCCTGAAGGACAGATAAGACTTGATCCGTTTTGTGACACAGAAATACAAGAAACAACTAAAGATAGCAAGGCAAGGCTACTGGACCAATTTTGTCAAAACCCAATTGCAAAATAACATCTGGGAACATCCACTGAAGATAGAAATAGGACAAGTTAGGACACCAACAGTTCTGTTAACACTAAAACAAGCTGATGACACTATGACTAAGGGATGAAGAAGCACAGCAGGATATCTTCTGAAAAGGTTCCTCCCAGAAGATGACTCCACACGGGACAGGTAACAGCACACTGACCTAAGAGACAATATGAAACAGATGTGCATTAATGACAGTATAACCATACCATTCTCACAAGAAGAGGTTGCAATAGCAATGAGCAGCGTTTGAAACTGAAAAGAAACTGACCCATACAAAATAGTTTCAGAAACATTAAAACAAATAGTAACACAAATCACGCCTTTTCTTATGACCGTGTTCAATGAGGAACTACTAACAAGCATGGTTCCAAACCTCTTGGAAACTGCTAATGTACTAATAATCAGGAAATATAAAGACAAAGAGACAAGAGACCCCAAAACATGCTGATCGATCTGCCACTTAACCACTCTCGCCAAGGTGCAGGAAAAGCTCCTGTGTGAGTGCCTACGATCATAGACACACCCCCCTTCAGCCTAACACCCCATCAATTTGGTTTCAGGGAACATAGATCGGTAGAGGACATCATCAACCAGACACTGACAGTAACAAATAACATCAGCAACAAATACATGGCTGCCATACTAATCGACATAGCCAGAGTTTTTGACTACCTGTGGTGGCTGTTCCTCTTTTCCAGGTTAAGGAAAATGTGGCTATCAGCTTCCCTCTACAACAGCCTCATCAATTACTCCAGAGGCAGAGTGACAGAATGGGGGGCTGTTACATGCAAGGTTGTCAAGATCTGCAGACCAATATTTTGGGATATCACAGTCGAGCCCTTGCTGAACACCCTGGACAGTGACTGTTCATAGTGGTGTCAGCCAACTCGAGAGCTGCAGTTGAGACAAAAGGCACACAACTGCTTCAGAAAATGAACAATTGGTGCAATGAAAATAAACTAAAAATAGCACTCAACAAACCTCTATATTTACTGCTCAGAGGATAATCCAATTATAAAATTAGACAATTCTAGCATACTGTCTAGGACTGTATCTTGATGAAAAACAGACTTTCAATGAACATATCATACTGACAATTGATAAAGCTTCCTAAATTATGCACAAACTAGTAAGATTCGCCACAACACAGTACAAATTACCTATTAAGACAATAAGGACCTACCATATTGTAGTATTGGAACCCATCGCATGCTTCTCCATGAGTGCTTAGGCTCACGGATTGAACACACAGACTAGCAAGACAATTGCAAGATGAGGTCAGCGTAGTGTACTCCTGAGAATGAGGGGAACCTTCTGCACCACATCACTGGAGGCACTGTGCACTGTGATGTGGCTTGCCCCATAGACATAAAAATGTGTTATAGACCTGCACTTTACTGGGTTTAAAGGGGCAGATTCAATAAATTCATCAAGATTACAGGAACCAACATTATAAACAAAACATAAATGAAACAATGGCAGATTCAAATGTGGCAGAGAGATTGGGAGGCATCTGATAGAGGTCACAGGGTACACTCTTTCTTCTCTGATGTATGCAAAAGATTACAACTAAAACATGTCAACCCAAGCTGGGTATGGGGCATACCTGATACACTTAAATCACATTGGACTAACTAACAATGAAATATGCATTTCTGAAGAAACTGGGACACCAGAACACATCACACTACAATACAACACACTAGCACATGTGAGACCTATGCGAAATGACAATGACATTGCCAGAATAATATGCAGTCTATTGGAACACAATAAACAGTGTAACTGATCTTGTATTTAACGCACTGCATGAAGGATACAAGTGCCAAAACCCATATAGAAGGAGGCATAGACAAGCAAAAACAACACAAGAAACTGCATGGGAGAACCCAAGCATGACCACAGATTCCAAATCTGAGGAAGGGACCAACACACAAAGTGAAAATGACTCAGAAGGGATCAACACATGATGAACACCAACCAACAACATGAGACACTGCACACCACAACATAGCCTCAAACGACACAACAGGTAGTAACAATCATAAAACAAAAAAAGCACCAACACAAGCAGCGACACCACAT
This sequence comes from Schistocerca serialis cubense, assembly GCF_023864345.2. Lineage (NCBI taxonomy): Eukaryota > Metazoa > Arthropoda > Insecta > Orthoptera > Acrididae > Schistocerca > Schistocerca serialis. Next base: position 153,432,703 of record NC_064638.1, on the reverse strand, counting down.
ACTAAGATTTCAGTAATAAGGCAGATGTCACTTGGAAGGAGAAGGCTTGAAGAATTTGTATTCCAAGTCTGAGTCTTGGTACTTTCTGCCTCGTGGTGAAATTGTCAGATACAGTATAGAGTATCTGAGGGTTTGGAATATGGTTGTAAATCCCCATAGAGTAAGCTATTGGTGGTTATCATATTTTCATCAGCTCATGGTAGTTTCAATGCAAAGTGGTACAGAGACAATTTGCAACTATTTGTGTCATTTGGTGGTTATCATATTTTCATCAGCTCATGGTAGTTTCAATGCAAAGTGGTACAGAGACAATTTGCAACTATTTGTGTCATTTGTATATCCTCAAAATTGTAGGAAGTAGTATCAATATTATGTGAACAGTCTTCAAGAAAATATGTTTAAATATCTGTTGTGGATTGGCAAGACAGCCAACCCACTATGAGAGGAAGCCGAAAGGCACGCGTTTTAGCTCACGCAGGCTGGCGTGAGGTCTGGAACAGGTCAAGGAATTAGACTAGCAAAAAAGGATGTAGCTGTGGAATACTTAACTTTAATCCATAAATGGTGAACATCGCTCTTGACGGTACATGTTTTACAGCATCAATAGTAACTGGTAATGGCGCCTTGCTAGGTCGTAGCAAATGACGTAGCTGAAGGCTATGATAACTATCATCTCGGCAAATGAGAGCGTATTTTGTCTGTGAACCATCGCTAGCAAAGTCGGCTGTACAACTGGGGCGAGTGCTAGGAAGTGTCTCTAGACCTGCTGTGTGGCGGCACTCGGTCTGCAATCACTGATAGTGGCGACACGCGGGTCCGACGTATACTAACGGACCGCAGCCGATTTAAAGGCTACCACCTAGCAAGTGTGGTGTCTGGCAGTGACACCACATTCCTCCCCTGCAAATCGGCGGACGGTTGTGGCATACAGCTTCCGCCTGCCATGGGGAGGACCCCATGTTGACGTATGCGATGAGGTGGGGAGCCTAACAACAGGCGAGGCTGTGCCACCCGCACCCTGCCATTCGGACCGAGGGGAGCTAGGATACGCCTGGAAACCTGCTCCAGGGTGCACGCCAACATGCGGTGTATGCGCCCGTAGAGAGACAGGAGGGGCTGGAGGGTCGACCTCCATTGGGCCGGGGCACCCGACGGGCGAAGATGACATATGGTCCGGAGTGGGCAAGAGTTCTATGCCAACTGGTCACGGGAAGCGATCAGCGGCGCGTGACCCAGGGAGGCGCCTGGTGGTTACAGCGACGCATCCACTGCGGGTGTCGCCGGCGGGAGAACAGGCGGTGGCGGCGGCGGCGTCGCGTCGCCATGGGGCAAAATGGAAGGCAGCGTCGGTAACACCTGGGGCTGAAGCAAGCCATTAGATGGGTCCCCAGGGCACTGACGGGACAGCACTGTCGCTGAAAGCAGACGGGGAGCGGCTGATCTTGTGTGACGACATAGGCGCAGCTGATTGAGATGCCGACGCACCTCAACAGAGAGGCCCCCAAAACGAGATACATAGCACGGCCGAGGCAGCAAAGAAGGCGCCCTTCGAGCCAACGCCGAGAACCTCGACACTTGCAGTAGTAGACAATGTCGCCTGGAGCAAAAGCAGGTGTCTGCCGCTGCACAGGAACCTGATGCGGCGGATGTAGCAAAGACATCAAGGTTCGATGAGTGCGACCGTGGAGCAACTCAGCCGGCGAGCGACCATCTCGAGGCTGAGAGTGATACGAGGACAAAAAGAGCAATAATGCGTCCTTTCGAGAATGCGACTCATTCAACTTCAACATCTGTGACTTGAAAGTGCTGACCAATCGTTCAGCGGCACCGTATGACTGTGGCGAAAACGGCGCGGACATCAGGTGTTGAATACCATTGGCCTTGCAGAATGTCTAAAATTATGCGGACATGAATTGTGGGCCATTGTCGGAAACAATAGTCTGTGGAAGACCTTCAATGCAAAAGATAGCAGATAACGCGTGGATGGTGGCAGATGATGTCGTGGAAGACATCTGGACAACAAAAGGAAAATTACTGAATGAATCTACCACAACCAACCATCAAGCATTCCAGAATGGACCAGCAAAATCGATGTGTAAGCGTTGTCAAGGGGAAGTGGCTTTTGGCCATGCAAAAAATTTCCGCGGTGGTGCTGATTGTTGTTCGGTGCACACCATGCAAGAAGAGCACATATTCGTAATCGCGGCATCGATTCCGAACCAAGTACAGAGCTGACGAGCAAGTTGTTTTGTTCTCACTATACCCCAATGTCCTTGGTGGAGAAGCTGTAAGACAGAGCACTGTAACGAACGTTGGACCACGACCCTGGACTGATCATTATCTGAACGCAACAGCAAAACACCACGTCGTACAAAAAGTCTCTCCTTGTGAGCAAAAAATCGACGAACCAACGGATCCCAGATCCATGACTTTGGCAAGGGCCATTGCGTAGCAACAAAACGCTGAACGGGAGCCAGGACAGAGTCGGCAGCCGTGGCTGTAGCTACACGACGAAAATCAATCGGAAACAAGTCGACCACGGCATTGGTTTCCGAATCAATGAACATGCAAGCAAGTTCGGAGGAATCAAATGCTCTATCCTCAGCAACAGGCAAACGGGATAACGCATCAGCGTTTCCGTGCTTAGCAGTGGACCGATACAAGATATCGTAGCGGTACTGCGAGAGGAAAATAGACCAGCGAATGAATTTCTGTGCTGTACGTGGAGGTACAGGCTTGGTCGGATGAAAAAGCGTTGTCAAAGGTTTGTGGTCTGTGATGATGGTAAAGTGACGACCATACAAGAAATCATGAAACTTAGTAACACCAACTATGAGAGCCAATGCTTCTTTCTCGATCTGTGAATAATTTCTTTGTGCAGACGAGAGCAATTTGGATGTAAAGGCAATAGGGCGAGCGTGCGAACCATCTTTGTGCACAAGCACAGCACCGATCCCGAAATCCGATGCATCCACCATCAACAAAAGGGGCTTCCAGGGATCGAATGGCGTAGAGCAAGTATTGGAAAGCAACGGCGATTTCAACTGGCGAAAGGCACGTTCACATTCCGTCGTCCAGACGAACAGAACACCTTTACGGCATAAGCGATGAAGCGGAGCTGAAATGGAAGAGGCATGGGGAACATATTTGTTATAGTAATTTATTTTGCCCAGCACACTCTGTAGCTGCTTCAAATTCTGCGGGAAAGGCAAGTTTTGTATGGCACGGAGGTGCTCTGGACTGGGATGTATGCCTTGGGCATTAAGTACATGTCCCAGATATGGCAAATCACAAGCAAAAAACACACATTTGTCCTTCCGCAAGCGAAGACCATTTTGTCACAAGACCTGAAATAATGTTCTGAGATTGGCTAAATGTTCTTCTTCTGTCTTTCCGGAGATCACAATATCGTCCAGATAGTTTGCTGCAGTAGGGACCGACGCACAAACAGTTTGTAGATATTGCTGAAACAATGCAGGGGCGGATGCACTCCCGAATGGCAGTTGTTTGAATCGATACAAACCCAGATGTGTGTTAACCACCAAAATGCGCTGGGATTCTTTTTCCACCGGTATTTGCAAGTACGCATCTGCTAGGTCCAACCTCAAAAAATATTTACCCGGGCACAGTTTGTCAAAAAGATCTTCCAGGCAGGGTAAAGGAAAAGTTGCAGTCACTAGTTGTGGATTCACTGTTGCCTTTAAGTCCACACAAGTCTCAATTTTCCCGAAGGTTTTGGCAAAATTACTAAGGGTGATGCCCAGAGAGAAGCCTGCACACGTTCAATTACACCTTGTGATTTTAAATCGTGTAATGTTTTTGCGACCTCATCATGCAATGCGTGGGGAATATTGCGCACTCTGAAAAATTTCGGTTGCGCGTTTACTTTCAGTTCCAAATGTGCTTTATAGTTCTTAGCGCAACCGAGGTCCGGTACAAAAATGTCTGCAAATTCTCCACATAGACGAGAAACACTGTCCGAAGGCACAGTCTGGTTCACTGATAGGACCTGATTTACTATAGACAAGTTAAACAACTGAAATAAATCGAAACCAAACAAGTTGACTGCAGCAGAAGAACAAAGGACGTAAAATGACACAAGTTTTGTTTGTCCTTTGTATGTTGCCAGAAGGCTGCACTGTCCTAACACAGGGATTGCTTGTCCTGAATAACTACTTAACTTAACATTTGCGGCATGCAACAGAGGTGTGCCCAGCTGTTTGTACGTGTCTTGATTGATCAGTGAAACTGCAGCCCCGGTATCGAGCTGGAATGGTATCACTTTGCCGTTAATGTCCATGTCCACAAAAAGTTTATTGTCCTGCTGACGACAACAGCAACTGTCTCGTGCAATGTGAACTGACACTGGTACAAAATCACTTGCGACTTGACGGGAGTTCCTGCGATGTCAACGCGCACTATTTGTGGAACGAACACAGTCACTGTGAGAGAGAGTGGCACTGGGCGGAGTGGAATGAACTATATGAATTTCCATGGGCGAAGTTTTGCGAGCCTGAGTATCCTTGGTTCGATTCCAGCCCGAAGCAAAAGGCCTGGAATGGTTTTGAGCTTCCGGTTTGAGCTTTTTCTGGCAAACACTTTGAACATGTCCTTTTTTATTACAGAAAAAGCAAATAGCTTGGCATGATGGGCAATTCTCATGCGAATGTCTAGTAGCACACCGCGGGCATGATTTTAGCACTGCATTTGCTTGCTGGCGTGGTACACGTGGCTGAGAGCCAGGCGGCTTTGGCGCGGCTGGGCGCGAGGACTGTTTATTGTTCCGTACAGCTCGCCCAGCGGGCCAGTTAACCTGACACACGGGTGGCAAAGTTTCAAATGATTCCTGAGCAAAGTCAATTGTGTCCTGCCGATCCAATATGTCCATCACTTGTTGAAGGGAGGGATTGACTAGTTTCAAAATTTGTTCCCTTATACGAACATCAGAAACGTTCTGTGCAATTGCATCACGCACTGTAGTATCTGAATAAGGGAGTCCACATTCACACTCAAAAGCACAATCCCTAGTAAGGCCTTGCAAGGTTGCAACTCACTCCCTATCAGTCTGACCTGCCATACATTTTGTACGAAAGAAGGTATACCTTATCGCAACTAAATTGACTGATTCTTTGAAATATGCATCTAATGCAGACAAAATTTCTTCGTAGGACAGAGTTGCTATGTCACATCGGGGAAATAATTTGACTATCACACGGTACGTGGTCACTCTGACAGAAGATAATAAGAAAGGCTGCCGCTCGTTACCTTGAATTCTGTAGGCGGCGAGATGGAATCCAAATTGGCGTGACCACTCCGTCCAGCTTTCCAGTGCAGCATCAAAAGGGCGAAAAGTTGGTGCAACTGCATGTTGTGGCTGTGATAGCGGTGGAGTGGCGGCTGCCGCATCGTTTTGCATTACACATTGACACTGGATGAGCTGTCCAAGGGCATCCAGTAAGGCCTGCGTCTGCTGATTCTGTAAGCGATAAAATTCAGACACTACATCTGGAGATTGTGGCGAAGCCATTACACAAGTAAATCAGGGCAGTATAGTTACGAACGTAAATTGGCCTCATCGCCAAATGTTGTGGATTGGCAAGACATCCAACCCACTATGAGAGGAAGCGGAAAGGCACGCGTATTAGCTCACACAGGCTGGCGTGAGGTCTGGAACAGGTCAAGGAATTAGACTAGCAAAAAAGGACGTGGAATACTTAACTTTAATCCATACATGGTGAACATCGCTCTTGACGGTACATGTTTTACAGCATCAATAGTAACTGGTAATGGTGCCTTGCTAGGTCATAGCAAATGACGTAGCTGAAGACTATGCTAACTATCGTCTCGGCAAATGAGAGCGTATTTTGTCAGTGAACCATCGCTAGCAAAGTCGGCTGTACAACTGAGACGAGTGCTAGGAAGTGTCTCTAGACCTGCCGTGTGGTGGCGCTCGGTCTGCAATCACTGATAGTGGCGACACGCGGGTCCAACGTATACTAACGGACCGTGGCCAATTTAAAGGCTACCACCTAGCAAGTGTGGCATCTGGCGGTGACACCACAGTATCTTTTCATCAGTGAAACTGTTTGTGGCAGTGCCTAGTTACTAAAATCAGATTCAAAGATGATGGTCTTCTAGAAGCCTTATTATTTTGTGGTGTTAGATGCTGAGCATCTAATTAAAAAATTATTCTTGTTTATTATCCACATCATAAAAAAAAACATGTTTTACAATTTTGTGACTGAATATTTTCATAGTGACTAACCAACAACACAACTGTTTTAGCTATCAACATTCAGTTTAGAGGCACAGTAAGCATTATGAATACTACAAGATAATAGTCTCACTCCCTTTTTTGTGTTGAGCTTTACTGAACCATACACCACTGAGCAAGGATGCACAGGGATTAATAAGGATAAATGATGTTCAAACCCCCTCAGTCCATTCAGATGTAGGTACTTGAAGAAATACTTTTAGTTCACTCTCGGTATATTTCAACTTCCATAAAGAACAACTTGTCATTTCTCACATAAATAATTGACTTCTTGTAAGTCACCCATGTCATCTCCCATTAGACACCATTAAGTTGCATTTACAACATAGTTGGTTTAACAATCACGTCTCTATTACACAGATATCAGAAACATGTCTTGCTTCTAGCAAATGATGAAGAATCAGGCACACTTGTTTGTGAGGGTTGTTTGAAAGATATGGTGTGTGTTTTGTGTTAGTCATGATGTATGGGTTCTCATAAACCATCCTTTTATCCACAAAACCCACCCTTTTCAAAACTGGTACAAACTGTCCCATCTACATCACATCTCATAAAAAGTATAAAATATTCTGTATAAAGTAGAAAATCTATATAGTATATTATCACAGTTGTTCAATTAGTCACCAATATTATACCCTCTGCTAACTTAATATTTCCTTCAGTTCAATAAGAAAAATGTGCATCAAGAAGTATAAATTGGAACTTTGGCCTGATAATATTACATTCAGTATGAGAATAGTATTCTCATGAATTCAGAAATTACTTTGAAAGTTATGCGTCAGGACATGGTTCTCCATATTTACACAGGAATATGTGACAAATAAAGTGATTACCAGGCATCTTTCAAGAAAACCAGTGTTGAAGTCATTGTAATGACACCTTATATCAATAGAACATACAAAATTGATGACGTTGATTTCACCAAGACCTCTACACACAGGTTTTCAAAGAAACTGATGAATATATTACATACAAAGACCATTTCCAGCAAAAACATGACCTAAATATACTTGGAGACTGCGCTGACTGAAACTGAGGGGGAATAAAGCTGACCAAGTGGACTTAATATATCTTGTCTCAGGGCTGTGCCAAATGACAGGGATCAGAGACAACATATGTGCAAATTTCCACCTCATGCTGCAGCCGAGCAGAGTCGGAACAAGTCAGGACTGAAGGGCCTGGTTGGGACTGAAGGGTATGAATGCACTGTGCAAATCTCTACCGCATGCATGCTCTTGCAGGGCACATAAGAGTAGTACCAGAAGCACGTATGCAGAAGCTTCTTTAGTTCCATGAGAGATTATATACGGTGGCAGAGGTTGTTAGTAGTCTAACTGAATGGAACAAGGAAGTCCCCACCAGGAAAAATTGTGGATCAAGTAATCACAAATCCTAGCTGGTATGACTTTTTTTTTTCATAGTATCTCTGAGTGTGGGATGATAGGATAGTTTAAGATTTTAAAGGAATTCGAAGCAGTAAAACTATTGTAGAAGAAACACCGAAAACAACTCAGGATCTGACGGTCATCACTGTGACTGCTAACTCAGAATATTAATGTCCCTGGGGGATAGATAACAGAACAGTTTGATAGGAATTCGGTGCAGAAGAACTATTACAGAAGAAACACTGAAACAACTCAGGATCTGAGGGTAGCCCTCTGCACATTAAATCAGAATGTTAACGTCCCTGGGGGATATGTACAAGTTTACATCTTTTAAATTTATCTATGTCTCTTTCTTCAGGGCAGAGCTTTGAAGATGTTGTTTTACTAGAACTAGGTCCTTGTACTGAGGTTCAACAGCTTTTTCATTATGTTTACTTACTCTTTGTTGTGCTTTTTCAATTAAATTCTTAGGAACTATATTCTGATTCAGTTCGTAATCAATAGTAGGTTGTTCAGGCCAATTAAAACATTTAATCAGAGATTCTCCTACAAAGAGTTTGCCTATTACTTCTAAATGTGTCAACCCAGTTGATAAATGTGGTAATTCAATTAGAATAAGTTCAAAGTCTTTAATTTTCATTGCCCATAAAGCATGTTTTTCGTGGCAGTAGGTATGGCATAGTTTTGCAGTTTCCTTCATTACTCGATTGCACGGATTTGAGGATGGGTTATAGTTGGATATTAACACTTCACGAATACCTTCCCATGCTAGAAATTTTTTAAATTCGTTACTCACAAATTGTGGGCCATTATCCATAAGAAACCATTTTGGTTTACCTACTTCCAGAAAGCATTGTTGTAAACAGTGTATAACTGTCTGCATATTGGCTCTTTTGATTGGATATAGTTTAACATATTTTGACCAAAACTCTTCTATGATGACCAAAATGTCTGACACTCCACCCTTTCCTTTTGGAACTGGTCTAAAAAAATCTGCTGCTGTGAGATCGTGTAACGACTTAGGAATAATAGGATACATTTTGAATTTCACAGGAGTACTATTCTCTTTCACCTTCTGACAGCTTTCACAAGTTCTAATCAAAGATGCTATCTTATACCCTAACTTCTTAAAATAATGGAATTTATTCATATGGGTTATACGCTTTTTCATTCCAAAGTGTCCATATCCTTTTTTAAACATACCACATAAGTGCGTCTTCCATTTCCTTCGGAATGCATAAGTGCCAATGTTGCAATGTTATGCTGTCTCTCCAAAACAAATTATGACTTATAATTTTCCATTTTCCTAGTTGATTAGGAGGTAAGGAATTCTGGATAAACATAGAAAAAATTTTTGTAAAATAGGGATTATGATGGATATTTTCTGTTATTCTTTGAGCCATTTCTTGTACCCTGATGCTTGGATATTCTACTGACATAAAATTAATTGCAAAAATAACACCAGGTCCTTCCATATGTTTTAATTCTTCCATTTCTATGGGTAACCTAGACAAAGCATTTGGTACAATATTCTTGGAACCTTTTACATATTGTATCCTAATATCATATTCCTGTAGGAAAAGCATCCATCGCATTAATCTACTGTGTAACAATTGACTACTCATTAGAAAGGATAGAGCTTGATGATCTGTATAAACATGGATTTCTGACCCCCATACTAGTGTTTGAAATTTTTGGATACTCCATACAATTCCCAACATTTCTTTTTCAGTAGCCACTACACAGCTAGCAAAAGCTATGGTTCAGTGTTCTACATTATTTAGCTCCCACTCACCTTGGAAAAGTTCTGCAGCAATACCATAATCAGATGCATCTGTTGAAATTTTAAACAGTTTACCCATAACCAGATGATGTAATATCAGTGATTCAACAAGCACACTTTTGACATTTTCAAACACATCATTTTCCTCTTGATTCCAAATCCACAATACTCCCTTCCTTAATAAACATAAAATTCTTGGTTCATTCAGTTAATGACCTCGTATGTATCATCAATAGTATCCAGCCATTCATATAAATTCCTTCAACTGTCTTATATTTCAAGGGTGTGGATGTTCTTTAACAGCTTTGATGAGTTCAGGGTCCAGTCTAATTCTCTTCACCCCTACAATATGACCTAAAAACTTAAGCTCTTGGTGCATGAAATACAGTTTTGATAGCTTTACTGTAATACCATTCTCTTTAAATTTTTTCAGAGTTCTATATAAGGTGAGACAATGTTCTTGCCAAGTAGCTAATATTATTAGGATATCGTCTACATATATGTTCAAATCCCTTAATAAATCTCTCCCTAATGCCTCATCCAGTGCATGTATAAATACAAATACAGAAATATTAAGTCCAAATGGCAGTACATTGAAATGATATGATTTACCATCAAACAGAAAACCTGTATACTTTTTGGATTCTGAGTGTAATTTTATTTGCCAATAACCCATAGTCTGGTCCATCATGCTAAAAAAACCTTGCTTTTTCAGATTTAGATAACAATTCATCAATATTAATCAGTCTGTCTCTTTCTGTCTGTATATGCTTATTCAATGTACAAGCGTTTAACACTAATCATACCCCGCCTATAGCTTTTTCACCACGACCAAAGAGTTATTCATGATGCCAGAGCTACATTCTATTATATTGTTATCAATCATTTTGCTGATTTCCTCCTTAACTGTTTCTTTCAGACTTACATGTATTGGACACGGCTTACAGAAAAATGGAGTGTCATCTTTGATTTTGAATTTACAAATATAGTTGCTGATTTTACCAGGACAATTGGAGAACACTACCACATACACCATTAAAATTTTATTCAAATCTTGCTTTTGTTGATCAGTCAATATTAGGGATTTGTTAACTTTGTCCTGTATGTCAATTCGATGTGTTACTTGATCTACATTATCCATCTTTAGTGAAAGTTGAGCTGTAGCTGTTAATCGCAGACATTGACACTTAGTTGTTTGTTTTTCCATATAGCTGTTTGTCGCAAATGGTGTCCAATATCTACTGTCCCCTTTACCAAAACATAGAAGATTTTCATCAAAGTCAAGATAACTTTAAACTTTAATAGCGAATATAAATCAAACAATACCTATCTCAATTGATATTCTCTACTATTAACAGTGTTTGACAAAATAACATATTTCCAATGCTGCAGTTCACTTGAATCTCGTACTTTACAATCTTACTTTTTGTTCCTGTTATTCCAACTATGTAAACTCTGGTCACTGGTAATAACGGCAAGTGTTGTTTAGTCTGTAGTGAAGTAAAGAATGTGTTGGAGATGAGTGATACCTCACTCCCTGAATCTATAAATATGTTAACCTTAGAATTCTCCATGGTCCCTGCTATTATAGGTTATGGATTATTGGTAGGCAAGCTTGGTTCTTCCAGGAGCAACCATTCCTCTGTAGATATTTTGTGGGTAAAGTTAACATACTTGCATGGACTAAGGCCTCCTAGTGTATTTCCATGACCTGGGTCCTAGCCCTGGATCCAGATCACACTACATTTTCTTCATTATTAGCAATGACAAGTTGGTTATCGAATCGAGATACTATGTTACCACTATGTATTCTATTATTACTCAGTACAAATTCCTGCTAAGTAACTGGACATAAATTTGAAGGTGGATGTTTCTTCTGGTGATTGTCATTACCATTTTTTCTGTTGTACTGGTGTACTCTAGCTAGGTTAGCCTCATATTTTTTAAAGTTTTACCACTGTTCCTTTTGTAGTTCAGGCTATCACCTTGGTTTAAGTTTTCATTGCAGTCCTTATTTAATGCATCCAGTGCATCCACAAAGGACAACAATTCTTCTACTGTTTTTGAACCACTACATAATATATCTCTCCTCGCATAAATGGGTAATTGTCTTATTAAAATTCACACTAACCCTTCTTCTTCCATTGGCTTATCTAAGTACTTTGTCCATGTTAGATGCCAGTCAGAATACTTTCTCATGGTACCCCATGTATTATTGTAATATTTCAGGTCCCACAAATCTGATATTAATTTCTCTTGTGCACTAACAGACCAGCGTTTCTCTTTAAATTTATTCTGGAAGTCTTCCTAAGAAAAAAAGTTCTCAATATTTAGAGTATCCCATTCTGAGGCTCCCCCTAGAAAGCTCCCCACAACAAATTCAATCTTTTTAGAATCCTCCCAGTTCTTTGGCAAAGCTTGTTTGAATCTTTTCAAAAAATGAGTCAGATGTACATTCCCACCTTAAACTTAGGGAATTGCCTGAATAATCCTGAATTGGCCCCCCCATTGTAAATCAGTCACCACTTCACTAATCAATACCACATAAGGAGAAGTTGCCCTCTTGTCTACTTTATCTTGGATAAGTTTAAATTCTTTCCACAAGTCATCTATATCCTTTCAGGCATCTGAAAGTTCGGAAACAATAGGTGATACATTCCTAGAGATTACTCTCATGGCAACTTTTCGATCTATCATTTTCTCCACCTGTTCCTCCAAACTACTTACATTTATGATGTCTCAGTTCATAATTTTCTCTTTGAAGTTTCTTTCTACATTATCTACTCATGTATTAACACCTGTAATTTGTGAGTGGATTATTAGCATTAACTTACCTTGCTTGTTGACGCACTCTTTCGAAGAGTGCAGTCCCTGCATTACAGCATCAAACTTCACATTACATTTTCCACTAATCCTAACTTAATCTCTGACTCCACACTATGACATTTATCCTCAATGTTCAATTCCAGCCTTTTTGTCAGATCCTGCTAATCATCATTGTGTTTTTGGTTGAAGTCAGTAAACATTTGATTTACATGAATGTTCAAAGAATTAATTAGTTCATTCTTTAAATCTAATTTCAGATTTTCAACTTTACTAATTAGGGTGTCAAATTCAGTCTTTAAAATATCCAAGCCTTCACATAGATCACTAAATTCTCTACTCTGTGTGTCAGCTTTGGCATTTAATAAACCTAGATTTGTTGCTTGATATTCAAGGTTTCACTCTGGTTATTTAGAACTTCCCTCTGAGCATTTAAACTAGAATGTATCACACCTATTTCTTTCCTCAGAGTTTCACTCTGAGAATATGACTGCTGACTCTGGTCATCTAACTTAGCATTTAAAGTTTTACTTTGATCATCTAATCAAGAATTCATGAGGCCTAACTGTGTACTCTGAGCTTTGATTAGATTTACTAACTCAGACCAATTTTCATAGCCATGGCTGTTTTTGAAGTTTCTCCAACTTGCTGAATGTTATCCATGATTTTACAAAGTTTAGACCTTGTCAGCATTTAAAAATTAACTTTAAGTATAATAACTACACTAATAAATTTCATTCAATAATTTGTATCACTTCTTGCTAAGGTACAAAAGTTTTGTTTTGTGCTCACGCAGTATAGATTTATTGCAGTGTACGTGAGCGGATGTGACGGCAGGTCAGCACTGGTGAACAGCAGCTGGTGCTGGCGACTTCAGATGTAGGATGGTTTCCACGTCTGTGTCCCTGCAATGCAAGTGAGAGCTTTATACTCCCTACACCAAATCTTCTTAGTCTTATTGTTCTAGGCATATCTCTTCTTAGTCTACTATGTCGAAATCTCTCCTGTTTTTCAAGTTGTGACTTTCTCACGTCTTCTCCCTTATTTGCATTTACAAATTTTCTTCTTTGTATACTCCAGCATAATCCTTTTTCTCTTAATTGTTTTCTTGTCTTGTTATGCTCAGTTGCTATGGCAACACTTGATAGCTTTTTCTCTTATTTTTGTCTAAAAATTCCTTTTTTCCTTCAGTCCTTTCACACCAGTCACCATGTTCTAATGGTTTGGACAGCTTAAAGTGTTGAAGTATGTGTGCAACCTTCCCACTTCTTTTACACGAGTCAAATTACTTGTAAATGCACAGCTGATCCTCTTTGCTGGTTAGATGGCTACTGGAATCTCTAAAAACTTCTTCTCTGAAGAATGATGCTAGTTAAAGGAACATATAAGACTCTCTCTCTCTCTACTTGTGAAATAAATAGGTACTTGAAGAAATACTTTTAGTTCCCTCTCAGTATATTTCAACTTCCACAAAGAACAAGTTGTCATTTCCACATAAATAATTGACTTCTTGTAATTCACCCATGTCGTCTCCCATTAGACACCATTAAGTTACATTTACAACGTAGTTGGTTTAACAATCATGTCTCTATTACACAGATATCAAGAACATGTCTTGCCTCTAGGAAGTTGAATTTAAGAATTACTGAAATGTCTTTCTCAACTCAATTGTTCTTTTGTCACCAACAATAGTCACTATAACAAAACAGCACCGAACAACACTGAAGTTCCTTGGTTCTTCCGCGTGCTTTCACTAGTACTTCCATGGAGCGACCGACTATTACTTGTCGGTGCCGTTTGACTGCCATGTCTACAGTCTTCTCACAACAAACGTCAGACCTGCACACACAGATAGGGTTGATTTTTCCCACTCACATCTAAAATATTGTGTGTTCTAGATGGTGGAAGGCCATGTGGTTCTAGAAATTCTTGAATCACTACAAAGTGTAAGGAAAATATTGCACCCCAGTACACCTATTTCTGAGAATGGGTGTCATATTTATTTACCTTTTATTCTATTCCTCTTTGTCAGTTACTTAAACTCATAGAAAGTGTCATAATACACCCAAAACATTTCAGAAAAAAGTATGCCAGAATAAGATTTTGTTGAATTATGAAATTTCCAAAAGGAAAATAAATGTGGAAAGAGCAGTTATTACACTTATAAACATACAGCATGTTTAGTTTATTTTGCAATGTGATTTTGGATAACCACACAAAGTCCAAATCAGCATGCTAGAATAATCTAAAGAAATCTGAGCCTTCTTTACATGAACAGTTTTTCCCAAAAATGTCACCATCCCAGTACCAATGCCAATAGTAAGTCATGATACTAACACTACTAACAATGCAAAACCTGTATTGCACAGCCTGAACAACATTCCTATAAAGTTTGGTGCCCATACAGTAAATAGTTTTCTGTCTATACCGACTCAAGTAATGAAAGTTTTAATTATAACCGCCATGTACTTTGTTCATAAATAACTTTTTTTAAGGTATCAATTACTTTATGCCGTTCTGAGATGTCTGTGGACATTGACTCTTCATGATTACCTTCAATCAAATTAACAACAGGCCATGCTGCCTGAATACAGATAACCTCTCAAATTGGAACATACACCTCCATGTCCATGTGCGTCCACGAAAATATCAACCATAGTTCCTGTTGCTTGAACACAAATAACATCATCCTCATAGCTAGAGCCTATACATTTGTATATCTCCATCCACAAAATAACTTCTATTGCAGACCTTGCTACCTGCACACAAATAACATCAACCTCCACTGGGTTGGATTTCACTTCATCTAAATCAATTTATTAATGTTGCCATTCACACATACACATGTCTCATCATAGCACACACAAATCCTCTAAAATACCACACATGAATTTTAATTTTGATCTACTACTGTATATTAATTATGCCAAATCCACATTGTATCCTCAACATTTTCAATCTTATAAATAAAACCCCAATATTTAATACCTTCCCATCACTATCTGCTTCTCCAAATAATAATTCCTTACTTAACTTCCCTTCTACCATCATTCTGCCTGCAATTACTTCATCTCTTAGCTCTATTTCTTTCCTTATTCAATACCGAAGTTACATCCCAGTTGCATCAAATGTCAGTTTTTGAAATTCTGTCCCATTTCATTTCAAACTTACATGGCCTTTTTAGATGTGCAAATTTTGTGAATAATGCCTGCTAAAACTCCCTCATTGTGAATTCAGAACTTCATCATGAAATCTGATTCGTTTAGACTGCCCTCCAGCCTGTGTTAACAAAAATTTTCCTAAACACTACATAAGGTCTGATCGGAATCATTCATCAATCATTTCATAAACATAATTTTCTGCTCCTTGTTCACACTTTGTAGAAAAGAATCTGTGCATGCATCATGAAAATTTACTGTATGGCATATGTTTCTGAATCACAGACCATCCCACATTTCCAAAAACTTTAGCTTCAAAAATTTCTTGTGCTTCTGTCCATCTGGCTAACTTCACTCTTAATTGCAACAAACCTTTTCCCATTAGTATTCAGTCTACCATCCACAGTTTCTTCCATAGAAGGATCATTATCTACAGCTACATGCATATTAGTAACATCACCACCAAAGATATCTGTTACACTTTACCACTGGCAGACCTCCAGAAACATCTGATACTAGATACACTGTTTGCATGTGATGAATCCCTACCATATCATTGAAGCATGCAACTTCTTGTTCACCAGCACCCATAACACCAGTAGTTCAGACTCAATTGCCTCCACATATTTAACACTGAATTCCACTAAAGCAGATTCCGTTTCATCTAATTTAACACCACCTAAAAAAATTTGGTACAGAAACCACTACCTGCCCACAAATATTCACCACTACATTTTCAAACAGCTCCCTTAAATTGCCATCTGAGCCTGTCATTTAGCTTCTCACTACAAATTTTGATTCACCATTGCCAGCCATAACCTCTTCATCCATTTCAGTCAGAGACTCCACATCCCCATCATCACTCTTCTGCCCACTCAAATCTGTTTATTCTTAAATTCAGTCTTGACTGCATCAACTTTTGATTTCAGCTTCTGTTCTACCTCATCTTGCTCCTGCTTTAGTATCTATACTCCCAGTTTCTTTTTTTAAACCACTCCCCCATTTGTCTCTCCAGGTTTCCACTTTATTGTTGATCCTTTCCAATAGTCTAATTATTTCAATCAGTTTTACAGTACTGCAACACTTATATAGATTAAAAGTAGGTTTATATTATGTAACTGTGTATCTGCAATTATGGAGTGTGTATTCTTTATTATTTAAAGTCCTTGATTTGTGACAGGAAAATTAGAGTTTTCTAATGTCTATTTGAAAAAAGCAAAAGGATTTGTTAAAATAATAAATTATTTTAATATGTGTATGTTCATAAAAAGAAAATGTTTATTGAAAGCTTGTTCATGCTGCGGCACTTGTCTTTGCAATACATAAAAGATGTAGGGGAGTCCCTCCACAATGGAAGCAGCATGGCATGATGGAAAAGGTGGGTTTGGCGGTCGAACTGAGCAGGTCCTTGGTGTGAACGATAGCCAGTATGTGGCTAGACGTAGCACGGTACACTTCAACGATGCTAAGAGAGGCAATTGGAAGCTGCTTTACAAAGGATTTGCCTCAGATGTGGATCTGGCTATTATTTGGTATTCTTGGCAAAAAGGAATGGCTCTGATGTGGTGAAAGTCTGACGCCAAGAAGATATTTTATGGAGCATTCGAACATTGAGACCCATGAGTACAGTTAGCCACCATGTCGCTTGCCACCAATCTTCACCACTGCTTTACTAACTACATACATTCAGTAAGGTATATGGGCATCGACCAGTTAATTTGTATGTGGTTTTAATAATAAGCATAAAAACAAATTTGTGTCCAGAACCATATTTTCTATGCTGATTACAAACCTATACATGGTCCTCACCTAAGTGCTAATAAAATTGAGTATCAGTACCCTGATTTAAATGAACAGTTCTTGCATTCAAGTCTTTAAAAGTGATTTTTTGTCTTATGTAAAAGGCGTAGTAAAAGTTAAAGTTAAAACCACAAAAGTGAAGTTAGATAGGATTTATATTACAACGTATAGTTTTGTAGGAATACAGTGCAAGATTGTGTAAATATTATTGTCTAAAATACTAGCTTCACAGGTGATAAAAAGGCAAATAAGTTAATCTCATTTTCAAAAATAGTGTTGTTTTGGTTTTTATTATGGATGGTTCCTTATTTTTGAAGTTGATTAAGCACAGTGTTGCATTTTACTGTCTTACAAAGTAAACTATGAACTACTCCAAGTGAAGTGAATGATTAGCTTTTTGAATTAGTCTTTTCTACTGCAATAACCAGAGAGTGTTGACTAGTGAAACTATACTAGTTTATGGGTTTCCATCATATTCTCCATTTATAAAGAAAAATTGAAGTATTACTGTTGCCTAGGAAAACTGATGTGAAGAGGAGTTCAAACTGTGTATTTATGTTATTATTCATCTTTTTTTTCATGTCAGTTAAGATAAAAGCCCCTCATGACCAAATTTGGTTCTGCACTTCATGGAGTAACATTTCAGAATTTGATTAAATAATGATCTTGAGTGTAACTGTCATCAATATGAACATGGTGCAAATTTGCTTCCTGTAATTCACTGGTGTGTGTGTTATTGGTAACTGCTGCTACACACAGTTCAGAGTGCACTGTGCAGTTTGTATCCTATGTGGTATTCAAAGGGAAACATCAATGGGTTCAAATGGCTCTGAGCACTATGGGACTTAACATCCGAGGTCATCAGTCCCCTAGAACTTAGAACTACTTAAACCTAACTAACCTAAGGACATAACACACATCCATGCCCGAGGCAGGATTCGAACCGGCGACCATAGCGGTCGCTCGGTTCTAGATTGAAGCGCCTAGAACTGCTCGGCCAGAAACATCAATGAAAGTAACTTCAATTACCAATATCCAATTTTCTTAAACATATATTTCCAAATTAATGAGCCTAATTGTGCTGGCAACCATTCATTTTTTTTTACATTCCCTTATGATTTTACCACTTTCATTAACTCCCAAGGTTAAAGCCCGTTTAGTTTTTCTGTTAATTTCACCATATTCAAAATGTAGTCCCATACCATTGTCCATTAGACCCACGCACTGTCAATTTTTGAATTCCTCTCAGAGGGTAACATTAGCTTGTTTCACGGCAAGTTAATGTTGTAGTACCAGCTTCACTTATTTCTTATGTCTTTCTACTTTTGCAAGCAGACTAGCACTAATCATGGATTTGAAATTACTTGGCATGTTTTGCTTTCCTTCTCCATCTCTATGGCTAACAAGATAGCTGAAATACAGAAAAATTAATGTGCACACTGCAAACATTACCATTTTGTTGTGAGTGTGACTCTACTGCTGCTGTAGTAGGCTGGTCCACTGCAGCACAAAGTGTCCCAATGCACGAGAAAAGCTGCCAACTGCTAGCCTGGACTGCTTACCATGTGCCGGCAAAGTGTGCCATGATATGATGTGGCATATGGGGTCAGTTGGGCCTGCAATTTCCTTTGGCTGGTCAGAGCTCGAATTATTGTCACACATTTATGCTGATGGCCACTCCAATGTGTTTATGCAGATCACTGAACTGGCTTCACATGCAATCCTACACTGACTACAGAGTTCACTATTAACCATCCCAGATCCGGGTGCACATATGCAATATAACAAAATTAAAATTTGAAGCTACACTTGTGGCTATCTTGTTTATTCCATGAAATAACTGTTGAGTAAACTTTTAGCTCATGAGTGCCCACATGCTTCTGCATTAAAAATAAATTGTTAAGCTACAAATTATTTAGAAATAAAGGAGACAGCTCACCAAAAGGCAGAAGTGCTGCGTCATCAATAGGCACACAAACAGATGGTACTGAGCTTGGCTAGCTGTCAGAATGCACTTCCCTTTTCTAGCTGTAGGAAAAATGTGCACACAGACACATGCCTACTCACTCACATGCACACATCTGATCTCACTACATTGTGCTCAGTCTTTACTGGCCCACAGTGAGCGTGCTTGGGTGAGGTGGGGGTGTGTAGTGGAGTGGGGTTTCAGATTCTTTATTCGGATTCTTTATTTGCCATTGACCACATGTAGTGAAATAGGCTTTATAATGATGTCAAGGTACAAAATACGTTACTATATTACTTAGTGTTTACATTACAAGTACAAATTATTTATGCTACATAAATCAATTGCAATCATAGACTTAAAACTCACTTTCTATGTTACAAGTATCCAAGAATTCTGTAAGATTGTAGTATGGATTGTCTGTTAACCATTTGTGCAGTTTACTTTTAAAATTGTTGAAAGGTGTATTGAGTGCAGTGTGTGGTAATTTGTTAAATAATTTCAAACAGTTCACTTTGTGAGAGTTGCCTGTTTTTGTCAGCCTATGTCTAGGAATGTGAATACTCTCTTTGTTTCTCATGTCATGAAAGTGTATGTTCTCTCTGTTGTTAACTTTGGTTCTGTTCTTTTTAGCATATATCAGTGACGCAAAAATATAAAGATTTATCAGAATCCTTATTTTCATTTTGATGAATAAGGGACAATAGTGTTCCCTTGGACCAACCTTGCACATTATTTGTAGCATCTTTTTCTACACCTGTAGTACATTACTGACATGACATGAGTGGCCTGATAGTAACAGCTCATAAGGTTTATGAGACTGAAAAAGTCTAAAGTAAGCTGTTCTGAGATATTTGTTACTCACTAGATCAGACAGTTTCCAGATGAGATAGGACACCCTTGATGACTTTTTGCAGACCTGGTTGGTATGGGGTTGCCAGTTAAGTTTGGAATCAATGTTTACTCCAGGCAGTCTTATGGATTTTGGTTCTACCTCTTTAGCCAGTCCCAACTGGAGATGCGGAGTTTTCTCTGGATTACATAAAAGTTTGTTAGCTGAGAACCAGTTTAGTGTTAAGGTGAGTGTGTCCTGTGACTTCTGGTGTAGCTTTGATAAATCTCGATCTGTGCTGATTAGAGCTGTATCATTTTCATAGCAGATAACTGACTCAGGCCCAACATAAGATGGCAAATCATCAAGTGAGATTCTTTGTTTATTTTCAAATGTAGTAAATGTCTGATTAACTATTTCAAGGACTGCAGAGATGGTATTTTTCCCTTGTCAAAAACTGTGCTGTCTATTACAGAGAAGGTCATACTTTTCAAAATAGTTGTTTAGCTGTTTGTGGAAAATTGCTTCAAATATTTTGGAAAAGATTGGTGCAATAGACACTAGTCTACAGTTTTCAGGGAGATGTTTTTCTCCCTTTTTCTATACAGATATAACTTTGGAAATTTTGAGCTGACCAGGGAAACTCGAACTTCTAGGCATTTGTTCATAATAAAAGCAAGTGGATTGCAAATGAGGTGTATTGTCCTTTTTATTGTGCAGTTAGATAGCCAATAGTAGCCCACGTTTTTCGAGTTTGAAAATTTTCTAACAATATTTATTATATCTGTGGGTGACAGGGTCCCAATGAAATTCATGCCCTTGAGGTAACTGATCAGGAAGTATATCAATTGCTGATATGTCTTAATGGTTTCAGTTTTGGTTTTAATTCATTTACCGTAGTTGTAAAGTATTTATTGAGCTCTTCTGGCTCAAGTAGAACATCTTGTGTTTAGTTAGAAGTATGTACTTGTTTTATAATGTCCCAAGCAGCCTTGCATTTGTTTGGGGCTCCTTCTATGTAATTTTCATAGGCAGCTTGTTTGGCATGTTTAAGGTTGGCTTTGTAATGGTTTTTACATTTCAGTTAGCCTTTATAATAAGTATCATTTTGTTCTGTCCCACATTTTCCATTGTTTTGATATGTTTTTTACAGTGAAAGCATCTTTTCCCAGATACTAGCAAGGTCATCTGTGTACCATTTAAGCTTTTTACCTTTTCTATTTGGTACAGTAATTTTTCTTTTCATTGGTGAGCAAGAGTACCATAAGTCAGTATATGTCTTAAGGAAATTATTAAATAGAGTTTCAACAGTTATTGATCTGCGCCATATTCATAAACAAAGTTCCAGTTTACCTTTCTGAGGGAGTCTGTGAATAACTTTACATACTCCTCTTTCTGATCTCTAAAGCATGTCATGCTTGGCCTCTTATTTGCAACCTTATAATTCTTACCTGACTGTGTGTACTGGTATGTTAGGAGCAGAGGATCATGATCTGCAGAACACTCAGCTGTAATGCTTACACTATATAGGTCTCTTGAAAAATTAACTATAATGTTGTCCAAACAGGCATTTCCATGTGTCAGGCTATTGTTAGTATAACATAGATTTAGTGATCTGAGCAGGTTTAAGAACGTTTTTGTGTTGAGTTCCTCTGTGTCTAGCAAGTCAATGTTGCAATCACCACATATTACTACTTTTGTTTTGAGTTGTAAGATTTTTCTCATCATCTGTTCAAATTTCTCGAAAAATAAGTTAACATCACCGTTGGAGATCTATACAAGCTAACAATTACAATATTTTGGTCTATCAGTCTTATACAAGTAAATTTGCTATTTAATTCTGAGGAGTATGAATTTGCATCTATTTTTGAGAATTGTATACATTGTCTGATAAATATTGCAGCCCCTCCATTTTTTTCTCTTGTTTCTACACATTATAGGTGCCAGAATGTACTCGTAAGGTATGAATAAATATACTTGATATTCTATAAGCCAATGTTCTGAGACACACAGCATATCACATTTTTTTATTTTACAAAAATGTTCCATCTCTAACAGCTTGTTCCTAATGCTGCAGATGTTGACATGCACGATAGTAAGTGGGCCTACTTTATATATATATTGCTCCCTCTCTGAGCCATTAAGATCTTGTTTTTTACTTTTTTGTGTTTTAATTTCCTCTTCAGGAAGCTTTTCATTATTTTTGGACCAAACCCTGTAAGATTTGGTTCGTTTTAGCAGTTTCCCTGTAAAGGAGCATCCAGCACAATTATAGACTTAATAATGGTGTTTTTTTCATGAAATATTTCTTCTGTAGCATGGTTTATATTTGTGATCTGTTCCCTTTTGCCATGCTGATTTACATGTACACTCCTGGAAATTGAAATAAGAACACCGTGAATTCATTGTCCCAGGAAGGGGAAACTTTATTGACACATTCCTGGGGTCAGATACATCACATGATCACACTGACAGAACCACAGGCACATAGACACAGGCAACAGAGCATGCACAATGTCGGCACTAGTACAGTGTATATCCACCTTTCGCAGCAATGCAGGCTGCTATTCTCCTATGGAGACGATCGTAGAGATGCTGGATGTAGTCCTGTGGAACGGCGTGCCATGCCATTTCCACCTGGCGCCTCAGTTGGACCAGCATTCGTGCTGGACGTGCAGACCGCGTGAGGCGACGCTTCATCCAGTCCCAAACATGCTCAATGGGGGACAGATCCGGAGATCTTGCTGGCCAGGGTAGTTGACTTACACCTTCTAGAGCACGTTGGGTGGCACGGGATACATGCGGACGTGCATTGTCCTGTTGGAACAGCAAGTTCCCTTGCCGGTCTAGGAATGGTAGAACGATGGGTTCGATGACGGTTTGGATGTACCGTGCACTATTCAGTGTCCCCTCGACGATCACCAGTGGTGTACGGCCAGTGTAGGAGATCGTTCCCCACACCATGATGCCGGGTGTTGGCCCTGTGTGCCTCGGTCGTATGCAGTCCTGATTGTGGCGCTCACCTGCACGGCGCCAAACACGCATACGACCATCATTGGCACCAAGGCAGAAGCGACTCTCATCGCTGAAGACAACACGTCTCCATTCGTCCCTCCATTCACGCCTGTCGCGACACCACTGGAGGCGGGCTGCACGATGTTGGGGCGTGAGCGGAAGACGGCCTAACGGTGTGCAGGACCGTAGCCCAGCTTCATGGAGACGGTTGCGAATGGTCCTCGCCGATACCCCAGGAGCAACAGTGTCCCTAATTTGCTGGGAAGTGGCGGTGCGGTCCCCTACGGCACTGCGTAGGATCCTACGGTCTTGGCGTGCATCCGTGCGTCGCTGCGGTCCGGTCCCAGGTCGACGGGCACGTGCACCTTCCGCCGACCACTGGCGACAACATCGATGTACTGTGGAGACCTCACGCCCCACGTGTTGAGCAATTCGGTGGTACGTCCACCCGGCCTCCCGCATGCCCACTATACGCCCTCGCTCAAACTCCGTCAACTGCACATACGGTTCACGTCCACGCTGTCGCGGCATGCTACCAGTGTTAAAGACTGCGATGGAGCTCCGTATGCCACGGCAAACTGAGTGACACTGACGGCGGCGGTGCACAAATGCTGCGCAGCTAGCGCCATTCGATGGCCAACACTGCGGTTCCTGGTGTGTCCGCTGTGCCGTGCGTGTGATCATTGCTTGTACCGCCCTCTCGCAGTGTCCGGAGCAAGTATGGTGGGTCTGACACACCGGTGTCAATGTGTTCTTTTTTCCATTTCCAGGAGTGTATATAATGTCCAGTGAAGCTGTGCCTTTCATAGCCACTAATATCTAACAATTTTACGTTTGTAAATTTAGCATTAAAATATCTCAGTTTATCATTAGTTTGCCTAATTTCTGTATTGACACATGACCAATCAGGCAGGTTATACTTGAGTGGTAGAGTGGCTACAATAACATTGGTGAAGTGTAAGTATTGTATTATTAAGATCAGTTTCTTGATGAATCTGTTGGCATTGTTTTTGTTTACAACATTTGCTCCTTGTTGTCCTTTTTTGTGGGTTTGGAGCATTCATTGTTTATACCAGCAGTAACTGTGTCGAAATTTACCCCTGGTTTTACTTCACTCTAAATACTTATACTGTTCTTGGCCTGCATTGACATTAAACTTGAGTTGTTTCATGCGTGGCAGCGTGTTTCTGCGGACACTGCTGCACTTTCACGTCAGACATCTTGTATTTGTTAGCAATCGAGTGCTGAACAGTCTTTTTTTCACGCCATATTTCATAACATTCTTGAAAACCCAGTGCAGCGAATTAATTGGTCAGTGTTATTTTGCTTACCCTCTTGATTTTCTCCTGCACGATACTCGGGAAACAATGTTTTTTGCTCGGTGCCATGTATCCATACTTGAAGTGTGGAAGCCATTCAGATGGGACTGTTTTCCACATAGTCTCTTTTCTAAGTTGCTGTATTTTTCATTGAGAGCAATGTACCTATTGTTTAAAGCATCAATATCACTCTGAAGCACTTTTATTATTTCGTGTTTGTGAGGTGAGGGATAGAGAGAGGTGGGAGCTAGGGAGAAGTTTGGGAGAAAGTGTCTAGCAGCTCATGGGAGAGTGGGGAGCCATCTGTGGGCTAGCTAGTGGTGCAGATAGAGGGGACAGGTGGCAGATGGCTGTGAATGCAGTTTAATAGATTAGGCCATGAGATAACAGCACACAACTAGCTGGTGTGGGGACACACATTGGATCAGGGTATTGGGGCAGGAGATGGTGTACGCTGTGGTGAACTTTATTTCATCTCTAATAAATGCTTATAATGTCCACCTTCATATGTCACCTATCAGATTTCTTTGTTTTAAGATATACATTTGTTTCCAAAAACAGAATGGACATTTTGGACCAAGGCTGGGACAGCTAATAACATAGGAGACTGCTTTCAACATAGTTGTTGATGCTAGCACCTCTCGTATGCTTACATGGAACCATCTTACCCATTGGTTCAAAATTGTTTTCATTTGAGTTTTAAAGGACAATGCTTCAATAACCTGAAATTCTGAAATCATTAAATGGAAAACATATTTGCACGGAACCACTAAAGGATATATCCAGCAGTAAGACATATGCTTTTTCAGGCAATATTATCTTGTTGTTCACTGGCTTGCAGATTACATTAAAAATAACTTTACATTGGAGGCATTGCAGATACATTACATCACAAAGCATTAATAATGAAACTTCATTCAATTGTTTATCACCACATGTTTTCACAAGTTTTCAAGGACAAGTTCAGTAATTCTTCATATACCTGTGGGTATGTGACACAGGAAACTAATGAATTTCAATAGCATGTTGGAATGAATATTATGCATTGGAAATAGAGATTGTGGTATCAAACATTGTGAATATGGAGCTGTAATTAATTGCTTGTCCTGCTCTCAAGAGTTTTGCCCAGTAAATTTTGTAATGAGACCTCATTGCCACATATGAACACTGACTATAAAATGATGCAGCAAAACTCATCAATATAGAAGTACAATATTACAATAGAAAAGCACAAGTGCATATTTATAGAAACATTATATCTTTTACAGACTGTGAATAAATATAAACTTTTTACATACAATTATTCATGTACTTGTGTATGTATGCATGTTAAAGGATGAAAATAAAAGTGTTCATTAGTGTTTAAACAGTCTATTTGTTACGTACTGTTCAGTATATTGTGGAGTTTATTTTTGTTAGGGAATAACACTGCCAAATGCCTGCAAAATGAG
This sequence comes from Schistocerca serialis cubense, assembly GCF_023864345.2. NCBI lineage: Eukaryota > Metazoa > Arthropoda > Insecta > Orthoptera > Acrididae > Schistocerca > Schistocerca serialis. Next base: position 153,406,897 of record NC_064638.1, on the reverse strand, counting down.
AGTATAATTCATGAATGTACAGCCTTATTGTTCAAAAATGAGGCATTTCATTAATGACAAGTCTTCACTGCTGCATTCACCAACTGCAAATGAACCTGATTTATGAGTTTCGCCCAAATATGACTCATACAGTTGAAACATCTACCTTGTTAGTAATGCTGCCACTAATTTGTGTTTTGCTTATTATTTAGGTAAAAATTCAGGCTTTTCTGCACAGAATACACATTCCAGCCAATAATTTAATATATGTAATGTTTACAAAAGTCTGTTATGATAGTTCAATAGTGCTCAGTGAGATATACTGGTATAATTCTCATACTCAGGGCATTCACAAATCACTGATGCTCAAATGGTGGCACCATCTATTGATGACACTGCAACACTTGTGTGGCTACTAATTTTTGCCTAGCTCAGCCTCCATGTTTCCTCAGCTGTCAAAAAGCTTGTGCCAGGTCAACTGCACCTGTCTCTCATCACAAACAGAATGCACATGCAACATCACATTTGTTTTTAAAGTTTCTAACCACAGTTCCAGGGGTGTACCCACTCCATGTTGGCTAGTTATATAACTGGATATTTTTTAATCTTAATCTAAAACAAAATTTGATAAATGTATCCCAACCACATGTATATTGTCTACTTTGACATTCATATATGGAGTAGGAGTAGTTGTCAAATAGAAATTCTTTCAATTTCTTTTTAAAACTTTCATTATATGCCAGTGCCAGCACTTTTAATGCACTGCTGAGGTGCTAAAATATTTTTGTGGCTGCATACTTTTGCTCCTTTCTGTGCATGCACGAGATTGAGTTATGGATATTGAAGCTTACTTTTGTTCCTAGTGTTATACAATATTTATTAATGCTACAGATATTTTAAAATTACACTTGATTCTTCAAAGCAAACTTCATAAGAGGGCAAATATATTGAGAGACTGTTGTTGGTATGGCTAATATTTTAAACAGTTACTTATATGCAGTCAGAGGGTGAGCACTCCATATTACACTTAAACAAGTTTGTGTTAAATGAATATGCAAGTGTTTATGTGTGTAACTACTTTTGAAAATTAACTCTGTATAGGCCTAATAAGGTATATAAATAACACTATGTATCTCATTTTTCAGCTAAAACCATTCTTCAGGCCTGAACTGAACCATTCTAATATATTATTCTATGTATCATCAAGGAATGAAAGTATGCAAAGTATCAAGCCATAGTATATCAACCTTTTTATGACTGTGAGCAACATTGTAATCATAATGATAGTTTTATTCAGCATTTGCAGGTGGCTATTAGTATGTGACTTTACAAGTTTTTCTCATGTGTCTTCACAATCCTAACAATTCAGTGACTTACACCTTGTTAATTATGCTACAATTGCAGGAGATTTAAGCATCAGTGTAAACATAATTGTTGGTGTATTTATTGCAATAAAGATTTGTGTTTATTAGCATTTCCTTTCAGGTATTATATACAAATCATATGACAACTTTGATTACACTTATACTAGGTGCAGAATATAGTATTATTGTCTTTTGTTTCATCACATTATTTTGCATTTTTATGCTGAAAGTCTCCCTTTTTAGTTTATGCAGATTTATTTTTTTATTATTTATCATATGGCAATACATATACAAAGATTATAAAACTACTACACATCAACATTTAAGCACAGCTCTCCAGCATAAAATAACGCAAATAACAACAGCTGTAGGTGGGTATCAGGATCTTTTTACGTGTTTTATAACATGACTTGTCATTATGAGGAAATCTTCAAAAGGATCCTCGTAGGCATGTGCAAGACATGTCAATACAACATGAGCAACTGTCTGTCTTCAGCATCACAGTCACAGGATGATGATAAAGATTTTCTCCACTTGTAGAGAGTGTCTGCACATCATCCATGACCCATTCAGATGTGATTCTAGATAGTGCAAATTGTCAGGTAGTGCAAATTGTAGGGAACAGTTTTGTTACCAGCAGCATTTCCATTCATTGATGGGCTTGAATTCAGTTTCCATGAGAGTCCTGGCTGTGATGAGAGTGGGACATCTTGATGTTAGTCTTTTTCGCTCCACGGGGAATATCTCATCCTCTAATGGAAGGTCAGTGTTATTGTTAATCTTCTGGTATTCACACAGTAGTGCACTCTTGTGTCTGATATCAGGAGGTGGAATGTAGCTCAAGATGGGTAGCAATTATGTGGGAGTAGATCATATTGGCCCACTAACAATCTGCATGGCCTCATTAAATTGTACACATATCTTTTTTATGTGTGGACTATTAGGCCAGACAGATGAAAAGTACTCTGCTGCTGAGTATACCAAACCAAGTGCTGATACCTGGAGAGTGTCTGATGATGATCCCCAACAAGAGCTGCAGGATTTATGGAGAAAGTTGTTTCAGGTTTTGAGCTTAGTAGATGTTCATGTCAAGTGCTCCTTAAAAGAAAGTGTCCTATCTAATGTGATCCCAAGATATATTATGATGAAGTTTATCTTCTTCAAAATAGACACTGAGGGCTCCGTGTGACAATCTATTGGACAGACAAAAACATGAAACTTCTGTTTTATTTGAGTTTGGTTGTAACTTCCATTTGCAGAAACAGAAGCTTAAGATATGTTGATCAGAAGTTAGAATTTCTTCAGTTGTTTCAGAAGTTTTGTGTTCAGTAGCTATTGCCCAGTCGTCTGCATAGCTGTACTTTCTGGACTGTGTTGGAGGGATATCAGATATATATATAGATTAAACAAGAGAGGAGCAAAGATGGATCCCTATTGGAAGCCATAATTCAGTACTTTTGGGCAGCTAGTGTATTTTTCTGTAGTTACAGTAAATGTCCTTCCAGTTAACATATTGTCAATTAGTTTTGTTGTCTGTTTGGATGGGGCAAGTTGCCATAATATATAAAGTAGCCCATGCTTCCAAACTGTGTCATATGTTGCACATAGGTTGATGGAAGCAACTGATGTTTTCTGCTTCATTTGGTAACCTGCTTCAATAAATGTTGTTAACAATAAGAGTTGATCTGTGAAACTGTATCCTGGACAAAAACCAGCTTGCTCAAGAGGAAGGTTCTGATAGCTTACTGGCCTAATACAATTATATAGAATTCTTTCTAGGAATTTATAAATAGTGCTTGATAGTGAAACTGGGCAGTAGTTCTTAGGCTGGTTGGCCTTGTTGGGCTTGAGTATTGCTATGATTTTTGATTGCTTCATTTTTTTTGTGGGACTGAACCAGATATCGTAATGTCAGAGAAGAAATCTGTCAGCCATCTTTTTGCATGTTTCACACTATGCAGAAGAAATTCTAGGTGGATTACATCACTTCTTGGGAGCCTTCCAGGTTTAAGAGTTTTAAGAGCAGCAGCCTCCCCCCATGAACCATGGACCTTGCCGTTGGTGGGGAGGCTTGCGTGCCTCAGCGATACAGATAGCCGTACCGTAGGTGCAACCACAACGGAGAGGTATCTGTTGAGAGGCCAGACAAACGTGTGGTTCCTGAAGAGGGGCAGCAGCCTTTTCAGTAGTTGCAAGGCCTACAGTCTGGATGATTGACTGATCTGGCCTTGTAACAATAACCAAAACGGCCTTGCTGTGCTGGTACTGCGAACGGCTGAAAGCAAGGGGAAACTACAGCCGTAATTTTTCCCGAGGGCATGCAGCTTTACTGTATGATTACATGATGATGGCGTCCTCTTGGGTAAAATATTCCGGAGGTAAAATAGTCCCCCATTCGGATCTCCGGGCGGGGACTACTCAAGAGGATGTCGTTATCAGGAGAAAGAAAACTGGCGTTCTACGGATCGGAGCGTGGAATGTCAGATCCCTTAATCGGGCAGGTAGGTTAGAAAATTTAAAAAGGGAAATGGATAGGTTGAACTTAGATATAGTGGGAATTAGTGAAGTTCGGTGGCAGGAGGAACAAGACTTATGGTCAGGTGACTACAGGGTTATAAACACAAAATCAAATAGGGGTAATGCAGGAGTAGGTTTAATAATGAATAGGAAAATAGGAATGCGGGTAAGCTACTACAAACAGCATAGTGAACGCATTATTGTGGCCAAGATAGATACGAAGCCCACACCTACTACAGTAGTACAAGTTTATATGCCAACTAGCTCTGCAGATGACGAAGAAATTGAAGAAATGTATGATGAAATAAAAGAAATTATTCAGATTGTGAAGGGAGACGAAAATTTAATAGTCATGGGTGACTGGAATTCGAGTGTAGGAAAAGGGAGAGAAGGAAACATAGTAGGTGAATATGGATTGGGGGACAGAAATGAAAGAGGAAGCCGCCTGGTAGAATTTTGCACAGAGCACAACATAATCATAGCTAACACTTGGTTTAAGAATCATGAAAGAAGGTTGTATACATGGAAGAACCCTGGAGATACTAAAAGATATCAGATAGATTATATAATGGTAAGACAGAGATTTAGGAACCAGGTTTTAAATTGTAAGACATTTCCAGGGGCAGATGTGGACTCTGACCACAATCTATTGGTTATGACCTGTAGATTAAAACTGAAGAAACTGCAAAAAGGTGGGAATTTAAGGAGATGGGACCTGGATAAACTAAAAGAACCAGAGGTTGTACAGAGTTTCAGGGAGAGCATAAGGGAGCAATTGACAGGAATGGGGGAAATAAATACAGTAGAAGAAGAATGGGTAGCTTTGAGGGATGAAGTAGTGACAGCAGCAGAGGATCAAGTAGGTAAAAAGACGAGGGCTAGTAGAAATCCTTGGGTAACAGAAGAAATATTGAATTTAATTGATGAAAGGAGAAAATATAAAAATGCAGTAAGTGAAACAGGCAAAAAGGAATACAAACGTCTCAAAAATGAGATCGACAGGAAGTGCAAAATGGTTAAGCAGGGATGGCTAGAGGACAAATGTAAGGATGTAGAGGCCTATCTCACTAGGGGTAAGATAGATACCACCTACAGGAAAATTAAAGAGACCTTTGGAGATAAGAGAACGACTTGTATGAATATCAAGAGCTCAGATGGAAACCCAGTGCTAAGCAAAGAAGGGAAAGCAAAAAGGTGGAAGGAGTATATAGAGGGTCTATACAAGGGCGATGTACTTGAGGACAATATTATGGAAATGGAAGAGGATGTAGATGAAGATGAAATGGGAGATATGATACTGCGTGAAGAGTTTGACAGAGCACTGAAAGACCTGAGTCGAAACAAGGCCCCCGGAGTAGACAATATTCCATTGGAACTACTGACGGCCGTGGGAGAGCCAGTCCTGACAAAACTCTACCATCTGGTGAGCAAGATGTATGAAACAGGCGAAATACCCTCAGACTTCAAGAAGAATATAATAATTCCAATCCCAAAGAAAGCGGGTGTTGACAGATGTGAAAATTACCGAACTATCAGCTTAATAAGTCACAGCTGCAAAATACTAACACGAATTCTTTACAGACGAATGGAAAAACTAGTAGAAGCCAACCTCGGGGAAGATCAGTTTGGATTCCGTAGAAACACTGGAACACGTGAGGCAATACTGACCTTACGACTTATCTTAGAAGAAAGATTAAGGAAAGGCAAACCTACGTTTCTAGCATTTGTAGACTTAGAGAAAGCTTTTGACAATGTTGACTGGAATACTCTCTTTCAAATTCTAAAGGTGGCAGGGGTAAAATACAGGGAGCGAAAGGCTATTTACAATTTGTACAGAAACCAGATGGCAGTTATAAGAGTCGAGGGGCATGAAAGGGAAGCAGTGGTTGGGAAGGGAGTAAGACAGGGTTGTAGCCTCTCCCCGATGTTGTTCAATCTGTATATTGAGCAAGCAGTAAAGGAAACAAAAGAAAAATTCGGAGTAGGTATTAAAATTCATGGAGAAGAAATAAAAACTTTGAGGTTCGCTGATGACATTGTAATTCTGTCAGAGACAGCAAAGGACTTGGAAGAGCAGTTGAATGGAATGGACAGTGTCTTGAAAGGAGGATATAAGATGAACATCAACAAAAGCAAAACAAGGATAATGGAATGTAGTCTAATTAAGTCGGGTGATGCTGAGGGAATTAGATTAGGAAATGAGGCACTGAAAGTAGTAAAGGAGTTTTGCTATTTGGGGAGCAAAATAACTGATGATGGTCGAAGTAGAGAGGATATAAAATGTAGGCTGGCAATGGCAAGGAAATCGTTTCTGAAGAAGAGAAATTTGTTAACATCCAGTATTGATTTAAGTGTCAGGAAGTCATTTCTGAAAGTATTCGTATGGAGTGTAGCCATGTATGGAAGTGAAACATGGACGATAAATAGTTTGGACAAGAAGAGAATAGAAGCTTTCGAAATGTGGTGCTACAGAAGAATGCTAAAGATTAGATGGGTAGATCACATAACTAATGAGGAAGTATTGAATAGGATTGGGGAGAAGAGAAGTTTGTGGCACAACTTGACCAGAAGAAGGGATCGGTTGGTAGGACATGTTCTGAGGCATCAAGGGATCACCAATTTAGTATTGGAGGGCAGCGTGGAGGGTAAAAATCGTAGAGGGAGACCAAGAGATGAATACACTAAGCAGATTCAGAAGGATGTAGGTTGCAGTAGGTACTGGGAGATGAAAAAGCTTGCACAGGATAGAGTAGCATGGAGAGCTGCATCAAACCAGTCTCGGGACTGAAGACCACAACAACAACAACAAGAGCAGCAGAAATTTCAGGTATAGAGGAAGTTCTTGAGAAGTCAGATTGTTTCTTTGTGTTCCTTTTGAACTATGTAAGTTTGCGTCTGATGAATCTTATATGAGTTTTATTCCTTGATGCTTTTGATGTGGACAGCAGATGTGATGGAGTCCTATTAGCTGAAATATGAGTGTTGTTCCTTACTTTCACTTTGTTTCTATCCAACTTCCTTAGTAATGACCATGCTTTTCTACTTGATGTTTGAAAATTGAGTGACTCAACAGTCTACCTAATTTGTCTGGCTGTATTGAGGTTATGAAGTAGGTAATCCACTATTTCTGGGTCTCCAATTTTTTGGGAAATTTATTATATTGTTTCTCAGTAGTTCCATTCCAACCTGGAATCTATTGCTTCTGGTAACCCCTAAGGATTGTCTTCTTTGCTGCACTTATCATAGCTCCAACAAGCCTCTCATAGCTTTTTGTTTTTGGAGGATTCCAACCAAGACATTTGTCCATATTTTTAGCACTTCACTTTTTTGAAGTTCCATCTAAGTTGTAGAAAAGATGGATCAAGTGGGATGTTTGCCCCATTTCTATTAAGATTGGATGGTGTTGGCTGTGAGGGAAGTCTTGTAATATGAACTTTGGAGGGGTAATTTATTTTCATTAGTTGTTATAAAGCATAGATTGGGATTATATTCCTGTCTCCAACCTGTTGATACAAAGGTTCCTTTATTATTTGCACCAAACATCAAATATAACCTATTGTCTTCTGCCCAATTTAGGTTGGCTTCACCATTTCCATCACTTTCTTTATACTTTCATTGAGTATGATGGCTGATGGCTGTTAAAATCTCCAAGGTATATGGTGGGGTGTTGTGATACTGGGATGACCTGTGAAGGCCAAGAAATAACCTGTGGTTTGTATACATTAATTACTGTTAGTTTCCTATTTTCATGGTAACTTTGTGGATGTCATTGAGATCAGATACAGAGCATAGATGTGCGTTCTTGATTGAAGATCATTTGTATGTTGCCACTCCTTAAGCATGGTGGTACGTAGCTCCTAGTAATTCAAACCCAGGAATTTTTCCTCTCTGATTCATTTGCTCTTCAATTTCAGTATGAGTTTCCTGAACAACAACAACATTTATGTTATATTTTGATAAAATCTTCTGTAAGACTTGACATTTGGATTTACTTATGCCTTCAATGTTGATTTGGTACATCCTGATAACTGGTCCAAAGTTTATAGCAGGAAGATCCTGAGAAGAATCATGTTAGCCCATGTCTTGTGACAAATTATTTTAGCAAGGAAATCTTTGAGATTATCTGTTCCAGAGGACAGTCTGACTTATGGCATGTCACAGACGCAAAAAGTCATTGTCCCCTGGTTTATGTACAGACATTGCTGTATCAGCTAGTGGAGTTTACTATGATATGTAAACATATGAAAGAATAAAATGGTCAACTGATAAACTTCAGAATACTACCAATACACCTGTTACAAAGGAGATTAAGGCAGATAGTACACTTTTCATGCTTTAAAGGAGCTCCGGTGCTCCAATAGGTGCACATATGTTACTGTGTTCTAACAGATAATAATGATATGCATGGGACTGTTGACAAATTTTCATGACGCAGCTCAAGGAGCACCACTATGAATTAGGGGTAGACCTTGTTATATGGCCTTTCTCAATAAAAAAAGGTATTTGATAGTATCTATGGAAGAAAGGTCTGGGAAGCACTAGAAAAGAAGGGGGTGAGAAAAGACACAACAAGCAGAGTGGGAAACGTTCTGTGAAAATCTGAGTCACGTGAAAGTGGGACATAAAAGGGTGCATTGGTCCCAGTAAACAAGTGATATGAAACAGCACGGTTTATTGTCACCTCTCCTCTTCATTATGGTCTTGCATGAGTTAACGACTAAGGTGGCAGAAAAAATTGGAAAAGACAAGATGAAAGCAAAGGTGTTCACAGATGAACTGGGGAAACAAGGAGGAGGAGATTCAGGAACAGCTGGATGCTTGGAAAGAAACTGTGAGACAGTATTGAATGAAATTTAATGTAAATAAATCTGAGATCCTGATTGCAACTTGAGAGAAAGATAGACCAACTAGCAGAATAAGGATTGAAGGTGAACAATTGAAGAAGGTGGAATGTGTTAAATACTTGGAAAGTGTGACAAAGTAAATGAAAGAAATGAGAAAGAGATCAGTGAACATGGCAGACAGGGCAGAAGCATTCCATCAAAGTGTTAGGAGCCTGGTTTGGAATAAAGACATCTCACAAAAAGAAATTACTACATCCCAGTGCTGACCTACACATCTGAACATGGGTAATGAAGAAAAGAGATGTAAGCAGATTACAGGCATGTGAAATGAAGTTCCTCAGAATAAAGATAGGAGTAACAAAGAGAGACAGGACCAGGTTGAGGAATGAAAGGGTAAGGGAAATAGAGAAAGAGGAACCCTAGCAGAGCAGGATAGAAACATCACGGTCAAGATGGTATAGGCACTTAAAGAGAATGGTAAACTAGAGGATTCCCAAGAAGATACATGAAATGGAGATGTCATTGAAATAACCAAGAGAAAGACCAAGGTACAGAGAGCTCAAAAGTGTGGAAGAGTCTGTTGAAAAAAGATACAAGGACTGGATCAGAGTGAACATAGAAAGATGCCAGGAAAACAATACTAAATGGTGAGGCTTACATTCTAAGCAACTGACACACCCTGGGTCTGGAAACTATTCAAGATGATGATGATGATGATGTCTACATCTACATCTACATACATGCCATGCAAATTGCTTTGAGGTGCATGGCAGAGGGTAAGTCCCCTTTGTACCAGTTGTTAGGGTTATCACTCACATACAGAGTGCAGGACTAATGATTATTTGAATGCCACTGTGCCTGCAGTAATTATTCTAATGTAATCCTCACAATCACTATGTGAGCAATACATAGAGGATTGTTGTATATCCCTAGAGTAGTCATTTAAAGCCAATTTTTGTAACTTTGTTGTTAATAGACATTCTTGGGATAGTTTATGTCTGTCTTCAAGAGTCTGCCAGTTCATTTCCTTCAGTATCTCTGTGACACTCTCCCATGGATTAAACAAATCTATGACCCAGCTTCCATTCTCTGTATATGTTCAATAGCCCCTGTTAGTCCCATCTGGAATGGTTCCACACACTTGAGCAGTATTCTAGGATTGGACACACAAGTGATTTGTATGCAATCTCTTTTTTTAGACTGATAGCCCTTCCCCAGTATTCCACCAATAAACAGAAGACTACCACCTACTTTACCCACAACTGAAACTATGTGATCATTCCATTTCATATCCCTATAAAATGTTATACTTATGTATTTATTTTACTGATTTGACCAATTCCAACAATGACTCATTGATATTATAGTCATAACATTTTTATCATTTTGTGGAGTGTAAAATTTCACAGTTCTGAACATTTAGAGCAAGTTCCCAATATCTGCACCCTGTTGTAATCTTATCAAGATCTGACTGAATAATTATGCAACTGCTCTAATGTAGTACTTCATTATAGATAACTGTATCAATTGCAAAAAGCCTGATCATGCTATTAATGTTGTCTGTAAGGCCATTAATATACAACATGAAAGCAAGAGTCCCAACACACTCCCCTGTGGCACACCCAAAGTTTCTTCTACATCTAATGATGACTCTCCATCCAAGATAACATGCTGTCTCCTTCTACCAAAAAGTTCCCAGTCCACTCATAGATTTCACTTGATACCCCATATGATCAGACTTTTGATAATAAGCATAGGTATGGTATTGAGTCAAATGCTTTTTGAAAATCAAGAAACACTGCATCTATCTGGTTGCCTTGATCCAAAGCTTTCAGTATGTCACATGAGAAAAGTGCGCTTTTGAGTTTAACATGATTGATTGATATTTTCCAAATCCATGCTGGTAGGCATTTGGGAGGTTAATCTGTTTAATATATGTCATCATGTTTGAGCTCAACATATGTTCTAGGATGATGATGATGATGATGATGATGGGACAAGACATAGAAAATTACATGTTATGAAATCTCTAATCTCTCACTGCAAATTATAGAAAAGATATTGATTATGTCATTTATGGAAGTATTTGTTTGATGCACATAGCACAACAATAAAAAGACAAATCTTCTCATTAAGGTTACAGATTGTGTTCACTTATAAAATTACTCTTTTTGTCTCAGAGAATTCGTATTGCCTCCTGATACTCAATGATAATAGTGCATAATAACCGAAAAATTGACTCTGGAGATGTGTACTACATCTTGTTTTTTATATTTTTGATATCTCAGACCTGGTAGAAATTGTGTTGATTTTTCCCAGTGCCACTTCAAAGTGTTGTCTTCAGTCACTTTGGTTTGATACTGTTATATTACTCTTCTGTCAGTCATACTCTAAATGACATTCCAAATGACAATTTGTGCTGCTGAACTTGAAGTTATATCACAGCTTTGATTTTTTGTATTATTTTTGACATTGCAGTGTTTAAACTATTTTCCCTTCAGCCAACAATAAAAGCAACATTTATGTGTCAGTAGAGATTTAATATAAAAATGGCATGTAAATCCTCACTGATTTCTCATGACAGTCTTCAGAATAAGTTACTTGCTCAGATGTAGATAATTGATTAAATTATTTAATTGTATTAAAAACAAAGATTCTGTGACTTACCAAACGGGAAAACGCTGTTAGATAGACACAATAAAAAATATCTCAGGAAATAAGCTTCTAACAAAAAGGATGGCGCTGCCACAGGTGAAACAGGCATCAACTGTGTCTTTTTAAATAGGAACCCCTGTTATTTATTACACATTCATGTAGTGCGTAATGAAATATGTTTTTATTGTGTCTATCTACCAGCGCTTTCCCATTTTGTAAGTCACAGAATCTTTGTTTTTAATATATTTTCCCCATGTGGAATGTTTCTTTCTATTTTATTCAAATTATTTAAATGGATAAATAAAAAATCTACTCACCAAGTGGAAGCAGAATACACACTTGTGTTTTGTTTATGTGTGTGTTCTGCTGCCATTTGGTGTGTAGTTTTTTTTTATCTATCCAATTAAATAATTTTGTCACTAATTGAATGTTTTCATTGTTATAGAAAATTGATTAGGATATTTGTAATTCCCCCTTTGTCCTATAACAACATGTTTATTGGGCCTACATTTGCAAGACTTTTAATTAGATTTTATTTTAATGTTATAAACGGGCTTTCAGAAGCATATTTGGGTAACTAACAGATGCCTTACAATAGTTATGTCCTTCCCTTGCAGGTATGGACAGTATATAGTACTGTCAGATATTATAGAATCCTGGCGTCAGTGGCTGTTGGTGATTGCTTTGGCTGTGGCCCAAGTTGCTATCTCACTAGCCTTACCTGTTCCTGGGTGCCCGCGGGGCTACTTGGGACCTGGTGGATGGCACATGCATGGACAGTATGCCAACTGCTCAGGCGGAGCTGCCAGTTACATTGATCGCCTGATTCTCACTCCGCGGCACATGCACAAGCTCACTAATTACAAATACATTTATCACAGTAGTCAAGTACATGACATTTATGGTGAGTAGAACTTGCAGCAATCATATAAAAACTGTGCTACTTATTGTTTTATGTACTGCTTCACATTAAGAAGAATATACACATCTGCATCATGCACATTGTGATTTCTGCAAACTCCTGTGTAATATACTGCCTGAAATATGACTTGTCTTTGTTGATCTGTTTCTTATGCTGAGCTATTTTGAATTGTATTGTATTTGAATTGAATCGTAGTAGCATATGCTGGCCCATTTTGCTCAGTCAATTTTTTCGGCAACAAGAGTCTTTGATGAAATCACAAAAATGTGTGAAAGTAGAATTTCTTTTCCAGTTAGAATGTCTCACAACAGCAAGCAGCTTAAGCAACCCACTACCCTTATATCAACTGCAAAATATAAAAGGTGAAGCAAGGAAAGGGTGTAAACTTTTGCACTAATGAATGTTTTTTTTAATCATTATATATATATATATATATATATATATATATATATATATATATATATATATATATATATATATATATATATATATATATATATATATATATAATGGAAGGAAACATTCCACGTGGGAAAAATTATATATAAAAACAAAGATGAGGTGACTTACCGAACAAAAGCGCTGGCAGGTCGATAGACACACAAACAAACACAAACATACACACAAAATTCAAGCTTTCGCAACAAACTGTTGCCTCATCAGGAAAGAGGGAAGGAGAGGGGTAGACGAAAGGAAGTGGGTTTTAAAGGAGGGAGTAAGGAGTCATTCCAATCCCGGGAGCGGAAAGACTTACCTTAGGGGGAAAAAAGGACAGGTATACACTCGCACACACGCACATATCCATCCACACATACAGACACAAGCAGACATATTTCAAATATGTCTGCTTGTGTCTGTATGTGTGGATGGATATGTGCGTGTGTGCGAGTGTATACCTGTCCTTTTTTCCCCCTAAGGTAAGTCTTTCCGCTCCCTATATATATATATAATTTATTTTTTTTTTTTTTTTGTGTGTTCTCACAAATATTTTCTTGTATATTACTTGTTTAGAATCTAAGATCAAATTTTTAATATTCAGGCTGTACATAAAGAGATTCTGTGGTGTTCCAACTTGTATCTGCTGAACTTAAAACTCCCCATTAGAGAAACATGGTTCTTATAACATGATCCCACAGAATTTGAAGGTTTTCCAATACACCTTGGGGCTCAGTTCTGGGCCCCCTACTTTTTATTATATTTATAAATGATCTCCCTCTCACTACAGAATATTGTAGATTCACCATTTTCACTGATGACACTACACTACTTATTGATAATTCAGTAGATAAACTTGAGGTAACAGCAAATAAGGTTTTAAATGAAATGGTGAACTGGTTTCAGTTTCAGTTTATTGAGCACCCGTTTTATCATGTACAATGATATGGGATTTGTCATATGTTACATACAGAAAAAATATGAATAACAACATATTATGTAAAAACTATCAGTGAATAATCTGAATTAAATAGATGGGCAAAACAATTATAGCTTACACGATATAAATTTGTAACAATATAGGACACAAATAAGTTACATATATTCTGTGTATAATGGTCAGCAACAAGAAACAATGATTATAACACTCTATATTGACACACGAGGCCAACGAGAAAGACAGGCCCCGGTGCGTGAACGTGACGTCACACTCGGCGTCTTGATTTGCTAGTGGAAGCAACGTGTGTGAAAGAGCATTGCTATTTGCCTCGTTGTTTTTCGTACTACAAAAGTGGTGTTTAACTAAGTGCATCGACAGAATACGTGTGTATATGTGCATGTGTGATGGTGATGCATCCACAATTTGTTATGTTTGCGGTGCTGTGTGCGAAACATTGATAATTGTGAGCAAGGTATGTTAACCTCAAATGCATCTTCGTTTACTACTTTAGAAGATTCTAACCGTCTGTGTGTGTTTATCCTGACGTGATTTTGAGATCTTACACCTGACTGTAACTTCGAGGTAACGTATTGAAATACGGTTTCATTTTATTTCTAGATCTGGAACTCTTGAAATGCCACGTCGATGTAGTGTGTTCGGCTGTCGGTCGAATTATGATTCTGAAACAGAGAGAACGACTACATTTTCTTTGCCATCTGACGAGAGTCGACGTGCACTGTGGCTTCGAAATATCCCAACAGACTTAACCAAACTAAAACGACCAAATATTTGTGTAAAACACTTCGATGAATCATGTGTAATTCGAGTGGACGTAATTATGGACAGAGGACAACTGAAAGAATTTCCCAGAATAATCCCAAAACTCACCGAAAATGCTGTGCCAACTATTTTTCCCAACACTCCCTCATACTGTTCTAAGTCAACTACAAAAGTGAGACGTCTTGCTGATGTGGAAGACGATAATCTTAGAAAAGCTATTCAAGACAGTATTGAGTCAAACAACTTACACCTCCAACAAAATTCACTTTCGTGTCTCAATGATATTTCTGTATTTCTAGAAGGCCAGAAAATTTGCAGCAACAAGTGGTCTGTGATTAGAGATGATGAAAAATTGCATATCTGTCTTTTGGGATTAGACGGGGGAATACCTTGTGTTACTGCATTCATCACTGTTAATAGTGATTTGAGCTTTAGAGTAAATGTTAGTGAAGGAATTCATTTTGCAATTAATGCATCCATCAATGATGTGAAGAAATTAACTTCCATAAACGTTTTAGAAAATGTAATGTCAATGGTTGAGAAAGGGGAAATTTTGCCTAGTGTTACAGATAAAATAAACTGTGCTGTCAATTGCTTGCAGACTATCCCAAATTATGATGAAAATGCACAACTGAAATTTATTGTAGAACAACTCCATGTATCACAAATCTCAAAAAACAACAGACACTATGGCAACAACACCATGATAGTGGCATGCTGCTTATATGTACATTCTGTCAGTGCATACAATGCCTTGAGGAAATGTGATTTAATGTTTTTACCCCACCCACGAACCCTGCAGAAAATAATTGGTAATTACCAGCTAGTCACTTCATCAGTTCAAACGAGTCCTTATTTAGAAAACAGGGTGAAATATTTAGAAAAACATGAGTTATTAGTGTCTCTGTTGTTAGATGAGATTTATGTGCAACCACAACTTTCATTTAAATCTGGCTCAATACATGGGAGTAGCTTTTTTCATCCTGAGACGTGTGCCAAAACAGCACAGGTTTTTATGGTCTCTTCCCTTTTGTCAAAATATGTTGATGTTGTAGCAATTATACCAGTAGCTAATATGACAAGTGAAGAGCTGAAATCTTTGATCAGTAATGTTCTGTGCATGGTGGAAAGAGTGGGCTTCAAAGTCGTTAGTCTGATAGCAGATAACAACAGTGTAAACAGGAAGGCATATGAACTGTTTACCCCCAGTAGAATTCTCCAACCCAGTATTGAACACCCTCTAGATCCTTCCAGGAAACTTTTTTTTATGTTTGACACTGTACACATTCTGAAATGTATCAGGAACAATTGGCAGACAAAGAGAAGTGTTAATAAAGCGTTACAGTTTCCTGACATGACTGATCATTCAGTAATATTGACAGCACAGTACAAGCATTTGGAGCTGGTATATGAGAAAGAAAGAAACTCTTTAGTCAAATATGGCCACACACTATCAGCTAGAGTACTGTATCCATCGTCTATTCAAAAACAAAATGTTAAATTAGCTTTGAAAATTTTCAATGATAATAACATAGTAGCTTTGAAACATGCAACAAAGGATATGCCTAATGTTACTGAGCACATAAATCAGACAGTGACTTTCCTTCAGGTGATTGTGAACTGGTGGAAGATTGTGAATGTTAGAAGTGTATTTGAAGGACAAAGATTCAATGATCCTTACAGAGAAGCCATCAGGAAGACAACAGACAATCAGGTGACATTTCTAAATAATCTGTGTCATTGGCTAAAAGTTTGGAGAGTATCTGTACCAATAAGTGATGCTTTAACATCACAGACATTCCAGTCTTTAATATTAACAACTGAATCTTTTCTGCAGATAATTCCATACTTATTTGAGAAATATGACATTGACTACATATTGCTAGGAAAATTTCAAAGTGATGATTTAGAGGGCCGCTTTGGGTGCTACCGACAGTTGAGTGGAGCAAATTACTACATTAGTTACATCCAAGTTTTAGAAAATGAAAGAAAATTAAGATTCAAAAATGATGTACTGTTTGCAGCTCAAAATGATAATGTGCACTTGAAACACATAATTCCTGCCCAACAACAGCTAGACCGTAATATTGACATTAGCATTTTTTCTGACATTATGGACATCACCTTCGGTATGGATGATGTTCCACCTAACATGTTACCTATTTTGACATACATAGGAGGTTATGCAGCTAGGAAAGCCCTTCAGAAATCTAAGTGTGACAAATGTACTGAATGGTTGCAGCTGAACAAAGAAGTTGAGGTAGATTCTTCTTACAACTTTGTGAAGGAACTGGACAGGGGTAAACTGACTTTGCCTACAGAGACAGTAGTGATCACAGTTGGAATAGTGTGGCATACAGTCTCTCTACTTGTGAATGACTTTCTTCAGCAATTTATGTCGTGTGGTAAACAGCTTTCCATTTCTCAGAAGATATGCATGTCAAAAGTTGTGAAAGCAGTGGATAATGCTGAATGTATGTGTTTGCTTCACAACACATTGTTAAGCAAACTGGAATATGTATCTCTCTGTGCCAACAGGATACTCATTAACAATTTTGAGAAAATGCATAATGATAAGGCAAGTAAGTCCAAAATAGATTCAAGGAAAGTGAAGAAGCTTAGGACTGACACATAAGTTTGAAGCCCTCTACACAGATACCATTTCTTTTTTTGTACTTCCTCATGTTATCAAGTTTTACAGATATCTCACTGTTCTTATTGTACAATTTTATTTCATTATGTAACACACTATTTTTGATTTTTACTTTGTTTTTCCTGTGGAGGTGTAAATAGTGACCAGATGTGGTTCCATGTTTGTGGAAGCAACTGTTGGTTGGGTACTGGTCAATATTTTTCTCTATGTATCTCACTGTTTGAAAATCGTATTCACATGGAACTGTCAGGATACCCACGTTTTTAAGCAGCACTCTCCAGTGAGCACTCTAGTTACTGTTTAATATAATATGTATAACCCTTTGTTTTAGTTGCAAGTGTTTCTATATTCTGCCCATTTACCTCCCAGAAGGTTCAGTTTTGTGATGAAAATTTCCATATCACTGCTAGGAGAACGATGTATATATAATATGTTTAGGCTTTGGAACATATTTGTGTCCCATATGTTTATGGCTGATATTTCTATATGTTTTTCTCCACTTAATGAAATAATATCATTTTGGACTTCATACATAATGCCTTCCTTAACATACATGCATGGCCCACCATCCCGCATAAAGGTTCTGCTATACTGAAATGCTAGATTATAAGAGTTTAAACCATTAAGACTTATGTAAGGTGTGCTACATCAATCTTCTGTGATGCAAACGAGTGAGTTGTCTATAGTCTGCAGTTCCACTTGTAGTTGCTGGACTTTATTTCTCATGGACAGAATATTTTGGAGGAGGATTAAGAAACCTTACCTTGAAGGTTTCTCTCTCTTTTTGTCCTTGACTAAAAATCCTTTGGATGAAGAGCAGGCATGATTTTCTGTTTCCACACAGTACTACAGAATGTTGCTTGTATTGACTTCTCATCCCTCAAAAGTGCTGTTGATGTTGTTACTGCTGCTAATGGTGATTCTGCAGCTTCTGATGTAGGTGAGGATGATGTTTTCAGTAACTTACAGATAATGCCATGGAAACACCATGGATTGTCAGGAATTTGTTTATTTCCTCTGTGAAGTATGTTTATTTTTTTTCTTTTGTCATACTTGCATCTCCACCCTCCCATTCAGTTCATTTCACATAGCAGGAAACAGAATGTAACAGATTCAATTCCTCCTGTTAGATTTCTTGTGTCTATTCATGCTTTACTGATAATGAAAAGTGCAACAGGGCACACTAGTAGCCCACTTGATTGCTTGAGTTTTCATTTCTTTATTTTTGTCCAGACTGCAAACATTACACATATAATCTACAATTACATAATGCTTATGCATATGTTGTTTCTGTGGCTGGTTTGTTTACATTAAAATTACATTGAACACAGATGTGTCATTATAAGGTAGCATACATAGAGTGGAGCAGAAAATAAATCTTGGTACAAATGCTTCAGTGTCTCCACACTTGGCATCTATACCTCAGATTGCATATATACACACACACAGCATGAGAAAGAAAATTCAACTGCAAATATTGTTTGATAAAGTAGTGATACTGCAAATATGGTTGTAAAGCATTTTCAGAGAACTTTGTGTCTAATTTCTATTATATAGTCAGGCATTTAGTCTGATTGAAGCATATGTTTTTGTTTTTCTTGGTGTCACATCCATGGCAGCAACAGATTTTGTGATTATTTGGCTAATTCTATCATATTTTCTACAATGCCTGTAAAGAATTTATTAGAAGTGTAAACTGCCTCTAAATTTTTGAGAATAGTATCATTAAATGAATAATAAATTGACCTAAGGCAGTATCGTATTGCCATGAAATGTATAGCACCAATAGGTTGAAACATCTTGTTTCATTAAAACCTTCAAAGGGGCATATAGAGTCACTTCTATTGGAAACTTGAAAGCTCACAGTAAGATGTAAAATTATATTTACAAATTTATCACACTACTGTAGTGAGTTTAAAAGATGCCACAAATTTACCTCCCTAATGTTTATGAACTAATCTATTATCTTACCTCAATTAATATCAACTGTTATGAGTAATGAAAATGTGTGTTTTTAAATGCATTACAAATTTGTTAAAATAAATTATGTATGTGAAATGCTTGTTCCTGTTCATTATTGTCTGATACCTGGTTCTTGCTATACTACACTTCAGTTAGGAATGAAGTGAAAAGTGAAAAAAATCTACTGATGTTTATTCTTGGTATATTCAAGTCTCTCTCTCTCTCTCTCTCTCTCTCTCTCTCTCTCTCTCTGTGTGTGTGTGTGTGTGTGTGTGTGTGTGTGTGTGTGTGTGTGTGTTTGTTTGTTTGTTTGTTTTGGAGGGGGGGGGGGTATTAGGACAGAGAGACCTTGGTATAAATTCGTGTTGTACAGAAAGCATAAAGCTAAAGAAATTTGAATGTTTATCAAGTAGTGCTTGTTGCTGATTTGTGGAAACTTACATGTAGTATACTGTTTCATGATAGTTTATCTCAGGTGTTGCAGATGTAAGCCAACAAACACATGTGGGTATATTCAAAAAAGTTTTAGATACTACTGTCCTGGATACAGGGCCCCTTATAAATTGAAATTGTCCTTTCAATTTGGAAATTCATTTACTTTTATTTGGTTCCTTCTCCATCAGCTCCTTCTATTTGTATATGTGGGTGCTGCTTGACAGTTAGGGGGCCAGTAGAGAATTAAACTGGTAATCCAAGATGGTAAATGTTCAATTTTATATTGGAACTACTTAGAATATACAGTGAGCATAAAATGGAAAAAATACACAACTTAGATTATGCATTTTGTAGTGTCATCTTCAGACACAAACCAATATATATATATTGACAAAGTATTTTTTTGACTTCGTAGCCTTGTGAATGTGTATTAAAAATTACTACACAGTCAGTACTCCAAGTAGAAATTTTTCCATTGTGGAGAACTCTGAAATGATGTAGCAGTTCTTCCAAAAAACTAATAGCCCTTATTCCATAAACATAATATCTGCATCAACACTGACTTCCTCAAGAGACAGGTAAGTGACAAATTCTTGTCAAACTACAGGTGAGATTTTTGTTTTTAGATTAGATTAGATTAACTTTCATTCCAATTGATCCGTAGTGAGGAGGCCCTCCAGGATGTGGAACATGTCAGAAAAACAACAATACATGACATATATTTACAACTAAAACAAATAAGCTAATGTACCATTCCACAGGTCCCAAGTGGAATGATCGTCATTTTTTAATGAACACTAAGAGTCATTTTACAAATACTAATGCACTGAATTTAAAATAAAAAAGTTTTTTATTAATTTACAAGGTAATAGAACTACTGTAATACTTATTTACAATGAACACATTACTGCACTGAAATGGTGCATAAATATGTTCTAATTGCAATGAATAAAATATGTAAGAAAAATACAGGTGAGAATTTGCTTCTGACAATTCGATACATTAGGTTTGTTCATATCCAAGAACGTAATAATTCCTATCTTAGAGTATTTAATAGAAGCAATTTTATTATGCCTCTTAGAAACAACGTGGCATTTGTGCAAAACAGGAAATAAGGTACATCTATTACATTCAGGTGATCGCCCTACAAGTGTTGTCAAAACTGTGGCGTAATGCACAACGTCGTCGAAATCATTCTCTAGAGATGAGCATCTTTTGTAATTAAATTTTCACTCATTAAAAATGAAACACCTTGGAGAAAATTCGGCGAAATATAAGAGGAAAAATATCGGCTGCTCACATTTTCTTTCGTGTGAGGAAAAAAACACCTACTGAAAGCAAAGGCGGCCTACCTATATTTCTCTGCGCCTTGCGTGAATGTAATCTAGAACGAAAATGCCTGCGACACGTCTATCTTTTAACTTGTTTCGATCATTATGATTTGAATATTTCGCTATCTGTTAGAAATGTTCATACACTTACAAATAATGTTATGAATGGAATTCTATGTGAGAGACTGTCGAAAATTAGTTGTCTGTAACTGCATTTTAGATAAAAATCTGTACACATTCTTTCCTTTCCTTCATGCAATTATTGTGAAGTGTAATTACTTTACCGGTTACTGGAGACAAAAATGTCTAAAACCACATACATCTAGACGTAAACTGTGCTTGGTTAGTAAGCAAACAAATTGAATAAACTCGTAATTGGGATGCATATGTTTTATTTGTCATGCCAGACCTGCTGTTTTTCAGCTATTAAATACGTGTGCCTACATCAGTGTTCTTGATTGCTAGGTTTCTAAGTATATCTCGCATCGAAGTTTACCAGTATTCAGAAATCTAGTATATATGTACCCAGCACAACTTTAATTCGTATAAAACTTTCGTGGACGCATTTGAGAAAGAGGTGCTATCTGTTCTGAAGTGACAAGATGTTAGGACGCTGCTGGTCACGTGACATCCTCTGTGTGACGTACGCGGCGCGGCCTGTCTTTCTCGTTGGCCTCGATTGACACATTAATTAATTTTTGTGTGTACATAAAAGAGTCTACCCCACGACACAAGTTTGTATATGAGTAACTTATAAGATAGGTGAAGGCACGCTATCTTTCTGAAGAATTCATATATTCACTAACACTGTAAAAACTATTACTGATTAACATTCTTTTGAGTTCACTTTTAAAACTGCTCAGCTGCTGAATCCTTTTTATTTTTAAGGGAAGAGCACTATAGAGAATTTTTGGGTGGTATATTGCACTCTTGTTGTATTGGGCTTTCTTATGCACTTCTCTGTGAAATTCATTACTCTGTCTTGTTGTATAGTCATGGAACTCACTGTTTAAAGAAGAAAACTGGGGATGAGACTTCAGAAAGCATATACTTTCATAGATGTAAATGGATGGAAGAGTCATGATTTTATATTCCTTGAATATTTCCCTACATGGATCTCTAGGTGCAGCTCCTTTTATGATTCTTATCACTCGTTTTTGAATAATAAAGGAGCGTTTTTCCTGACTTGAATTGCCCCAAAATATGACACCATATCGCAAAAGACTATGCATAAATGCATAATATGTACACAATACTGTTTGATCACTGCAGCAATTTTTGAGCATTCTAAATACATAGCAACATTTACTTAACTTTTTATTGAGCACATCTATATGCTTGTCCCATTTTAGATGCTCATCTAACCAAATTCCTAAGAATTTTGTATTCGGCATTTGTAGTATATTCTGTTGGCCTAGCTTAATGGTCTTTCTTTAAAGTACTGTAAAACAAACTACATTCAGTTCCACACATCATCCAAAGATGAGGAAATAGTAGTAAAAATAAGTGAGCAGATAATAATCAGGGTAGATTCCTCAAAATACCTAGGCTTGCATATTGATAGCAAACTGAATTCGTCAAACCACATCCTGAATCTATGCAAAAGACCAAGTTCAGCAACATACGCATTGCGCATTGTTTCTTCTTATAAAAATATGGAAATCATGAAGTCAGTGTATTACGGTTACTTTCATGCAATTATGGCATTGGAATTATATTTTGGGGAAATCAGCCACTGGTTAAAAAAGTACTGTGTGTACAAAAAAGAGTCATAAGGATCATGTGTGGAGTCCATCCTAGAGCCACATATAGGAATCTTTTTAAGAAGCTTGAAATACTTACATCCACTGCGCAATATATATTCTCTTTGCTTCATAAGGAAAGAAAAATCCATCTTTAAGCTGAATAGTGCATATCACAGTCACAATACTAGAAGGAAACATGATATCCACTATGAAAATCCAAATGTAAATATGGTGCAGAAAGGAGTCCATTTCAGTGTCTGTAAGATTTTTAATGCCCTCTCTTCAAGAACTAAGTGTTTGGTAGACGATGATCTCTTGTTTAAAAAAAACCTTAAGGCAGTTCCTATTGCAAGGATCATTTTATACAATAGAAGAGTTCATGAACTACAGTGTTTATAATTTTCTTGTATTGTAAATTGCAAATGTATGCACAAATTTGTATTTGTAATACCAAATATTTTTGTTGTAAACATATATTTTGCAATATTTATTTCTCTGTAACACTTATTATTTTGTAATCTTTATCTCTAAAATGTATTTTTTGTAGTAGGACCTAAGTTACTGTTTACTGTTTTTGTTTTGCAATCTCTATCTATCTCTAAAATGTATTTTTTGTACTGGTACCTAAGTTACTGTATACTGTTTTTGGTTTGTTTTACTTATTACCATAAATTCTGGCCAAAAGCTTGTAAAATTGACATGTTCCATATCCTGTGATAGAGTCACAACATGGATCACCAGAACAGGAGATAAGTAAATAATAAATAAATAAATAAATACCCTGCACTAGTTCCCACTGTGCCCCATGGCCAACTACATAATTTGAATGTCCTAATACAATCCGCTCAGAAGTTATGACAATTTTATTTCATATAGTTCAATAATTGTCACCCTATATGATGCACATGTACAGAAAAAAAAAAAAAAGACAACAATTACAGAAAAATTGGATGAGTTATTTAAGAAAAATAGCTTCACAAATTGAGCAAGTCAGTAATATGTTGTTCCATCTCTGGCCCTTATGCAAGCAGCCTTGGCATTGATTGACAGAGTTGTTGGATGTCCTCCTAAGGAATATCATGCCAAATTCTATCCAGGCAGTGTGTTCAATCATTGAAACCCCTAGATGGTTCTGGGACCCTGCCTATAACGATCCAGACATTCTCAGTTGGAGACAGATCCAACAACCTTGCTGGCCAAGGTATTGTTTGGCAAGTGTGAAGACAAGCAGCAGAAACACTCATCATGTGTTGGTGGGGCAAAAGGTATCCCAGACCATTACTCCTGATTGTCAGGCTGTATGGTATGGGACAGTGAGGTTGGTATTGTCTGCAGTCTGGAATCTCATTGACTGAAGTAGAATTGTCTTCAATGGTAAGTCCTGCATTAAATCAAGCCTTGATGACCAGCAAAGATACAAGGGCTGTTCAAAATGTAAGGTGACTTTTCAAATTGCACGGGCAATGTACATTTGATTGTCGATTTCTTTTTGGTTATGTTGGTATACAAGTCTTGAATATATGTTCACAGTTTCAAGAGTACAGCATACTTCATTTGGTTTTGACAGATCAAAAGATTAGATGTGTTTTAGTGCGCTCCATGATTTTCAATTATTATAAAAAACAGAGCAAAGAATTTGCATCAAATTTTGTGTGAAAAATGGAATCAAGTGCTCTATAACACTTGAAATGTTGGCAGTGGCATATGGTGAGTCTCCTCTAAGTAAAAAAAACATTTACGAGTGGTACAAGCTCTTACAAGATGGCCGAGAAGATGCCAATGATGAACCTCACGCTGGACGCCCCAGCACAACAACAGCAGATGATAACGTCAAAGCCGTGAAGAAAATTATTTTGAAAAATCATTGAATTATCATAAGAGAAGTTTCTGATGATGTTGGCATATCAGCCAGCTCATGTCATGCAATTTTTTCAGATGTTTTGGGCATGAAATGGGTGTCAGTGAAGTTTCATAGTATGAAGGCTTTCACGACCGGATGACATATCTTCTGGTAAACCTTCCGGGATGTAAGGTCGTGGTTCATGAAACTCTTCAGCTCCTAACGTTTCATCCAGAGCTGCGCTGGACATCTTCAGAGGGGTGTTTCTCCTCCGGTGAGTCTTGCCGACTGACGGGTCGGACGTCTGAAAGTGATTATGTATCGTAGAAAGTGGGCGTGACCAGAGTTACACGTGATATGCAGAGATAACCTTTGTCAGAGATAAAACTTAACTATCGATCGTAATCTCATCACGGATAAAACTGTCTAGCAATTCTGTAGTGCTACTGTCCAAATATCACTAAGTTTCATGGTCTCTTCTTTCCGATTAAAATTATCCCTATGTTTATATATTTCAATTGCTTCTCTACAAAGCCGTGGGTAATAGTTCGTCGTCGTAGATAAAATTTTTGTTTCGGAAAACTTCACTTGATGATTTCCTGGCTGAAAAGCATGTTCTGCTACAGCCAATTTACCTGTTTTTCCTAATCGGCAAAGACTTCTGTGTTCTTTTAACCGTGTATTTACGCTTCTTTTTGTTGTTCCAACATAAACTTTACCACATGTACACGGAATTTTATATACGCCACTGGCTGATAGAGGAGCGCGTTTATCTTTTACAGACCGAAGAACATGACAAATTTTCTTCGTTGGTCTAAAAACAGGTCTAATATCATGTTTACTTAAAATCTTTCCAATCTGATCCGTTACTTTCTTTATAAAAGGGAGAGAGACTGTATTCTTCCATCATTTTTCGGACTTGTCCTTAAGCTTTTTGTTGTTTGGGTGAAGAATTCTGCTTACTTCTTTCTTTGAGTAGCCATTTTTCTCAAAAGCATGCTTCAGATGTTTTAATTCATCGTCTAGATACTCCGGCGTGCAAATCCGTCTGGCTCTGTCAACGAGACTTGTAATCACACCTCTTTTTTGTTTTGGATGGTGGTTAGAGTTTTTATGTAAGTATCTGTCTGTGTGCGTTATTTTTCTAAAAATCTGTTGTTTCAAGCTTCCATCCGTCTGTCTCATAACTAAAACATCCAAAAACGGTATTTTGTTATCATTTTCTCTCTCCATGGTAAACTGGATTCTTGGATTTATATTATTAAGGTAATCAAAAAATTCGCCTAAGGCTTCTCTACCATGTGGCCAGACCACAAATGTATCGTCTACATACTGATACCAGTGAGATGGTTTCTTATCTGCTTTTTCCAAGGCTGACTGTTCGAATTTCTCCATGTAGAAATTAGCTACTGCAGGACCCAATGGGTTACCCATTGCTACGCCATTAAGTTGTTCGTAAAACTCATTATTCCACTGGAAATGACTGGAAGTAAGACAGTAAGACATCCCGGAAGGTTTACCAGAAGATATGTCAGTGAAGTTTGTTCCAAAACTTCTCAATTTTGATCATAAGAACCGTCACATGAGCATTGCTCAGGAGCTATCGAATGACATCAGTGATGATCTTGATTTGCTCAAAAGGGTCATAACTGGTGACAAAACAATGGTTTATGATTATGACACTGAGACCAAAGCCCAGTCATCTCAATGGAAGCATCTCAGAGAGCCAAGACTGAAAAAAGCACGCCAAGTTCGATCAAATATCAAAGCTTTTCTCACCGTTTTTTTTTCTTTTCAGGTACCTTGGTGTAGTGAATCA
The DNA here is from genome assembly GCF_023864345.2 of Schistocerca serialis cubense. Classification (NCBI taxonomy): domain Eukaryota; kingdom Metazoa; phylum Arthropoda; class Insecta; order Orthoptera; family Acrididae; genus Schistocerca; species Schistocerca serialis. Next base: position 153,380,676 of record NC_064638.1, on the reverse strand, counting down.
TGAATTTTTGCCTCAAGGTCATATGGTCAACATGCCATTTGTGAGAAGCAATACACAAAAAAGTCCGGAATTGTGGAAAAACAATTCATGGCTTTTGCATCACAACAATACACCTGCTCATTCATCGTTGCTTGTGAGAGATTTTTTGGCCAAAATCAACACGACAATCATGCCTCAGCCACCATATTCACTGGATTTGGCCTCTGTGACTTTTTCCTGTTCCCAAAACTGAAGAGATTTTTGAAAGGACTCAAGGCTGTACCAAAAAGTGCTTATGAGAAGTGCTTCGAGGATTGGAAGAAGCATTGGCACAAGCACATTGTATCTGACAGGGATTACTTTGTAGGGGACCACATGAATGTTGATGACTAAATAAATATTTTTTCATAAAAATATAGTCATCTTACTTTTTGAACATGTAATATCTCTTTATATTCTACTAATTATCCTTGCACAATTCTATGAGTGAATTACGTTTCCTACTTGACCATCTATGTACTCACAGAATCAATGCGCAAAGTAGTACAGTACTATTACTATTCCATGAGTACATAATTACTCTTTGTAATATTCTCTCTTGTTTGTTGAGGGGACTTCTAGGATCTTCTCCGTGCCCAATAGCCACACTGAATAGTTGTAATTTTGCTATCGAGATTACTGGAAGAAAGAGATTGAAAATATATTGTATGCTACTCAAGAAAATATATACTGAGCATTTACATCAAAGGTGTGTAAGGAATTTCATTATATATATATATATTCTCTAATTGGAAATTTGTCCGGAGGTGTCGTTTCGTTGGTAATCAGAAGGGAACTTCCGATGAATTGGAAACGAACCTGGAATTATTAGATCCAAGAGCTCCATTATTTCATCAGATAATTAAACTCTATCAAAACAAACTTTAACCTTGATATGAGGTTTCCTGACTGACTACACAATGCAAGAAAAACCAAGACATTTTATTTACACAGGATTGCAGATCGCTTCAAATCATCGAGACTGCAGACAAGGAGAGTCATCGTCTGATTCTGATTAAACAAGTAAAGCTTAATTATAACTTTCTTGATCGACTGTGATGACTATGATATGGCTGATTATGAATGAGATCATTAATAAAATACTAATAACTAACTTTCCTCCTCACCAGCAACCAGTATAAACACAATATTAATTAAACTTTCCTCCTCACCAGCAACCAGTATAAACACAATATTAATTAAAATTATAAACACACCTCGTATGTCTGTGTGTAGACACTCCAGACAGTAATGGGATATCAGCCTCACTGTCACCCACCACACGGCCTGAGCAGTGGTCTAGTGTGCCTTTTATTTTCATAGCAAGACTTCTTGGGTTGTCATCCTCGGCATCCTTACAGTACAGCAGTACACTATGATACTCTATGCCACATTTTGTTATCCTTCATGGCAAGCTCTCATGTGGGTACATTTCAGAAAGGTAATGCTCTCCCACACATGGCAAGGGTTTCTGCTGCCTGTCTTTGTGCTTGCCAAACTGTACCTTGGCAAGCGAGGTTGTCAGATCTCTCTCCAGTTGAGAACATTTGGAGCATTATGGACAGGACCCTCCAGTCAGCTCAGGATTTTGATAGGGTACAACTACGATGGTTGGAACTTTAATGGTGGCAACTATTTATTTACAGCTTGTACAAAATAGATACAAGTTTCAAAGTTTTACTGACTGTCAAAGTAGTCACCAGCATTGTGTGTAACCCATTGCCAGCAATGTGAAAGTCGTAGGATACTCTTAGCAGTGCCAGTTGTGTTGACTGTTCGAGTGGAGTGGTCTATTGCCCAATGAATGTGTAGCAGTTCTGAAGTGAATGTCAAACAAATCAGTAACAGCTTGCACTGTACGTCCTTGAGCATTGTCCTACAAAATGATGGTGAGATCCTGCAGAAAGTGTCATCACTTCTGCCTCTATGTTGTTCATTTTTGGAACACAACCTATGACCAGCTTAGAGACAGAAGTGATGACACTTTCTGCAGGACCTGACCATCATTTTGCAGGACAGTACTCAAGCATGTACAGTGCAAGCTGTTACTGATTTGTTTGACTGATGGGACTGCTATGTGCTATACCACCTACTCCACTCCCCTGACTTAGCCCTTGTGAGTTCAACTTGATTTCTAAACTGAAGGAAACATTTCACGGAATTCACTTCAGAACTGCTACAAATTCGTTGGGCAATAGACTGTGCCACTTGAACTGTGAACACAACTGGCACTGCTAAGAGTATCCTATGACTTCCACATCACTGGCAATTGGTTATACACAATGTTGATGACTACTTTGGAGGTCAGCAAAACTTTGAAACACGTATCTATTTTGTACGAGCTGTAAATAAATAGTTGCCACTGTTTAATTTCCAACCCCCATATTATCTTCTGAGCCTCCTTTCTGATTAACATGTTTGCCTCAAATTTTCTATATTGGGTGCATATCAACCATAGTAATTTTATTTGGCACGTATGTTGCACACTGCTGTTCTAAGATAAAAGTATCCAGATATTGGTTGTGACAGGAACCTCACCCAGATTATGATTGAATCTTCTCATCAGCTTAACAACAACTGGACTTTTTTTCCTCTTCTGTCTCAAATATTTAATACACTAGAAGTCTAAATGCGGATGTACATGAAACACAGACTACCTAGGTGTAAAGTTCCAGGCTTGTATCTGTTTCATAATGGTTGTGTTAATGTGAAATTGTAGCAAGAATTATGTTCAACCATATAAATATACTGAAGTGACAAAAGTCATGGGTTATCAATACATTCACACCATAAAAGGGCAGTGCATTGGCAAAGCTGTCATTTGTACTAAGATGATTTATGTGAAATGGTTTATGATGCAATTTTGGCCGCAAGACAAGAATTAAGACTTTGGACACAGAATGGTAGTTGTAGCTAGGCACATGGGACATTCCATTTCCTAAATTGGTAGGGAATTCAATATTCTGAGATCCACAGCGTTAAGACTGTGCCGAGAAAACAGAACTTCACGCATTACCTCTTAACACAGATAATGGAGTGCCTGCTGGCCCTTGTTTCATGACCAAGAGCAGCAGTGTTTGTATATAGTTGTCTATGCTAACTGACAAGCCACACTGCATGAAATAATCACAGAAATCAATGTGGGATGTATGATGAATGTATCTGATAGGACAGAGTGGCAGAAGGTGCTAACAGCATGACATCACCTGTGATGCCTCTCCTAGGCTTGTGACCATATTGGTTGAACCATAGATGACTGGAAAACTGTGGCCTGGTCAGATGAGTCCTAATTCCAATTGATAAGAGCTGATGGTAGGGCTTGAGTGTGGTGTAGATCCCACAAAGCCATGGTAACAAGTTGTCAGCAAGACCCTGTGCAAGGTGGTGGTGGTTCCCTAATGTTGTGGGCTGTGTTTACATGGAATGGACTTGGTCCTCTGATCCAACTGAACTGATCATTGACTGGAAATGGTTATGTTTGGCTACTTGGAGACAATTTTCAATTGTGCAATTGTGGATGGCTATAGAGGCAACATGGTTCATTATTTCTGAAGGGACTTGCAACAACTTGTTGAGTTCATGCCATGTTGAGTTCTTGCACTACACCAGGAAAAAGGAGACCCAGCATGATATTAGGAGGTATATCATGACTTCTGTCACCTCAGTGTACACCTTCTGAGCAAATGCTTACCACATAAAGGCGTTACAAAAGTAAGAAGAAAGTTACTTGAATATTAATTGTATGCATGTTTCTTCACTATTACTTTCCATGGGATTCAATAGTATAGCAGAAAATGGTTGACCTATCCCTAATTTTTTTTCTCCAGAAAATTTGTCCTTGTAATGTACAAACTTCCTTTAATAACTATCAGTTTTATAGTAATTCAATGTAAGTTTACTGAAACAGTTGTCCATGGCTTTCGCATCCTCCCACTATCTCACATTTTGCAATTACTCATGTTTGCTTCTTCTTCCTCCTCCTCCTCCTCCTCCTCCTTCTCCTCTTCCTCCTCCTCCATTGCCATTGCCACCACCATCATCTCCGTCACCACTACCATTACCACCACCACCACCATCATAAAGACAACATTCCCACATAATGGATAAATAATGTTGATTCAATTTGACAATACAGAATGCAATTCTTTGCAAATTTGTGTTCTTAGATGGTGCTGATAGCATTGCAAATCTACTGTGTTTAGTACCATAAAAGCGTTAATGTTCTATGACATTGGTGGTTGTGATTTCCCTATGGCTTCAGCCACCCAAATTTTTTATTTCGTTATTTCAGACCTGCCACAGTGGAGCAATCCTAAGAGGATCTGAGAGGATGGTAGTTCAGATCCACTCTGGCAAACAATATTTAGGTTTTCCATGGTTTCCCTAAACCACTAATGGCAAATGAACAAACATGCAACAGAGTACCACCCCAATCTTTTCCCAGTCAGAGGTTGTGTTCAACCCTTAATGACATCATTGTCAACAGTTTTAATTATAATGTTCCTTCCTACACTTTTCTTAAATTGTAAAACATGAGAGCTATATCTCAGATATATTTGCTTCATAAAGGTGATTGTGATGAGAGCATGTAGAGTATAATGTTGGGTCTATGTGATATGGCTTTGATGACAGTAAGAGAGAGAGAGAGAGAGAGAAAGAGAGAGAGAAAGAGAGAGAGAGAGAGAGAGAGAGAGAGAGAGAGAGAGAGAGAGAGAGAGAGAGAGAGAGCAAGTGAAAGATGAAACCTAATCATAGTTCAGAGTCTCTTTCTCTCCAATAGCACTGAGGTAGCTACCAAACTGAAGAACACAAAATTACCTAGAAATCACATTCTGCATTGCCACAAATTTACTAAACAATCATTCCATTTTCCACCTCAGCTGTGTTATGATTACAGTCATTTATTTCACATAATCAGCTGATTTCAGTGATGTGCCATTTTCAGCTGTTGTAGAAAGTTTTAATGATGGATTCACTGATGCACAGTATACAGATTGGAAACTTTACATCACTACCTAGTCTCACCTAGTTGAGCACAATCTTGTAATAAATATTTCTTCAAATATGAGAATTAAAACAGCCTACCACTGAGTCGAGCACTATTGCTCTAGTGGTTTGTCTTAACTGCAGAGTCAGCTTGTATTGAAATTAATTATTTACATTTTTGCAAAGTACCATCCCACCAACAGATGGAACATACTGATTTTCACAGTGCAAGATGTCCTAGAGTGAAGACAGACAGTCACTAATAACTAATATTTATATCTGCAGGTTGCTACTATTCCACAATTTTATTTTTGGCTTTGCAGGTATACTTGGAACCTTAACATCTGTTCTGACAGTGTACCTAGGAGTTCATGCTGGTAGAATCCTTCAGTGCTATAACTGCACCTTTATGAGAATCTCCCGCTGGTTGTCATGGGGAGTGGTTACTGTGAGTCTATAAAGTCTCCTGTATAAATAATATTCTCTCCATCCTTCTATCTCTATTAGTATGTCATTTACTTATTAACCTTTGTAAGTTACTTTAGCAGTAGAGTGTATGCCAGTGGCCTGTAGTCTGTAAGTTGGTAACAGAGAATTCAGAATCTTCTGGCACTGCAACAGCTGCAGAAGAAAGTGATTATTACCAGTTTCTGAATATTCAGACTGGCTTAGCAAGGGAAAAGATTAGAATGTAAGGAAGAATTATAACAGGCTGTATCAAAAAGAATGAACTGATTTTAAAAAATCATAACTATCATGTTATTTGAGACATAACTATCATGTTACTTGAGACATGTGCGCGTACAACATACTGTTGGAAAGACCAAACTCTTGAGTCTTATGTGGTTCCCACTAGGTAGCAGCAGTGTGCACCCACTTCAGTTCTAGAAAAAAATGGTGTTGGGACAACAGATAGCATTTTGTGTTGTACATTATATGCAGTGCAGGTCAGTGGTAACAGTTTAGCGTGACTTTCGTACTAGGCACAATGTGGATCCTCCTACAGCACTGAGCATTAGATGATGGCATGAAAAGATCTTAGAAACAGTGTGAAGGAAAACTGCTGGGCTGTACTCAAGTGTCTGACACAGATGTCGAACGTATCTGCCATAATTTCACAAGGAGTCCATAGAAATCCATTCACCGTGCAACTCAACAGCTCAACATACCCCTGAAGTCCATCTGGCATCAACGTTTACACATGAAATCTTACAAAATTCAGCTGCTGCAAGCTCTTTGTGAAGGTGACAGACAACAATGTGAGGCATTCTGTAATTTTGTTCTTGGCAAGTTGGAGGATGACAGTTTTCTTCCACACTTAGTGTTTAGTGATGAGGGAACATTCCATTTAAATGGAAAGATGAACCATCATAATGTGAGTATATGGGGTATAGAACAACCACATGAAGTTGTACAACATGAGAGGGACTCTCCAAAATTTCATGTGTTTTGCGCAGTTTCACAGAAAAAGGTGCATGGTGCATTTTTCTTTGCCAAGAACACTGTTACAGGAAGCAAATATATTCATATGCTTGAAAACTTTCTTTTCCCACAGTTGGAGGCTGATTTGAATGACTCACCACCACACTGGAAACTGGAAGTGCAGGAATTTTTAAATCAAAGGATTACTGAACAATGGATCAGTTGCACTGGACCAAATGATTCAGTCATACATTACTGGCCTCCAAGGTCACCAGACCTGACTGAATGTGATTATTTCTTGTGGGGGTTTATAAAAGGCTCTATTTGTATGCCTCCTTTACCAACATCAGTGAATGAACTGAGACATCACATAACAGCAGCTGTGGAAGCTGTAACTCAATACATGGTCACTGCAGTGTGAGAATAATTTGAATACCGCATTGACATATGCCATGCATCTCAAAGGGGGCATATTGAACACCTATGAAAATGTAAGAGAAAAAAGCTTTTTGAGTTTTCCATTCATCAAAAAACAAAATTAATTGTATATGTTTATTAGTTTAAGAAATATATATGTGCCAAATTGGATGATTCTTTTTGATACACCACGTACATTAATTAAAGCACTGCAGTTTTGATTATATACTTCACTTTGAGATTAAACTGGTGTAGTGAATTACAGTTAAGAGTCAACTAGCAGGATTTTTTTAGATTCATTTATCTTGCTTGTTTTATCAATTATTCATGAAAACAACATTTCATTCAAAAATTACACAGGGCATATTAGCTGGAATCCTCTGTCATTTCTCGAAAGAAGATGGAATCATCCCAGTCAATAAGAGTCTCTGGTCCCTATCATTTGTGCTGGCAACTGCAAGCATGGCTTTCCTTTTGCTTAGCTTATTGTACTTTGTGGCAGACTATCATGACTGGTGGAGTGGAGCTCCATTCCTATATGCAGGTAAATTAAGACTCATTTAACAATATGTTCTTACTGATGATATTTTGAATACATCACAATTTGTAACTGCTGTCAAAAAGTGACCTTTGGCAAATATTTATAACCAATCTTTATAAATATGTAGGCTCTTTTAATAATAGAACAGCCGCGCGGGATTAGCTGAGCGGTCTAGGGCACCACAGTCATGGACTGTGCGGCTGGACCTGGCACAGGTTCGAGTCCTCCCTTGGGCATGGGTGTGTGTGTTTGTCCTTTGGATAATTTAGGTTAAGTAGTGTGTAAGCTTAGAGACTGATGATCTTAGCAGTTAAGTCCCATAAGATTTCACACACATTTGAACAATAACAGAACAAAGCCACCTTGTGTAGAATGAAGCAAACATTGGTTGACTTGTCCTGTATCTTATCCTCTCAATCTGCCAGTCATTCCTCACATAATTCAAAGGTTTATAATGGCAGCATCTAAGGTTTCTTCCTCCTTTGTTCTCTTTGTGATATTTCCAGTTTTAATTTTTTGAATCATAATTACAACTAAAATAGTGCATGAAAGTTAAGCATAAACAAAGAACAAGTGCTTATTTTCTGAACAGGATCGATCTCATTAAGCTTACAGAGCAAGATATGGCTTAATCAGAAGCCATTTGAGTAACAAAGCACATAATTAGAAAACTTATGAAAGTGAAGAGAGAAGAGTCAAGGAAAAGTTACTGAGGAATTAATTCCCTTCCATAGCAGCAAAATTATACACATACACTTAGATGACATATATTCTTAGAATTTGCATAGCATGCTCTCTGTATTGATCAAATTAAAAACTATCATTTGTCTATTCCATCTCCTGACAAAAAAGTGGTAGGAAGTCTGGAACAGTCCTTGGTGGCAGCTAATAAACTGCAGTTCACCTGTTTCAAGCTTCCATAGGATTCAGATCCAGGGCTCTCCATCTGATGAATGTCTTCATCTATGAATCCACCAAACATTTCTGTGCAGGCAGGCATTATATGAATACGTTTCAAATAAACACATTTCCTCATCTCTCTACATCTAGGGATTGGTAATATTCATCCAGCCATGAACATAAATTATGTATTCATGTACTGCCATTCATTAGTATCTCACCTCAACCAAACTCATCTGTTTCCACAAAGTTGATACCATTTTCCTTTAAGATGATGGTATACCAAGAATGTTTCTGCAATCTGGAATGAGATCCATGTGTGAAGAGTTCAGTCCGCCATTCATTCATGGTGCAGTTTGATGTTAACCATTCCACAATGAACTGGAACATATCTTCAATGCCAGAAGCTTGCTGTGAACCTGAGCTGGGGACTGGTGAACACTGCCAGTCATCCATAACCATAAGCTTTTTGTATGCTTCAGCAAGCACTGTGTAGTGTGCAATGGAATGTTGTTAGTCATAAGGGATGGGAATCTTGGCTGATCTGCTCAGATTGTGACAATGGTGTATTAAATGAAACTCTAGTCTAAATGTGTGCTATGTACTGAGAGGGTGGATAGCTGTAGAGGCAAAACTGTCATTAATAATCAACCTATAGGGCACCTGCAGCACTCTGTTTTATTAGCCTTGTAGATGAAATATTAAACTCTAACCTTCCTTCCTTCCTTGCTGAGAATGGTGGGGCTCTGTCTGAATCAACCTTTATTTCCATAGCTCCCCAAAAGAGCAGCATAGTTTTCAATTCCTCTAATTATATCTTTCCAACAGCTTGAGTGTACTATCTGGGAGCTATAACATCCATTCAACTAAGAGGTTTCTGGATAGCCATCTAGAGCTCCAGCTAAGAAAAGGACACTCAATTTGAACAGAACTAAGGATGTTACAAATTGCATGTATTTCTTACTAGTGAGAATTCCAGCAGATTCGAAGTATTGTTTCATTACTATCTGAAACCATTTTATTACTTGCATAGTTTCCTCCCCAGATACACTTTGTACCTGACATGGGCTAAGTCAGTAGTTTTTGTATTACTCCAATTTATTACACTCTGCAAACCTGGAGTAATGGAAGCATTTCATTACTCCATTCTTTCCTGGACATTCATGGCAACTCTGTAGTGTTTGTATGAGGTTTGTTTTTTAAGTAAGGGCCATTTTTATTTTTTTAAAAAGATACAAATTATTTTTGTAAAAAAACTTTTATTTTCTGATTCTACACACTTTTACCTATTTTTCTACATAGTTTCCTTGTTTATTTAAGCACTTGTCATACCATACAACTAAGTTTTCAATTCCCTCTTCAAAGAATTCGGCCGCCTGCTCCAACAGCCAAGAGTTCACGGCCGCTTCCACTTCATCATCGTCATTGAAGCGCTGCCCACCAAGATGGTGTTTCAGGTTCCAGAAAAGGTGAAAATCGCTAGGAGCAAGGTCGGGGCTGTATGGTGCATGGTCCAAAACTTCCCAGCCAAGAGAATCAATCAAATCCCGAGTCTTTTGAGAGGTGTGAGGCCTAGCGTTATCGAGCAGGAGCAAAAGTCCTTTTGTCAGCCTGCCGCGGCTTTTGTTTTGAATTGCTCTGTGGAGCATCTGAGTTGATTGTCGTTCCTCGTGGCATAAAGTCCACTAGCAAAACACCGCGTCGGTCCCAGAACACAGTTGCCATAATCTTGCGCTTTGACAGCGTCTGTTTGGCTTTGACCTTGACGGGTGAGGTTGTGTGTCATCATTCCATTGATTGTCGCTTGCTTTTGGGAGTGATATGGGATACCCATATTTCGTCTCCAGTGACAATTTGACTTAACATGCCATCCCCTTCTTCCTCGTAACAAATCAAAAACTCCAATGAAGTGGCAAATCTCTTCCCTGGAGTCTGGGTACCCACCAAGAACACAGTTTCTTAAAGTTTAGGTTTTCAGACACAATTCTGTACAAAACCGATCTTGAAACTTGTGGAAATTCCAAAGAAAGAGAGGAAATTGTGAATCTTCTGTCCTCACGAATCTTTGTTTCGACTGCAGCCACCAAATCATCACTGATCATAGAGGGCCAGCCTGAGCGTTCTTCATCATGGACATTTTGACGGCCATTTTTAAACTCTCTAACCCATTGATGCACTTTACCTTCACTGATTGCATTCAAGCCATAAACTTCTGTTAACTGACGATGAATTTCTGCAGCTGATAGGCTTCTCGCGGTCAAAAAACTTATCACTGACCGTATCTCACACGCGGTGGGCGATTCAATAATCGTAAACATTATAAAGTAGCACAGCGATGCGTACACGTCAGCTACAGAGCTGCATCAGTGTGAACGGGAAGGATGCCGGCAAGTGGCGCGGCGGCTTGTTGCGGCGTCCGCGCGGACTACAGGACTATACGCACGAACGGCCCTTACTTAAAAAACAACCCTTGTATTACTTAATTATTATTCTTAACAGAGCACATTGTTAGTGATGTGGAGTACGCCCACCTCCCCACCCTCTTGCATGTAGTTTGTGTGAAACTCAGGTGGTGTCAGCAATATTTTTTTATTCTTCAGTTCCTTTTTTTCTCATGTTATATAATTTCCACTGGGCATCATACTGCCAGCTTCTCAATAGCCCACAGCATTAAGTGGGGTTTTAAATGCAGCCACAACACAGCTACCATCATCTAAAGACCATATGTGTCCTGCTTTGCCAGGACAGAGGTCAGCTGCAGTACAGCAGAACTGCCTTGTCTGCATGTAATGGTGTATGTGAGACAGTGTCATGGGGATTCAGTTTGAAATTATGAGGGGCATTCAATAAATAATGCAGCAAATTTTTTTTTTGTGAAAGCTATGCAGTTTTACTCAGAATTCCAATATGTGATTTTATTCACCACTCTTTTTGCTACAAACATTTTTCAACATAATCTCTATTCAGTGTGACAACCTTATGCCACCTTAATGGGAGGACCTGAATGCCCAAGTGGTACCACTTTACCGGTCAGTGATCGAGCCAGTGTCTTGCTGCATGAATAACCGCTCCCTACCATCCACACTCACACTCCTTCTTGAAGAGTGCATCCTTCTTTGGGCCAAACAGATGGAAGTCAGAATGTGCAAGATCAGGGCTGTAGGGTGCATGAGAAACAACAGTCTAACGAAGTTTGAGTTCCTCTCAGGTGTGCAGACTTGTGTAATGCCTTACATTGTCATGGAAACATAGAAGTTTGTTTGCATTTTTGTGACTGCAAACACGCTGAAGTCATTACTTCAGTTTCTTGAGGGTAGTATAATACACTTGAGAGCTGATCATTGAACCAAGAGAGAGGACATCAAACAGAATAGCCCCTCCAAAGTCCCACAAGGTTGTCACTATGACTTTATTGGGTGAGAGTGCAGCTCTGAGCTTTTTCTTCACAAAAGAGGTGTGGGGGACAACTCCATGGATTGCCATTTTATTTCTGATTTTAAGTGATGAACCCATATTTCATCACCTGTGATGTTTGATCAGCCTCATTCCACACAGATGGTTCTTTGTTGCTCTTTCCAGTCTTCTGTTAGGTGACAAGGAAACCAATGGGCACACACCCTTGAGTACCCCAACTGGTGGACAAGCGTGTCAACACTATCAATAGTGACTTCCTGTTGTGCAGCAATGTGTTTGACTGTGAGTCAGTCACCTCACATGAGAGTGTGTGCATGTTCCAACAATGCAGGAGTCACAGCTGTATGCTGCTGGCTGGCTTACAAGGAATCAGACAGTTTGTGGGACCTTTTTTTGATGATGACAGACACCTTGCCCAATGAATCACCATGCTTTTTCGCACTACCAGATCTCCATAGACATTCTGCAAATTCCTACAAATATTTGTGATGCTCTGGTTTCCTGTCAAAAGAAACTCAATGACAGCTCTCTGCTTGGATTGCACCTACATTTAAGAAGCCTTCTTGAAGGCTATGTATAGCACTGCCACCTATTGGCACTTCTTTAAACTATAAGTCTGTAGCATGAATACTCCACAATGTTCCACGACTAATTCTGCACTTTTTCAACTGAAGTTGCTGAGAAAAAAATGTGTTGTGTTGTTTATTGAATGCCCCTTGTATTTTGACATGACAATTTCAGCTCTTGCAGCTTCAGCTGTTACCAATAATGCAAGTACAGAATTGGTGAGGATGCAGAAGAGAAAAATCTGTTCAGAAAAGAGATCCCAGTCAAATGCCACATTCATGAGCACATAATACCCACAACTTGATAAACTAGGGAAAATATATTTATGTGGAATGGCTATATCAGTAATGACATTTAGTAGCAAAAGTAATGATTAACAAATACTTTGTGATGGGTATGGATTGACAATACTGAATTCATATGGTAGAAAACTTGGTTGTTATTTTTACAGCCCTCATAAACTGTTTTGTTGATTATTAAAACAAGGTGTTTTCTTTCTTTTGATATAGAGTCCTGAAATTGATGAAGCAGCTTTTAGTTGATAAGGCCATGAACTATCACGCCTGCAAATAATGAATGCAAAAGTATTGGGCAAATAGACATGGAACTTCAGTGAACTGTCAGGTGTACTGAAGATGTATTGTGCACACTGACATCAAAGAATTAAAGGATGGATGAGAAGGAGAAAGTGTAATTGATATGATGAATACAAAGTAGAGAGTAAATGAGTAGCTCAAAAATGTGGCTACATTTATAGCAACATGTAATTCATCTTCTCAGCCGAAGTCCATAACAACTGATTTCTTCTGCCTGAGGGTGTGGCCCTGTATTCCTAATATCGTGCACACAAGCCACACTTGAGGCTAGAATCTTGTTGCAGCACCAATAAAATGTGTAAACTGTTTTGCAGTCAGCTAGTCTTGAACAGATGCTGTAAGGGATTCACTGAAGATAAAGGAGAGAATGGTTTCAATATGCATACCTTATTCTGAAGCTTAAAAATTTTTTCGGGCTCAGATCCCACCTGTATGCTGCAACTTGTGACATGTCACCACATCATGACCAAACCATTACATCATGTTGTAGTACCTTGCCATTAATGCTAAAGAAGTACCTTCAAACTTTCTTTCCTTTATGAAATTTGTATTTGGAGCAGTACAGTTTTTCTGCTCAAGGAAAGAAGCCATTTTAATTTCCATTCTCAGACTTGGAAAGGATCATATGAGCAAAGTAAGTGTAGTTGTCTGAATAAATAACAACTCCAATTATATCATGCCATGGGGAGATATCCCAGTAAATCCACATCAGAACAGGTGTAATACAAGAAGATGTCATTTAACCATTTGTTTTTAATTTGATTATGGAGAATGTAGTTCAGGTAATGAAAAGAGTAAGCAAAGGCATGGAGCTAAATGGAAGAACACAGTTAGTGGGATATGCAGTTGACACTGCAGTCATAGCTGAACCAGAGGAACAGCTGGCAGAAACTGTAGCAGATTTAGAAAAGAATTCTAGTAAGACTGGACTGTAGGTTAAAGCAGAGAAGACTGAAATGATAGAAGTATCTAAGTAAGCCCCTAATATTGCTGAATTACAGGTAGGAATATGGAACATAGCCAGAGTGGAAAATCCAATAGGTATAATAACTTAAAAAAGAAATTAACGAACATTGTCAATGGGTCTAAAATTTAAATGTCTGAAGTAGATAATGTCATCAAGAAATTTGTCAAATGAGACCAAACTTATATGTCTGATGCCACCTCCAGTGAGTGTTGACCTCATATAGCCCTTAGCAGCTTGTACCATTCTACACCATGTTATAATTTTACTGGTAGTTACCAGCTTTATCTCAGTTTCAATGTCTTTAATTTTATATGGTCATAATGGTAACTTCTTAATGAAGTATTTTATGTGACAAGAGCATTACTGCTCTTAATGCTTGAGCAGGCATGCCTATCTATAAGGTATGGCATCTACAAATAACATTGCCTTGTACAATTGTGAACTCGTGCCTGTTCCTTCATTATTGCATCAGCTAACACAGTAGTAAGTTATGTTGTCATATGTTCAAGTGAGAAGCAGTAACATAAAATAAACAGGGAACTAGGTGAGGAAAAAATCTGATGTTTGCAAGAAAATGCCCCAGGTTTTGAGCTAGCAGCAGAGTTATACAATGAGGCAGTTATCTAGAGATAATTAGTGATTGACTAAGTTTTTGGCTACAATCTAATGCAACTGCTTTGAGCAGGCTGTTACCATGAGATAACACTTGAGCATGACAACAGAGTGATATAATGAAAGTTTATTTTATTATTGTTTAATTAACCAGTGATTTAGCTCACATAATATAAGTGTATTTTATCATCATTTAATTAAACTAAGGTTAAACTGTGATTTTTCTCATATATGTTTATCTTGATATCATAAAAACAGCTTTTCTTTACATGCATACAAAGCACACCTGCACCTGCTTGTGTTATGAAAATTGGTGCTCCCACCTGAGGGTTAAATTTGTTCATCAGTTACTGCAAGTAATTGTGGATTTTCTGATGAAGAAATCCATAGTCAGTGTAAATCCTGGTAAAAGTAAAATTTTGTTGCAACTCATCCCTAAAGAAAACATCTGGAGACACAGATAGAACTAAGAACTATACACTCTAATGAAACAACTGAACATCATGCAGAAAATGAAAGTGCAGAGAATAAGCATCACAAAGTGTATTGTCAGGAGGCAAGGTCAAAATTGTGCTTATGGGAAACCTGGTGCTATCTGTCCAATTGGAAGACAAAAGAAGCAATGGGAGGATGAACTGCAGAAAGACCTTCAGTAGCTTGGTGTCCATGAAAACTGGATCCAGAGTATAAAGATTGCCATATATGTAGGAATATTGTAAGTTTTGTGTAAAACCTTCCATGATTGCCAATATTTGTGTAATTGTACTATGCGCATGGAAGAAATTGTACTTGACTGTCAAAAGATTGACTGGTTTTTAGAATACATGCATCTTTTTTATCACTTTTGGTATGGGTTAAGAGATTACATGAATATCTTCTGACATTTTTAAGATCCTTCCTCTCTCCACTCTATTCTTATGGCATTACTGACACTGTATTACAGCATTTTGCACAGGAGAATAACGTCCCACAAGATGGCATATCAAATATTACCCTGTTTTTAATTGCTGTATATAGCATTGCCTGCGAAAAGGTGCCTCTTTTAGTCTTCCTTATTTTTGGATAATTTTCAGTTATCTGTTCTTTTTCCAGCTTCCTAGTAGCCACACATCACCTGCATCTAACAAACTTTGGAAGATTGTGTAAGAGATAAGAGTTTTAATTTGTTTCCTGAAAAATTTGTGTGTATCCTTTTTAAATGTTCTCATGTTGTTTCTAATTTTCATGTAATATGAAAAAGAGACACCATTTTAATTTTAGGGATTGGGCACATTTCTGGTCCTAATTTTTGATGAAAAGCCAGTCGCTACCTCCCTGACTGTCCGGAAGGCAAGGTCTCTCAAAAGCATTTGATACCTTAAAATATTCTGGGAACAGGTAAAACTTGTTTGCGTTAATGTTCATCTCCTGTGCCAGCCTTTGTGTTGTGGATGGTGAGAAACTTCTGGCCACTGGGTGATAACTCTTCACAGTGTAACAAGAATATTAGATGTTCTCATACCCAAATTCACCTGTGTACCAAACTGTCTAACACACACCTTTCAAACAGACAACAGAAGGAACAAGATGGAATAACAACAATATTATGAGAAGGATTGACTTCTGCTCACCATATAGGGGAGGAGTTGAGTTGAAGACACGCACACTGTAAATATTATTAAAAATTTAAACTTATAGCCAAACAGACCTTCTTCAGAAATCGGAAGCACACACATATTCACACAAGCATAACTCACCCCTACCCTGCTACCTCTCTTCCTTCCCACCCCACACCTCCTGCTTAGCCCCAGCACCCACCCACGATGGCTGGTCATGTCAGACATGCTTCTAATCTGCAGTCAGGCCACAGTGGCAGGAGATTGTGACTACATGTGTGTAAGGTCGCAACCACCCAGGATGCCACTTTGTGGCCAGTTGCTGTGTACCCACTGAGAGAATCTTTCTTCTCATGAACCAACAACTTCAGTCTATTACCCCTAGCCTACCCTCCCATATAAAAGAGTCCAACCATTTTCTCTACTGACTCTCCACAGTTTCTATTCCTTTATTGCACAGAGCCCTGTTTGTCACTGCTGATGCCTCCTATGCCAGCATCCACAAGATTCATGGACTTGTTGCTATTAAACACCACCTTTCCCAGTCCCTGGCTGACTCCAGACCTACAACATCCTTCCTGGTTACCATGATCAACTATATCTTCACTCACAATTACACCTCCTTTGAAGACATAACCTACAAACAAATCCATAGTATTGCAGTGGGTGTCCACGCGATGGTGTCCTATGCAAACCTATTCATGAACCATCTAGGGGAATCCTTCCAACAACCCAGAATCCCAAAACCCTTACCTGGTTCAGATTCAGTGATGACATGGTTGTGAGGACACCCTATTTATATTCATTCAGAACCTTCTCCCCTATTTGCTACACTTGATCCCCTTCAATCGAACAAGTCACCTTCCTCAGTGTTGACCTCCTCTGCAAGGACAGCTACATCAGTACTTCCATCCACAACAAACCTACCAACCATAAACAGTATCCCCATTTTGACAACTGCCACCAACCCCATACCAAAAAGTACCTTCCATACAACCCAGCTGCCCATGGTTGTTGCATCTATAGTGAGAGCAATCTCTCTCCAAATATGCCAAGTGTCTCACTGAGGCCTTCACAGACCAAAATTACTCTGCAAATCTTGTCCAGTAACAGATCTCCTATGCCTTGTCTCCTCAGACTGCTACCATCTTCCACTGTCTGATCACAAAGGAGCACTCTTCTCATGACTCAGTATTACATGGGACTGAGGCAACTGAATCACATTTGCACCAGGATGTGCCAAATTAATCTATGCAATATCCTCGTCCATCCCTAGTCCACCCCAGCTCCCAACCCTTTGCCTTGTAGCTCATATCCCTGAACTAGACCTAGATGCAGGGCCTGTCCCTTACATCCCTCCAGAACCACCTACTACAGTCCTGCCACAGGCATTTCTTATCCCATCAGAGTCAGGGCTACCTGTGAAGGCAGCCATGTGATCTACAAACTAAGCTGCAACTAAGCTGCATTTACTGTGTCTCTTTCTATGTGGGCATGACAACTAACAAGCTGTCTGTTCACATAAATGGTCACTGCCAAACTGTGGCTAAGAGACAGCTGTACCAACCAGTTTATTAACATACTTCCCAACATAATGTGCTTCATTTCAGGGTCTGCTGCACAGTCTGCACCATCTGGATCTTTTCTACCAGTACCAGCTTTTCTGAATTGCGCAGGTGGGAACTCTCGCTAATCTAAGCCCTCCACCTACATATCCCCTCCCTGCTTGCACTCCAGCACAACATACAACTTCTATTATATGTATCCTTAGTCTTTTGCCCTTCTCTACTTCTGTCCTGTCTCCCTTTTCCACTCTCCTAGCAGCCCTATCCTGTCCTCACCATGTTCCTGCATGTTCTCATAGATAGCACAACTTCGTCCCTCATCCCTACCTTGTTATCCATCCGCCTTCTCACCCCATGCATTCCCCCTTACCTCTACCACTCACTTTGGATTGATGCTCACGTAACACAATTCCAGTCCACAGTCAGACCACAGGAGCCAGAAATAGTGCCCATTCATGTGCGAGTTGTGCTTATGTGAATGTGTGTGTGCTTTCTATTTCTGTAGGCCTTTTGGCTAAAAGCTTAAATGTTCAGTAGTCCTTCCTTTGTGCTTATTTGTGACTCAGTACCTCCTCTATGTAGTGAATTCAGTGGGTCTTTTTGGGGTACTGAAAATAAATCTTAAAATTTTGTCACTTCAAAGAGGAATTTTAGTTCAGTCATAACATTAGCTTTCATTTTAATGTTGCTACTGGTTAAACAAAATGGCACAGCCTAATGATCGAAAATATTTTATTCAGATTGACACTGGTCTTGGAAATGTGTGTCCTAATACTATTTTCACGTATAAGCAAACAGTTTAGGGTGCTGGCTTAATCATTTGTGGTATGAGGGGGACCGAAAGAATTTATAGTATGAAGACTGAGCATTTTGTGAAAGCTATGTATGTTGAAATGCTTTATTTGTGAACAAGTTAAGCATTACATTTACTTTGGAACAAAAAAAATTTGTAATCAGGCATTTAAACCTCCTATAAAATCCAGTACAAACCCTTGCACTGGGTAGAACAGAAGGTGAATATTAATGTAATACTGAAGCTATTGTTGCAGTAGTTCTAAGTCGTGTTTATCACAGTATATTATTCAAGCATAAAATTTACTGCTGCAATATATTCACAGTAAAAATCTCCTGTAAGAAAAAGCATTAAATTGGAAGTTATGAATAACTCTTTGCATATACATCTGATAATTTCTATCTACACTGTTTTAATTTTTTGCTTTCATAGCATGCTTCTTCATGAAAATGGACAGTTTTGATAATCTTACTTGATGCTTTATTTGTTTTAAGAACATTATTTTCTTTGTTGCTTGTTTATAATGTTTGGAAAATAATTGGAAAATTTACTACTGATGAAATTGATTGGTTATTTCCATTATTTAGGCATGAATTCACTGGCACTATTTGTTGGCCATAAGATGACAAGACACGTGTTTCCATGGACCTGGAAACCTTTCTACAATAATCATTCTGAGCTGTTGGCCATGGATATATGGGGTACTGCTCTGTGGTTAATAATAGCATATTTTATGTATCGCAAAAATTGCTTTGTGACTGTCTGAGAAATGTTACTAAGAGACTGATTTTAAGTGATATACATGACACACAGGCATGATATGAGATGAATACTCAAGGATATAGCTTGTGCATTGTTTATTGTCAGTGAGTAGTCTACTACAAGATACACAAGAATTGATTGTACAGCACATCAAAAAATTTATAAGTTGATTTTGATATCTTTTTAGTCTTTGTTGAATGAACCAGAATTAATAAACTATATTGTCCTCTCAGCACAACATTCGACAGGTTTACTGTTAATTATTGTTTTCTGAATAATGTGTAAAAATGCATATCCCAGTTGATATTAATTTTGAGACAGCCGTCATTTGATATTAGATGTTTTATGTTACTGCAGCACAAAAATTTTACATTTTACAGTTCTGTTGGTTCAGTGAGGATCTCATAAGCACTCCTAGTAAACCATGAGGTTACATTTTATTTAATGTTTTCTTCCCTCAAAGTAAATGTTACATTCCATCAAAAGTCATTATGTTTTTGTCAACAAATTATTTTATCATTCAGCTGGTTGGATTTCATCGTATTTTGTCCTCTTTCAACATCTGCACTTTAGAAGCCACCCTGGGGAGCTGACACTTTATTTTACAAATAAGTTTGTGATTATTTTAACATTTTGGTCTCTTGTCTTAATCCCTTTTAACTTTGTATTGTTTTAATGTTGCTTAAAATGTATTCATCATTGTTATCATTGAAAGAGTCCCTTCCTAATTAGGAATACTGGCTCTATCATTTATGCAGTGATGTGAATGCTTCCTCGCAACTTGTATTCATGATTTTGTGCCCCTTAAACTATCACTTGCTAATGTATACACCTCTTACATATAAAACAGAAATTATTTCCAATTATATAAGAAAACATCTAAGTGCTTCATGAACAATTTAAAATTCTTTAAAACTGTTCTGTTACTTGTTTTTGAATAATCAAATTGTAAATTATTATGGTGAACACATGAACATAATGTGGTTGGAGAAGTATTGCACATTCAGCATGCTAATGACCAGCAGTATATGTCTTGTGTTTTGTTTTCAAGAGGTGGAAATATTTTAAGCAAATTCTGAACACTGCAGCCTCTAATCACGTGGCCATAAATGTGCAAATAATTCCATATCACAGTATTCTCATGAGAGATCAGGAATGTTTTATGTAAAATGAAATCTGGTAAGTAAACTATAATAGTCTCACTAGACTCACGTTTCAGTTCCATATTCTTCATACACAAACAAGATTAGCACATATTGTGACCATGCAAACAGTTTCTAAAGATGGCTGAATCAAATAACAACCCCATGTCGTTCTAGTCATAAGCTCACAATAAAGCCCTCATGAAAGTTCTCAGTGTGGCAAGTTGAAAATGACTGAATGGTAGCAGTATTGCAGATACAATATGCACTTTTGTGCTCACTAAGCCAGGTGGCATTGAGATCAGCTCACTGGACTCATATTTGGGCAAAGGCTGTTCAAATCAAACTATGCCCACCCAGATTTAGATTTTCCATGATTTCTCTAAACTTCTCGGTGCAAATGCCAGGATGTTTCCTCTGAAAGGGCACAGTAGATTTCCTTCCCTGTCCTTAACAAAATGAACTGAGATTGTGCTCCATCTCTAACAACCTCACTGTCAAAGGGACATTAAATGCTAATCTTTCTTCCTTCTTTGTGCTCTTTACTATATTGGCTTACAAACTTCTATTCTGATTAAAGCCAAACAAATAATTAACATAAAGAGACATTACACAGCCTCCAGTGGGGGCAGGGTTCTTTATGCAATAGGTTTTTGGTTTCATTTGGAATATTAAAAGTTACTTCTAATTGCCTTCATAGGAATTCATTGAACAGTGGACTGTTATTTACAGAATTCTGCAGGACACTCATATTCAAATTAAATTTACATTTTACCTGAAAATCAGTATGTGAGGTAAAGTCAGCAGTTAATATGTTTGCATAGCATTTTAAAAGTTCATAAATCAGATGTGTTGCTGCATCATAATAAAACTTTCAAATATTATACACTGAAGTGGCAAAGAAACTGGCATAGGCATGCATATTCAAATACAGAGATATGTAAACAGGCAGAATATGGTGCTGTCTGGCACAGTTGTTAGATCGGTTGCTGGTGCTAAAACGGCAGATTATAAAGATTTAAATGAGTAAGAACATGGTGTTATAGTCAGCACATGAACAGTGGACATCAAATGGCTCTGAGCACTATGGGACTAACTTCTGAGGTCATCAGTCCCCTAGAACTTAGAACTACTTAAACCTAACTAACCTAAGGACATCACACACATCCATGCCTGAGGCAGGATTCGAACCTGTGACCGTAGCGGTCGCGCAGTTCCAGACTGAAGCCTCTAGAACCGCTCGACCACTCCGGCCGGCCAATGGGACATCAGGAATCTAGTAAAACATCAAATCTCTGACGTTGCTGAGGAAAAGATTCCACATGAATGGAACCAATGAAAACTGAAGACAATTGTTCAACGTGACAGAAGTGCATCCCTTCTGCAAACTGCTGTAGATTTCAACGCTGGGCCATCAACAAGTGTCAGCGTGTAAACCATTCAATGAAACAAAATCAATATGGGCTTTTGGAGGCAACGGTCCACTCATATACCCTTGATGACTGGATGACACGAAGTTTTTTGCCTCACTTGGGCTAATCAACATCGACATTGGGCTGTTGATGATTGGAAACATGTTGCCTAGTCAGACAAGTCTCGTTGCAAATTGTATCGAGTGGATGTTTGTATATGGGTATGGAGACAGTCTCATAAATCCATGGACCCTGCTTGTCAGCAGGGGATTGTTCAAGCTGGTGGAGGCTCCTTAATGGTGTGGGGCTTATGCAGTTGGAGTGATATGGGACCCCTGATATGTTTAGATATGACTCTGACAGGTGACATGTACGTAAGCATCCTGTCTGATCACCTGCATCCATTCATGTCCATTGTGCATTCTTACAGACTTGGGCAATTCCAGCAGGACAATGTGACACCCCACACATCCAGCTACAGAGTGGCTCCAGGAACGCTCTTCTGAGTTTAAACACTTCCACTGGCCACCACACTCCCAGAGATGAACGTTACTGAGCATATCTGGGATGCCTTGCAATGTGCTGTTCAGAAGAGACCTCAACTCCCTCATACTCTTACAGATTTATGGAGAGCCCTGCAGAATTCATGTTTTCAGTTCCATCCAGCACTACTTTAGACATTAGTCGAGTATGTGCCACATTGGCTGTGGCACTTCTGCGTGTGCACAGGGGCCCTACACGATATTAGGCACGTGTACCAGTTTCTTTGGCTCTTCACTTAAAGTTCATTTATAGTTTCCTATGGTAGAGCCATATCATAAAAAATTAATGTGTTATTATCTCTGATTAATCAAATGTCACAATTACAACAAAGTTTTTTCTGTGTTGTGAATTTAAGATATTTGCAGTTTAGCATGACATACGCTTAAGCTTGCGTACCACACTATGTTACTACAACTACATTTCTCAAGGTTGATTTTCTTTTACACTAGTTCCCATCACAAATACTAGTACTACCTCACATTTAAAGACTGATTACACTTCACCATCAGGGCTAAAAGGCTCAGGAATACCAAGGTAAAACCTTGAACAAAGATGTCAGCCTTGAGCTACATTGGTTACACAGGCTGAAATATTGTGTTTAACTCTCAGAGAATGGATTCTTCAGCTAAATATATAGAATATATCTACTGTGTTGAAAACTCAGTTAAAATTTGAAGATAATTACAAAGTTAGGTATTTTACATAATACTCTGTAAGTTTTTTCTTAATATGCAAACAATCATTGAGAAAGCATAAATATTGATGTAATGGCTTCCATTTGTTCATTTTGTGATTTGAATGGAGAATGTCATTATGGTGAACATACTTTGAAATGACAAAACATTCAGTATAATCATTCTTTAATCAATGATCTTGAGATGAGGGTGACATCTATGTGGAAGCCAGAACAAATGTCAGTGAAGAACTTGGTGTGATGAACATTGTAGCCCTTCTTGGTTATCAGTCAGAATTGTGTGATTGAGAGTGCAGGAAGGACCCACAGGAAGGATGAAGGAAGGAGTCAGAGAGTGCCATCCAGGAACTGATTGTGAATGAACATGCAATATGCATACAAGTGTAAGTACTCAAATCAAACAAAATTTCCTAAAAAGTAACTGATTAACAACAACAGCTGTACAAATATGGTAGCAGAGGTATAATAAACTAATTTCACTAGAATCATAAGTGATCCAGGAATATAAGTCTGATTACAAACACCTGATGTTAACATGACAATTTTCCATAAATGTCTTATCTCAGTCAAGACAACATCAAAATGTAATCTCTGTCCTTCAGAGTTTCTCACCAAAACCTATTCAGGAACTCGCAAGCACAGTCGCAGAGTGTCTTTATTTAGCACTGCACAGTCGTCAACATCCATTTAAATTGAATAATGCACTAATTCAACCATTGCATCAACAGTACTGTCCAGGATGTACCATATGTTGAGCAACAATCCGCCAACAGTAGCAGCTTACTCGTACACATTGTGTGTGCACTGAAATGTTTACCTTTCCATGGCACTTACACGAGTGTTGCACCCATGAGTCATATGCCCTACATGCATACAAATAACTCAAGGATCCCACACTGCTGTAGTCTTAATTGCAGCAAATCAAACAGTCTCCACTCCAGTTCACAGAACTTCCAGCATCTGCAGCAGTATTTCAATCCATGGTAGTGAAGGTGAAGACAGTTATTGTAATAGAAGATGCCACTACTAACAAATTATACCATTGTCCACAAATCACAATCTGATCAGCACTGCTCCTGAATCACACAGGAGTTCAGCCTATGCATGTGAACATCAGTCACAGGGATCTCTAATCAAGAATAAACTGGGAATCTACATCTTATAAAAGCCAAAAACGTCTGTTCCTTCCTAACTAAATCTACAGAAACTTGGACCTCATAAACTCTGAAACAGCACTTGCCTAGAGAAAAGATAAGTCCTGTGCCTTTTTACCTTAAAAAGTCAAGGCCAATGATGAAGTTAAAAGATAACCAGCTATTGTGGCTACGCTATGATTATTTAACTTGCTGACAGTTGAAGAGGTGGGTGTCTAACTCATTTCTAATATATCCGATCTGTTTAAAATGTTACCTGAACTCAGTTATTTTGCACTGACATGCACTCTGCAGTGTGTTGACCAACAAATAATGTAGTCAAAAATCAGAAAGATACTTTTAAAATATATTTATTACAAAACATCACAGACAAAACAGACATGAATTTATCATTCACATAATTGGCTCAAAACTACCACAGACTAACACTCTGTGGCTACTGTCATACTTGTACCATAATATAGGGTAGTATTGGACAGAATTTTAATATACTTTAAGGTAGAATCAGAAAAAAATATTATACTCATGCAACAAAAAGCATGAGATATTTGGGATAACATTAAAGAATAATATGATCAAAGAACATGTACCTGCACGACAGGGTAATTTCAGATGGTCACTGTATTCCCAACCAAAGTTGCACATTTCCCTCTAATGGGGTAATTTTAGACATAAATTATCTTTTTTAAAAATAAACATGCTCAGAAATTCTTTATACATGTTCAGAAAATATTTTACACATTTTTAGAAAAGCTTTGAAACACATACTTAGAAAATATTTGATTAATAATGACAATTTACACATAGCATTAATCATAAATCTCCAATATGTTCTCAGTGAACAAAACTCCCTCTCTTCTTCTCCAAGAATCAGCAGTACTTTGGCAGTTTGGTGTTCGATCACAGTATCATCATCTGGAATCTCAGGAAAAATGACCACAAATTAACTGCCTTGATATGGATGCAGAAATCTGACTGCCACCTCTTTTGCACTTATTTCTGTTACAATGCTGATAAACTGCCTGTTTAGCTGTTTACTCCTCATCTTGTGTTCATTTTGTAATGGTCAATGTGCTATGTTAAATTTGTTTAGAGCCTTCCTGTATGACAGTTTTTCATATCTTAAAGGAGCAGATTTTGATGGTCACAATTGCATCTTGGAAGAGCCTCAAGCCTCCTTTTAAAAGTCCATGGCAGTGTCCAATGTTCCCACAATGAATGTAGATATTTGTAGATAGTTTTATAGACATTAGTGCAAGTGAGATACATGGACAAATTACATTCACATTTCTCTCTTAACATTTAAATAAGTACATTATAAGGAAATTGTGCCTACCACTTTTTGCTCTTCTAGTACAATAATGAAAGTATTAACATAAAGATATATAACAATAATTTTACACTATACTGAAAATTACTACACACCAGTCTCAACTTTTAAGTGCAAACAATGTATGTTCGAATCTGCTTGACAGTACCCAAGGGGTAAACAGCAAAATGCATATATGAAATAAAAGCTTGCATTCAGTGACATCATTGTAAGAAGAGAAATATACCATTTCCATATGAATGTACCTGTGTCTGATACTGCCCCATCTACAGAATTTATACTTTATATGAATCTCAACAGCTGTTTTCAATATTGTTAAAATAATACATAATGAAACTCACAATTTGAGTTTACCAGTTTTCTTGGTTCTGATTACAGATTTTGCTTTGACGTAATTTAGTAATTATTTTGAAGTAATCTGGACATTGAAATAAACTGGTTTTTTACATTGAAATTTTATGTATGGTAAGCAATTGAGTAATTACATTCTTTAATTGCATTGTAATTATGTTATGACTTTTGATATTAACATGACTTTAGCATTTTGGCATTGAATTCTCTCTTTATTACTAGTGCTTTATTTTAGCCTGTTCTCACAAATAATAGTCTCAGTGTGTGTTTACATTTGGCCTAATGTAATTTGAGTTTGCAGTGCAACACTTGCATAAGCTAATTAAATTTGTATGTTATGCACCTAATTTCATCCCAATTGGCAAATGTAAGATAATACAATTACAAGTATAATAGTGTCACAATCTCCAAAATAATTGACATCAATCTGTTCATTAATGTTTACTGACCCACACTGCCCCCACCCCCATTTATCAAACATAAGAATTGTGGACTAGACTCTCACAAGGCATTGATGTACCAGCATAGAAAGTTTGTTATATAGAGTAATTACTATTGCACATTTTTATTTTAATTGTCTAATATTGTTTTATGTATATGAATTGCTAGCTGCTGAAAGGAAACATGAAAATTTTCAAAATTCATTTTATTACATCAAAGAAGTCCAACTGGGTAGAAGCATAATTTACTGCAGATGCAGAACTTTCACGCAGTCTGTAAAGTGCATCCACTAAAAACAGGTATAATTCACACATTACTGCAGATTTTGACATCATCTGAAGAAAACTGAGAAGACAGGAATGATATTATGCCACTAGCAAGGTGATAGATCTAATACTGTATTCTTCACAAAAGAAAAACAAATTTACTAATGTTCTGATGGAAACAGAAGACATCACAGAGCACACTCCTTAGTGATAAAAAATGTGTTCCAAAGTAGAAGGAGATTTCTGTCACCCTATCTTGAATTTCGTGTCAGCAAAGATACAGCACATGTTGCTCAGCATAAGATAAGCGTCAGTGGCCTGTGAGTTGAAAGCTTTTATTTATGAAATACTCATATGAATCTAAAACTTCTCAACAAACCTGTCTGTAAAGCCAAACTACCTGTAAACATCTTAAAAATGGATTATATGAAAAAATAATTAAGTTACATTCCAGAGGGAAAGATATAGTTTTGAAATAAAATTTTGATCGTCCAACAACAACTGAATATAATTTTAAGTCTGCGAATTTATTATGATGTAGTAATGTTTAAAATGTGGCGATCACCCTGTTTGGAGTGGTGACTGGGGAGTCTTCCTTGAAGAAAAGAAGATGCAGGAGATTAAGACAATGAATCAGTTGCTGCATGGTGAGGCCAGAAAGATCTATAAGACCTTGCAGCCCCTCACGTTCACTGATTCCTTTACTAAAGTTCTTCAACAGCCAGTTCAGAAAACTGATGCTGCTACAGAAATGAAGGTTTCTAGAGGCAGCACTAATAACTGCATTTGTCAGTACATGTGTTCAGTTGGAGCTGTTTCAGAGCACTTACATCAGGTAAGGCCACAGTTGCCACCATTGCACAGCTTACTGTACCTCCAGAGGCAGAGTTTGGTAAGAAATCCAGCACTGCCTCACTGCTGCTGTGTAGTTCCTAAAAAGCCCTTCCAGCCAAAAAAAGCAAATAGGAAGCTTTCACTGCAGGCAAAACAGGCTGTAGACTTTCAGAACAAGTCAATGTCATTGGACCTGATGGTCGTTCCGCTACTTCTGCTTCAGAGTTAATGGAATGTGAAGTTAGCCAGGGCAATCATTTTACCCCATTGCTGAACTTACACTCATTGCAGGCTCCCCACTCTAATGGGAAGGGGGTGAAGGTGCAACCCCTGTGAGAAATGGCTCCCACATGACAGTGGAACATCAA
This sequence comes from Schistocerca serialis cubense, assembly GCF_023864345.2. Lineage (NCBI taxonomy): Eukaryota > Metazoa > Arthropoda > Insecta > Orthoptera > Acrididae > Schistocerca > Schistocerca serialis. The sequence goes on along the minus strand of NC_064638.1, from coordinate 153,352,986 downwards.
TGGGTTCAGGACTCATGTGGAGCTACTGAAACTCACTACACAGGCACAGCACCTGTGCTTATGTTTACAAAAAACACATTTTAAAGCCACTGATGGCCTTCTGCTATGCGGCCTTACCCTCTGCTGAAAGGATAATGTGACTGAGAAAAAGCCAGTGAAGGGTTTTCTGTGTTTATCAGTAACACACGCCACTTCTCTGCTCTCTTCTCAGTTACTGACCTCCAAGCAGTAACCATTGCAGTTGATAAGGGCCAGAAGATCACTGTCTGCTCATTATACCTACCACTGCAGTATATGATAGACTTTGAGGCCCACACAGACCTTATAAAACAACTTCTCCATCCATTTCTCCTACTGGGTGACTTAAATGCCCATAATGTATCATAGGGTTCAAGTATACTTATGCTTGAGGTTGAGTCTTGCTGCTCAGGAGCTGTGCATCCTCAACATAGGCAGTCCTACTCTCAGCTGCTGCTGGGTCATCCTCAGCCATTAAACTCTTTCTGCTCTCCAAACCTTACAGACTCTGTTCACTGGGAAGCATCTGATGACCTTCGTACCAGTGACCACTTCTCACTGTGAATCCACTTACCGGATGGAGCATTACTTGAGCAGAAGCCACAGAAATGGGTGGTCAGTAGGACTAACTGGATGCTTTGCAGCCAGCTGGTTGTGTTTGCACACTGCAACAGCCACATCACACGAGTAATCCATCATGCTGTTGACTTATCCATCCCAAAGTCCTCAGGTCATCTTGGAAGGCAATCTGCACCTTGGTGGACCAATAAGTGCTGCTCTAAAATCTGGGACAGGCATCTGGTTATTCAACAATTTAATTATTGCCCAACAGTAAACAACATCACAGCCTTCAGAGTTGTGAGACACAGTGCTTGACACATAAGTAAGGAGAGCAATTATAGGTCATGGGAAGTGTTCCTGGACTCTAGCAACTGTTCCACATTTTCTAAAAAAATATGGGAAGCCACCAGGAGGATTTCTGGTAAACATAGTAGTTTACCAATAGCAGTACTGCTGAAGCAGGGATGTCTCTGAACAACACCTGGAGACATTGCTCAGAGTGTGGCAGAGGATTTTATAACAGCTATTGCCAATGCCAGCCTGTATCTAGCATTTTGCTGCTACTGTACAACTGTAGGGAGGGGCAAGTTGTTCTTCATATCAAATAATTCTGAGTCTTACAACTGCCCTTTCTCTATGTGGTAGCTAGAGTTGGCACTGTCTGTGCCAGGTCACATCAAATCAGTACTGCGTGCTACAACATTTACCACCAGAGTCAAAGGAAATCCTCCTTTAATATTTTAATCTGATATGCCAGACAGGTCTCTCTCCCATACCATGGAGAGATGCAATTTTGGTGCCTCTCCCCACACCAGGAAAGGATCACACATTTCACAGTAGTTACAGGAGTGCCACCTTAACAAACTGTAAAAAAAGATACGGTTGACCATCATCTGGTCTGGTTCTTAGAGACCAGGCAACTCCATAGTTGCTCTCAGAAACAGTTCTGAAAATTTCATTCCACTGTCAGCAACCTACCATTGCTAGAAGCAGCTGTTCAGCAGGATTTTCTACATAAAAATCACTGTCTTTATCATTTTCTTTGACATCAGTAAGGCATATGACACTAATTGAAGACACAGTAATTGCATGCAGCTCTACATCTACATCTACATCTACATATATACTCTGCTGGCCACCAAGCACTATTCACTCCAAAGTCATATTTCCTCCCTCTGTTCCACTTGCAGATTGCGTGAGGAAAAAACAACTGTTTCAATGCCTCAGTATAAGCTCTAATTTACCTTATCTTTGAATGGTGATCATTGTGTGATCTGAAAGTTGGAGGTAATAATATATGCTCTACATCCTCAGCTAAGATCAGATTTTGGAATTTAGTGAGCAGCCCCTTCTGTTTAGCACGTCGTCTATCTGCAAGTGTATCCCACTTCCAACTTTCTATGAGATTTGTAATGCTCTCGCAATGGCTAAATGTAGCAGTTACGAATCTTGCCGCTCTTCTTTGTACCTTCTCAGTCTCTTGAATCAGACCCAACTGGTAAGGATCCCATACAGATCCTCAATATTCTAAGACTGGATGAACCAAAGTATTGTAAGCAATCTCCTATGTTGAAGGACTGCATCACTTCAGGATTCTACCAATAAAACACAATCTGGAGTTCACCTTACCTGTTATTTGTGTAATCTGATCATTCCATTTGAAATAATTTCGAATAGTCACACCAAGGCACTTGACTGATGTTACCGTTTCCAAAGACTGGGCATTTATTTTGTACTCATACAATAATGGGGATTTTCGCTTTGTTATACACAGTAGGCTACACTTGTTAGTATTGAGAGACAACTGCCAGTCATTACACCACTCATTTATTTTCTGCAAATCCTCATTGATTTGTTCACAACTTTTGTGTGATACTACTTTCCTGCAGATTACAGCATCATCGACAAACAGTCTAATGCTGCTGTCAGTACCATCAACCAGATCATTTATGCAAGTTGTAAAAAGAAGAGGACCTATTATACTGCCGTGGCACACACCTGATGTTACGCTTGTTTCTGATGAAGTCTCGCCATTCAGGGAAACATACTGCTTATCTGTTAGAAAACTTTGTATCCAACAGCATATGTCATTGGATACACCATAAATGCAGACTTTTTGGAACAAGTGACAGTGCAGAACTGAGTCGAATGTCTTTCGAAAGTCAAGGAATATGGCATCAACCTGGGAGCCAGTATCAAGAGCCTGTTGTATATCTTGTGCAAAGAGGGCCAGCTGTGTCTCGCATGACCAGTTTCCTAAAACCATGCTGGTTTCTGCAGATGAGCATCTCAGAGTCTAGACAGGTCATTATGTCTGGACACAAAATATGTTCCATGATTCTACAACAAATGGATGTCAGTGAAATTGGCTGGTAATTATGTTTATCTGATTTTCTACCCTTTTTATAGATTGCTATGACCATGGCCTTCTTCCAGTCCCATGGAACTTCCCGTTGTTCCAATGATCTCTAATAGATCATGGATAAGAACGGTGCTATATTTGTAGCATAGTCAACATAAAATCTTACAGGGATACCATCTGGGCCAGATGCCTCCCTGGCATCTAAAGATCTTAACTGTTTTACAATCCCAGATACACTAAATAGTACGTCAGCCATCCTTGTGTTTGTTTGATAGTTGAAAGGGGGGCAATGGTGCTGCAGTCCTCTTCCATGAACGAGTTTTTCAAAGCTAGATTTAGAATTTCGTTTTTCTGTTTATCGTTATCCGTTACATTACCCATACTGTCAGCAAGAGAAGGTATTGAATTATTTGTAGCGTTCACAGATTTTATGTATGACCAAAATTTTTTGGGGTTATTTTTAGAATCTTCAGATAAAATATTGCTTTCAATTTACATCATTGGGGCTTTCATGGGTACTTCCCAATCTTCGTACGCCTTTCCAGTCTAAGCAATGTTTTAGATTCTGAGTTGGTGACATGCTGTCAAATTGTTTTGAACAGGAGAACGGTATTCCTAGGTTAGTGTTTTACATGTTTCCCTCTTTGCCATAGCCATAAACAGTACCATATCTATGGTAAGGTGTCCTGTGCAATGCTCCTTATTTGTGGACAATTTTGTAGTTCTCTGTTCCTCCTCCAGTGTTGCAACAGCAACTCATCAGTTGTAACTTATAGTGGAGAATATAGTGGAGAATTTAGAGGAGTAGGTGGCAAATATGGGTTTTCAGTTTTCTGCAGATAAAGGTGTATTCGTTCATTTTAATCAGTCTCACCATATTTTTAATTTACCTGACATGCATGTGATGGTCACCACTCTACTTTTTAAAGACTCATTGAGGTTCCTGGGCCTCATTGTTGACTGCAAATTGTGGTTACCACACCTGAGAGGTCTGAAAACCAGAACCTAGAAGGCATGATATATCTTAATGTGCCTTTGCCACAAGTCTTGGGGTTCAAATGTTCAAATGTGTGTGAATTCCTAAGGGACCAAACTGCTTAGGTCATCAGTCCCTTAACTTATGCTAATAACAACACACACACCCATGCCCAAGGGAGGACTCTAACCTCCGGCAGGAGGGGCTGTGCGGTCCATGGCATGATGCCTCAAACCACGCGGCCACTCCGTTTGGCTTCTTGTGGGTGGACAGGGTTTGTGTGCTCCAGTTTTATAGGGCTTTTGTGTGATTGTGGTTAGAAAATGGATGCACAGTATATGGATCAGTCAGCACCACAACTCTGCAGCTGTATTTACAGATGGGTCTAAACTGGGGGACTTCATTGGTTGCTCTGTTGTTTTGCCTGATAGTATCCTCAAGATCTGACTGCCTCAAAACTTTACTGTCTTTCGTGAAGAATTATATATGATCTTGTAGGCACTTGGGCAGATGAGACATGTTTTGAGCACTAAATTCCTTGTCTATGCTGATTCCCTGAGTGTCCTTCATTCTCTACAATGCTTGTACTCAGCAGACAAAGTAGTCTAGAATATCCAGGACACCCTCCTCCAACTACAAAGGTTGGGGAAGGAGGTGTCTTTCTGCTGGGTGCTAGGGAACATGGGTATTGTGGGGAATGAAAGGGCAGATGTACCAGCCAAGGAGGCATTTCATACACACAGTTAGTGCAGTGTGCCACCTCTGGCATGCTCTTATCTTTCTGTTGAAGAACAGAGTCATGTGCCAATGGGAAGAAGACTGACTAGAAGTGACAGATAGTAAGCTGGGTCTCATCAAGTCCACAGCATGCTAGTTACATACTTCCTTCCAGCCATGCAGGTGGGATGAGGTCCTTCTGACTTGTCTTCATATAGGCTAGAGCACTATGATACATGGCTTCTTGCTCCAATAAGAGGACCCTTCAATGTGTGGTGCTTGCAGCATACAGATCACAGTGTGCCACATTTTACTAGATTGTATTTTGTTTCCTGACCAAAAGGCTGCAGTTTATTTGGTGAACAATTTTCCTGATAAATTTACCATCTATTTAGCTGACACTCAAACAGTTTTGCTCAGTTTAGACTGCAAGTGGCAAAAAGCTATAAATTATTTTCTTATCTTCCTCTATCTATAGTTTGCTTATTTAATGATATAAGCTAGCAAATTGATAGGTAGTAATTACATAAATATTCACAGCTTTAGATAATCATCTTACAAAATATTGTTTAAGCAACAATAAGTGCTTTCTTATTTGAACACAGTGTACTGCGTTGATAAATCAGTCTTAGTTTGGTGTGTTCTTCCGTAGTACAGTCACCTCTTCATTTTTTGGTCAGCATAATGTACACAAGTGTTATCAACAACTGCTCTAATATGTTACTTGGAACAATTGTCATTACCTTCATTTTACCACCCAAGTCTTCACTTAAATAATTTTTTGACATCTCATTTCTACTACCCTGTTGCTATTCTAAACTGTTTCTTAGTTCACATGTCACTACCTTGATTTTACTGCCCATTTCTTTCTTCTTATAATGTAAATCATTATGTAAGTTGTCAATTTCTTTTTTGTGCTAAGAAAACTGTGTAACTTGTTCAAAAAACTCATTGTTGGGTCCTAAAAGTTCTCCATTATCAAAACCTCAGAATGGACTGCAGACTTACATCTTTTGCTCCCTCTGATTAAGTTTATCATTGTCTAAAACCATTTCTGCCTTGCCAAGACTTCAGTTTAGTTTTATTTTGTCTTTTGAAACTGGTTAATTGCCAACTATCTCTTCCTGATCTTCCATTTCCTGGGCAATGCATATTAACATACTGACACCAAAAATTATTTCATTGACCGAATCACTCTTTTTCACTACTATACAGTAAAAATATGAAAATTACAGTACCTACCTCTTTTGTGTAGATGATATTGAAGCTCTACATGATTATTTCCAGTCATTCACTTTGTCACATTTCTTGTCCATCCCTGTAGTTTCATTTTCATCCAGTAATGTTCTCAGCAATGTACCTGTTCACAATTTAGAATTTTATTTGAAATTAAGTTTTGTGTTGCATAGAAATTTGAAACTCAAAAGTCGGTTACCACATCTGTCTTGACTGTCCATTGATCCCAGCTAGTCCACAACATTAAAATGTAACCAGCCTTTGTGGCTACATTACAATTTCTTAACTTTCTAACTGTCTATGATGAGTTGAGTTCATAACTAGGTTCTAATATAGCTGATCATTTAAAATGTTGTCTGGGCTCAGTTATTTTGCATTGACAATCAATGTTTTGAAACTCTGCTCAAAAATAATGTAATCGAGGACCATAGCACTAATTTCAACATTACGAGTAGTGAATGCCCAAGAATGAAAACTAAGGTTCAAGAATTATAATTTTCTTGTTATTTGTCGATTTTGAAAAGCTGTAGGCAGATACAGGCTTGTTATGTACACACAGGCATTACATTAGATCGGGTAATTTCTGTTTTTATTGTATACTACGTATGAAATGTTAAGTTTTAAGTTATATGATGTGACAAGTTTGCTGTGACTCATACCCTACTTCGCCTTTTAAAGCAAATGGGGCATTGTAGGCCTACTTACACTGATAACAGCACTTCATAAAATACTTCCAGACAGGGAATGGTGCCATTACGGAAGGTTGAAATAGAGTGAGGAAGAATTGAAGGTGATATTTACGTGTATATGATCAACTCCTTCACTCAGAAATATTTCTCTTCTTCATACCTCCTCTGTGTTACCACAGGTGACGTGTCACTGATCTCATTTGTACTAAGACTGCAGTGCACGCGAGGTGCTTATTTGCCTCCACCGCCCTGTGTGGAATGCATAAGTTCTAACAAATGTTCACCAACATACAGTCTTCTATAGTTGTTACACCCTGCGCAGAAAACAGCACGTAGGTCGTGAATCTGTAATCTTGAGGTTGTAAGAAACTCTTAGCGAGGGACTGTTGCTTCAGGAATTATTACATTCCCAATCTGTTTGTTTGTACTGGATGCCACTCGCTTTTTATTGGCAGAACACGATTAAGTTCCTTTTTAGAGTCACAACCGATTTTTATTCTATATCAAATTAATGAACTGCATATTTCCGTAATTACTATTATACTGTTCTCAACTATATGTCCAAATAATCATATATTGCTAATAAAGTCTTAACTTATACTGACTGCGGCAGACTACATGTCTGTCTTCCAACACTGCCGAACCACTCTGATTTACACACTAGATATTGCAAAGTCTTAACTGATACCGCGGCGGACATGTCCGTCCTTCAAGACTGCCGAACCTGCTCTGATCTTACAGCCAAACCACTTTGCCCGCCCTCCTAGTTAGGTGCGATTCGAAGATCGCCGAAGTGCTTCGCTGCCTTTTCGTTTCGCAGTTGTTTATTATTCTGCAGGTTATCAGTACTTCTTAAATAATGCAATGATAGCACGCTATTGAGAGATGCTTTAATTTGAAATTCAAGTAAATACGCTGTTTATTTTTTCAAAAATTAATAATAGAAGATAACCATTTTGGCGCGCAACTTCCGAGCGCAGCAGCCAGTCGCGGAGAAGGACCACAATCTAGGCGTACCGTACCGAAGAACCCATGTGTCATCTTGCCACAGCTGCCTTCTCAACTGTTCTAAAAAAAAGTTTCTTGTAGCCGAATATGATGGCTGCAGAGCCAAAAGTATTACATCATTCTGTAATGCAAATGATGTCCAAAGACAACAGCGGGAAACTACCATATATACCATGTAGGACAAGTTTTGCACGCTGCAGGTACACGCGTACCAGGTAACAGGCCACGCCACATGGTAACAGGTAACTTACTGACTCAGCAGTGCTGTACCAGTTTTATGCCATGTGATCTCCTCTGTCGTCATTATTATTACAACAGCATCTACATCTACATCTATATGGATACTCTGCAAATCACATTTAAGAGCCTGGCAGAGGGTTCATCGAACCACCTTCACAATTCTCTATTATTCGAATCTCGTATAGCGCGAGGAAAGAATGAACACCTATATCTTTCCGTACGAGCTCTGATTTCCCCTATTTTATCGCGGTGATCGTTCCGCCCTATGTAGGTCGGTGTCAACAAAATGCACTCCTGGAAATTGAAATAAGAACACCGTGAATTCATTGTCCCGGGAAGGGGAAACTTTATTGACACATTCCTGGGGTCAGATACATCACATGATCACACTGACAGAACCACAGGCAATTAGACACAGGCAACAGAGCATGCACAATGTCGGCACTAGTACAGTGTATATCCACCTTTCGCAGCAATGCAGGCTGCTATTCTCCCATGGAGACGATCGTAGAGATGCTGGATGTAGTCCTGTGGAACGGCTTGCCATGCCATTTCCACCTGGCGCCTCAGTTGGACCAGCGTTCGTGCTGGACGTGCAGACCGCGTGAGACGACGCTTCATCCAGTCCCAAACACGCTCAATGGGGGACAGATCCGGAGATCTTGCTGTCCAGGGTAGTTGACTTACACCTTCTAGAGCACGTTGGGTGGCACGGGATACAGCGGACGTGCATTGTCCTGTTGGAACAGCAAGTTCCCTTGCCGGACTAGTAATGGTAGAACGATGGGTTCGATGACGGTTTGGATGTACCGTGCACTATTCAGTGTCCCCTCGACGATCACCAGTGGTGTACGGCCAGTGTAGGAGATCGCTCCCCACACCATGATGCCGGGTGTTGGCCCTGTGTGCCTCGGTCGTATGCAGTCCTGATTGTGGCGCTCACCTGCACGGCGCCAAACACGCATACGACCATCATTGGCACCAAGCCAGAAGCGACTCTCATCGCTGAAGACGACACGTCTCCATTCGTCCCTCCATTCACACCTGTCGCGACACCACTGGAGGCGGGCTGCACGATGTTGGGGCGTGAGCGGAAGACGGCCTAACGGTGTGCGGGACCGTAGCCCAGCTTCATGGAGACGGTTGCGAATGGTCCTCGCCGATACCCCAGGAGCAACAGTGTCCCTAATTTGCTGGGAAGTGGCGGTGCGGTCCCCTACGGCACTGCGTAGGATCCTACGTCTTGGCGTGCATCCGTGCGTCGCTGCGGTCCGGTCCCAGGTCGACGGGCACGTGCACCTTCCGCCGACCACTGGCGACAACATCGATGTACTGTGGAGACCTCACGCCCCACGTGTTGAGCAATTCGGCGGTACGTCCACCCGGCCTCCCGCATGCCCACTATACGCCCTTGCTCAAAGTGCGTCAACTGCACATACGGTTCACGTTCACGCTGTCGTGGCATGCTACCAGTGTTAAAGACTGCGATGGAGCTCCGTATGCCACGGCAAACTGGCTGACACTGACGGCGGCGGTGCACAAATGCTGCGCAGCTAGCGCCATTCGACGGCCAACACCGCGGTTCCTGGTGTGTCCGCTGTGCCGTGCGTGTGATCATTGCTTGTACAGCCCTCTCGCAGTGTCCGGAGCAAGTATGGTGGGTCTGACACACCGGTGTCAATGTGTTCTTTTTTCCATTTCCAGGAGTGTATTTTCGCATTCGGAGCAGAAAGTTAGTGATTGGAATTTCGTGAGAAGATTCTGTCGCAACGAAAAACGTCTTTCTTTTAATTATTTCCAGCCCAAATCCTGTATCATTTCTGTGCCACTCTCTCCCATATTTCGCGATAATACGAAACGTGCTGTCTTTCTTTGAACTTTTTCAATGTACTCCATCAGTCCTACCTGGTAAGGATCCCACATCGCGCAGTAGTATTCTAAAAGAGGACGGACAAGTGTAGTGTAGGCAGTCTCCTTAGTAGGTCTGTTACATTTTCTAAGTGTCCTGCCAATAAAACGCAGCCTTTGGTTAGCCTTCGCCACAACATTTTCTGTGTGTTCTTTCCAATTTAAGTCGTTCGTAATTGTCATACCAAGGTATTAAGTTGAATTTACGGCTTTTAGATTAGACTGGTTTATCGTGCAACCGAAGTTTAACGAGTTCCTTTTAGTACTCACGTGGATGACCTCACACTTTTCGTTATTTAGGTTCAACTGCCACCTTTCGCACCATTCAGATATTTTTTTCTAAATCGTTTTGCAGTTTGTTTTGATCTTCTGATGACTTTATTAGTCGATAAACGACAGCGTCATCTGCAAACAACCTAGGACGGCTGCTCAGATTGTCTCCCAATTCGTTTATATAGATAAGGAACAGCAAAGGGCCTATAACACTACCTTGGGGAACGCCTGAAATCACTTCTGTTTTACTCGATGAATTTCCGTCAATTACTACGAACTGTGACCTCTCTGACAGGAAATTGTAAATCCAGTCACATAACTGAAACCACATTCCATAAGCATACAATTTTATTACGAGCCCTTGTATGGTACAGTTTCAAAAGCTGCTTTTCCCATTTTCTTCAAAAACGCAATGTTTCAAAGTAATGGAAATTTTACGAGTAATATTAACTTTTTTTTCAAGGTTTATTTAAAAAAATAAAAATTTTAGCACTGCCGTGATGGCTAATTGACGCTTCAGTTTTCATACCCGGCTGTTAGTACAACACAAAGAACAGCTGTTATAGCCGAGACCAAACAAATACAGAAAAATACCGGTTATTCAGAACTAAAACAGAGGTATCGGTCTTAACCGGTCGGTTTTTCCCATCCCTTCCTTATACTGACCCTGCTTCAAATCAAAAGTCGCGTGGTCGCATATATTTGAGGAGTTGCCGCCACGCAATGAAGCGTGCTACGGTAAGTGCAGATGCAGATGTGAGTGTGGAACAGGCGCGCTTGCTTGGGGTACAGGTAGTGGGGGCAGCGGCGCCTTCTTAAGGGAGAGGCGGCCGACCGCATGGGGCAGTCCTTCGTCGTCTTCCCGCACAGCACCGGCCAGGTGAGTTCATCCCGGCCGCCGCCTCTGCGTGCAACCAGTAGCTCTGCAGTTCGCTGATCTTTTATTCTTTCAACACTGTCGTGCCTCTGCAATTTATTTATGTGAGTTTCAAATTTCGCTCCGAGAGCAATGGTTGCGTTCCACGTGACTTCCCTGTGGCTGCTTATCGGTGGCTTCTCCTAGAGGCCTATGCTGGATTTTACTATTCGGTTCACACGAAATGGACGAGTAGACGACAATGTAACAAAAAAATAATAAACATAGGTCCGGAAATCGTGAACCAGTTGGACTTTTTTTTCTTTTTTTTCGGATATCTAAAGGCTTTGGTGTGTTTGACTCTTGTTAACAGTGCCTATGAACTCCGAGAACGCGTTGTAAGTTTACGGTACACGACTGGAACTTTTAAAAGTCTACTGGCATGAATGAGATGTGCCGAAGCCTATCTTCACACGAACACTTGTTGCAATGTGTTTATCTCAAGTGCATATCTGCGGTTTGAATCCGCGAGGATTCTGTTGTAAGGTGCTCATGTACTCAGTCGTAATACGCCATATCGGGAAAAAATTTGGTTTCCGGACCTATGTGCAGCAGGACTATTTCCTTGTCCCGTTGTGTTCTACTCTCCCCTTTCGTTTATACCCTGTGTAGACTACATTGGTCCACTACCTTAACAGGTTGGGGCGTATGGATGTGGTTCAGAATTACAGCTTATATCATACATTATTACAATGGTAGACTAATGTCTGAGCAGATTTATTTTCACCAGTAAAAGGCAAAAGCTCGTTATTACTTTCATTGTTCACCAACACAGAGTGAGAGAGATTTTTGTGGAAACACTTGGGTTTCCTGTTGATGTATCGTATTTCTGTCAATTATTGCATATGAGGAGCCAGAAGAAAAAATCTCCAGGTAAGTCACTTTTTACGAAACTCGAGAAAAAGCGATTTAATGTTTGAACTGTGATTACATCAATACACAGCAACATACAACACTTTTTATTTCATAAATTAGACATCTTAGGGTGCATCGAATGTGGAAATAGTGTTATTTGCACCAGGTGTGTTCCTAGAATGAAATCATTTACCAAAATGCTCTGCCGGCCGCGGTGGTCTCGCGGTTCTAGGCGCGCAGTCCGGAACCGTGCGACTGCTACGGTCGCAGGTTCGAATCCTGCCATGGGCATGGGTGTGTGTGATGTCCTTAGGTTAGTTAGGTTTAAGTAGTTCTAAGTTCTAGGGGACTTATGACCACAGCAGTTGAGTCCCATAGTGCTCAGAGCCATTTGAACCATTTTTGAACCAAAATGCTCTCAAACGTCACTCTGTAAGAGGAAAGAAACAGTTAAGCAAAACAGACGGAATAATTTCGTAATAATCACGACTAAACGAATTTCAGGTTGTGATAATACAGCTGCAGTACTCGTATTCACGTATATTTAGCTGAGGCATCGGACTTAAAAATTTCACAGTTCCAGGACGGCAAAAACTTAATCAGGTTTTGCAGTTCTTTATATTTTTGCCAGGAAATTGGAAGGAGATCTAGAATAAAGAATAGAATTGTTTGCGTTATATTGCAGTAAACGTAACTGCCAAGCTATTGTACCCTCGGCAAGTAGGGAATCACGCACCTAAAAATACAATTGCATGCAGATGTGGACAGTTCAAACAGCCCATCCAAAAAGTTGATATCGTCACGGTGTCCTTATATTGCCATTCTGCATTCCTCCGTGATAAATTGTTTGGTATTATAGCATTACGTAGTAGCTGGAGTCAGATAATATTATCTTAATTTCCTGTGTTTTGAAAGGGCATTTTGCAGCGTACTTTGAGTTAAAGAGCGTTTTCCGTGTCTTGATTAACACTGTTCACAGTCCAAGAAGGTGGCCCGCACCTGGATGCTTCTATCATTTCTTTGAAATCTTCAAGAGTTTCCACGACCACGCACAGGGAACGTAATTTTCATCTTCTTGAGGCCAGTAATTTGAGAGTTACATAACGAAAGAAGAGGTTGACGGAGAAGTTTTTATTTTGACCACCAGCGGAATCACAAAATATACTTACAGTACGTCCCAGGGGGAACAGGCAGTATTCGGGGATATGATAGGAGCGGTCATTCTTAGCAAAAATATCCAATAAGCGTTGGGTCTAAACTGTATACCATAAGAGCTATGGGCATTTTTTCAACTTCGCAACTGTGAAAAACATCTATTCTACTGAACATGTCTTTATAGCTCGTAAGATGTGCATTAAACCCATCTTTGCTGGACAATATTTTCTTCATGGAAGTGACCGTTTGTAAATACACTTCCAAGAATGTTGAAGCAACGAAGGAACGACGGAAAACGGATGAAACGACGATATTTTTTTCTTGTTTTGGTCCATGTTATTTCCTCCCAAAACATGGAAAGCAAAGAGCTTGCAGTAGAAGATATTTATTTCACAATTTCGAAGGTGAAGAAGTGCTCATAGTTCTTAAGCCTTAAGGTCTGTGTTTTAAAGGCCACGCCCACTAGCCTCTTTTGCTTCGAATAATCGCTCCTGTCTTATCCCTGAACATTAACTGTTCCTCGCGGGACATCCTTTACAGAGCTTTCCAATGTTCCCATTCAAGGCACGAGTGATGACGTGAAAAAGGAATGACGTCACTTCATTTGTGCCCCTTCTCTTGGTGCATTCAGCACATACATAAAAAAAAGGATTCACCTGTCACAGGGACATGGATATTGAACGAAAATCGAAAAGTTGTCGCTTAAAGTAAAAGTCACTGGTCGCTATATTTCGCAGGGATACATTTTTGCAAACTGTGCAGATACTACCCTTATTTCTGTTTTCCCTTGCCTCCAGTTTACTGGTGTGCGGGGGTGGGGGGAAGAATGCAACTTAATTCTGTTTGCTCTGCCTTCTCGTGGCCGGACAAGTCACCACTGACTTGCTTGCTTCTTTCCCCAGAGAAAATGACTTACCTGGTTCTTTTCCTTACAGCAAAACATTGGACGCTAGTAGCTCTCGCTTTGTTTTTCCCAATTTTAGCCTGTGAACATCTGCGTATGATCAGTCTGAATTGAGCTGTAGCAATAACTCAGTTTTGGAAAAAGTGGCTTTCCTGGTTCTCTCCTCTGACTCTTTATATGGTCGCTCGGAATATAACTCAATACACATCTCTTGAGGGGTCCTCATACGCTCGGTACTTATTGCACAATAATATTATGTCAAACTATTGCGCATGGGTGCGAGCCCAAGAACGGCGCAATATTTATGCTCGGACGCGGTGGTTAGAACTCTGCCTTCGTAACGAACACGTCGGCGGTTGACGACTTGGAATTCGTATGCACTACGACTGACTTCTTTGTCTTACGGGACAAAAGTAGAAATTACGTATAACGGACGAAATAAGTGTGAAAAGCTTCAAGTAAATATTTCAATGGACCACACGCTCATTCACTGCAGCACAGACTCGTAAACCAGAACAACAACTAATTACAAATTAAACAACAGAACTGCGTGATTTATCGTGTACATGTGCTGTTTCCTACGTATTTTTCCACTGTGATAACGTTGCAAACGAAATAAAACCATTATTTACTGACTACTGATTGAAAACTTACCTGATCTCTTGTTGGTGGTCAGATAATACTTGCAAGGAAAAAGAAACATGTATGCTTACTAAAAATCTGATCTGATCTTATTTGTCAACCCTGAAAACTGCTACAAGTAAAATAAGCAATGCTGCTTATTGTCATAACATCATCATCTTACGTTTCCTATGCTATTGTGGACAAGGAGGTATCTGGCTTTTCCTAAACAGTCAGTTCTCAAAGTGTCGCGTGGTGCTCTAATTCTCCAGCACACTCCCTGATCTTTTGTCATTTACTTTTTGGCTCGATGCAGCAACATTCCAATATATTGTGCAAACCGTCAATGACGCTCTCGGGCGGTTAATATTACTGTGCAACACTCAGAATTGCGCAATGAATATTGATCGTCAAGGTCGCTGTATGCCACAAGACGTGAAAATGAACGAGAAATGTTTCTCGAATGGAAATTGGTATAAGTACTGCAAAGAATAAAGTAAAATAAAAACAATAAATATATCTTTCACATTTGGGTTCCACTACTCAGTTGAACCTTCACTGTGCTTAATCACATGGAAGATGCTTCTTGTTATTGACTGAATCAGGTTGTGCAAGTTGTCAATTGAAATTGAGCCCACTATTTGCGAATAGAATTATTCGGCTCACTTAGTACAAAGTTGTTAGTCAACTTATTGTAAAAGTTGTGTGTCATCAAACTCTCTATGCACCTGAATCAACTCTGATTCCAGTACACCTATGTAAGTAGCAGATGTCTTGCTGGTATTTGTACATTCCAGATTCAATCTGTTGTGGTGGGCAGGAGAGCCAACACCGTGTTACTAGAGGAGGTCGAAATGCACGCGTTTTAGCTCACGCAGGCTGGCGTGAGATCTGGAACAGGACAAGGAAATTAGAATTTAGAAAAAACGGACGTAGCTGGTGGAATACTTAACTTTAATGCATTAATGATGAACGTCGCTCTTGACGGTACATGATACACGATATCAATAGTAACTGAATATGGCGCCTTGCTAAGTCGTAGCAAATGACGTAGCTGAAGGCTATGCTAAACTATCGTCTCGGCAAATGAGAGCGTATTTTGTCAGTGAACCATCGCTACCAAAGTCGGTTGTACAACTGGGACGAGTGCTAGGAAGTCTCTCTAGACCTGCCGTGTGGCGGCGCTCGGTCTGCAATCACTGACAGTAGCGACACTTGGGCACGACGTATACTACCGGATCGAGGCCGATTTAAAGGCTACCACCTAGCAAGTGTGGTGTCTGGCGGTGACACCACACAATCTACCTTGTGCAGAACGATCACCAGATCGGAATACTTGCGCCTAATAATTTCAACTCATTCAGGAACGAAGATTAGGACTTAACGTCCCGTCGACAATGAAGTCATTAGAGTCGGAACACACACAGACTGATTTTGGGAGGATACGCAAACCTCATTCAGAATCTTGGGACGAGAATTTGAACCGCCTCCCCCGGAGTCTGAGAGCGTTGCCATAAGCAATGTGCCACCCCGCTCACCTTGCCTGTTAGCACTGAGTCCTTTGTACGAATCGTTGTACCAGTAGGCTAATACTGAAATCAAAATAACTCTTCTTTACGTCGCTCAAAATCATTTACCTGTTTCGGAGAGTGAGGGCAGCTTTCTTGCCTTTCTATGGACGTCGTTGTAAGGTAATTCCTGTAGGCATTTCTTAAATTCCAAGCATTCATCTGCTGCCGTAGTTTATTTTGCACGTCTGATGATGACTATTATAATGAAAATAATCACTGTTTAAGAGGACACACACAATTTCTCCCTCTTGTTCCGCTCAGATTTAATTGTTTGAGCGTTCATTCAACTGCCGGTTTCAAAAAACTAGCGATAACACAACTTGAACGTTCTAAGTCCTTGACGATTTGACGACTGGAGAGGTCCAACTCATTTTAGCGTCACACTTCCCTTCTCTGCATGGGTCAGATGCATTAGTCGGGGAAATATAGTTTACCGATTTCCATCATTTTTCTATTTACTTATTCTTGTGGCTAACGGCCCGGTACAAGACACTCTAGTTTACATCATTTTTGCAGCTTGAATGATAAGTGGCTAACTGTCAATGCCTTGTGTGGGTGACTGCGATGAGTGCATATAGTTTCTGGTTTCACTTGTTGTTATTGTTGTTGATGACGATTATGATAATGGAGAGGGCGAATCCTGTGGCTAGCACCTAGTTTACTCGTCTTTATATAGTAACATTAGCGGCGCAGGCCTCCCGTGACGCAGTTTCTGCAACAGGGGCGCACAACCCGTTTTTACACGCTGTGGTTGCCAGGACCTCAAAAAGGACGAGAGACCGGCGCTTCACCAGGAGAGGCAAGGCCAGCTAGCGCTATCACATTATCAGCGTAAGGCACTGGTTCACACCTAGGGTTATAAGTACGGCCATTAGCAAGTCACAGCTTTCTCCGTGCAACAGCTTCAGATCTTGGCACCACTAGATGACCACTTTGTATTAGGTCGGGATTTTCTGCAAGTCACGACGGTAGTGGGAGAAACTTCATAGCTCCGTGAAGCGTTTAAGACATCAAAAACCCGTCCTGACATTTCACCACAGGCGCAATTCGCAGTGGCCCCATCAAGTCGGTCGATAGCTGCCAACGCTGTTTTTAGCTGATCGTGAACAAAAGCCGACTCGTCCATTAAGATCTCTCAACGAACACAATCCCTAGCCATGTTTACTGGTGGTTGTTATACGTAAGCCTTGTTCATGCAAAGGCAAAAACAAGTGAAGTAATTAAAAGCACTAAACACGTGAAAACTTGTTATTGGTTACTTCTACAGAGTACAATGCCCAACTTTGTTACTGCGGCTACTCCAAGTGGCGCTGTTGGTAACTTCTGCTGAATCCTCAACATATGGCGCAGTACCTGATCTGCTAATCAGGAATTTTACGCCACTACTGCAACACCCCTGCTGCCAATCCTGATTATAGCATCTTCGGCTACGGAGGTGGGTATTAGCGTCCATAAAATATAATTTTTTCGTTTTTATGTTATACTGTGGCATGAGAATGCGAACACACGTATAGTGTTTACTCGTAGAAATCCTTTGTAATATTGGAGGCAACTGCAATATACATGCAAATAACCATTTTGTTAACTGCGACATCCAGGTGCCGGCCGCTGTGGCCGAGCGGTTCTAGGCGCTTCAGCCTCGGTCATGGATGTGTGTGATGTCCTTAGGTTAGTTAGGTTTAAGTAGTTCTTAAGTTCTAGGGGACTTATTACCTCAGATGTTAAGTCCCATAGTGCTCAGAACCATTTGGACCATTTTTGACATCCAGGTGTCTTTATACGAACTTTCCTCGCTATTTTATTGACAAACGAAGCAAAGAATATCGATACATAGCATTTCTTGTGTCTATTTTTTTGTCACCCCCAATACATCACAAAACCGAATAGAATATTTCTTCCGAAACACCACAGAAACGGAACCTAAAGACTCTCAGCAGAGCCATCCAATATACATACTTCTTTTAGGTCTATCTGATAACTCTTTCGTTTCTGGAAGTACTTCATCATGCAGAGTAATGTAGGGAACTCTGTTTGTCGAGTAGTCTTCAGAAACGTCGTCTACCTCGCCTGATGTTGTGTTGGCACTCATCTAGTTTTTTCTGGGGTTTTGTATCGCAAGCATCTCCGGAGTGAAGAAACGTGGTATGAAGTATAAGCCCTGCTGTCAAGGGTCTTCTCTGTCTTCTAAACGAAACACTCATTTCGAATTTCACACAATTTTGGAACTGAAGGGGTGATTGTTGTCTTCCTTAAAAATGATGTTAGTGATATAGGTACGTTGTTATCTACATTTATCTCTTGTTAAAAACTGCACAGTTTGCTATGCTAGTTATAAGGGACGATCTGTTTCATCAGAAATCTGAGACAGACCACTGGTAGAAGAGATATCAGATCGTTCACATCGGTCTTAAGTTCCTTTTCGATTTAACGACGGTCTATCACCGTAAGCTAGACTGCAACTAAATTAATTCGTCTGCCTGTTTGGAGTGACAGAGTGCGAGTTTGGTTTGCAGAGATTATAGGTTTTTAAAGGAGGGAGGGACTTGATGGATTGGAAGCACTGACACTCACGTGCCTTTTTTTGGGCCTGCCTGGCTAATGTTTTTATCTGTTCTTTTCGTGTATCTGAAACGACCTAAAAGGCGGAAGTATGCGATCTTCTTCAGTTAAGCGATTTCAGGAGAAAGAATTTAATAATTCGGAGATTAGAAGGATGATTATCGATTTTTTGGCGGAGTTTACACAGGAATAAAATTCTCTTAGTTGGTTCAGTCCATGCATCATTAGATGCTAACAATTTTTTGAAAGAAAACGTCTAGATCGTGTAATACATTTTATTATTTTTTATGTCGTTCAGCAACTGCCCCATAAGATCTATAATTAAGATTAGAGGAACGTAAGGATGAGAGCTGTTTATTATACAGGGTGGACAAAACTAGTCTGGCACACAAAACATTTCATGCACCACACGCAGAAGGTGTAAGTTGGGTTGCTTATCTTAAGGCACATGAAGTATCTTCAGGGACAGTTTTACACGGAGGTGGCGAAAGTGCACATATATGCACATATACAGATGGCAGAAGTATCGCGTACACAAGGTGTAAAAAGGCAGCGCACTGGCGGAGCTGTCTTTTGAACGCAGGTGATTCATGTGAAAAGGTTTCCACATTGATTATGGCCGCATGACGGGCATTAACAGACTTCGAACGCGAAATGGTAGTTGAAGCTAGACGCGTGGAACGTTCCAGTTCGGAAATCTCTAGGGAATTCAAGAGTTTGCCGAGAACGCCAAATTTCAGACATTACTTCTCACCACAGACAACGCAGCGGCCGAAGGCCTTCACTTAACGACTGAGAGCAGCGCCGTAGAGTTGTTAGTGCTAACCGACAAGCAATATTGCATGAAATAACCGCAAAAATCAATGTGGGACGTACGACGAACGTATTGGTTAGGACAGTGCTGCGAAATTTGGCGTTGATGGGCTATGTCAGCAGGCGACAGACGCAAGTATGTTTGCCTGTTGTGCCTCACCTGACCTCGTGATCATATCGGTTGTACCCTAGACGAATCGAAAACCGTGGCCTGGTCAGATGAGTCCGGATTTCAGTTGGTGAGAGCTGGTGGTGGATTTCGAGTGTGGCGCAGACCATACGAAGCAATGGACCCAAGATGTCAACAAGGCATTGTGTAAGCTGTTGGTGGCTCCACAATGGTGTGGGCTGTGTTTACACGGAATGTACTGCGTCCTCTGGTCTAGCTGAACCAAACAATGACTGGAAATTGTTATATTCAGCTACCTGGAGAGCATTTGCAGTCATTCATGGACTTCGTGTTCCTAAACAACAACGGAATCTTTATGGATGACAACGCGCCATGTCACCGGGCCACAACTGTTCGCGACTGGTTTGAAGAACATTCTGGGCAGTTCGAGCAAATGATTTGGCCACCCAGATTTCCCGACATGAATCCCAACGAACATTTATGAAACATAAGCGAGAGATCAGTTCGTCCAAAAAATCCTGCACTGGCAACACTATCGCAACTATGGATGGCTATAAAGACATCATGGCTCAATATTTCTGCAGGGGACTTTGAACGAGTTGTTGAGTCCATGCCACGTAGAGTTGCTGCACTGCTTCGGGAAAAAGGAGGGCTGACACGATATCAGGAGATGTCCCATGACTTTCACCACGTTAGTGTATTTTGCTCGACCTTATCAGTCTACAAAGGACGAAAACTTAAAACCTAACAGAGCAAACACAATTTCTACAATCACAAAAGCATGTTACGATAAAATTTATTTCAAATAAACTAATTTCATGTAAACTCACTTAAACCGTATCTTATAATTTGAGATTCAATGATTTTTATTTTAAAGAGTGACTGTCATTTTATAAGCAAGAATTTAAAAAATGAAAAGATATAAAATCCCCACACTATCGCCACCTCTCTGGTAACACCATCTCTCTAGTATCATTAGTATCATAGTAAAAAAAAATGTTCAATTGACATTTGACATCCCACTTAGGCTTAGGTTCAACTGCTCGATATGGAGCGTCGTCAAACAACAGGTTCAAAGTCTTGGTGAGCGAGCTTTTTAAATTTTTTCAATCTTTTAAATTTTCGTCCTTTGTATCCCGATAATGGACAACGAACATCCATCGTTCTCATATTCCTTTAATGATAATTACACCTCTCATAATGGCAGTAGCCGAAAAGACGTTATAAATCAAGTAATTCATTAACTGATATAGACTGTTTCCTTCACAAAATATCCACAATGATCGCATATTCATTCAAGAAATTTATTTCCTTAATGACTAAGGATCCAAAGGTGCCCTGGAAACCAAGAGCCGTAAGTAGCACGACCATTATTACAGAACGAGAAGGCACCATGGTGAAATTAAATGGCTGCAAATGGCTCTGAGCACTATGCGACTTACCTTCTGAGGTCATCAGTCGCCTAGAACTTAGAACTAATTAAACCTAACTAACCTAAGGACATCACACACATCCATGCCCGAGGCACGATTCGAACCTGCGACCGTAGCGGTCGCTCGGTTCCAGACTGTAGCGCCTAGAACCACACGGCCACTCCGGCCGGCCATGGTGAAATTAGCCATTCTCGAATTCAGCGTGTGGAAATTACGGCACACTGAATTTCTTTTTCATCCACGTATGGGATCTGGTGATGAAACTGTATTGACTTGAAATCTATTGTGGACGAACTGAACATCAAAACAAATTGTGTAAAGCTTATGGAAAAATCGACAGTGCTACTGGAATAAATTGAACAATAAGTAATAAAAGCTTTGTGGATGTTCTGCTCCCAAAAAACTTTGCGAAATAGTGTTTGCTTTCATACTTACGAGGGCTGTTCAGAAAGTAAGGTCCGACTGGGCGCGAAATGAAAACCACAGCGAAAACCTGATAAATCTTTACACAGATGTGCTGAGCAGTGTCTCTACTCTCTAGTATGTCCATCGATCGCCTCACGTCGCTCCTTTTAGTACTGAGCGTACAGTTAGCACATACAGATACCTAGACAAAAAATGTCTCCTGCCAGGTATGAGGACCTGGTGAGAGATTTCGCCTGATGTCATGCATCCCACATAACGTAACTGTCATGCGTTTCCTTCTTAAAGACAATTCTCAGCTGCACTCTGTAGGGGCAATGAAGATGTTCCTGCAGCGTTTTCGATGGCAAGTGTTTGATCAGGTACAATATAGACTGTAATCGGCTCTCCCTGAGTTTTAGCTCTGATGACGTCCGCCCCCGGTAGCTCAGTGGTCACCGTGACAGAATGTCAATCCTAAGGGCCTGGGTTCGATTCCTGGCTGGGTCGGAGATTTCCTCCGCTCAGGAACTGGGAGTTGTGTTGTCCTAATCATCAACATTTCATCCCCATCGACGCGCCAAAGTCGCCGAAGTGGCGTCAAATCGAAAGACTTGCACCCGGTAAACGGTCTACCCAATTGGAGGCCTTAGTCACACGACATTTATTTTATCTCTGCTAACATTAGCGGCTGGCCATGAAGACAACAATTTGGCACAGACGACGAGCTGTAGGCCATCGCAGAAATTTGGCGGAAAGCACAAGCCGCTGCCTTCTATGACGAGGGCAGTGAAAAGTTAAAGTTGGTACAACGCTACGAGTCGGATCGACGCCTATGTAGAGATGTAACTGGAAGACGTTGCTAACTGTTGCAAATAAAACATTTTTCGTTTTCACAGTGGTTTCTATTTTGTGACCCTTGGGCTCTTACTTTTCGGTTAGCCCTCTATGAAACAAACACACACACACACACACACACACACACACACACACACAGAGAGAGAGAGAGAGAGAGAGAGAGAGAGAGAGAGGATCTAATGGCTCTGAGCACTATGGGACTTAACTTCTGAGGTCATCGGTCCCCCAGAACTTACAACTACTTAAACCCAATTAACCTAAGGACATCACAGACATCCATTCCCGAGGCAGAATTCGAACCTGCGACCATAGCGGTCGCGCGGTTCCAGACTGTAGTGCCTAGAACCGCTCGGCTACTTCGGACGGCAGAGAGAGAGAGAGAGAGAGAGAGAGAGAGAGAGAGAGAGAGAGAGAGAGAGAGAGAGAGAGGGGGGGGGGAGGAGAGGGGGAAAGATAGGTTGAGAGTAAGAGAGATAGAGAGAAGAGCGAGTAACGAAATACATTCACAAAATCTTTGTGTTTAAAGGCGACACGTTCAGAGACGTTTCGTGGCTTAAATATTGCTTTAGAGATGTTGCTGACCTCCTATGGATTTCTTTGTGTGTGTGTGTGTGTGTGTGTGTGTGTGTGTGGTGGGAAGGGGGGTGGCAGATGAAGCTTTTGGTTTCGAGACATCGATAGGCACTCCATCACAGTTTGTTACTTGTTTGACTGAAGCTGCAGCCATTATTCGTGAATACGTGAACTACCTGGTTTTGAGTGCACGTGTGACATTTTTGTCACAAAAAAGTGTTTCTTTTTATCACCCCTTAACACGCTAAAATTTTGAATATATAGTTTTTTACACCCTTCATCTATATGTACAAAAACAAACTTCTTAGGTAAACGGGGTGTTT
The DNA here is from genome assembly GCF_023864345.2 of Schistocerca serialis cubense. NCBI lineage: Eukaryota > Metazoa > Arthropoda > Insecta > Orthoptera > Acrididae > Schistocerca > Schistocerca serialis. The sequence continues at coordinate 153,329,885 of NC_064638.1, read as the reverse complement.
CATCATTATGTGCTAACACGATGAGAACACATTCCTTTGCACAAAAAATTGGGGAAAAATACACGACATTGGGTGTGAAGTAGTTTTCGAGACAGCTAGACTCGCCGAACTGTGAAACTTGGCCAGCGGTTTTCTACGATCAAATAGAAACTGCGTACGCTAAAAAAAGCGAAAATTAACAAACAGATAAACTTTCACTGGGCACTAAGGACTCTACACTCTCTCATGTATTTAGCACCCCAATATTTCTAAGAACTTCGCAAACTTAGCCATGAAGAAAGTTTACATGACTTACTGGGAAACATGAAGAGCAGCTCAGTAGTCAGCCCACTTAAAAAGGAATGGACTTGTTTTAAAAGGGCAATCACAGGAGTTGGAAAGAAAAACACAGGTACAAGGAAGGTAACTTCGAAGAAACTATGGGTAACGGAAGAAATACTTCAGTTAATCGACGAAATAGGGAAATACAAAAATGTTCAGGGAAATTAAGGTAGAAATACAAGTCACTTACGAATGGAAGAAATAAGAAATAGAGGGAAGCTAAGGCGAAATCGCTGAATGAAAAATGTAAAGAAATCGAAAAGAAGATTGTCGGAAGGACTGACTCAGCATATAGAAAAGTGAAAATAACTTTATGTGAAACTAAAAGCAAGAGCTTTAACATTAAGAGTACTATGGGAATCCTACTATTAAATGCAGAGGAGAGAGCGAATAGGCGGAGAGAGTTCACTGGAAGCCTCTACGAGTGGACGACTTCTCTGGTGACGTGATAGAAAAAGAAACAAGCGTCGGTAGGGAAGAGATCGGGGATACAGTACTAGAATCAGAATTTAAAAGAGCTTTGGAAAACTTAGGATCAAATAAGGCAGAGGGGATAGATAACATTCCATCAGATATCTAAAATCATTGGGGGAAGTGACAACAAAGCGACTGTTCATGTTGGTAGGGAGAATGTACGACAAATGTATGAGATGGGCAATGTAGCGTCAGACTTTTGGAAAAAGCATCATCCTCACAATTCCGAAGACTGCAAGAGCTGACACGTGCGAGAACTATCGCACAATCGGCTTAACAGCTCACGTATCCAAGCTGCTGACAAGAATAGTATACAGAAGAATAGAAAAGATAACTGAGGACCTCTTAGATGACGATCAGTTTGGCATTAGGAAAGGTAAAGTGACCAGAGAGGCAGTTCTGACGTTGCGGTTGATAATGGAATCAAGACTGAAGAAAAATCAAGGTACGTTCGTAGGATTTGTTCACTGCAAAGAACTTTCGGCAATGTAAAATGGTGCAACAAGTTCGAAGTTCTGAAGAAAGTGGATGTTAGCTTTAGGGAAAAACGGGTGATGTGCAATATGTACAAGGAACAAGAGGGAACAGCAAGACTGGAAATCGAAGGACGAACTGCTCGGGTTAAAAAGGGTGTGAGACAGGGATATAGTCTTTCACCCCTACTGTTCAATCTATACAACGAAGAAGCAATGAAGGAAATAAAGGATACATTCAAGAGTGGAATTAAAATTAAATTTGAAATAATATCAATGAAAAGATTCGCTGATGACATTTACAGAACATAGATTGATAGTAAACCGAAGAAAGACGAGAGTAATGAGGAGTAGCAGAAAGAGAATAGCGAGAAACTTAACATGAAAATTGGTGATCACGAAGTAGAAGAAGTTAAAGTATTTTGCTACCTGGGCAGCAAAATAACCCATGATGGACGGAGCGAGGAGGACATTAAAAGCAAGCTAGTACTGCCAAAAAGGGCATTCCTGACCAAGAGAAGTCTCAAACATAGGCCTTAATTTGAGGACGAAATTTCTGAGTATGTACGTTTAGAACACAGCATTGTATGGTCGTTTACATGGACTGTGGGTAAACCGGGACAGAAGGGAATCGAAGCATCTGAGATATGGTGCTGAAGACGAATGTTGAAAATTAGGTGGACAGATAAGGCAAGGAGTAAGGAGGGAGACAGGCAGCCACATTATTCCGCACGACGCAAGAACACAGAATTCCAAGAGTACGTCCAAACAAGTGGAATGTACCGTCCGGATGGAAGAAGATAATGGATTAACATCTCGTCGGCGACGAGTCGATTACAAACGGTCTGAACAAGGCCATAGCTTGAATCTGGCAGTAACCATCCAGATAAATTATCCCAACGTCCAAGCAGGACGGTTTAAGGTGACCGTGACATACGTAAATTTGAAAAGTCGGGTAGGAGACGGGAGGGATATGAAGTCTAATCCTCGCGAATACGAGTCCATTATCTTACCAGCGCCCTGAATCGAAAAAAAATATTCTTTGGCGTCGTGACGATATTATAAATCCTTGTAGTACTACTGCAGTGAAAGTAGTTTGAATTTTAGATTTCAACATTACATAGTTTTCTAAATTATTTGGGACGAGTTCTAGACCATTTCCTGTAACGTCACAGGCCACTAGCCAACAAGCCTACAAGAAAGGAAAGTAAAGAAAATTGTGTGAAGTAGAGGTTTCATACACTGAGGTGACGAAAGTCATGGAATAGCGATATGTAGCTATACAGATGGAGGTAGTATCGCGTTCACAAGGTATAAAACGGCAATGCACTGGGGGAGTTGTGACAACCTTTCTATGTTTTCCTGGGACCTTTTAATCTAAAAATCTGTCCAGTCCCTTCCACACAGCCCCTGCTACCTGTGTAACTGATTTCTGTATGTAGCGGACTCCTACTACACAGAACCTGGAAACCAACCACCCGATGGGACAAGTCGAAGAATCTACAGAAATGTCTGAGCCTCTGATTGAGACTCTCCACCTGGCTGTGTGCCATAGCACCATAGTCAGCTGTGTCAGATGGTGTACTCTGGTTTAAATGGCTCTAAGCACTATGGGAATTAACATCTGAGGTTATCAGTCCCCTAGACTTAGAACTACTTCAACCTAACTAACCTAAGAACATCACACACATCCATGCCCGAGGCAGGATTCGAACCTGTGACCATAGCAGCAGCGCGGTTCCGGATTGAAGCGCCTAGAACCGCTCGGCCACAACAGCTGGCGGTGTGCTCTGCCTTCATACTGCAAGCAAGACTGGGGATTCAGCTAGCTACCAAAAACCAGAGAGAAGCTTTTCCAATCCAAAGAGACAGACATCACTGGTGCCAACATGAGGCACCTCCAGCAAGTGGCTGCACCCTGTGCTCCTCATGAGATCTGAAAGCACCCGTTCCACATCTTGAATGATTCCTCCCACTATGCGCACACAGTGTACACTGGATTTCTTCCCCTCCTTGACAGCCGTACCCATAAGGGGTCCCAATATGCGCCTAACTTTGGAGCTCCCAACTACCAGAAATTCCTCGCTCTGTGAATGCCCAGACCTTGCAGGTCAAGACTCTTCCTCTGGAAAAGTGCGAGTGACTGCATCTGGCTCAGGGACTTCATCAGCCACAGACAGAGTCCAAAACCTGTCGGTCAGACAAACCAAGGAGGCCCTTGTATCGGCTGCTCGGAAGGTCTTTTGCTGCCTGCACATTTTGGAACACCCTTCCACTCGACCACAGGTGAGGGTGAACATCAGTGCAGGCTGTTCCCCAGGCTTTCACAGTAGTGGACGTATCGGGGGACAAATTACATGTGCTGGCCACCCATGCACATGACCATTGGCAGTAGCTTCAAACTATGTGACTGAAGCCAACACCGCCTGGAGATGTGAGCAAAGAGTCACCAAATCAGCCCGCATCCGAACACAGCAGAAAAGTTCCTATTCATACCAAAGATGGCGAAAATGTACTCTAGACTGTTAATGAACGCAGAACTGTGCCTCATAAATGAACAAACAGGAACAAAATTAATGAGTTTAAACTAAAGAAAAAATTTAAAACAAGTCACTTCTTAAGTGAAGCTGTGTGGGCTATTCGTTATTTGGATAGTTTATGAGTTGATTTCGTGTCTGCATATCTGTGTACTGCATTATTTAGGAGGAGTTTGCATGTCTGTACTGAAATTATTTCGGTAATTTAAGAGCTGTTTGCGTGTCTGCAGAGCGTTGTTTAGGAGTGGTTTACAGGTCTGTGGGGTGTTTGGTGTGACTCCAAGCATGTCAGAGCGTGTGTTCTGTATCAGTGTGATAAATACACTCCATTACTAAATAAACTGTTCCAAAATAAACAGAGCACACTCCTCCCTTACTTCTCCCAGCAGCCAAGCGCAGACTGAGTCATTTTCGCGCCATTTTCCCCCTACAGACCATCATCTTGGATTACATCACAGGAGGGATGACAGCACCTTCTGGTGGCAGTACTGTGTACTAGGTCGGTTGGACTAGATCTCGTGGTGAAGAAACTTCCTGCAAAATAAAGACTCATGTCCAGCACAGGCAGAGTCCTTTTACTGCCATTTCCCCCACCCCAGACGGCCATCTTGGGTTATGTCATGAAACAGATGACAGTGCCCTCTGGTGGCAGTACTGTGTACTAGGTCAGTTGGGCTCTGGACCTGGAGGCGAACACACACACTGGATGGTGGTAGTGGCTCAAATTGTTTAAATAAAGACTGGTGCACGATTTCGACAGTTGATGATAAGCAAGCATGTTTGCAGAGTCTTTTTAGAGGTTTGCACGTCTGTAGGCTGTGTGGCATGTCAGAGCATGTGTTTGTATCAGTGTGATAAATATATTCCATCCCTAAATAAATTGTTTCAGAACAAATAAATAAAGTACACTCCTTCCTCTCTCCAGCAGCCCAGTGCAGGCTGATTCCTTTCCCCCACTATTCCTAGGAAGAGGAGACAGTCAGATGACTTAGGTTAGTGGTTTACCACCAATATTCAAACTTGGCGCCAGTTCCTAGGAAGAGGTGGCGGTCGGGTGACTTACGTTAGTGGAGGTAGCCCAAGCGACCTATCTTCCCTCATTTCTTAGCTTTGTGGAGGTAACCATGGTGTGATGAATTATCCTGTTGGAATTTAAACTTCCCGCAATTTTTCTGGGGGTAGGAGTTAGGTTAGTGGAGGTAGCCAAGTCGACCTACCTTCCCATCAAAATCCGCCATCTTGAATGACGTCATCGCTGCCAGCTTGGATGACGACATGTGCTGTAGCCAAGTCTACATGCCGCCATCTTGGATGATGTCATCGCCGCTATCTTGGATACATCCGGCAACAATGGAGAGTGGATTGACAACTTCCTAGCTCCACTACTGGCACATCTCTACCTATTTCACATTACAACCTCTTCAACTCTCGGCAGTATCTGTCAGTCAACAGATGAGGCGGGCCTGTACGTTTTTGTGCTGCACATGTCCCTTATCACATTTGCTAACAACGCTAATTGTGTTACATTAGATTTACGTCCTGCATTACGAACACCACGTAGTCTACACACTCGTCCAAAGAAAGAGAAGGTGGAAGAGCCAGCCCGTTCAATACTGAATGGGTTCGAAGCGCATGGAAAGTGCTCAATACTCCATCGCACTGTTACGAGCTGGAAGAACAGTCCATACAGTTGCACTGACCACTATGTCCAGATGGCTTAGTGGTCCGAGCATCTGCCTAGCAAGCAGGAGACCTGGGTTCGAATCCTGGTCCAGCACAAATTTTCAACTCTCCCCACTGATTTCAATTAATGCCCGCTCGCAGCCAATGTCCGTATTTCCTTTGTGTCGTAAAAACTAATCCTGTGGAAAAAATCAGCTTCAAGTTCATACTGTGAAACATTCCCATTTGCCAACGTAGTCATATGTTGACCAACCATGATCGACTATGTTTCAACCAATGAGTTCTCAAAGAGATTTCAAGACTTTGCACATTGAGGACTGATTTAGATGTGCTGCTCTCTGCGTCCAACTTGAGCTTATAGACGTACAGCATACCACCCAGCTCAAAGACCTGTCTGTCCAATTCAAGCCTTTATAAATCTGTTATTAAATGTTAACCCAAGAGCTATATACTCGACTGCACAACAAACCTTTGAAGCTATTTCGATATTTGGTTCAACGAATATGTGCAAACGGATTTTCTTCCTGCTATGAAACTGAAAAAGCCCCACGAACTTTTGGGTTTAACAGATTTTAATATGCATAACACCATGTATTTGTATCACGAACCATAGTTCCATATATGTTACTTATTCTAAAATCGAAATGGGTATAAATTTATAAACATCAGACCGTAAAGCTTTTCAAAGTACAAGCATTGACTACTGAAAAAGTAGTAAAATTATTGATTCGGTGGAAAATAAAAAGTTGAAAATAAACACTACCGATAAAATCTATCTAATAAAAGTATGCTGCTATATTGGTCTCTCTGAAGTAGTCGCACTATGTTGCAAACATGTCTTTCTAAGTTTCCTACGTGTACGGCCTTAGCCGTATAGTCGTCGCACTCGCGCACAAGCTTTGAATAGAACAGTGGTGGGGGAAACTGGAGCTGTGCACTGGGAGCGCAAATCTTGGCCAGGCCTGGTCTACCAGGTGCAGAAGTATGAAACCGGAATTTTCCTATACATGGTGCTAGCCGTCAGTGTAGGGCCCGTGAGACCGCGGCTGCAGCGCCATCTGGTTCCTGTAACGGCTGACAATGAATGTCAACACTCAGTAACCAAAGTTCCATACATCGGTATCTGTTTCAAACCCGTAAGCAGGTCGAATTTTGTGCCTGCGAACTACGATTTGCGGACAGATAACATTCTGTTATCACTTGAAGAAAACTGCTGCAGAATCGCATCGAATGCTTGTCAAAGCTTTCGGCGAACCTGCTCTTGGGAAAACACAGTGTTTTGAGTGGTGATTTTGACGCGGGAAACCACCGAAAAAGTTCGAAGTCAACGACTTATTGGATAAAGATGATACTCAACCGCAACAAGAACTCGCGGAACAATTGAATGTGACGCAGAAAGCCGTTACTCTTCGCTTGAAAGCTATGTGAAAGGTGCAGAATGTGGGAGAATGGGTTCCGCATGAACTCAATGAAAGGCAGCAAGAAAATCGAAAGACCACTTATGAAATGCTGCTTGCCAGATACAAAAGAAAGTCGTTTCTCCATCAAATAGTGCCAGGTGACAAAAAATTGATATATTTTGAGAATCATAAGCGTCGTAAATCATGGGTGAATCCAGGTAAACCATCGACATCCACTGCAAGACCAAATCGCTTTGGAAAGAAGACAATGGTGTTTGGTGGGATCAGAATGGTGTCATCTATTATGAGCTGCTAAAACCAGGTGAAACCGTTAGCACTGATCGCTACCAACAGCAAATGATCGATTTCAATCGACCATTACGTGATAAACGACCGGAATGTGGAAAAAGGCCACATAAAGTCATATTGCTCCATGATAACCCCCCATAACACAGCAAAACGGGTCAGGTTCGTATGATAATGTACGAAAATGGCTCGCTGGCTTGTTCGCTTCCAAAGAAAAACTGTCTTTATTTATTTATTTATTTATTTATTTTGCGTGGCATTCATAGCCTGGTGGAGAGGTGGGAGAAATGTATAAACAGCACTGGAGATTATTTTGAATAAAATATTGTTTATCAGTTTCAAACAACAGACTTGCAATTATTGTAACCATATTCCGGTTTCATATTTCTACACCTGGTACATGTCCTGACACGTCTGCAGCTATGCCACGGAGCATCTTACGAATGGAAACTTTGTTCACTGATGTGCGTCTTTATACTGTTCCTTTTTCAGTTTTCGCGCAGTTGCCTTCTGAAACCATGGTGGTCTTATAAATTAATTTGCATTGGATAAGTGAGTAAAAAGCATTAGATAACAAAGCAAGCGATGGAAAGATACAGACGAGTAATGATATGCAGAAAGTACATGGAGCATTTTGGCGTTACATGAGCGGCAGCACAGTTGATCATGAGCCTAGCTGATGATCGTACATTCGTGCCACCATCGTTAAAACAATCAACATGTTACCGTGACTTGCAAATAATAAATCGGAAGAAATTATTGCTCTTCGATATAGATGCTTTTGCTGTTCTTCTGGGGCTTCAGCCCTCACTGATACTTATACCAACACGTGCCCAAATCACAGATCCAATTAGAACATCCCAAAAAAAAGTTGACTCATGAAAGTGAAACTACTTTTTGTGACCAATCTAACTAGGTCTTTTTGCAGTAAGATCTGAAGGAACCGCTCTGTGGTACTAGATTGTCGAACTCTGGTGATTTTTTATCTTCCATTTCACCTTGCAGGCATACCCTGCGCATGAAGCCGCGTTGCTATTCACAAAAGCTTCGTTCTAGTGGAAATCTCCAAGTTATTTCCGCACATGACTTTCCAAAGAATCAACACCTGACAACGAAGTAAAATGCCGCACTGAATGAGCTTGAGAGACGTTCTTACAATTAAGAAACGTTCTCATACATTCGTATTTCGACGTGGACTTAAGACTGAGGCATGTGAAATGTTACGTCTTATCAGTACTTCTTCAGGTGTAAAATGTTGGGCATTAAAATGAGGAGGAGGAGATTAGCGTTTTCTGTCGCGTCGATGACGAGGTGATTAGAGACGGAGTACAAGCTCGGATTAGGAAAGGATGGGGAAGGAAATCGGGCGAGCCCTTTCAAAGGAACGATCCCAGAATTTGCCTGAAGCGATTTAGGGAAATCACAGAAAACCTAAATCAGGATACCTGGACGCTGGTTTGAACCGTCACCCTTCCGAATGCGAGTCCAGTGTGTTAGCCACTGCTCCACCTCGCTCGGTGTTGAACATTAAGAGTAAGAAAGCTTTCAAGTTATAGATATCTCACGGATTACGTAAGACACTGCATTCGGCGAAAATGACAAATGAGGAAGTCTCTGAGTCAGCAGAAACCGAGAACTATTTAGTATAGTTAAGAAGAGACAAAAAGCGATTTAGTACTTGCGACGCGCATCTTAAAACCCTGTTTCTAGCAACTGGTAATTGTAGGTAGGAGAGAACCTGGGAGGAAGGGACTGCGAAACATTAAGTAACGGGAGGGACAAACTGACATTCGGTCACTAGTACACGTCGCACAAAGCCGAGAGACTATCGAAAATGTGGTCACAGACATCCCTCAGCAAATATTTGTTTGAGGAAGAAGTTGTGGAGGACTAGATCTATAATTCCCCAAAGCTGACAAGGGAATGTGGTTTTCTTTGGGGGAGTGGGGGAGGGGGGGTGCTGCTTCCATTTAATTTGTACCATTAACAGATTAATGTCACTACTTACTGGGCCACAAAAATGAGGAAGAAATATAACTGTAACTGAGAAACAACATTTCGTTGTCGCCGTCTCTCTGTCCTGTAATTAATATTTAAATTTTCGTAATTATAACTAAGAATGTTTTGCTATTGATTTTTATCTTCAGTACCTACTTCTATTTGTTTCTGTCTGCTATTTAATTAAGTGCACCTTACTCACACGAAGTGCTGATTACTATTGACAAGGGGTCTCAAATTGGTTCCATATTTTTACAATTAAAGACATGCGCGGAAAAAACGGGCTGACCCACAAATGTAAAAGCTTAGCGATAAGTGTTGGCATCTGTTGCTGGTTACGGTAACTATCAAAATTTTCATAGTTCCCGTATCCAATAACACATGGCAACACTTACCTCTTAAGTTTTTCCCCGCATGACTTCGGTTCTAGAAGGCTTTTGGAACATCCTTGCTCACAAGCAAATTCTTGTCATACTACGTGCCTACGGAGTATCGTCTCAGTTGTGCGAACAGATTCGTCATTTCCTGTCAGAAAGGTAACAGTTTATAGTGACTGATGGGAAGTCACTGAGTTAAACAGTCTGCTGTTCCTAATCTGTATTAACGAGACAATTTGAGCAGCCCTCTTAAACTGTTTACAGGTGCTGCTGTCGCTTACCTTGTCGTAAAGTCATCAAAAGATGAAAAATGATTCACACGCGATATCTGTATGGCGCGAAAAATGGCACTGACCATATAATGGAAAGTGTCAGGTCATCCATATGAGTACTGAAAGGAATACGCTGTACGAATTTTGTCCACGTTTTCCTATGTAAACAGGTTAGATGTTGTGAGTGTATGTGCTTCTGACGTTATTAACGCCTACTGTATCAAAGGCAGAACATGAGAGTACCATTATGTGCCATGAGGTATAATATAAACTTAATATGTAAAAAAAATCGAGATATTTTTGTAAAACAAAGCGATGAATGCAATGAGGAAACGAAATGGACACTCCAGCTGTATCTAAGTACTATAATACTGTACATCACATGTCGTTTAGCAACTTCCAGTTGCATCAGTTGGGTCTGTTTAGTCATCATAACATTATCTGTTTTCTATGTAAACGGTGGTCTCCAACACAGCATTGAAACATGCAACTGAATGTGAAACCACAGACACAAGCCCGTACCGGTTGTGCATCAAATAAAATCACCTTCTATTGTGACTGGTAGTGGTTATTATTCTACACGCTATAATCCGTTAATTTCGGTTACACGATAAATTAGTCACATCTAAAGGCCATAAATTCAATTAAACACCTAGTAATTACAATTACGAACAATTTAAATTGGAAAGAACACACAGAAAATGTTGGTAAGGCAAATCAAAGCCTGCGTTTTATTGGCATAACACTTAGAAGATGCAACAGAACTAATAAAGAGACCGCCTATATTACGCTTGTGCGTCTTCTTTTGAGGTATTGCGGCATGGTATTGGACATAGAAAAAGTTCAAAGAAGAGCAGTTCGTTTTGTATTATTTCAAAATAGGGGAGAGAGTGTGACGGATACGAGGCACGAGCTGAAGTAGCTATCATTACAACAAAAGCGTTTTTCGTTGCGCGAGATGTTTTCACGAAATTTCGATGATTGACTTTCTTCCTGAAATGCGAAAATATTTTACTGACACACTCCTACATACGAAGAAATGATCATCTTAATAAAAAAAAGAGAAGTAAGTGCTCGCACGGAAAGATCAGTGTTCGTTTTTGCCACGCTCTGTTCCGGAGGGTCACGGTAGAGAAATGATCCAAAGGTGGTTCCATGAACTATCTGCCAGGCGCTCAAGTGTTACGAGCAGCCGTTTCGTAGATGTAAATGAGATCGCCGCCCCATGAGAAACAGACGCCACAGCCTGTCAAATATCGTGCTAGTGGCGTTTCTGAGCGAAGTTTCGCGATGTTCATTAGTCAGATCACACACGATTGATTATTTGGGTATGCACCAGGTGCGTAGCAACGAAGGACCCTGAGAGAACGCCACGCGTCCTCAAGCGATTGCGAAGGCTACGTGAGCCATGGAGTAAAACTGCGCTCGCTGCGGTCGACGTATTTTGATGGCAGCTGCGGGCGCACCCTCTCTCGCCGGAGGGTCTGGCATTAGCATCACGCCTCCTCCCACCAACGCCCCCTTCCCCCCCCCCCCCTCCCCCCACCGCCGACCAAAAGATTTACGGGCCGGCTCAGCGCCAGCCGTTCCAGCAGATCGGTCGGCGGGCGGCTGCGTGTCGTCCCCAGGTTAACGCGTTAAGGAGACAACGCCTCTTAGCCGAAAGATGACCAGTATCTCACTGCGTTGCGGTACCTTCACTCAAATGCAAATCGGTCTCTAGTTTTGGTTTCACGAGCGGCCGTTGTAGAGCGTCAGATTGGTAAGGTGCAGACAGCACGCCCTCTCACATCTACTGTTGTAGGACAAGATAGACAGGGTGATCAAAAAGTCAGTATAAATTTGAAAACTTAATAAACCACGGAACAATGTAGATACAGAGGTAAAAATTGACACACATGCTTGGAATGACATGGGGTTTTATTAGAAAACAAACAAACAAAGTTCATAAATTGTCCGACGGATGGCGCTGGACAGCAAAACTGCTACCGTGACGGGTGAGAGGTACGGCGATATGTTACAGAATCGCATCATAAACACCTGCTGGAACGTACGATGTTTATGCAGGATGGCGCTCCACCCCATATTGCTGGACGCGTGAAAGATCTCTTGCGCTCGTCGTTTGGTGATGATCGTGTGCTCAGCCGCCACTTTCGTCATCCTTGGCCTCCCACGTCCCCAGACCTCAGTCCGTGCGATTATTGACTTTGGGATTACCTGAAGTCGCAAGTGTATCGTGATCGACCGACATCTCTAGGAATGCTGAAAGACAACATCCGACGCCAATGCCTCGCCATAACTCCGGACATGCTTTACAGTGCTGTTCACAACATTATTCTTCGACTACAGCTATTGTTGATGAATGATGGTGGACATATTGAGCATTTCCTGTAAAGAACATCATATTTGCTTTGTCTTACTTTGTTATGCTAATAATTGCCATTCTTGGTTCAAATGGCTCTGAGCACTACTGGACTTAACTTCAGAGGTCATCAGTCCCCTAGAACTTAGAACTACTTAAACCTAACTAACCTGAATACATCTCACACATCCATGCCCGAGGCAGGATTCGAACCTGCGACCGTAGCGGTCACGCGGTTCCAAACTGAAGCGCCTAGAACCGCACGCCAACACCGGCCGGCCAATTGCTATTCTGATCAGATGAAGCGCCATCTGTCGGACATTTTTGAACGTTTGTATTTTTTTGGCTCTAATAAAACCTCATGTCATTCCAAGCATGTATGTCGATTTGTACCTCTATCTACATTATTCTGTGATTTATTCAATTTTCAAATTTATACTGACTTTTTGATCACCCACTATTTTGCATCACTCGAAGAGGGGAGTGAAGATCGGGGATTAATGTTCCGTCATCAACGACGTAGACAGGAATGAAGCTCACACGACACTATGCACAGGAAGCTAGCTAAAACACAAAGTTCAAGGCAGTGAGTTACAGCCTAATACGAAAAACAAACGACGCACCACGAAGGGATTACCTAAATGGGACGGAAAGATTGAATGGTTCATTCAAGAGAAATAACTTCAGAAACTGAGCACGTAAATAACGCGTTGGTCCTCCTTTCGCCATTATGCAGGCTGTTATTCGGCACGGCACTGACAGACAGAGTTGTTGGATGTCCTCTTAAGGGATATAGTCCCAAATTCTGTCCAATTGGCGTGTTAAAGTGTCAAAATCTCGAGGTAGTTGGAGGACCCTGGCCATAATGGTCTAAACGTTCTCAGTCGGGGCGAGATCCAACGATCTTGCTAGCCAAAGTATTATTTAGCAAGCACCAAGACAAACAGTATAAACTCTCGCAGTTTGCGGGTGGGTATTATCTTCCTGAAATGTAAGCCCAGGATTCTTGCCATATAGGCTAACAAAAGAGGCGTAGAATATCGTTGATGTCCCGCTGTGCTGTAAGGGTGACGCAGATGACAATCAAGGAGGTTCGAAATATTATAGAAGAAATGCTCTCCACACTTGAAACCCAGGTAACAGGTCCAGGATAGGAAAGGATCAAACATCAATGCATGGAAGGGAGACCCATCAGATAGTTCGTCGTTTTCACCAAATTAACATTTGTTTAAGGAAAACATACTGATAAATTAAATTCCAGATTAATAATAATCATGAAAACCATCAGAATTATAGTGACATATAAAGTGACAAACTACTGTAATTTACCAACATAAGCAAAAGGAAACAGTATTCAACAAATACAAAGCATCTGAGTTTATAACAGTAAGAATGAAATTTGAATCGTAATTTACAAAATTCATGAATTAACCCCGCCAAACTCCACAGCCTACAACCCTGGCGGCAGTCGCTCAACCCAGGTATAGCTCCAAGGAACAAGACAACTACTCAACTTTTGGTAGGTATGACACGCGACGCACCACAGCGCTCCCGCGGCAGTAACGTAGACCTCGGGCGTTGGGCAGGATGCCGCGAAGGTAGCGGCCCGGAAGTCACGGCTGCAAACACCAAGGTAGACGCGCGTTTTGCAGTCAGCTGTGAACTTAAATCATACGCGAGGCAGCACTCTCAAACAGTAACAGAATATACATTCACAAATGATGAGACTCGCTTTAGCAAGGTAAATACATCTCCTAACCCTAGATATAACAAAGAATTAAAGTCAAACTTAAAGACCGCTGTGGCCGAGCGGTTCTAGGCGCTTCAGTCCGGAACCGCGCTGCTGCTTCGGTCGCAGGCTCGAATCCTGCCACGGGCATGGATGTGTGTGATGTCCTTAGGTTAGTTAGGTTTAAGTAGTTCTAAGTCTAGGGGGCTGATGACCTCAAATGTTACAGAGCCATTTGAACCTCAGATGTTAAGTCCCATAGTGCTTGGAGCCATTTGAACCAAACTTAAATAAATACAACGCTTTTAATCAGATCAGGGGAAACTCGCTAAGACTGACAGAGATATTTAGAAAGGATATTGTCGTACACAAATACATACGGCTTTGTCTAGGTAAGGTGATGAGCGAGTACATGTAACTGACAAGGTGCAGGTACAAACAGAGCAGTTGCAGTTAAACCCTTAAGCAAGGCAGAAAATTTCTGTCAGTAGTAGCCCTACGTAACTCAATTATGACTAAGACACATCAACGTAGGCTAGAACAAATACACTTTACTAAATCACAATTTGGTTTCAAATTCATACCCACTACCTGACACAGTACCACGACATTGCGACTTGGTGCAGTGCTACTCACCGGTGTTACGACTACAGTTCATAACGTCGCACTCCAAACAGGTGCACGCAAGCGATTTACCAATTAACAGAATCACGTGGCTTTGAAGAAGACGCATTAACAACCATTACCCTCCGCCACACACCGTCAGGTGGCTTGCGGAGTATGGATGTAGATAGATAGATGTAGATAGATAGATAGATGGTCATTCTCAAGCCAAGGCACACGTGAATTATCCTTTGAACTCCACTTCAAATAACAGAAGGAGGTCCCCGTCACCAGAGCTTCAGAGCACGACCTTTGTCATCTTCTTCAGCGTTTGCTCGACATTCAAGAAGTCGCTCGGCGATCCGGCTGGGTACATGCGTTGTCCATCCAAAATCTGCCCAACCTAACCCCGCCGCTAGGCACTGCTGCTCCAACCCTCTGTAACGTATTACTTTGTTTACGACGTTTCTCATCGAGCCATATACGTTATCTCGCATTTCTAGTTGCTTCTCTCACAGAAATTCAGGGTCGCCACCAGCCCAAGCCCTTCCTAACCATTAAAATAAAAAACGGAGCTGGAAAATTATTAGTTTAATTACTTCCATAATTTAATTACTAGTACGCAAATTTCTTTAAGCAGCCAGATAAATAGCACTCTATGTCGTATGTCGTGCATGAAGCAACTTGTTTAATTGAGGATTGGAAATCGGAGTAAGGGGGTAAGATCGACACCAAAGAATTTATCTTTCACGTAGATTATTTATTGTAACTAAATATTTGGTTGCACACCCTAACTACACATTACTGGTGCCTGACTCAAAATATTTAAGTAAGAATTAAGTGAAATGAAACAGAGCACAATTTAACTACAACAAGAAGAAACACAGAAAACGGGGGTGGGAGACAGTGATACTACCATCTCCTTTGCATTCATAGCATAAAAATATCTCAGTGAGATTCGCATTACGACTGTACGTATGCACTATTCTGGACAATGCACGAGGTTGTGCGATAATTATTCAATATACTAACTGCGACTGCTGCTTGCAAACGCCTGAACTAGAGTACGTGGTGCATTCCGGCTCAAACTGTTGTGCTGCTTTGTAGAAAGCGCACGAAAGAACAGATATTCTTGCAAAATTATAGCTCATTAAACAAGCAAACTGTTAAAAAAAAAAGCCTACTGCGGTGCCGTGGTGGACCAGAAGGGTCATTGATTACTAAACACGTGGCACAAAATCGACACAAAAAGACCAAAACAACTTCCACAAAATATAAGATTAAAATCATTAAAAATCTTACTCGCTTCGACACAGTATTACACTCACGTACTGTTGAAGTGATCCTAACCAGCTTTTACTAATCAGATTTACCATTTTAAATTCTGCTTCATCGTTGTTAAAAATGAACAAAGTAACTTCCACACTTTTAACTCAAACACCCAAAAATCGCTTATTTAAAGCAATATAATTATGGCACTTTTGGAAAAATAACTCGCCTCACACGCTTTAGTTAAGCTGAAGTTCTTAAGTATTTCAACAGTTAAACATAACGAAGTCCTAACTCAACGTGCTTCCTATCACTTGAAACAACCTCCCCCCCCCCCCCCCCCCCCCAAGAGTACTCACCAAGCGTTCACCGAAGTGAGATTACCTAGCAGCGGGAGCTACCAGAGGGGTAGCCCTCGTCACCAACCTCACACACAAAAACAGCCTTCGACTAAGATGGGTAAACCTCTCTGTTCAGATATTGAAAGCCTAAGTTGGTCATCCTGTGCTCTCCTTCGAACGAGAAGCAACATCGTCTGCTCCCCGCAGACGGTGACCAACTCAGCGTTTCCCACAAAACAAAATCTAAACCCCACATTAAAACACACATATAATAAACAATAGGCCTTATTTCAGTGCTCAGTCTTTCTGGAAGAGTTCATTAATTGAGCTAAAATCAGGTTAGGTATGTGAAGAAGTTGTACCGAATTCGACAAGCGTCTTATGAAACAACTTCACAGAGACGTTTCACCTCCTTCCGCCATGTGCAGTTCACAACTCACTCCGCCCCGTCGAGCCTCCACACGTAAACCAGGAAAACCAAACACGAGCCACAAGGGAAGTGACCATCGATACTGGTGCCAGAGGCCGTTAGGCCAGCAAACCGAACCACCACGACTCAACACCGTCACACCTGGTTGTGGGACTGTACGGCAGGCGACAGTCAGATTGGTATCACACGCTGTCTGGGGCCTCTCCAGATACGTCTTCGCTGGTCACCGGTACTCAGTTCGAAGCAGGACTCATCGCTAAAGACAGTGAGCTTCCGCGCCAAATACGTGTCTAGAGAAATAGGATTACGGGGTTTATCTGTCTACTGAAGTCCAAGATAGGTTTACTTTAACCATAGTTCAGTGTTATAAAAACACAGAAGGAAAACAAAGACATATTTATAAAAGAAACGTAACTTCTCCCAAACAACGTAGATAAAAGAAAATTGGAACACCAAATCCTTGTAATACGTTTAGTTAAATATAGCCGCTGAGCGCTAAAATTCGCTTGGAAGGTGTATAGAAAAGAATCTAGTAATTAACCCATGCTCCACCAAACTTAGTCGAAAACACGGTTCTGTATGCGAAATGATGATTCCATCGATCTTTGTGGGGTAAAGGAAAACACGTACCGACCCCTAAATACTGGATCATAAGTGAGCCATCAAACGCAACGTAATTAACAGGGTCCCTTTAACCTTAGAACGAAACGCGCCTACCACTGCCACATCAGTGTCATCCCCCGCTCGCCTTGACACCGTGAACTTCCCATAATTCTGCATGACGAGGAGGTGGACTGCAACCTCTGTAAACGGAGAAGTGCCAAAAGTGAAGTCTAGGAGAGTCAACTAAGAGGTCTCTGCAACTTAAGTAGACACAGACACTGAACTGCAGTTCATGCAAGAGCCCAAGTGGCAGAGTCTAGTGAAGAAGTACTTGGCGAAGTCTAGCAGTGAAGTGCCTCAAAAATAATGCTAAGAAGATGTCTATGAAACACCCCAATTCTGAGTTCTGAGTAGTCGCCGGAAAACGCTAGTTCGCCAATCAGGAAGTTTGTTAGAAGAGTTTCGTGGGGTATGCTATGTAACAAACTTCATCCTCACTCCTCCAAAAATTTTATTTCCCACTAGTCTGTCTCAAAATTTTTCAAATTAAACAAAATACTAACAATCTGGCAGTGACGTCCCACTCTAGAAAAAGTTGCAGCTCAGACCGATGCAAGCAAACCCACATTCCGTATTCTTAGAAAATTGTGCCTGACTCCCCCCCCCCCCCCCACTCTGCCTACTTTTTTAGGCACTGTCCAATCATGACGTGTCCTGTTCTTTACGTGAGAAGGAAGGCTGGCTATTTTCAAAAGCAGGCCAAACAGTTTTGCACTTCCACGGACCAGGAAAGATGTTATCTGCAATACCATCTGCCTACATTCTGTTACTTATGGCCTGTGACCAGCACACTCTGCAGGGGGCACCTAGGTTTAATGGGACACAGTGTATGGAAATACGAAGGTCTCCCACAGTTCCAGGTATTTATTTATTCTATAATGTTGGATACTATTTTATGCAATCCATCAGCCAGGCGCCAGTCCAGTTTCTGTGAAAAAGTCTTCTGCTTTGCCAACACGCGACCTGCTACACAGTGGTCAGAGGGGTGTGGCCTGCCCCTGGTCTTGGACTCCCTGATGAGCAGAATGCCAGCCCATCTGACTGTGTGTGGCACAATGCGACTGTCTGTTGGACTATACCTGCGTCCAGTTGCGTAGCAGTTTTCACAATGTCAAAACAGAAGCGAAAAGGACAGTGTGTGTGGTGGCAGGTAGAGGTCGGGGCTGGGCTAGCAGGTAATGGCCAGTGGAGCTTACACACCTGGATCTGAACCTGGCTGGTTGGGGCAGACCAGCTCCGCCAGGGGAGGCGGAAGGACAGGGGCGGGATTCGCCAACAGGTTGGATTACAACCGCCCGTTCACAGGCTGCCGAGTCATCCAACACCCCTCCCCCCACTCAGCAGACAGCTGAACCATCTGACCATGTGGGAATGCTGCGACAGCATAGCGGACCCTTCCTGAGTCACATGGCAGATTTCACCATTCCAAAACAAAGGGGGAAAGGCAAATGCGAGGTGGCAGGTAGTGGTCAGGGCTAGCAGGTAACGATGAGCTGGTGGAGGCAACACACCCAGACCATGGATCTAATCATTATAAAATCACCTATGCAAAGGTACCTTTGCACCTATGCAAAGGTAAATGTGCCATGGCAGACCCACTCGGCAGGGAGGGTTGGCCGACTGGTAATGGTGAGGTGGTGGGGTCATCCCACCCAGACCATAGACCTGACCACTATAAAATCGCCTACACAAAGGTGAATGTGTCGTGGCAGACCCGTTCGGTAGGGAGGGCTGGCCAACAGGTCATTCTGTGAATGGGTGGCCTTAGAGCTCGAGAAACCTTCAGGCTGTAGGTAGCAAGATGACCATTGCTGTTATGGCTTTCTGAGACTCAGCTAATTTACCAGCCCAGTACCGCATGCAGACCCAATACACAATTAACTGGAATTACATTATTAGAGAGAAGTGATGACCTCTGCAATCATCCATGTCCCATATGAATATAAAATCTTGCATGTCTTGAGGAACAAAATTAAAAAAAAAAAACAGATTTGAATATTGCATAATCAAAGAGTGAATCATAGTAATCAAGAATGAAAGGACAGACTGGGTCCAGCCTGACGTGTTTCACAGTGGACAGGGCCTCATCGACCAAGCCACTATCCATGAGACGTTGTGGTGGTGTTTCGTTTCTTCCTCTAGTTAAATTATGTTTAAAAGCATTCGGTTGAAGAATGTCATAAATAACTATGATCATTTCGTTTCACTAATCTCTTTCTGATTTCGCTTTAGCTATGACACTAACTTCCATCAGACACATCATTACCTGACTCCAAGATGTTTCTGTCCATTTATTCATTTGTTGACACCACTATAATCACATGTCATTTCTCTCTTTCATTGTAATATATTATTTTTCCTCTACCAATTAACCTATTTGTTCAAATAAGATTAATCATTCTTAATCTGCCTCATCTACTGTCCATTTTACCTGACATCATCGTGCAGCCTTCTGCCATGGCCATGGCCTCTTGATGAAAACATTACACTTATATGTGTTCGTTGCGATCCTTCTACACGGTCCAGTCATATTGATGTGACCACCACCCATGTCCAACATCGTCGTGCAATAGCCACTCAGACTGCAGGTGGCTGTAATAGCAGTCGATTGTATATAAAGTGTGTCAGGGGGACGTGGAAAACAGTGCAGTCGTTGTCACAATGTATAAATTGAGTGATTATCTGATGCTCAGAAGGGCACAATCAGTGGGACAAGGGTGGGAGCATTTCTGTAGCAGCTAAGCCTATAAACTGTTCCCTTGCTGGCGTCGTTAAAGTACGCAGATCATGGCAAAATGGTACTATCCAAAACTTATGTTGAGGGAACTGTAGTGCACCATGGCCAGTAGATGTATGACGGCTGCAGAGATGTGTGCAAGCGAATAGACGTGTAACTGTTGAGCAACTGACCACCCAGATGAACCAAGGGGCTACCAACCGCTCTTCTCAATAACTGTTCCGTGAACATTGCTGCATGTGGGCCTCCACAGCAGGTGCCTGTTTCATGCATCCTTGCTGACTGCTGTTCGTCGGCGACAAAGTCTGGAATTTGAACGTCAGTACCACAACTGACTTCCACTGAGTGGCAACAGGAGGCCTTTTCAGATGAATCATGTTTTGTGTTTGATTTGTCAGTTGGCCGTTGGCATGCAGCGCGCGAAATGTCTGGAATTAAAACCCTGTAAAAATCGTCAGATGGGTCCAGGCCGAAAGAGGGAGCGTAATGGTCTGGGGATTGTTTTCATCATTTTGGCGTCCGCCTGCTTAGCTGAGGGGTAACGTGCTTGCCTCCCATGCAGCGTGCCCGGGTTCGATTTCCAGCGGGGCTAGGGATTTTCTCCGCTCGTATACTGGAAATCGTGTTGTCCTCATCATCATTTCATCCTCATCACCGGCACACAAGTCACCTAACGTGACGCCGACTGAAATAAGACTTGCACTCGGCGGCCTAACTTCCCCGGATGGGGCCTCCCGGCCAACAATGCCACACGCTCGTTTCATTTTTATGATTCTGGAAGGCACAATGGATCAATAAGAGCATGCATCTATATTTGGCGACCATGTCCATTCCTACATTCAATTTGTCTTTCCTCGGCATGATGACATCTACCAACACGACAATGCAATGTGTCACACAGCTCACGTTGCACGCGCGTGATTTGAAGAGAACTAAGGTGAGTTTACTGTAATCCCCTAGCCACCAGACTCCATGGATTTATACGCAATCTAGAATATGTGGGACCACTTCGATAGGCATATTCGCGCCATGGAGTCTAAACCCAACGCATCTCCTCACGGCACTAGAGTCACCATGGTTCCACATTCCTGTCGGTACCTTCCTGAACCTCATTGTTTCTCTCCCTGTAGTCGCGCAGCAGTCTGCGGTTATTCAGGCTTTTAACAGGTGATCGCATTAACGTGACTGGACGCTGTAGTAGTCTCGTGACGTTACTCACACCACTTGCCACACACTGCACAATGTGTGTCCGTCTGACACAACGATACACTAAATGTTTATTGCCAGTAATTGTCGTTTTGGCTTGGCGCTTTATTTTATAGCAACTTATGTGGCATGTGGCATTTGATTCACATTCGTTATATATTCTGCTTTGCATAAGCGAAGATCTACTTGATCTTTTTTCACGAAGAAACCAAATAAGGTAACGAGACATCAGGGTTTATGGAAGATACTGTCCCGTTACACATTTTTACCTTACATCAGGGGTCTCCAAAATACGGCCAGCAGGCTACATCCAGCACAGGAAGATATTCAGTCATACCCGACCTGAACGATAGCTTTTTAAAGTAGCTCGCGGTTGTTTCCACTTTTTTACCTCTCACTACGAAAACGAAATGGTACACTGTTTGATAGGATCAAAGACAAGGTACGTGAACATAACCCTGAAACACTGAAACGTGAACACTGTATTCAACAAAACGTTTTAAGGAAACGTTTTCAGTAAAGTGATGCCTTTATAAAATAATTTTACGAACTGGTAATGAAATCCCCAAACACTGGAAGTCCCTGACGCTGATCACATACAAAGATGCATTTTAATTACTTCTGAAGAGCTGTTACCTGATATAACTGATCAGTACAAAGCAATTGATCTTTCAGCAAATATAGTGGAGCATGAGTTGAAGATATTACTTGTGTTATGATGACGACGAACGAATCGTCGCCAATGTGAATGACTCGTGGCCAATGCTAAGTAGAAACATACAGATCTCTTCTTTGCATACACAGCAGGTTTGTCAGTGAAGTCGATAAGGATCTGGCTGCATGGTCTGGGTCTACAACGACTAAAATAATTAGAAGTCGTTGGTAAAAAATAACATATTGTACTTAACTGGTGGTACAGGAGTCTTCATAGTCAGGAGGAAACATGGAGCTACAGAGGCATCCCACAGGCCATACTTTAACTAACAGCCTTGTTAGAGGTCGCTTCTATCAGCTGAAGGATATACTACTTTCCTACTTGACGTCCCGAGCAAGAGCGGCCGAGCGAACGCTAGAGACTTGTTACAAGCCGCGGAGCGGCGCTAGTCTCGACTCGCGGGCCCAGCGATACTAGTACAGACGGAGGTCGATACCTGCAACCCCTAACAAGTGTGGTATCGAACATTGATACTACAACTTGTAATTTTCCAAATCAGTTACAAGAAGAGGCATCTAAGTTTGCTTGGAATTCAGTAGCCCTGGACGAACATTCAGACATCTCAATGCTCAACATTCAGACATCTCTGCCAATGCTCAAGTCTCGTTTTTTTTTTTTATCTTTTTATTATTTTTCTAACGGTACTAACCCGGCGTTAAAAGTTAGTGAAGGACTAACAGGTCTTATATCCAGAATGAGATTTTCACTCTGCAGTGGAGTGTGCGCTGATATGAAACTTCCTGGCAGATTAAAACTGTGTGCCCGACCGAGACTCGAACTCCGGACCTTTGCCTTTCGCGGGCAAGTGCTCTACCAACTGAGCTACCAAAGCACGACTCACGCCCGGTACTCACAGCTTTACTTCTGCCAGTACCTCGTCTCCTACCTTCCAAACTTTACAGAATCTCTCCTGCGAACCTTGCAGAACTAGCACTCCTGAAAGAAAGGATACTGCAGAGACATGGCTTAGCCACAGCCTGGGGGATGTTTCCAGAATGAGATTTTCACTCTGCAGCGGAGTGTGCGCTGATATGAAACTTCCTGGCAGATTAAAACTGTGTGCCCGACCGAGACTCGAACTCGGGACCTTTGCCTTACTCACAGCTAGTTCTGCAAGGTTCGCAGGAGAGCTTCTGTAAAGTTTCGAAGGTAGGAGACGAGGTACTGGCAGAAGTAAGCGTCAAACGAAAAACTACAAAGAACGAAACTTGTCTAGCTTGAATGGGGAAACCAGATGGCGCTATGGTTGGCCCGCTAGATGGCGCTGCCATAGGTCAAACGGATATCAACTGCGTTTTTTAAATAGGAACCCCCATTTTTATTACATATTCGTGTCGTACGTAAAGAAACATGAATGTTTTAGTTGGACCACTTTTTTCGCTTTGTGATGGATGGTGCTGTAATAGTCACAAACGTATAAGTACGTGGTATCACGTGACATTCAGCCCGCGATTTCATTAGTTTTTCCTACAGTTTTGATTTTGGTACGATACATATTTAGTGCATTCCAATATAAAGTAGTTCGATCTCTGTCGTCCTGTCGATGTTCATTACGCTTGGTAGAGTCTTAGGGAGGCGACTATTAATGTAAGAGCGACAGTGTTGAAGTAAAAATACGATGTTGCGTGTTTAAGAAGATACATGTTATGGGACGCTCTAATGGGCCATTTGAGAGAAAAAAGCCTAGTAATAAATCAGAACGATGCGGCCTCTTGCATCGGAATGCAGCCCAAATGCCTCTCTCTCGTGACAAGCCGACATGTGCTTCTGCATGTTGTAGTCCTTCCTGCCATGGTGTTGCGTTCTACAAAGACAAACAGCCCTTAATAATTTTCAGTTACTATGCTTTAGGCTTTTTACCTTTCTTTGTGCCACAAGAGTATACTCCAAACATTTTACCACGAATTGGGTTTCTCTGTATTGTGTTATCCGTCTTTCGACTTGTTTTAATTCTGTGCTCCTTTTCTTCCTTACATTGCGTCACTCATTTCATGTGTGACCCGTTATTGCAACAATACCAACAGTTCCCTGCTTTTGAAACGCTTTTTTCTTTATCATCCCTTACAATTCTTCTCATCCACTGTTTCTCCAGTCCACTAATCCTTGATACCTTGGAGCACGTCTCACCAAATGGTTTTCATTTCTTTTCCTGGCATGGACTTTTGTTCCAATGTTTTTCCTCCATTCCTAGATAGACTTATTCGATTACAACTTGATTTGTCCATTTCATTTGTAATAGGGAGCTTCTAAATGCATCCAGTCTAATCTAAACTGATTTTTCGGTGACCCAGGTGTCACTTCCGTATCGATTGGTACCTCAAGTAAACAGGTTTAGTAATTCAGTGTTTGATACTGGCAGATTTATTTTGTTAAAGACGTTTCTCTCCTGGTGCTTCTCAACCTTTTTTTCCTTGTTTGGTGAAATTATGTACACTCCTGGAAATTGAAATAAGAACACCGTGAATTCATTGTCCCAGGAAGGGGAAACTTTATTGACACATTCCTGGGGTCAGATACATCACATGATCACACTGACAGAACCACAGGCACATAGACACAGGCAACAGATCATGCACAATGTCGGCACTAGTACAGTGTATATCCACCTTTCGCAGCAATGCAGGCTGCTATTCTCCCATGGAGACGATCGTAGAGATGCTGGATGTAGACGGCTTGCCATGCCATTTCCACCTGGCGCCTCAGTTGGACCAGCGTTCGTGCTGGACGTGCAGACCGCGTGAGACGACGCTTCATCCAGTCCCAAACATGCTCAATGGGGGACAGATCCGGAGATCTTGCTGGCCAGGGTAGTTGACTTACACCTTCTAGAGCGCGTTGGGTGGCACGGGATACATGCGGACGTGCATTGTCCTGTTGGAACAGCAAGTTCCCTTGCCGGTCTAGGAATGGTAGAACGATGGGTTCGATGACGGTTTGGATGTACTGTGCACTATTCAGTGTCCCCTCGACGATCACCAGTGGTGTACGGCCAGTGTAGGAGATCGCTCCCCACACCATGATGCCGGGTGTTGGCCCTGTGTGCCTCGGTCGTATGCAGTCCTGATTGTGGCGCTCACCTGCACGGCGCCAAACACGCATACGACCATCATTGGCACCAAGGCAGAAGCGACTCTCATCGCTGAAGACGACACGTCTCCATTCGTCCCTCCATTCACGCCTGTCGCGACACCACTGGAGGCGGGCTGCATGATGTTGGGGCGTGAGCGGAAGACGGCCTAACGGTGTGCGGGACCGTAGCCCAGCTTCATGGAGACGGTTGCGAATGGTCCTCGCCGATACCCCAGGAGCAACAGTGTCCCTAATTTGCTGGGAAGTGGCGGTGCGGTCCCCTACGGCACTGCGTAGGATCCTATGGTCTTGGCGTGCATCCGTGCGTCGCTGCGGTCCGGTCCCAGGTCGACGGGCACGTGCACCTTCCGCCGACCACTGGCGACAACATCGATGTACTGTGGAGACCTCACGCCCCACGTGTTGAGCAATTCGGCGGTACGTCCACCCGGCCTCCCGCATGCCCACTATACGCCCTCGCTCAAAGTCCGTCAACTGCACATACGGTTCACGTCCACGCTGTCGCGGCATGCTACCAGTGTTAAAGACTGCGATGGAGCTCCGTATGCCACGGCAAACTGGCTGACACTGACGGCGGCGGTGCACAAATGCTGCGCAGCTAGCGCCATTTGACGGCCAACACCGCGGTTCCTGGTGTGTCCGCTGTGCCGTGCGTGTGATCATTGCTTGTACAGCCCTCTCGCAGTGTCCGGAGCAAGTATGGTGGGTCTGACACACCGGTGTCAATGTGTTCTTTTTTCCATTTCCAGGAGTGTATTTTTTAACCTAGAACATTCCTTCACATCGTATACACTAAAACAACTTTTGCTTCTAGCACGTGTTTATTTTTGCGTCCCCTCTCGTCATTAGTCTGGTCTTTCTTTTGTTTCCAGAATTATAATAACTCTATTAAATGCTAAGTTTATCAAATGATCCTTAATTTCAATCACAAGGGCACTGTCATTCACAAATCTTGACGTTGATAGTTCTTCCTCTTGCCATTCTACTCCTCATCTTCAGAGTTATCTTTCAACTGATTCAGTTCACTGTGCTTTCGAACGTATTCTTATCATACAGTTTCATGATAATTCTGCACAAAACACAATTATCAACGTTCAAACATGATACTGAATATTATTATCGAAGGAAAAATAATTTAAAAAAATGCAGAAATGCTGTACAACATCATGAAAGTATTTCCTTCTTAATATCATTTTTATGTTCTGTCAAATACCAATGTAAAATTGAGGTAATGGTAGACTGGAAAAGCTGTTAAGCATGGGTAAATACGAGGGTAATCCCAAAAGTAAGGTCTCCTATTTTTTTATAAGTACATAGACCTGTTTATTTCTACGGTAGTTTACATCAGTTTACAGCTTCAACATTTCTGTCGATGCATTTTTGTAGACGCTATGGCAGTTATTGTGTGCCCTTGTCATACCAGCTCGCCGCCATGCTGTTCAGAAAGTTATGAACCTCTTCTTTCACCTCGTCGTCAGAGCTGAATCGCTTTCCAGCCAAATGTTCTTTTAACCTAGGGACCAACGTGCATAGATCATCCAAGCTGATCCGAAGATCTTCACGCATGCTTTGCTCAACCTTCAACACTGTCTCCTCAGAAATTGACGGTCTCCCGCTCCTTTGTTCATCCTGAATTTCGGTCCGACCAGCTGCAAACTCTCTACACCACTTACGAACATTTTTGACATCCATGCACGACTCACCATACACTACCGACAGTTGGCGATGGATTTCAATCGGCGCAATGCCCTTTGCGTTCAAAAACCGAATAACTGCTCGCAATTCGCACTTGGCGGCAACATCGAACGGGAGCTCCATTCTCAATGGCTGCCAAGCCAAGACTGAGCGCCTCAGCGCGGCGTGTACACATTTACACGCAGCGCGTGAAGCAGTCTTCATAACAGTGTGACCAACTGCCAGACAAACGGAGTTCTGTACTTATCAACAAATAGGGGACCTTATTTTTGGGATTACCCTCGTAGTTGGTAGTAGTGCAGCCCTCTCCCCAGAACCTCTGTTAAGCACGAATAAACAGTTGGTAATAGTGCAGTGCCTTCCCCATCACCTCTTGGAAGCTATTTTCCTTTTGACTTGTTCCCACTCTGTACTCATTCTCTACAACAAAAGCATAAATAGTTTCCCCAATCGGACGGCCAGTTAACTTTCTTTCCGTATTACATTCAATATTTGTAGCTCAATGATATAATTAAAATTGAACGTGTAGAGAATTTTTAGGAATTGATCAAAAAATATTGGTTAGCCCTCTTTGAGAACACGAAAATTTACACATAATTTTATAGGGAGAGGCTATTCCTTCCCTGCATTCCAAGTGACATGAAGTAAACTAGTAACTATTTCTGTCAAGATAAGAGTAGACTGCACAGCAGTTTTCCAGACGCGACGCTGACTTACAATTACAGGCATTTTCAAAAACATTTCGAGGCTCCAGTTGACTTGAAGAAGGAGCCTGCTGCTACGTATACTGCACCCTCTGTTTACTTGCGTATCAAGCTCGCATAATCTCGTCCTTTAAAGAATGTGTCTGTGATTCACTTGCTCTTTGCTGTTTATAATCAAAGTGTTGAGAACACAACAATTATTGCATTTCTGCGACAGTGCAAGTGGTCCTGAATGGTTGAGGTGACAGTTCGCGAATCATTCGTTTAAATCAGGAACCCATCATAAGAAATTTTAATACTCAAGTAGAAGGCTATAGTAACTGCTCATTAAGCTGGTGAGTACGGTTGGTTGGTCGATTTGGAGTAGGGGACCAAACAGCAAGGTCGTTAGCCCCATCAGATTATGGAAAGATGGGAAAGGAAGTCAGCCGTGTCCTTTCAAAGGAACCACCCTGAAATTTGTCTGAAGCGATTTTTTTGTCAGGTCAGTGCGAACACAATTCTGACTACCAAAAAATATGCGCCCGAGGGACGCGTATTTTTTTTTAAATTTATTTGTGAACATAACATCGTTACAAAAATACATGAACAAATGTAACTGTGAATAGCTGGTCAATATTTCACATGATCGATGATCGAAATCCTTTAAGAACAGAAATAAATACAACTGAAATGTGTGACAAGTTATTCATAGAGAGCTTTTAGTAACAAATATAAAAAAAAAGAAACAGTAGGGGTTGTGAAACGTAAAAAAAAAATTGAAATAAGTTATTAGGTAAGAAACTAAGAGAAAATGGAAAGCTCTAATGAGAAAAAGAAAAACAAATGGGATACTTATAGCGAAAGTATTGACTGTAAGTGAAGCGTCCTCTGATATCCGTACAATAACGCAACCGATAAATTGTTGGCAAATTGAAACTTCCTCGCAGATTGAAACTGTGTGCCGGACTGAGACCCGAACTTGGGACTTTTGCCTTTTGCGGGCAAGTGCTCTTCCAGAAGTAAAGCTGTGAGGACAGGGCACGAGTCGTGCTTGGGTAGCTCAGTTGGTAGAGCACTTGCCCGCGAAAGGCAAAGGTCCCGAGTTCGAGTCTCGGTCCAGCACACATTTTTAATTTGCCAGGAAGTTTCATATCAGCGCACACTCCGCTGCAGGGTGAAAATCTCATTCTGTTGGCAAATTCTTCGCGGTACTGCGGTGAACGTTGCAAATCGTTAATGACATTCCCTCAGGTACGCCATGTACTGCATGGCGTCACTGAGTTGTAACTCAAAAATGGCATATGAACCGTCGTCCTCCTGAATGCGAGTCCAGTGCGCAACCACTGAGCCACCTCGCTCGGTTGGTGAGTAAGGTTATCATTTCGTTTTTTATCTCTTTGCCACAAAAGAATATAATTTATAACAGCTTTCATGTTTAGAATCAGTTCCTGACATTTAGTGATAAAAAAATAACTAAATGAAAACAGGATAGCAATAAGAAAGTAATAGTGTTTCAGAATTATGGAAATTCAGGAAACAAGAATGCAAGTCCGTAGCTCGTGGTCGTGTGGTAGCGTTCTCACTTCCCGCGCCTGGGTTCCCGGGTTCGATTCCCGGCGGGGTCAGGGATTTTCTCTGCCTCGTGATGACTGGGTGTTGTGTGATGTCCTTAGGTTAGTTAGGTTTAAGTAGTTCTAAGTTCTAGGGGACTGATGACCATCGCTGTTAAGTCCCATAGAGCTCAGAGCCATTTGAACCAACGTAGATTGCCATTCTGTTACCGGTTCGAAGTGATGAACCCATATTTCATCGCTTGGACGATGTTTACCTGCCAGTAATTCCACACGCTTGGTCCTTTGTTGCTCTTCACGGCCTTCTGCTAGGAGGCGAAGAACCCAGCCGGCACACACCTTTGTCACACTCCAACTGGTGGACCACAGTGTCATCACTACCAACAGAGGCGTCCAGTGGAGGAGCGAGGTGTTTGATTATGATCCGTCGATCAGCTGGAATAATAATGTCCGCACGTTCCAACACGCAGGAGTCACAGCTGTGTGCGGCCAGGCGGAACATCGGAGATCCGACAGGTTTGTGTGACTTCGTTCGATGGTGACAGACGCCTCGCCCAATGGCTCACCATGGTTACATTAAGTGCCAGGTCTCTGCAAGTATTCTGCAAGCGCCTTTGAATATCTGTGATGCTCTGGTTTTCTGACAAAAGAAACAATCATACGATGGTTGTACCAAAAGTAAGGTTCCCACATTTTTTATAAATAGAAAATATTGTTTATTATTACTAATTTATACATCGTTGAAAGGCTTACAGTTTTGTCTATTTTTCAACATAGTCTCCATTTTTTTTCAACACGTTTTTGAAGATGGTGATCCAGCTTTTGTATTCCTAAGTTGAAGAAGTCTCCCACCAACCCGTTAAGGAAGCGTGTGACCTCTGCTCGGACTTCATCGTCGATCTTGAAGCGTTTGCCAGCTAAGTGTTCCTGTCGCTTGGGGAAGAGGTGATAATCGCTGGGGGCTAAGCCCGTGCTGTACGGGGGATGGGACATAACAGTCCACCCAAATTTCATCAAGAGCTCCTGTGTCTTAAGAGCAATGTGGGGTCGTGTGTTGTCATGAAGAAGCACTACTCCCTCCTTCAGTCGTCCTCTCCAGCGATTCTGGACCGCTCGTCAGAGTATGTTCAAAATTTCACAATATCCGTCTCAGTTTATTGTCGTCCCAGGTTGCATGAAATCGATGAGGAGTATCCCCTTGCGATCCAAAAACACAGTCGCCATAATCTTTCCTGCCATCTGTGTTTGTTTGAATTTCTTTGGTGGCAGTGAACTGGGGTGACGCCACTGACGAGATTGTTGTTTTGTTACGGAGGTGTAATGAATGACCCACGTTTCATCTTCGGTGACGATAGAGTCCAACAACTTTTCGTTGTTGCTTCCCCCCTCACACTGTTGAAGAAACTTGCGAGCACAGTCCATCAGTCAGCATCCGGGGGCCCAGGGAGTGCACACCTTGCAATAATCCAACGTTTCTGTTAAAATTCTTTCAGTTTTGCCATGGGAAGCTTCAGGAATGCGTTCAACAAGTTCATGGACAGTGACCTTCCGATCTTTGAGCGGCTCACTGTTGATCTTGTGGACAATCGCTTCCGAAACCGACGGCCTTCCTCTTCGTTCTTCATTATGAACTTCCGTGAGCCCCTCAGCGAAAGCCCTGCACCATTTGCGGATGTGCTGAACGGACATGCACTCTTCACCATAAACCTCAGTCAGTTGCCAATGAATCTCCATGGGCAGAAAGTTCCTGGCGTGGAGAAACCGGATTACTGCTCGAACCTCGCACTTGGTGGGAACGGCGATCAACACTTCCATCTCTGACGGCTGCCAAGCCAGCACTGAGCGACGTAGCAAATCGCGGACGGGCGGGCTCAAAAGTGGGAGAACCACTGCACACGGCACCGTTGTCGGATTTAGCCTAGTACCTTTCCTCGAGGCTGTAGGTTATTGGGAACCCTACTTTTCGTACCACCCTCGTAGCTCTCTGCATGGAATGCACCTCCATTACAGACACCATTTTGAAGGCTACATATAGCGCCGCCACCTCGGAACTTCATGAAACAATAGAGGCTGATGCAGGAATATTCCATGATGTTCCATGACAAATTCCGCATTTTTTCAATCGAAACTGGCTGAAAAAAAGTGTAGCATTACTTATTGAACGACCCTCCTATATTCACTGAAATTCTAGAGAGAGCAGGGATAAAATATGGGGAGTCAAATGTTGTCTGCCACATGTATGGGAAACAGACTGAAATTCTAATAGTCAAAGGATATGAAACGGAAGGAGTAGTCAAGAAGGTGGTGAGGCAGGGTTGTATCCTATCGCTGAAGTTGTTCAATCTGCACACTGAGCAAGCAATAAAGGAAATCAAGGAGAAATCTGGAAAAGAAAATAATGTTTAGGGAGAAGAAATGAAAACTTTAACATTGTAATTTTGTCAGAGATGGCAAAAGATCAGTTTAACGAAATGGATTGTGTCTTGGAAAGCGGTTATAAAGTTAATTAGATTAGGAAATGGAACTGTAAAATTGTAAATAATTTTCGTTTGGACAGGAAAATAACAGAAGATGGCCGAAGTATAGAGGATATAAAATGGAACCTTGCTGTAGCAAGAGAAATTCAAATGGTTCAAATGGCTCTGAGCACTATGGGACTTAACATCTGAGGTCATCAGTCCCCTAGAACTTAGAACTACTTAAACCTAACTAACCTAAGGACATCACACACATCCATGCCCGAGGCAGGATTCGTACCTGCAACCGTAGCAGTCGCGCGGTTCCGGACTGAAGCGCCTAGAACCGCTCGGCCACCTCGGCCGGCTGGCAAGAGAAGTATTTATTGGGAAATATATGCTCAGGTGATTCATTTGAAAAGGTTTTCGACGTGATTATGGCCACACGACGGGAATTAAGAAACTTTGAACATGGAATGGTAGTGCCGCACAGGATTAGCCTAGTGGTCTAAGGCACTGCAGTCATGGACTGTGTGGCTGGTTCGAGTCCTCCCTCGGGTATGGGTGTGTGTGTGTTTGTCCTTAGGATAATTTAGGTTAAGTAGTGTGTAAGCTTAGCGACTGATGACCTTAGCAGTTAAGTCCCATAAGATTTCACACACATTTGAAACATTTTTTGGAATGGTAGTTTGGACATTCTGTTTCGTAAATCGTTAGGGAAATCAATATTCTGAGATCCACAGTGTCAAGAGTGAAGCGAGAATACCAAATTTCAACCATTACCTCCCGCCAGTGAACGGCTTTCACTTAACGGCCGATAGGAGTTTTCAGTGCTAACAGACAAGCAACACTGCGTGAAAAACAGCAGAAGTCAACATGGGAGTATGACAATCGTATCTGCTAGGACAGTGCTGCGAAATTTGGCATTAAGGGGCTACGGTAGCAGACGACCGATGCGAATGCCTTTGCTGACAGCACGACATCGCCTGCACCGTCTCTCCTGGGCTCGTGACCGTATCGGTTGTCGAGTGTGGCGCAGCTCTGCGAAGCTGTGGACACTAGTTGTCAACAAAGCACTGTGTTAGCTAGTGGTGGCTTCATAATGGTGTGCGCCGTGTTTAAATGGAAAGATCCATCTAAATCTATCATTGACTCTAAATGGTTATGTTTGCATACTCTGAGACCAGTTGCAGCCATTCTTGGACTTCATGTTCCAAAACAGTGGTGGATTTTTTATGGATGACATATCAGCGGGCTACAGTGTTCGCAATTAGTTTGAAGGACGGTCTGAACAACTCGAGCGAATGAGTTGGTCACCCAGATCGCCTGACTTGAACTCCATGAATCGTTTATGGGACATAATAGAGAGGTCGTTTCGTTCACAAAATCCTACACCACCAACACATTCGCAATTATGGACAGCTATAAGGGCAGCATAGGTAAATGTTTCTGCAGGGGACTTCCAATAACTTTCTGAGTCCATCCAACATCGAATAGCTGCACTATGATGGGCAAAAGGTGGTCCGACACGATATTAGAAGGTATCCCTTGACTTCTGTCACCTCAGTGTAATCACCCGGTATTTGTCTGGAATGTGGTCTTGTACAGTAGTGAAATGTGGGCAATAAGCAGTTCAGATTAGAAGAGTACAAGAGCTTTTGAAATGTGGTGTTAAAGAAGAATACTGAAGACTAGATCAGTAGATCAGATAGCTAATGAAGAAGCACTGAATCGGACTGTGGAGAATAGAAATTTATAGGACAACTCGAATTAAAGAAGGGATCAGTTGATAAGACACATCCTGAGGTTTCAATTTATCGTCGGTTTGGTAGTGGAGGAAAGTGTGCAGGTGAAAACTGGCGAGGGAGATCAAGGCTTGAGCATAGTAAGTATGTTCAAATAGATCTAGGATGCAGTAGTTATGTGGAGACAAAGGCGCTTGAACAGGATAGACTAGCATGGAAAGCCTGCATCGAACCAGTTTTTGGGCTCCAGACCGCAACAACAATACTACTACTATAGTTCAACGGAGTAAAAGGATCCCTGATAGCTCGCTGCTGCGCTGTTGCCAGATTTCAGCTCTGAAGCGCTGACTGCTGCAGGCGAAAACCGAAAACGGTGGCCGTCTACAGAGCTGCGACAACAGTGAGGCGCCGCCATAGAGACTTTTACAAAACCGCGTTACTTAATTGCTTGAGGCATTCCCGCGAAGCTCCCGTGCCCAGCCCACTGCAGCTGTAAGGGATCAACTTACGCCGACTCAGTTATAGCTATTCAGGCCGAGAACATTTGAGCGTGAGTACAGTAAACGTACACAGTGTTCGCTTAGATGTGGTACTGCTGTACGTCACAGCGTGCAGTTAACTTTCGAACCAGCAGAAACAGATCACTGAAATCAGATGAATTTAAACAGTGGATTTGGGAATGAAAGACTGACTCTGTAACCTATCAGCCTTTGGCACTAGCCACAATAAAATTAATCATGTAATTACTAATGAGTTACAGGCATTCACGAGAAGGACGATAAAAGTCCCGTCGAAGTGACGAGCTTTAGAGAATAAAATCGTTCGCGTCCCCTTCATAAAAACCATTTGTCTCACTCGATATAAGAAAACCAAGGAAAATGTAAATATGGAAGGTCAGCTGAAGAACTGAACGCCATGTTCATTCCAATGCGAGTCTAACATCTTTTCTTCAGGACGAAGACTCAAGAAAGACTTAGGACTGAGAAACAATAAAAAGTACTTTTAATAACACTTTTGATATGTACGTGACTTTTTATATATTCTTCTAGCTGACAAACCCGGCGTTGCCCAGGTATTAATTTTGCCAGTTTTCAATTAGAAACGAACACAAACTCTGTTTATAGTGTAATACAGAAAAAATTTTGCTGTTATTATTTATTTATTTCTTGGCTTTTGGGAAGTGCCCACGCAGCCATCTCAGCAGTGGAATGTTAGTTATGACGCTACGAACGTGAGAACAACACAACACCCAATCTCTAAGCAGAGAAAATCTTCGATCCGGTGGGAACCGAATCCAGGCCCCTTCGGTTAGCAATCCGCCGCGGTGGCCGCAGAGCTACGAAGGCGGACCATACTGAGGCGATTTTGTAAACGTCTCTGCGGCAGCACCACACAAGCTTTATAGACGGCTATTGTTTTCGCCTACAGCTGTCTGCACTTCGTATTTGAAAGCTGTCAAACGCGCCGCCAGGTGTCAGGGATTTCCGTGACTTGATTCGACTGTAAGAGTGTCTTTGTAACAAAGAATAAATATATTAAAACTTCATGCATGATGCGGCATTTTTTCACTAATGTGTGTCTTTATTACGTCTTATCTCTTCATCTACAGGGTGTTCGAAAATTCCCGTTGTAAACTTCTAGGACATGTGGACGGGAATGAGTAGATAGTAATTTGAACTGGAACCCATGTCCGGAAACGTACCGTTTCCGCGCTACAACCATTTGAAAACATGTTGGTAAGCGACCAGTTTTACAAGTAATTGATTAGGCGTGACCCAGTGCATCACTTGTATTATAATTCTACTCATTAATATCCAGAGAAATTGATCGTGTACTTGTTGACGGGTTCTCTTCAACGTGATGCAGTACGGCCTCTTCCAGTCTGGGTATCTGGCGTCTCCTTGGAGCACCACTGTCACGCCTGCTGATGGTGGAGGTACATCCTTATTGAAGCCGTTGCGTAATTGTGGCGAAAAGGGTATGCGATGTAGTCGGACGTTGTAGAGAACGATCTTGATAAAGGCGACGAGCAGCTCTTCCGTTAGCGGGAGCTTACTACGAATTGCTTCCCTGGGGTGTAAACATCACTGCTGACATTTATTGTCAACAACTGAGACATCTTGCACACGCAGTCCAAAAACAACGACCAGGAAGACTGCGTTAAGTGACGCTACTCCACGATAACGCCAACACGCATTCTGCTACACTGACAAAAAACGCTATACAGAAGTTGGGTTTGGAAGTCACCTTATTCACATCATCTTGCACACCAAGATTTTCACCTTTTCCGTTCTCTATCGAACAACCTTCAAGGAACTTCTTTTTCAGATGAAAATGCGCTCTGAACATGGCGCGACAAGTTCTTCCCTCAAAACCACATGATTTCTTCAGCCACGGAGTATAAAAGTTACCCCAGCGTTGGCAGACTGTAGTACGTAGTAAAAAAATATATTATTGACGACCAAGTCTGTGTTATGTGTACGAGTGGCGTTTGAAAAGTCCGTGCAAAGTCCGAGAGATGGCACCACTGGCGCGTATCGAGGTCATGTTTAGTTAGTAGCATCTTCGGAAAGAACGCACACCAAGTTTCAGCCATATTGGTCTATTTCTTTGTGTTTGGCATTCGTGTGAATCAAGGAAGTCGAGTGATTGTCAAAAAATGGACGAAAAAGAATTTCGTGTGGTGATTAAACTTTACTTTATGAAAGGCAAAACGCCTCATGAGACTAAAGAGAAGCTTGATAAACATTACAGTGACTCTGCACCTTCGGTTACAACAGTTTATAAGTCGTTTCAAAATTTTCGGAGTGGCCATATGGGCACAAGTGATGCTGAACGTTCTGTACGCCTTATAGAGGTTAAGACTCCAAATTCATTGATAAAATCCATGATATGGTGATGGATGACAGGAGTGTGGGCATCTCGAATGAACGGGTACATAGTATTTTGCACAAACATTTGGACGCGAGAAAGCTATTCGCAAGATGGGTTCCGCGATTGCTCACACTTGACCAAAAACGGAATCGTGTGAAGTGTTGCAAAGATGGTTTGCAGCTGTTCAGGAAGAATCCGCAGGACTTTAAGCGTCGTTTCGTCACTGTGTATGAAACATGGATACATTACTATACTCCTGAGACCAAAGAACAATCTAAACAATGGGTTACCAAGGGAGAATCTGCACCAAAAAAGCGAAGACCATTCCTTTGGCCGGAAAGATTATGGCGACCGTCTTTTGGGATTCGCAAGGGATAATCCTCATCGACTATCTGGAAAAAGGTAAAACTATTACAGGCGCATATTATTCATCGTTGTTGGACCGTTTGAAAACCGAGCTGCAAGAAAAACGCCTGCGATTGGACCGCAAAAAAGTCCTTTTCCATCACGACAATGCACCAGCACACACCTCAGCAGGTGTGGTCGCAAAATTAATGGAAATAGGATTTCATCTCGTTTCACATCGCCCCTATTCTCCAGACTTGGCTCCCTCAGACTACTATTTGTTCCCCAATTTGAAGAAATGGTTGGCAGGAGAAAGCTTTTATTCATACGAGGAGGTGATTGCAGCAACTAATAGCTATGTTGCAGACTTGGACAACTCCTATTATTCGGAAGGGATGAACAAATTAAAACAGCATTGGACGAAGTGTATAAGTCTAAAAGGAGACTATGTCGAAAAATAAAAAAGGTTTACCTCAAACACGTAAGTAGGTTCTATTTTTGCACGGACTTTTCAAGCGCCTCTCGTATCTGGTTTGTTTACTAAACTTACGGAAAAAGGCTACGGACTTATGCTATAACCCAATCTTATTTCAGATTCCAGTTCCGTGTTTGTAATATTGTTGATAGTAGATAAAAACAATTTAGGAGACTAGACTGGCGCTTCCTTAGATAGATTTGAAGCAACGTAAAGGCTATACTAGGGCTTGCTATCCTGGTGAAGGAACGCGATTTCTCTTTCCCTCTCAGAGAAACTCTTCAGGCCACAATTTTTTTAAAAAAGAAAGAAAGACTGGTAGTTTTTCGGCGTCGTCTAACGAATAAGTACGCAGACGTACTCCTCTTTCTCATTCAGAGGATTCAAATGTTTGTAGTTCTGAGGCAATATTCCACTGAAGCATACCGTGAGCAGAGACATTGGAAGTTAATGAATGTTTTGACAAAGCAATGCGCATCTTTCTACTGACATTATAATCGTATTCAGGCGATCAGCAATCTCCATCTGACATTAAAAATGTACCGAAAAACCTTCGGAAACATTCTGTCGGGAAACTGGTAGAGCGCGAATTAGCAAAGTACTGAGACACAACTTCCTGTTGTCTTTCAAACCCATGTGTACAAGATTAATCGTAATCAAACTGCAGTTTCGAGCCGTAACCGCAACTGTCAATTCTCATTTAAAAAATTAAAAAAAACGTATCGTAGCTCTCCTCTTAGCTCTTCTGCAGTTTAAACATAATGTGTCCCGTTACCCGTATGTAGACCGCACTCAGAAAGTATAGTCTACATCTCTTCCCAACCCGCAACATTTTTGCTGTTATGTGAACCTGTATCTTTTATTTTATTGACTTAACAAATAATTGAAATTTAACAGATAATATTAAATACGTTGTTTGAAGTAGAGGGCAGGTAAACCGTGGCTAGTAAGAGTTCTGCATTTCCTTCCATTAACACTTCGATTAAGACAAGCTGTGATGCTTTTAGTTGTAAGATTTGTGTTAACTACACCCAGCCCAGTCTGACAGTCGTTCTCCCTGGGTTTTTTAACGCCTGAGAACTTAATATCTTTCTCTTCTCGCCCCAGGGCTCGACAGGGATCCCATTTTTTGTTGACCTACAGGAGGTCACTCGGCTCGCGTTTAAAGTTTGCCGCCTTCGTTCCTTCGAGTGAGCACCTCGCGTCCTGGTGGTAATGTGCATACTAAATCGTGTCAGCATGAAAAGAAGACGCATTCTTACAAAAACTAGATTGCAGTTACCCTATCTCAAAGAACATACTAACCATTAAGACGAGTTTCATTGTTCAACTGCTTATTTCCAGGTTAATGCATTCGGTTCCTTACTTCTACCCAGTTAGATTGAGCGTTTCCTGTCTAATGGTTCTAGATGTTTGGGAGATATTCGAGCATAAAATCATTTGGTGTGTCATTTACATCGTTATAGTCTGTAGGTGACGACTGGGCCACTTCCTGCTCGATATCAGAGACGTGCTACATATTAGGTTGGTGCCTAAGTTCGTAGCGTTTTCGTTTTGTATGTTGGTATTCCGGTTGCTAGGGATTTATCTATCGATTATCATTTTTATTGGTAGTTCACTGTTGCAATTTGACTTTAAAAATTGTCATTTGGAAATAGTGAGTGGAGCTGTGGATGCTAGAAAATGTAGTGCCAAGTGAAGAAATCGAAACATTTGAGACATATTCCTCTATTTTTGTTCAAAAGAAGGGTAACAGCAGCGTAGGCAACCAAAAACATTTACGTTGTGTATGTGGATAACGCCATTGCACAGAGCACGGCAATAACATGGTTTTCTCGTTTTAAGGAGGATTATTTTGACATTAGTGACTCTCCACATTCAGGAAGACCTTTGGGTTTGATGAAGATCATTTGAATGAACTAATCCACAATGATCCACGCAAGTGTACTGGAGAACTGAGATCATTCCACCGTCGTGCGACATTTGCATCCAATGAGGAAGGTACAAAACTCGGACGTATAGGTACCACATGCTCTAAGGCAAAATCACGAAAATCAGCGGGCGGTCATATGTGCGTCTCTGCTTGCTCCTCATCAATTGGCTTGTGAACAATCCCGACAGATTTGCAAGCAGTGGACAACCACTGGCATTCAGTTTCCTACAATTTCAATTCATTCATTACCAATGACCGACAAACTTTCAGGAGTTATTCAGGGATATTTTCTGAGTATTTTGGTATAAAGAAATAGTCTCAGATGGCCCTTTACAGAGTAATAACGCAGTTATGAGTAATTCGGTTTTGTTACCATAATTCTCTCTCTCTTTGTGTCTCTCTCTCTCTCTCTCTATCTCTCTCTCTCTCTCTCTGTCTCTCTGACTCTCTCTCTCTCTCTCTCTCTCTCTGTCTCACTCACACACATACACACACACACACACACACACACACACACACACACACACTATTCATTAGTCGATTTGGACTCTTCGTGAACCCATGAACCAAGGAGATACCCCATTTTATTCTGTTCTGCACTTCCTCCAGCAGACTATTAAAGTTACAATCCATTACTTGTGCGATTCTATCGATCCACCTGTCCGCCCCAGTAGCTGAGTGGTCAGCGTGACGGATTGCCGTCCTCTGGGCCCGGGTTCGATTCCCGGCTGGGTCGGAGATTTTCTCCGCTCAGGGACTGGGTGTTGTGTTGTGTTCATCATCATTTCATCCCCATCCGGCGTGCAGGTCGCCCAATGTGGCGCCGAATGTAATAAGACCTGCGATATGGCGGCCGGACCTGCCCCGCGAGGGGCCTCCCGGCCAATGACGCCAAACGCTCATTTCCATTTCCATCGATCCACCTCATCCTTTGTCGTCCTCTTTCCCTTGTGTCAGCATTAACGTCTCTTCCAGCGAGTCATGTCTTCTCATAATGTGTTGAAAGCAGGTAAATTTTTGTTTCAATGTCAGGCCTTGCAAAGAGCGATCTGGTATTATTTGATGTAATACATACCTACTCGTTCTCTTTGTGGTCCATGGAACTCCAAAATGCTTCCTCCAACATCACAATGCAAAGGTCTACATTTGCATCGACATCTATATCGATACTCCGCAGTCTACCTTACGGCACGTGGCGGAGCGTACTCCGTACCAATACTACGAGTAGTCACTTCCTTTCCTGTTCTACTCGCAAACAGAACGGGGGAAAAACGACTATGTATATGCCATCGCATGAGCCCAAATTTCTCATCTTCGTGGTCCTTACGCGCAATGGATTTTGGAGGCAATAGAATCATTCTGCAGTCAGCGTCAAATCCCGGTTCTGTAAATTTTCTCAGTAACTTTCCTCGAAAAGAACGTAGCCTTCCCTCCAGGGACTGCCATTTGAGTTCCCGTAGCCATCCCCATAACACTTGTATGTTATTCGAACCTACCTGTAACAAATGTAGCAGCCCGCCTCTGAAGTGCTTCGATGTCTATTCTTACGCTTCTCAGCCTTTTTTATGGACCCAGTGTCACATTTGTACTTCACAACTGGAAAGTTCATAGCCCTTACAATACGGACCTTTGTTGTTCAAGTTATGTTGCTACTCCTTGAAACATTGTCAAGGATGGACATTACCTTTCTGCCAGGCTTCTCTCGATTTCGTGGCCGCAGTCACCATCAGCGGAAAATCTGGGAACCGAGATAACTGAACACAGCAACTACGTCCAGTATTTCTTCTCTTATGTGCCATGAAGTGATAGGTGCGGTTGCTATAATTTTCATTTTCTTGGCGTTCAGCACTAGATCAGAGAAGAGAATCTGCAACAAAACCATTAAACGAGAGAGCGAATACAATATTTGTGGGTCATGGAAGTGGCTTCCGGCATTCTACGGAGAAATTCAAGGAGTTTTTTACGTTCCAATGGGTGTTACTAGCGTCAGAGATGTCGACACGATCTCTGGCAGCATAACATAACGACGACGTAGATCGACTTAACACAGGGCGATTATTAGGCTATCACTACGCATCCATGACATATAAACAAAGGAAGCTTACTATCTGACTAACCTTCGTAGCTACATTCTCCTGACAGTCCCGAACAAACGAGAATCAGTATTTAAAACGACGTCGGATGCCGCTTATGGCTGTACAAGTTTTTATTCAATTTCGGCGTAATGACATTGTCAGGCATAAATATTCGATGCCATGTCACGGCACAGATATAAGTAACTATATCCTTGTACGATTATTCCCTTTATGGCCTGTTAACAAACCTTAGAGTAAGACTTACATGCTTGAATCCGTAGCATAGAGATATACCGCAATAGTCCAGAAATATCTGGACACACGTAAGTAATTACAAATTATCACTTTTTTCCTTCTTCTCCTTCAATTGTTTTTAACATTTAACCCTTTCTCATTGATATATCACACACCAGAAAGTAACAGGAAACAAAACACTCCACAACACATATCACATTTACGTCTTCAGTAAGGAAATCTGAAATAATTGTGAACTGAGTAATTTCTTGGATAACCTTGTGTAGGATTCACATTACAGTTCTTTTAACGAAGAATGCATATTTCTCTTAACTATTGTTAATTTGTTGCAGTTTCTGGTGTTGCATAATCGAGTATAACAAGAATTCTTCTTCAGTCCGGTCCCTTTTTCAGAATATGTAAAATATCGTATGTCCTTTTAACCAGTGGACACCAATTTTCTTCATTTTGGGGTAAGATTTTTCATCTGGATATAGAAGGGTGTTATCATGTTGGGTGGTGTGCTTCAGGTACTGGCTGATTTTTCCTAGTGGAGAGACGTATGTTGTTTGCATTGGTACAAATAAACTGATGGCCTTCAATGTCAATGTTCGGAATTCTGAGAAGAACAGCGGTAAGCTGTAGGGAGAGGCGAATAACATACAAAATGTACAAGAACCAAGAGGGAACAATAAAAGTGGAAGACCGAGAACGAAGTGCTCGGATTAAAAAGGGTGTAAGACTGGTATGTAGTCTTTCGCCTCTACTGTTCAATCTAAACATCGAAGAAGCAATGAGGGAAATAAAAGAAAGGTGTCATTAAAATTTAAGGTGAAAAAAATATCAATGAAAAGATTCGCTGATGACATTGCTATCCTAGGTGAAAGTGAAGGAAAATTACAGAATGTGGTGAACAGAATGAACAGTGTAATGTGGATTGAGAGCAAATCGAACAAAGACGAAAGTAATGCGTAGTAGCAGAAACGAAAAGAGCGAGAAAGTTAACATTACAATTGGTGATCAAGAAGTAGGCTACGTTAAGGCATTCTGCTACCTAGGCAGCAAAATAATCCATAATGGACGGAGCAAGGAGGGCGTAAGAAGCAGACTAGCACTGGCCAAAAACGGCGTTCCTGGCCGAGAGAAATCTGCATCACACATATTTCTTGACCTGAGGAAGAAACTTCCGAGAATGTATGTTTCGATCACAGCATTGTACTGTAGTGAGACATGGAATGAGGGGAAACCAGAATACAAGAGATTCGAAGCCTTTGAGGTGTGGTGCTACAGAAGAATGCTGAAAATTAGGTGGACTGATAAGGTAAGGAATGTGGAGGTTCTGGACAAAATCGGCGCAGTCAGGAACGTGTGGAAAACACTGACAAGAAGGGACAGGATGATAGGGCACCTGTTAAGGTGTCAGGGAATCACTTACATGATACTAGATGGAGTTGTAGATGGTAAAAACTGCAGAGGAAGACAGAGATTGGAATACATCCAGCAGATAATTGAGGACGTGGGGTGCAATTGCTACTCTGAGATGAAAAGGTTGGCATAGGACAGGAATTCGTGAGGGGCCACTCCAAACCAGTGAAAAGAATGATGACTCAAAAAGAAAAAACTAGAATGTCACGAGAGGTGGTCTCTCCGTTATGAAAATTGGTGGGGAATATTGCGTTGTGAGCATAGAAGTAGTAACAGCAGAATTATTGGTCGATCAAGAGAGCTCAGTGACGTCGAACGTGGAGTAGTCATTGGATGTCACATGAGTAACATATCAATCAGGGACATTTTAAGCCTTCCAAAGCTGACCCAATCGATTGATGGTGACGTCATATTGATGTGGAAACGCGAAGGAAAAACCACAGCTAAACCGAGAGCAGACATAACTCATGTACAGACCGACACAAGCCGTCGGGCATTGAGATTGCTGGTTGTAAAAGATGGCATGAATTCAATGGAAGGAATCACTCGTGAGTTCCAATACACTACCATCAGTCCAGCCAGCACAATAACTGTGCGTGGGGAATTAATAAGAATGGGGTGCAGTGGTCTAGCAGCCCCTCCAGTGTCGCAAATTTCTGCAGTCAGTGGTAAGCCATGTTTGTGGTGGCGTAAAGAGCGAGGCCACTGGACAGTGGATGTCTGAAAACTAGTGGTTGGCA
Source organism: Schistocerca serialis cubense (assembly GCF_023864345.2). Taxonomy (NCBI): domain Eukaryota; kingdom Metazoa; phylum Arthropoda; class Insecta; order Orthoptera; family Acrididae; genus Schistocerca; species Schistocerca serialis. Next base: position 153,286,645 of record NC_064638.1, on the reverse strand, counting down.
GTGATGGATCACGCTACACCCCGTGGGGATTTGGGTTTGCCGAATGGCTGGAGAACATTACCTGCTATCAGTGAAGTATGGTGTTGCGGTATGGGGGTGTTTTTCGTGGTTGAGGCGTTGTCTCCTTATTGCGCTTAAGAAAACGTCGAATGCGGACAGATACGAACACATTTTACAGCATTGACTACTGTGTACCGTAAAGGAACAGTTCTGAGACAATTGTTGAATCAGCATGGCATTACATCCTGCCATAAAATGGAATCTGTGAGTCAGTGGTTTGTGGACAATAATAGTCCTGAAGTCAACTGAGCAGCCCAGAGTCCCGATCTGAATCCAGTGAGACAGCTTTGGGATGAGTTAGAATTTTTACTCCGCTCTCGACCCTAGCGTTCAATCTCTCTACCTTCTCTCGTTTCGGCTCTTGAGTAAAAATGGGCTGCCATTGCTACATAGAAATTCACACCACAAAGTGTCCCCAGCAGAGTTCAAGCGGTCATAACGTCCACTAAGAGGTGGATCCCATATTAATGTCCACTAACAGGTGTCCGGATACTTTAGCAAATATACTGTAGTTACATATAACGCTACAGATTCAAACTGCAGTAGTATTGTACGTAACTACATGCCTATGACTTGTTAACTGGCTCTAAAGTGGAATAAACCCTACAAGAATATTATTACTTATATCTGTGCCGTGACATGGAATATAAATGCTTGACACTGGCGTAATGCCACAGTTACCATAGTAGAATAAAAGCTTCAACACTCTTAAGGGGAAAAAGACACCTTTTAAACATACGGGTTGTGTTGGGAGGTTAAGAGTCAGAATGGCTAAAAGTGTTTTTGACAAAGGAACACACTATGTGAAAGACACACAACACTACTGATTATACTAGAAGTTACCACAACGAGAACATCATCAGAATTCACAGCTCAATTTTTACGTGCTTATTGGAAGACAAACGGTAAAGTGATAGAAGCAGACTAAAACTTGTGCAATAGATTCTTTTAACACAAGCTCCGATCTGGGCACCAGCACAAGTGGTGAGAACTATATTTTGATCCTTCTCTGGTCATCTGTACAGTCGTGTTCTTTTGCACAATGTTGAGACACACGCTCTCGTTTGCCTGTGCTGGTACATCGGAATATGTGTGAGAGGCTTTATAGCTTACATTTACTAACGTACCAAAAACCAGTTTTCATTAATACTGACGCCATCCTCGTGCTAGGACGTGAGACTTTCTTCTTGCGCACGCATACTTCTACACTGCCAGAAAAATATGCGACACCCTAAAGGAGAAGGTCGTTTTATTGACAAGTGAGGTGACTGCAGCGCGTCATTGTAGGAGTATACGATAACAAATTCAGACCACATGAAATATGTCACAGTAAAAGGCGGCCAAACTGTCGCATCAACACACAATGTAATTCTGTCTGGCGCCAACGAAGGCTGGTAGTCTTGCGTAGAAACGATCATAAACGTGCCAAGTGGCATAGTGCAACAGATTGTCCCAAGCACATTGCGCCTTTTGTTGCAATTCGGCAATGGCTCTTTCAAGGCCTGGAGAATGAGTATGTTCCCATTTCATCATGTCCCATAAATGACCAATTGGTGAGAGATCTGGCGATCTTGGTGGCCAGGACAGTTGTTGTACATCACGAACAGCACTTTGCGTCGCAGCAGCCGTATGTGGACGTGCATTGTCCTCCTGAAAAATCGCATCACCTCCCTATCGAAGAAATGGCAGCAGCACGGGGATAACAGCCTATGCGAAGCAGCAGGCACTGGTTACTTTAAGCTGCAGAACCACCAAGTATGAGCGCGAATGGTAATTGATGCCCTCCCCCTCGCCATTAATCCTTGGAGCGAAGGCACCCTGTAATAGGCAGCTTACCGGGTCTACACGATACAGGTGTACGGCCATCAATTACTTACAGAAAGAACTTATTCTCGCCGCTGAAGACAACATAGCGCCATTTCAATATCTAGGCAACTGCAGAATGAAATTTTCACTCTGCAGCGGAGTGTGCGCTGATATGAAACTTCCTAGCAGGATAAAACTGTGTGCCGGACCGAGACTCGAAATCGAGACCTTTGCCTTTCGCGGGAAAGTGCTCTACCATCTGAGCAATCCTAGCACGACTCACGCCCCGTCCTCACAGCTTTAATCCCGCTAGTACCTCATCTCCTACCTTCCAAACTTCACAGAAGCTCTCCTGTGAACCTTGCAGAACTAGCACCCCTGGAAGAAAGGAGAGCTTCTGTGAAGTTTGGAAGGTAGGAGACGAGGTACTGGCTGGTTAAAGCTGTGAGGACGGGGCGTGTGTCATACTTGGGTAACACATATGGTAGAGCACTTGCCCGCGAAAGGCAAACGTCCCGAGTTCGGGTCCCGGTCCGGCACACAGTTTTAATCTGCCAGGAAGTTTCATCTAGGCAACTGATTCACGACACCGGAGTAGCCGTTCTTGGCGGTGTCGAGATGTGTGTCGTAGCCCGACCAGAGGCACACATGATTTTAATCCCATTGCAAGCGGACGGTTCCCAATGGTATATGATGCCACAGCAGGTACAACATGTGCCTGGATTTCGTCCCTGGATATTCTTCAGTCGGGCACCGCTGCTCGCAGAATGCATCGATATTGACGTGTGTTTGTACTACGCAGACGTCCAGAATCTTGTTTATCTGGTTTACAGATGTGGGAATGTTCCACAAACTACTGTTGAAAGCAGCGACAGACCATGGATACATTCTGTCCAACGTGGCCAGCTATCCGACTTTATGTCCATTAAGCTTCCCGCAGGCCAGCAATACGACCTCCCTGAAAATACTGAAGCTGATAAACGTGCTCGTCGGTGAGGTGTGGTTGCACCCTAGTTAGACACATGTTCCATGGATCATTTTACTCGATAGATCGTAATGATGTTGGACGAGTCATTTTACATTCACATCGCAAATTAATTTGTACACACACTTACATTCTGAACATTTCCAAGTTTTTATATTTTTATTTTTTCATTACAAATATATATATATATATATATATATATATATATATATATATATATATATATATACAGAGTTAGTAATTCCTATCCACTACCTATTACACATTACAGTAATAGAAATTCTTCTATGGAATAGAAGGAGTTGTTAAGGAGAAACTTGCTCAGTTTGTGTTCAAAATTTACTTTCGCGTCAGTCAGACATTTCATACACTTTGTAAGTGATCAAAAATTTTTGTTGCAACAGAGTGAACCCCTTTTTGTGCTAAAGACAACCTTAACGTGGAGTAGTGAATGTTATGTTTCCTTCTGGTGTTGTAATTATGTACATCATTGTTCTTTTTGAACTGTAGTGGATTGTTTCCAACAATCTTCATGAGGGAACGAATGTATTGTGAAGCAGTAGTCAGACTGCCCAACTCCTTAATCATATGTCTACAAGATGGTCGTGGAGGAGGGCCACATATTATTCTTACAGCAAATTTTCTGCGCAATGAAAACCTTCACAATATTATTCGATATGACATTATTGAATGAAAATATGGAAAATGTGTCAACTTACTGAATTTTCTCTTCGCAAGATTTGCAAACGATTCTAAGCGCAATTGTGACTGAACCAAATTCCTTTAGCGATTCCAAAATGTGTTTTTTCCCATTTAAATTCTCATTAATATGGACCGCTAAGAATTGTGAAGTTTCAACCATATTTATTATTTCCTCACCATGTGTTACACTTACATTGGTGTAGTACCCCTAGATGTGCAGAACTGAATATGGTGTGTCTTTTTAAAATTGAGGATGAGGTCATTCGCAGCAAACTAGTCAATGATACTTTTAAGAACGTTATTTACATTTTCTTCTATTTCTGTACGTGCGCTTGGATTGATTACAATGCTAATGTCATCTGCAAAAAGAACTAATTCTGCTTGTTATAATATATTAAACGGAAGATCGTTTGCATATATGAAGAAAAGAAGTGAAGCTAAGACTGAACCTTGGCAAAACCCACACATGATTTCTCCCCAGTCAGAATTATGCCACTGGGCTATATTTCTAGAATTAGTGAGAATGAATTACTAGAATGAATGTTACAAACACTTTTCACCTCTAAACTCAGCACAGCTGCTGTTTACAAAAACAGAAGATGGACAGACAGGGCTTCTGAGTGGTATCTGATTGCCGATGACCATGACAAGTGAATTACTAACACTACAATCCCACAGTATGCACATACTGTATAATACCCTGGTGCTCTGAACACAGTCCTTGAGAGTGTTATATTTTTTCTTGACAGAGTCTTTATTATTCTAGGCAGCTGTTTATAAGTGTGAAATATGTACAGTGGTACTCTGCAGAACACTGTGAGGTGCCTGGCAGAGGGTATTTCCCGTTGTACCAGTTTTAAGGCTCGTTCCCGTCCCATTCACGTTTGGAGTGTATGAATGGCTGCTTAAACGGCTTTTTGCTCGCTGCAGCTAGTCTAGTCTGCCCTTCACGATCCCGACGGCAATGATACATAAAGAGTTGTAGAATATTCCTGTAATTTCCACTTCACGCTTGTTCTTGAAACATTGTAATTAGGCTTTCCCGGGATAGTTGGCAACTGTCTTAAAGCATTTACCAGTTCAGCTTTACAGCATTACCGTAACGCTCTCCAATAGGTCAAAAAACTTGCATCCATTCGCGTTGCTCTTATTTGCATACATTCAAGGTTCCTTTTTAGTCCTATTTAGTAGGGTCCTACGTAGTTGAGCAACAGTCTAAGATGGATGACAGATTCTACACAGATTAAGCGAAAGAACTTGCTCCCATTCTAGCAGCAGCTTATCGTACATCGCTGGAGCAAGGAAGGGTACCTAGTGACTGGAAAAAAGCTCAGGTCATTCCCGTTTTCAAGAAAGGTCGTAAGACAGATGCACATAATTATAGGTCTATATCGTTGACGTCAGACTGTTGTAGAATTATAGGACATGTCTTATGCTCAAGAATTACGACGTTTTTGAAGAACGAAAATCTCTCTATAAAAATTAACACGTATTCCGCAAACAGAGATCTTGCGAAGCTCAGCTCTCTCTGTTCCTTCATGTGATCCGTAGCGCTTAGATTGATGCCACTTTCTTTGACTTCAGGAAGGCATTTGACACTGTCCCGCACTGCCGATTAGAGAAAAAATACGAGCTTACCGAGTATTGGACCAGATTTGCGACTGGGTGCAACACTTTCTTGCAGACAGAAGTCCACATGTCGTTCTTAACGGAACAAAATCGACAGATGTAAAGGTAATTTCCGAACTACCCCAAGAAAGTGTGACAGGACCATTACTGTTTACAATGTTTATAAACGACCTGGTAGAAAGCGTCGGAAGGTTGTTCGCGGATGATACGGTTGTCTATAGAACTATAAGAAAATAGCGATGTCAGAAGGCAGAATGACCTGCAGAGCACTGATGAATAGTACAGGCTCTGGCAGTTGATCCGGAACTCAAACAAACGAAATATATACTGTATACACAGGAAAACAAATCCACTACCGTAAAACTTCGCTATCGATTCCAAATTGCTGGATACAGTACCTAGTGTAAAATATCCATGATAACTACCTTGAGCGACCTTAAGTTGAATCACCACATAAAACAAATAGTAGGAGGAGCAGATGCCAGAGTGAGATTCATAGGCATAATCTTAAGGAAATGTAGCTCGTCGACAAAGGAAATGGCTTACAAGGCGCTTGTGCGACCGATTCTTGAGTATTGGTAATCAGTCTGGGATTCTTACCAGGTAGGACTGATAGAACAGATATAGAAGGTCCAGCAAAGAGGGGTGCTTTTGCAACGGGATGGTTTAGTCGGCGTGAGAGCGTTACGGAGATGCTCAACAAACTCCAGTGGTAGATGTTACAAGAGAGCCATTGTGTATCACGGAGACATTTGCTATTGAAATTTCGAGTGAATACTTTGGAGAAAGAGTAGGACAACGTATTACTTCCTCCCACACATATCTCGCAAAATGACGGCGACAAGAAAATTCGAAAAATTAGAGCCAATACAGAAGTTTACCGACAATCATTCTCCCTAAGCGCAATTCGTGAATGAAGCAGGGAAGGGGGGGGATCAGTTAGTTGTACATGAAGTACCCTCCGCCACCCTAGATGGCTTTGTAAGCAATTTCCTTTGTGGCCTGATTGCATTTTCCTAGTATCCTAGCAATAAACTGAAGTCTGCCATCTGTTTCACCTACGAGTGAACCTGTGCGATCGTTCCATTACATATACGCAGAAATTGTTACGGCCAGGTCCTTGTATAAGCTGACTGACTCCGACTGTCACTCATCGATGTTGTAATAAAAAATTACTAAGTTCTTCTTTTTTCGTTTTGTGAAGTGTATAATTTTACATTTCTGTTCTTTTAAAGCAAGCTGCCATTTTTTGCTCCATTTTGAAATCTTATCAAGATGTGGCTGAATATTTATGCAGCTTTTTCAGACAGTACTTCATTACAGACTACTTCATCATTTGCAAAAGGTCTAACATTACTATTAATATTGTCTGCAAGGTCATTAATATACAACATGAACAGCAACTGCCCCAACAGAGTCCCTGGGGCACGCATCTGGTTACTTCTACATCTGTTGATGACTTTCACATCGAAATCACATGTTGCGTCCACCTTAAAAAGAAATATTCAGCCTAGTCACAAATTTCACTTGATGCCTCATATGACCATACTTTAGATAATAAGCGTATGTGTCGTACTAACGAAAACGTTTTTCTGAAAGTCGAGAAATACAGTATCCATCCGACTGTCATAACCCAGAGGCGTTCTGGACGAGGTAAGCGCAGCGTTCTTTGGATTTCGCATGACTCACGTTTCCGGAATCCATGCTGGTTGGCATTCAGTTTAAGATACCTCACTGTGTTTGAGCCAGACGTATAACAGACAGATGTCAAATATACGAGTCGGTTTCGTAATTCACTTCTGCTGTTCTTCGAGTATGTGTTTGTGTATGTGAGATGAGTATTCTGACTTCATCTCAGACCAGTACTTGCCCTTACACTTCTACCATCTGTTCTCAGATTTTTGTTGGATGTATTCCAATCTCTGTCTTAACCTACAGTTTTTACCCTCTACACCTTCCTCTAGTACCATAGAAATTATTCCCTGATATCTCAATTGACGTCCTATCATCTTGTCCATTCTTCTTGTTAGTGATTTCCATATATTTCTTCCCTCACTGACACTACAGAGAGCTTCCTCATTCCTTTTGGTATCAATCCACCTATTTTTCAATATTCATTTGTAGCACCTCACCTCAAATGTTTCGATTCTCTTCTGTTCCGATTTTCCCGATGTCCATGTTTGGCTCCCATACAATGCTGTGCTCTAAACGTACAATTCTCAGAAATTTCTTCCTGAAATTAAGGCCTGTGTTTGATACTAGTAGACTTCTCATGACCAAGAATGCCCTGTTTACTTGTGCTGCTCTGCTTTTTAACCCTCTTGCTTCGTCCGTTATTTGTTACTTTGCTTCCAAGGCAGAGGAATTCCTTAACTTCGCCTACTTCGTGGTACCCAATTTTTATGTTAAGTTTATCTGTAGTCGTATTTCTGCCACTCCTCAATACTTTCGTCTTTTTCGATTTATTCTTAATCCATATTCCGTACGCATCACATTGTTCATTCCATTCAGCATGCCCTCACGCAATCTTATCGTTGATATCCTTTCACACTGAATTCTAATCCTAACCTTGAAGCTTTCTTTTATTTGCATCATTGCTTCTTTCATATATAGATTGAACAGTGGGGGCGAAATACTACATCAGTGTCTTACACCCTTCTGCTATCGTTTCTGTAGACCTGTGTTTTCTTCCAACTACTGAGGACCGTATTTTGCACGAGGGATCTATGGTCCACTCAGGTGACAAACGCAATATGTTACCTCCTAATCTCGTGTCGGACCTCCCGTTCCCCGGCGTATTACGGCAGCTCAACGTGGCACGGATTTAAAAAGTCTCTGTAAGTACATTGCAGAAATATTGAGCCATGCTGTCTCTATATCCTTCCATAATTGCAGAATTTTTGTCGCTGCAGGACTTTGTACACGAACTGACCTCTCCGCTATGTTCCATTAATGTTCGATGCCATTCATGTCTGGCGGGCTAAGTATTCACTCGAATTGTCCAGAATATTCTTCAAACCAATCGCGAACAATTGTGACCCAGTGACACGGCGCATACTCATCCAGAAAAATTCCGTCCTTGTTAGGGAACTCCATGAATGTCTCCAAAGAGCCGAACATAAACATTTCTAGCCAAAGACCGGTTCGCCAGAGGCCGTGGTCTATTCCATGTAAACACAACCCACGCCATATTGAATCCATCACCAGCTTCCACAGTGCCTTATTGACAACCTCGGCCTGTGGCTTCGTGGCGCCTGCGTCACACTCGAACCCTGTCATCGTTGCAATCGTGATTCATCTCAGCAAGTCTCGGTTTTGCAGTCGTCTGTGACCGAACTGATGTAGTCACGAGCCCGGAAGAGGCTCTGAAGACGATGACGTACTGTCAGCAAAGACACTCGCGTCGGTCGTCTGCGGCCATAGCCCACTAACGGTAAATATCGCCGCACCGTCGCAAAAGATACGTTCGTCATACGTCGCACATTGATTTCTGCAGTTATTTCACGCTGTGTTGCTTGTCTGTTAGCACTGACAACTCTCCGCAAACGACGCTGCTCTCGGTCGTTACGTGAAGGGCGTCGGCCACTCTGATGTCCATGGTGAGAGGTGACGACTAATATTTGGTACACTCAGCACACTCTTGACACGTGGATCTCGGAATATTGAATTCTCTAAGTATTCCCGAAATGGAATGTCCCATGCATTTACCTCCAACTACACTACTGACCATTAAAATTGCTACACCAAGAAGAAATACAGATGACAAATGGGTAACCATTGGACAAATGTATTAAATTAGAACTGACATGTGATTACATTTTCACGCAATTTCGGTGCATAGATCCTGAGAAATCAGTACCCAGAACAACCACCTCTGGCCGTAATAATGGCCTTGATACGCCTGGGCACTGAGTCAAACAGAGCTTGGATGGCGTGTACAGGTACAGCTGCACATGCAGCTTCAACACGATACCACAGTTCATCATGAGTGGTGACTGGCGTATTGTGACGAGCCACTTGCTCGGCCACCATTGACCAGACGTTTTCAATTGGTGAGAGATCTGGAGAATGTGCTGGGTAGGGCAGCAGTCGAACATTTTCTGTATCCAGAAAGGCCCGTGCAGGACTTCCAACATGCGGTCGTGCATTATCCTGCTGAAATGTAGGGTTTCGCAGGGATCAAATGAAGGGTAGAGCCACGGGTCGTAACACATCTGAAATGTAACGTCCACTGTTCAAAGTGCCGTCAATGAGAACAAGAGGTGACCGAGACGTGTAACCAATGGCACCCCATACCATCACGCTGGGTGATACGCCAGTATGGCGATGACGAATACACGCTTCCAATGTGCGTTCACCGCGATGTCGCCAAACACGGATGCGACCATCATGAAGCTGTAAACAGAACCTGGATTCATCCGAAAAAATGACGTTTTACCTTTCGTGCATGCAGGGTCATCGTTGAGTACACCATCACAGGCGTTCCGGTCTGTGATGCAGCGTCAAGGGTAACCGCAGCCATGGTCTCCGAGCTGATAGTCCATGCTGCTGCAAACGTCGTGGAACTTTTCGTGCAGATGGTTGTTGTCTTGCAAACGTCCCCATCTGTTGATTCATGCATTGAGACGTATCTGCACGATCCGTTACAGCCATGCGGATAAGATGCCTGTCATCTCGACTGCTAGTGATACCAGGCCGTTGGGATCCAGCACGGCGTTCCGTATTACCCTCCTGAACCCATGATTCCGTATTCTGCTAACAGTCATTGGATCTCGACCAACGCGAGCAGCAATGGCGCAATACGATAAACCGCAATCGCGATAGGCTACAATCCGATCTTTATCAAAGTCGGAAACGTGATGGTGCGCATTTCTCCTCCTTACACGAGGCATCACAACAACGTTTCACCAGGCAACGCCGGTCAACTGCTGTTTGTGTATGAGAAATCGGTTGGAAACTTTCCTCATGTCAGCACGTTGTAGGTGTCGCCACCGGCGCCAACCTTGTGTGAATGCTCTGAAAAGCTAATCATTTGCATATCACAGCATCTTCTTCCTGTAGATTAAATTTCGCGTCTGTAGCACGTCATCTTTGTGGTGTAGCAATTTTAATGGCAAGTAGTGTACCATTCTGCATTCAAAGGCTGTTAATTCCTGTCGTGGTGAGGCCATAATCAAGTGAGAGACTTTTCGCATGAACCACCTGAGTAGAAATGACAGTTCCGCCAACACACTGCCTCTTTATACTTTGTGTACGCGATACTACCGCCATGTATATACGGGCATATCTCTATCCCACGACTTTTTCTCAGCTCAGTGTCTTTTATGGTCACAACACTGAATGTCCGACAGCTCGCATACTTACGGGCACGTGCCTCCTTCGGAAGTGTGACGGTAGTTCTCTCGTGTGGAGACGGTGAACCGTGAACGCCGAAAGGTGGTCACACGAGGTGTTCTGTGGCGCAGCCCTTAACAGCCGCAAGGCGCGAGAGCCACGCCGAGTCGTCCTCGGTGGCGGTCTCTTCCGCGAGAGGTCGCAGCCGGCCTCATTAGCGACTCCCGGGCTCTGCTGGAGTGGCGCCCGCAGCACGTGTGGACTCTTCGCCTCCCTCCGCGCCTGCCGCTTCCTTAACGAACGGCCACGCTGGGACTCTGTGGTCAACTGTCTTCAAAAGCAACTACAAGGGGCTTTGTTTTACTGTCTAAATTAACCGCATACAGGTGACACTTCATAAATAACGCACAGGTTGGTATTACTGTGGATTGTTTGATGCAGTAACAATTAAAATTACGTCAGATGTAGTTGGGAGCTTAGGAAGAAGCGCGTGTTTTTATTTTTACGCTGTGTACTCTAACATTAAACTGGCGTGAGATAGAAACGGACCCTGCAGGCCTCTCAGGTACTACGAGGTGCATTCAAGTTCTAAGGCCTCCGATTTTTTTTCTAATTTACTCACCCGAAATCGATGAAACTGGCGTTACTTCTCGACGTAATCGCCCTGCAGACGTACACATTTTTCACAACGCTGACGCCATGATTCCATGGCAGCGGCGAAGGCATCTTTAGGAGTCTGTTTTGACCACTGGAAAATCGCTGAGGCAATAGCAGCAAGGCTGGTGAATGTGCGGCCATGGAGAGTGTCTTTCATTGTTGGAAAAAGCCAAAAGTCACTAGGAGCCAGGTCAGGTGAGTAGGGAGCATGAGGAATCACTTCAAAGTTGTTATCACGAAGAAACGGTTGCGTAACGTTAGCTCGATGTGCGGGTGCGTTGTCTTGGTGAAACAGCACACGTGCAGCCCTTCCCGGACGTTTTTGTTGCAGTGCAGGAAGGAATTTGTTCTTCAAAACATTTTCGTAGGATGCACCTGTTACTGTAGTGCCCTTTGGAATGCAATGGGTAAGGATTACGCCCTCGCTGTCCCAGAACATGGACACCATCATTTTTTCAGCACTGGCGGTTACCCGAAATTTTTTTGGTGGCGGTGAATCTGTGTGCTTCCATTGAGCTGACTGGCGCTTTGTCTGTGGATTGAAAAATGGCATCCACGTCTCATCCATTGTCACAACCGACGAAAAGAAAGTCCCATTCATGCTGTCGTTGCGCGTCAACATTGCTCGGCAACATGCCACACGGGCATCCGTGTGGTCGTCCGTCAGCATTCGTGGCACCCACCTGGATGACACTTTTCGCACTTTCAGGTCGTCATGCAGGATTGTGTGCACAGAACCCACAGAAATGCCAACTCTGGAGGCGATCTGTTCAACAGTCATTCGGCGATCCTCCAAAACAATTCTCTCCACTTTCTCGATCATGTCGTCAGACCGGCTTGTGCGAGCCCGAGGTTGTTTCGGTTTTTTGTCATACGATGTTCTGCCTTCATTAAACTGTCGCACCCATGAACGCACTTTCGACACATCCATAACTCCATCACCACATGTCTCCTTCAACTGTCGATGAATTTCAATTGGTTTCACACCACGCAAATTCAGAAAACGAATGATTGCACGCTGTTCAAGTAAGGAAAACGTCGCCATTTTAAGTGTTTAAAACAGTTCTCATTCTCGCCGCTGGCGGTAAAATTCCATCTGCCATACGGTGCTGCCATCTCTGGGACGTATTGACAATGAACGCGGCCTCATTTTAAAACAATGCGCATGTTTCTATCTCTTTCCAGTCTGCAGAAAAAAAATCGGAGGCCTTAGAACTTGAATGCACCTCGTATGACTGTTGAAGACCGGAGGTCGTACATCAAGATCGAAACTTTACGCGGCAAAATCTGACAGAAATCGACAGTGCGTTAAGTGAAGTTTGTGGTGAGTTTACAGTGGTAGAACAGTTTCACGTTGGATTAATAGTCCTCAAGGTGGTCGTTTGAGCGTAGATGATAATCCGAGACCCGCAGGGCCAGAAACGTCAACAGACGAACGAAGTGTGGCAGGTGCTCTTGAAGAAGATCGCACCATCAGTATTCCATATTCAGACAAATGATTTGAAAAGAGAAACATTTCTACGAGATGGATCCCACGCTGTTTGACTGCTGAAGAGAAGCAGAAACTCCAGAACATTGCATCCCTGTTCAGACAACGATTCGACCGTGAAGGTCAAGACTTCTTGTGTCGAGTTGTCGCTATTGATGAAATGTGGATTAGAAACTTTCAACCGGAGTTGAAATAACAGTCCAATGAGTGAAGAGCTTCAGATTCTCCACGTCCAAAGAAAAATTTCGACGCGCTCATTCAAAGCTCAAGTAAATGATGATTTTTGCTTATGATCATCAAGGCATCATCATTACAGATAGAGTCCCATATGGAACAAGGCTCACAGCAGTGTATTACCGTAAGTTCATCCAAAACCTGTGCAGAAAAATCCACAAAACCCGACCTCATCTGCTCGAGGCTGTGCCACTCATTCCCCACGACAATGCTCGCCCGCATATCAGAAATGTTGTAGCAAATAAACTGCCCGAATGCGGATGGAAAGAGTTGCCGCATCCTCCCTACAGCCAGCCCATGAGTCCACTAGACTTCGACTTGTCCCTGAAGTTGAAATAACCTATGCGTGGACGTCAGTTATCTTTCTCTGGAAGAGTTTTCTATCACCGTTACCTGAGCAATTCGACAGATGAACAGAAATGTTGTCCTGGGTGGAATAATAGAGCTTCTGAGACGTTGAGATTCAGTCATGGAGAAGAAGGGAGGTTATACTGAAGGACTGTAAATAGAATTTGAAAAAAAAAGTTAAACGTGTAAGTAAAAAACTTAGTGTGCATTATTTATGAAATGCCCCTCAAATACGTGTGTTCCTTGACGTTCGGAAGGCACTCTATCTTATAAAAAAAAGCATCTGGAAAAGACGTCAGTCAAGATAAAAACTCCCAACATCATTGAGAGGCTGCGTTGCACAATCTGAGGGTTTTTAACGGAGACTTTGCGTACTTTTTTGGGGTGCGGGGAGGAGAAGGCGGCTCGTAATTTTTAATGGAGACTTTTCGTGCGTCGGCTCTTCGGCACTTGCACTTTTTTTTTCCGTGGAGTACGGTATTGTTCTTGAGTGTGGAGTAATGTCAGACATTCCAGCCTCATCGATGCGCAACTCAGCAACACGATGCGCATGATTACTGGTACAGTCAGATCAACTGTCTACTGGTTTCCGTTGATAAGCAATGTCTATCCAGCGCAGATCCGCAGAACTGAAACCCTGCTTAGAGATTACCACAGTATATACGGTGGCGCAGCTAAAAACAGCCCGCCTCCCTTTTGCATGCGAACGCAATATTTCAAGTTCTGAAATGAAATAAACGCCTACAACAATGAAGTTTTATGCAATAATCGATTGTTAGCGTTCTTCTGTCAGCATTGCACTTTATTTCATCAGTGAAATTTGCGGCCTGTAAAATTACTTTCTCGATAGAAGAAAGAATTGAAATTGAGGAAGCATGTGCGAAAACGGGTTCGATTAAGGAAACTCGCGAAATTTTCGAGGTTTTCCAGAGAGAGGACTATAAGCAAAGAGAGCATATACAGAGTCTGCATAAAAACAGGGGCGTCTACAGATCTGTGCAAAATGTAAAACGACAAGGAATTCCTTCAGTTCACACACCAGATGTTACTGTAGACATTCGCCGCAGAATTATTTAGAGCCGAAAGAAGGCTACACGTAAATTGGTTCAAAAGGCGCTTATAAGTAGAAGGAGTTGCCACCGGGTATTGAAAAGTCTTCATTTGAAGCCATATCGTATGACGGTGGTGAAGCAGTTACGGGAGGATGACAGTCAGAAACGTGTAGATAACTGCACGTAGCTTTTGAATAACATCAACGATGCTTTGTTAGAGCTTTTCCATTACAGTACGAGTGATGAAGTATGGTTTCATCTTTGCGGTCATGTGAATTCACAGAACACGAGGTACTGGGCAACGGAGAACCCTAACATTGCGTGTCAGCAACCAATCCACGGCGAAAAACTCGTCGTTGGTTGCGGTGTAACAGGAACGCGCATCATTGGACCGATATTTTTTGACGTTACCCCCAACACGGTTACATATATGGAAATTTTCCATACATTTTGTGCTTAACTCACTGAATATGAAAGACAACACTGCTTCTTCCAGCAAGATGGGGGCAGCATGTCACACGTCTATCGTGTCCCTGGAACGAGTCCATGATGTCTTCACCGAAGAACGAACTCTCAGCAAACACGTTCGCCGGGTCTAACAGCATGTGATTTTTTCCTGTGGGGTCACTTGAAGAGCAAGGTCCGCGAAACAAATCCATACACAATATAGGAACTCAAAGACAACATCAGCCTTGAAGCTACCGCCGTCGATATCCGATCTTTACGCAGGGTGTATCTGAATATGCTTAGACGTGCACAGCTGTGTACTGATGTTGCAGGGGGGCACTTTCAGCATGTTCTATAATTGTGTTTTTCACTGTAAATAAGTGGTAAGCCCGTTTCAGCTCATCGTTTCTGTAATTTCATTCCATTTCCTTCATACTTACGCGGACTACTTTTATCCGCGCCACCCGTTAACGAAGAAACAGGCTTCGTTGGAGATGGTTGGTTTGGGGGATAAAGGGACCAAACTACAGGGTCATCAGTCCCTTGATCCAGACGCAAACAAGGCTCAGGGTAAAACAACACCCAAAGTTTCGTTGGAGTCACCCGCTACTACTGCACGATGAACAGCTGGCGACGAGTAACACAAAAGTGGGGAGATTCTGGAGCAAGAACTGGCACCACATCGGAAATGACTAAGAATGAGAACGGTTCGAGAAATATAACTGTGTCGAACTTGACCGGAAACTCTGGCACAAATCAAATAGCATCGGTGCTGGATATGGTCGATGTTCTAACTAACTAATGGTATGCAATTAAACGCTCGTAATTCCGTCTGCCTGTGAAAATCTCATAATGTCAGTAACCAGTAATTCTAAAACAAAGAAAGATTTGAAAGTGCATAGATTTCTCTAATTTGTCAGTTATTAGGCTTTGCTATATACGAGGGTAATCCCAAAAGTAAGGTCTCCTATTTTTTATAAGTACATAGACCTGTTTATTTCTACAATGGTTTACATCAGTTTACAGCTTGAACATTTAGCTATTTTTCGACATAATCACCATTTCTGTCGATGCATTTTTGTAGACGTTGTGGCAGTTTTTGTATGTCCATGTCATACCAGCTCGCCGCCAGCTCCGCGGCTTTGGCGAAGAAGGATGCCGCCACTGGCGTGGCTGTTGCTTTGTCTCAGGTGTAAAGTGGTATGCTCAGGTTTCGTCACCCGTGACAATTGAATTCAGAAAGTTGTCCTATTCGGCTGGAAGGCGGTGAAGAAATGCGCGGGAAGCATCAACTCGTTGCCGCATGTGGTCTTCAGTCAGCATGCGTGGCACCCATCTTGCACACACCTTCCGGTAGTTCAATGTTTCCGTTAAAATTCTGTGAGCGGTGCTTCGCGAAACCTCAGGAGCCAACATGCAGAGATCATCCAGGGTGATCCGCCGATCTTCACGCATGCTTTGCTCAATTTTCAACACTGTCTCCTCAGAAACTGATGGTCTCCCGCTCCTTTGTTCGTCGTGAATTTCGGTCCGACCAGCTGCAAACTCTCTACACCACTTACGAACATTTTTGACATCCGCGCACGACAGACCATACACTTCCGTCACTTGGCGATGGATTTCAATCTGCGCAGTGCCCTTTGAGTTCAAAAACCGAATTCGCACTTGACGGTAACATCCATTCCCAACGGCTGCCAAGCCAAGACTGAGCGCCTCAACGCGGCGTGCGCATGTTTACATAGAGCGCGTGAAGCACTCTTCACAACAGTGTGACCAACTGCCACACAAACAGAGTTCTATACTTGTAAAAAAATAAGAGACCTTGAAACTTCCTGGCAGATTAAAACTGTATGCCCGACCGAGACTCGGACTCGGGACCTTTGCCTTTCGCGGGCAAGTGCTCTACCATCTGAGCTACCGAAGCACAACTCACGCCTGGTACTCACAGCTTTACTTCTGCCAGTAAAGTTTGGAAGGTAGGAGACGAGATACTGGCAGAAGTAAAGCTGTGAGTACAGGGCGTGAGTTGTGCTTCGGTAGCTCAGCTGGTAGAGCACTTGCCCGCGAAAGGCAAAGGTCCCGAGTTCGAGTCCCGGTCGGGCACACAGTTTTAATCTGCCAGGAAGTTTCATATCAGCGCACACTCCGCTGCAGAGTGAAAATCTCATTCTGGAATAAGAGACCTTATTTTTGAGATTGCCATCGTAGTTACACATGTAGGAACTTTATTTGTACCACTGTACATTGTTTTGTAAGAGACCGGTTTTGCTTCTCGTTAAATAGAATGTAACATACGGAGTTACGAGATTTTCATTGTCTGCCATCGAAATGTGGTATTGTGGAGGCTCCGAGTTGTGCCTGTGGTGCACTGAAACACTGTCAGACATGTAGGAGAGGAGTGCTCCTACGGCGCTGTAAGGCCACATGTAATGATCTTATGAATGCCAATGTCACAGCGGTAGTATGGATTAGAATCTAGATATTTATATTTAGTTAATTTATTTTTGTTTTATTCAATGACGTTCTTTACATTACTGCTTGTAAGTGCAACACGAATGATGATCCGGAAGGCATTCGATCCAGCACTGTCGCTTAAGCCGTCCCCACACGCCACGTGTTTCTAATGGCGAAGGACGCCAGACGTGGTGTCTGTCGTGGTTTCCGCACGCTCTGGAACATCTCAGGGAACGTGCTCCACGTCGTGGTTTACGGCCTCAGTTCTCGGCTGCAGATGTAGCTCAAATCACGCAGTTTCTTTGCAAAAATCTGGACAGGTGCGAACAGGACTCGCGCATCGAATGAATGCAAACAGTTCATCCGTCCCGTGAATCGAGAATCTCGAGGACTTTTGCCTGTTATCGATAACGACACTGGCAAAATATCGGTCCCAGGAGTTCCAGGACTTTCGAAGAAGACGAAAAAAAATATTTATTTCGTGTGATATATTCACAGATTAACAATTCTCTGATTTTGTTTCGTGGCAAATATCATGATTCTATGTCTACAGGAAGTACCCTCTACTTTTTGATGAGTAAATTTTAGAGCATCAAAATATGTGACCTAAATGGCCGTATCTTTTGAGTTTATTGACTTTTAAGCTCAAATTTGAAACTCCGCCAAGGGAGAGTAGACCTTAGTATATGAGATAAACTCGAACTTGATACGTTTACCTGTACCTGAGAAAGAGGCATCTTAACAAACGGACGGACAGACAGACAGTTGGATAACAAATAAGAAAAAAACATTATTTTGTCATATGATATAATTATACATTGACAATTTTCAAATCTTTTTCCTTTACTTTTACTGTGCAACCCTGCTCCCTGACATATTTCATTATTCCAGGTCAGTGGGAAGTACCCTACAGCTTTTCATGTGTAAATTTGCGAGTATCAAAATAAGTGACATAAATGGCCGTATCTTTTGTCTGCATTAACTCAGACTGTCAAATTTTTTACACCGTCAGGGGACAGTAGACCTTATTATGGGACATATAGTTTAGCTTGATATATGCACCCGTTCTTTAGAAAAAGGTCTTAACAGACGGACGGACAGACAACAGTCGCACAATACATGAATAAGAAAATTTTTTCGTATTATGCGAATTAACACTTTTCAGATTTTTTTTTCCTTTGGTTGCACCGTAAAAACTCGCTTATTACCAAATTTCATGATTCTGTTTCAACGGGAAGTACCCTATAGGTTTTGATGACAGGGTTTACGAGTGTTAAAATACATGGCTTAACTGGATCAATCGTAAACAATAGAGAGGATCAGATTAATGTTTAACGTCCCGTCGACAACGAGGTTAATAGAGACGGAGCGCAAGCTCGGATAAGGGAAGGACGGGGAAGGAAACCGGCTGAGCCCTTTCAAAGCAACCATTTCGGAATTTGCCTTGAGCGATCTAGGGAAATCACCGAAAACCTAAATCAGGGTGGCGGGACGCGGTTTTGAACCGTCGTACTCCGGATGCGAGTGCAGCGTGCTAACCACTGCGCCACATCTCTCAGTCCCGAAAGAAAGGCTTGCCGCCAAAAGTTACTGACGCCACCAGTACGTCTCTGACGTCACAGTCTAATTGCCAATCATGGCGCTTATTTTTAGAGCGCGCAGGAAATCATTTGGTGTGGGAACGCAATTTTTCAAAAAATAAAAAAATTCACCGGCAGGATCGCTACAGACTACCAGACATCCAGCAGAGCGAGACTATCTCAGATTCAGAGGAGAACACTTTACTATGTTAGCGGATTCGCTTCTCTCGACCCTTGGCCATCCGGCTCGCAGATACCTGCAGGTTCCAAAACAATTATTCTTCCGACTGTGAAAATTTTAATGCCGCCGGTACGTCATGCCAGAAGGCCAGAAAGCCGTAAGTTACTTCGGTGAGCATCAGCGAAGATACTGCGGGCTGTGTTATAACCAGCAGGCCATTGCTGGTCGCTTAGAGACTGCCCTTACGCTAACTCCCGTAACGTGGAAGCAGACACGAGCCCCCACGCGCTCTCTACCGTTCTACCTGCAGCTAGCTGTTTCCGCCTTCCCTGAATTCGACTCATTAAGGAGGCCCTTACGTAGGACTCTGAGCAGCGCATTTTGTTGTGTCGGTAGCTGGGCCGACACCGTGAAGTTGAGATGGCTGAAAAGGCAAGCTAGACTAACGCAGACGGGCGTGAAGTACTGGAACAGGATACGTAATTAATGTTAGGAAGAAAAGTACGGAGCAGGTTTAATACTTAACTTTACTCAATCATTGTGGTACATCGATCTTGACGATACACAGGAGACTTTAAGTACAATCACTGTATGGCTAATGGCGCCTTGCTAGATCGTAGCCATTAACTTAGCTGATGGCTATTCTGTCTCTCGGCTAATGAGAGAGAAAGGCTTCGTACATCTGGTCGGTAGCTAGGTTCTCGTACAACTGGGGCGAGTGCTCTCTCGTATCACGAGACCTGCCTTGGTGGTGGCGCTAGGTCTGCGATTACACAGTGGCGACACGCGGGTCCGACATGTACTAAATGGACCGCGGCCGATTTAAGCTACCACCTAGCAAGTGTGGTGTCTGGCGGTGACACCACATTCCTCCCCCGCAAATCGGCGAACGGTCGTGTGATAAGGCTTCCGCCCGCCGTGGGGAGGACCACATGTTGACGTATGCGATGAGGTGGGGAGCCGAACAACAGGAGAGGCTGTGCCACCCGCACCCGGCCATTCGGTCCGAGGGGAGCTAGGAAACGCCTGAAAAACTAGTCCAGGGTGCACGTCAACATGCGGTGTATGCGCCCGTAAAGAGACAGGAGGGACCGAAGGATCAACCTCCATTGCGTCGGGGTAGCCGACGCGCGATGACGTCATGTGGTCCGGAGCGGGCGGGAGTTCCATGGCGGAGGACAGCTGGTCACGGGAAGCGATCGGCGGCGCGTGACCCTGGGAGGCGCTTGGCGGCTGCAACGAAGCGTCGAATGCGGGCGGCGCCGGCGGGAGAACAAGCGGCGGCGGCGGCGGCTGCTGCTGCTGCGGCGGCGGCGGCGCGTCGCCATGGGGCAAAATGGAAGGCATCGTCGGTAACACCTGGGGATGAGGCGAGCCAGTAGATGGGGCCCCAGGGCGCTGACCGGACGGCACCGTCGCTGAAAGCAGACGGGGAGCGGCAGAACCCGAGCGACGACAGAGGCGCAGCTGATTGAGATGCCGACGCACCTCACCAGAGGCCCCCAAAACCAAATACATCGCGCGGCCGAGGCAGCGAAGAATGCGCCCTGCGAGCCAACGCCGTGAACCTCGATAGTTACGATAAAATACAACGTCGCCTGGAGCAAAAGCAGGAGTCTGCCGCTGCACAGGAACCTGATGCGGCGGATGCAGCAAAGACATCAAGGTGCGATGAGGACGACCGTGGAGCAACTCAGCCGGCGAGCGACCATCTCGGGGCTGAGAGCGATACGAAGACAAAAAGAGCAACAATGCGTCCTCCCGAGAATGCGACTCTTGCAATTTCAACATCTGTGACTTGAAAGTCCGGACCAATCGTTCAGCGGCACCGTTGGACTGAGGCGAAAACGGCGCGGATGTCAGATGTTGAATACCATTGGCCTGGCAGAATGACTGAAATTCTGCGGACATGAATTGTGGGCCATTGTCGGAAACAATAGTCTGCGGAAGACCTTCAATGCAAAAGATAGCAGACAACGCTTGGATGGTGGCGGAGGACGTCGTGGAAGACATCCGGACAACAAAAGGAAAATTACTGAAGGCGTCGACCAGAACCAACCATCGAGCATTCCAGAATGGACCAGCAAAATCAATGTGCAAGCGTTGCCAAGGGGAAGTGGCTTTTGGCCACGCAAAGACTTTCCGCGGCGGTGCGGACTGTTGTTCGGCACACGCCGGGCACGAAGAACACATATTCGTAATCGCAGCATCGATTCCGAACCAAGTACAGTGCTGACGAGCAAGTTGTTTCGTTCGCACTATACCCCAATGTCCTTGGTGAAGAAGCCGTAAAACAGAGGACTGTAACGAACGTGGGACCACGACTCTGGACTGATCATTATCAGAACGCAACAACAAAACACCACGTCGAACAAAAAGTCTCTCCTTGTGAGCAAAAAATCGGCGAACCAACGGATCCTCGATCCGAGACTTTGACAAAGGCCATTGCGTAGCAACAAAACGTAAAACAGTAGCAAGGACAGGGTCAGCAGCTGTGGCTGTAGCGACACGACGAAAATCAATCGGAAACGATTCGACCACTTCATCGGTTTCCGAATCAATGAACATGCAAGCAAGTTCGGAAGAATCGAATGCATTATCCTCAGCAACAGGCAAACGGGACAACGCATCGGCGTTTCCGTGCTTAGCAGTGGACCGATACAAGATATCGTAGCGGTACTGCGAGAGGAAAATAGACCAGCGAATGAATTTCGGCGCTGTACGTGGAGGTACAGGCTTGGTCGGATGAAAAAGCGAAGTCAAAGGTTTGTGGTCTGTGATGATGGTAAAGTGACGACCATACAAGAAATCATGGAACTTAGTAACACCAAACACGAGAGCCAAAGCTTCTTTCTCTATCTGTGAATAATTTCTTTGCGCAGACGAGAGCAATTTGGACGCAAAGGCAATAGGGCGATCATGGGAGCCAACTTTGTGCGCAAGCACAGCACCGATCCCGAAATCCGATGCATCTACCATCAACAAAAGGGGTTTCTGGGGATCGAATGGCGTAAGGCAAGTATTAGAAAGCAACGCCGATTTCAACTGGCGAAAGGCGCGTTCACATTCCGTCGTTCAGACGAACGGAACACCTTTACGGCGTAAGCGATGAAGCGGAGCTGAAATGGAAGAGGCATTGCGCACATATTTATTGTAATAATTAATTTTACCCAACACACTCTGTAGCTGTTTCACATTTTGAGGGGAAGGCAATTCTTGTATGGCACGGAGGTGCTCTGGACTCGGATGTATGCCTTGGGCATTAATGACATGTCCCAGGTATGGTAAGTCACGAGCAAAAAACACACATTTGTCCTTCCTCAAGCGAAGACCATTTTGCCGCAAGACCTGAAATAATGTTCGTAAGTTCGCAAGATGATCTTCTTCTGTCTGTCCGGAGATCACTATATCGTCCAGATAGTTTGCTGCAGTAGGGACCGACGCACAAATAGTTTGTAAATATTGCTGAAACAAGGCAGGGGCGGATGCACACCCGAAAGGCAGTCTTTTGAAGCGGTACAATCCAAGATGCGTGTTAACCACCAATACGCGCTGGGATTCGTCGTCCACCGGTATTTGCAAGTACGCATCGGCTAGGTCCAACTTTGAAAAATATTTTCCCGGGCACAGTTTAGCAAAAAGATCTTCCGGGCGGGGCAAAGGAAAAGTAGCAGTCACTAGCTGTGGATTCACTGTGGCCTTGAAGTCCATGCAAAGTCATCATTTTCCGGAAGGTTTTGGCAAAATTACTAAGGGTGAGGCCCAGAGAGAAGCTTGCACACATTCAATTACACCCTGTGATTCGAGATCGTGTAACGTTCTTGCGACCTCATCACGCAATGCGTGGGGAACATTGCGCGCCCTGAAAAATTTCGGTTGCGCGTTTACCTTCAGTTCTAAATGTGCTTCATAGTTTTTAGCGCAACCTAAGCCCGGTGCAAAAATGTCTGCAAATTCGTCACACAGCCGAGAAACACTGTCTGTAGGCACAGTCTGATTCACTGATAGGACCTGATTTACAATAGACATGTTAAACAACTGAAATAAATCTAGACCAAACAAGTTCACTGCAGAAGAAGAACGAAGAACGTGAAATGACACAAGTTTTGTTTGTCCCTTGTATGTTGCAAGAAGGCTGCACTGTCCTAACACAGGAATTTTCTGTCCGGAATATGCAGTTAGCTTAACATTTGTGGAACGCAATGGAGGTTTGCCCAGTTGTTTGTACGTGGCATGATTGAGCAATGAAACTGCAGCTCCGGTATCGAGCTGGAATGGTATCACTTTGCCTTCAAAGTCTAAGTCCACAAAAAGTTTATTGTCCTGCTGACGACAAGAGCGACTGTTTTGTGCAATTGGAACAGACACTGGTACAGAATCACTTGCTAATTGACGTGATTTCCGGCGACGTCGATGCACAGTTTTTGTGGGACGAACACAGTTACTGTTAGTTAAAGTGTCACTGGACGAAGTGGAATTAACGACATGAATGTCCATAGGCGAAGGTCCACGAGCCTGAGTGTCCTTGGTTCGATTCCGGCGCGAAGCAAAGGGCCTGGAATGATGGTGATTGTCTGATCTGAGCTTTTTCTGGCAAACACTTTGAACATGTCCTTTCTTATTGCAGAAAAAGCAAATAGCTTGGCGTGACGGGCAATGTTCACGCGAATGTCTAGTAGCACACCGCGGGCACGATTTCACTACATTTGTGGGCTGGCGCGGCACACGTGGCTTAGCGCGCGGCGGCAGCTGTGCGGACGTGCGCGAGGCCCGGTTACCGGGCCGCGCAGCGCGTCCAGCGGGCCGGTTAATGTGACACACGGCTGGCGAAGTTTCAAAAGATTCCTGAGCACAGTCAAGTGTGTCCTGTCTATCCAATATGTCTATCACTTGTTGAAGGGAGGGATTAACTAGTTTCAAAATTTGCTCCCGTATGCGAACATCAGAAACGTTCTGTGCAATTGCATCACGCACCATTGTATCTGAATAAGAAAGACCACAGTCACATTCAAAGGCACAGTCCCTAGTAAGTCCTTGCAATGTTGCTACCCACTCCCTATTAGTTTGACCGGCCGTACGTTTTGTACGAAAGAACGTATACCGTTTCGCAACCACATTAACTGTTTCTTTGAAATAGGCATCTAATGCAGACAAAATTTCCTCGTAGGACAGAGTTGCTACGTCGCGTCGGGGAAACAATTTCACTATCACACGGTATGTGGACACACCTACACAAGAAAGCAAAAACGGCTGCCGCTCATTACCTTGAATTCTGTAGGCAGCGAGGTGGAACGCAAACTGGCGGGACCACTCGTGCCAGGTTTCTTGGTTCTGGTCGTAGGGCCTAAAAGGCGGTGCAACGGCAGGTTGTGGCTGCGGTAGCGGTGAAGCGGCGGCGGCCGCATCGGTGTGCAGCGCACGTTGACCCTGGACGAGCTGTCCAAGGGCATCCAATAACGCCTGCGTCTGCTGATTCTGCAAGCGATAAAATTCGGACAGTACATCTGGAGAATGTGGCGAAGCCATGACACAATTAAATGTAAGCAATCAGAAAGAACTCTTTTCCCTCGCCGCCAATGTTGTGTCGGTAGCTGGGCCGACACCGTGAAGTTGAGATGGCTGAAAAGGCAAGCTAGACTAACGCAGACGGGCGTGAAGTACTGGAACAGGATACGTAATTAATGTTAGGAAGAAAAGTACGGAGCAGGTTTAATACTTAACTTTACTCAATCATTGTGGTACATCGATCTTGACGATACACAGGAGACTTTAAGTACGATCACTGTATGGCTAATGGCGCCTTGCTAGATCGTAGCCATTAACTTAGCTGATGGCTATTCTGTCTCTCGGTTAATGAGAGAGAAAGGCTTCGTACATCTGGTCGGTAGCTAGGTTCTCGTACAACTGGGGCGAGTGCTCTCTCGTATCACGAGACCTGCCTTGGTGGTGGCGCTAGGTCTGCGATTACACAGTGGCGACACGCGGGTCCGACATGTACTAAATGGACCGCGGCCGATTTAAGCTACCACCTAGCAAGTGTGGTGTCTGGCGGTGACACCACACATTTTTCTTCACATAACTGCAACACAGACAGAACATAGAATCTTAGTCAACAGAAGGCAAGACCTGTCACCTCTAGTTACTCAGTGCAGCTACACAGATGTGCTAAAACATTATGACCACATGTTTAATAGCATTTTGGTCCACTTTTCAAACACAGTACAGCAGCGATTCTCCTTGGCATGGATTCTACAAGTCCTTGGTAGGTCTCCAGAAATATGTCGCACCAGATGTCTGCTCACAGGTCACTAAAGTCCCGCAAATTACGGGACGGTGGTTGTGGGCGCGCAGCTAGCGCCCGATATGTCTTACAGTGGGTACAGATCAGGGGCATTTTCTGGATAAGACAATAATGTGAGTTCGCAATCATGTTCCTCAAACCACTGCATCACGATTCTGAGTTGTGTCGCGGAGAGTTATCCTGCTGGAAGATGTCATCGCCATCAGAGAAGACTTCAGCCATGAAGGGGTGCAGGTAGTCCACAATAATGTTATCGTAGTTCGCTGCTGTCATTGTGTCTTCGAGTACTACCATGGGTCCCATAGAAACCAAACTCAGAGTACGCTATAGCATAATCTGCTCTCACCAGCCTGCATCTGTGGCGTGGTGATTGTTCCGCGCAGCCATTCGCCTTTAAAGTTCAAAGTGGTTGAAATGGCTCTGAGCACTATGGGACTTAACTTCTGAGGTCATCAGTCCCTAGAACTTAAAACTACTTAAACCTAACTAACCTAAGGACATCACACACATCCATGCCCGAGGCAGGATTCGAACCTGCGACAGTAGCGGTCGCGCGGTTGCAGACTGTAGCGCCTAGAATCGCTCGGCCACTCCGGCCGGCTCGCCTTTAAGGCTTGTAAGGACCTATCCATCGACCTGGTGTAACAAGAAATTCGATTCATTCAACGGATGACACCTTTCTATTGATCCACGGTGAACATTCAGTGATGCTGTGCCCTCTGCAATCGTAACTGACGATGTCGATGGATCAACACAGAAAGACTTAGAGGTCGTGTGATGTTGAGCTCCACGTTCAATAATGGCCGTCGACAGGTGTGCTCCGGGCACTTGTGCCTGCGCCAGCACTGTACTCTGTCGTCTGATCTGACACAGATCGCTGCCTGCCCTGGATTACACTGTGGAGGATCCTCCGACCTCTACGTTTTATAACGAGACGTGGACGTCCAGTATCATATGGCCTACGCTTTACTTCACCATCCTTTAATCACTTTCCATAGGTGCTCACGACACTAGTACGCAAACAGCCGACCAGTTTCGCCGTTTGAGAGATTCTCGTTTCCAGCCACGCGGCACAACAAATTGTCCTTTGTCAGAACCGCTTATACCAGTGGGTTTCCGCGTTTCGCTATAATGACTACCCATTCGTCTCTCTTCCGCTTACATTCTTTTCTTACTGCGTCACGTGCCTGCAACAACACAAAGAGGCATTCAGCTTCCTGGTGGGTAGTGGTCATAAAGTTTTGACTCATCAGTCTAGATGCCCTCAGGACTCTCCGTCTTTCAATCCCACAAAATGAAATCACATGAGTTAAGTCAAGTGATCGAGGGGACCACTTCGGAAGAGATTCACAATGGGCAATACGTCCAATCCAACGCACATCGGCACTGAAATAATCATGAACGTCTGAAGTAAAGTGTGGTGGAGCACCATGTTCTTCCGAAATGAAGTCTCCACTGTCTTTTTATAATTGTAGAGTAAGCCATTGCTGCTGCATGTTCAATGTACGAAACAACTCTCAGTTTTCTCCGCGTTGTATGTCATCGAATGACCAGCAGAAATACAGTGTTTTGCCAGAGCAGATTTACTGACTTGAGGGAGCCAAGTGCCCCTTTGGTATTCCACGAGGCGTTCTTGAACACTGCGCGTCGTTTGCCCTATACATGACTATCCTCACGGAATCTCACCTCTAAGCCGTCTTTGACTGATCCTAGCAGCACCAAGAATTTTGATGGAGGGCGAAAGATCACTTTAATCTTATGTTTTCTTAGTACTCTGCCTGTTTTCACGGAAACTTCTAACGGCAGGTAGCTGTCGTCTTGAAGGCCTTATCCTCTTCGTTTTTGTTCCGTTTGAATGTCAGTACCGCTCTGTCTGCTCTTGAGATGCATACCTGTTTTCCAGGAACACAGTTTGGTGGTATTCCAATTTCGCTTACAGGTTTCCACTAGCCATTCGATGAAATATATCCAACAATGTGGCCCACACTTCAAACTTTTGGAATACTGTTATCAATGAGTCAGTGTAAATACTTCTTATCAACTGGGATGGCGATTTACTATTAGACAACACACGCAGTCCTCTCATTGAAAAACTAAGTGTTCTGGATGCACAGCGTCGTTCTGCGATTCTTCCAAAAGAAGATGATCTATCTGATTTCGACCTTCCACTCACGGACATAACGCGGGCTCGCTGCAACCGCAAGGGCATGCGAGAGATGCTCTTGAAGACCACACCTATTCCCCAGCACTGTAGCGCTCTCGCACTGAGGTCAATATAGTGTCCAGGATACAAGCACTCTGTCCCAGTTAGGGACCTCAGCTACGTCAGTCAGCAGCGTCTAGGACAAACGGGCAGTTAAAGTTTCAAACGAACTTGTAGTGTTCTTAACGTTGAACATTCTACCCCAAGAGAGTAACTTATTAATTAGTGCATCAAGTGTCGCTTTGCTAGTCCATGACAGTTTCAAATTATCCAGTACTCCTGTGGAAAGGAAATGTGTTCAAGTTAAGTAAATCTCTTATTAATTCATGTAATAAAGTGAACTAACATTTCATGTGTTCCAATTTGTTGTGCCACTTCACCAAGCAGTTACAGAACCCATAGTTGTGGTCAGACCAAAGTAGTTTCGCCTGATCACAGCTATCATTGTTGGAATTCCTGTGACTGTGGCGTAACGTAAAGTTCCAACTTGTCAATTTAAACTGTCGCCGCTGTGGTACACTTATTGAAAAAGAAATGTCCAATACTTCTATTCTGTATTAAGCCACACCGCATATTCACTTTTGGTCTGCCTCTTACCTGCTGTATCACTGTATGTGGGATGTCCGACCCTAGATCCGGACATTATCGCTGTTTTCTTTTCCAGAGACGTTAAACGCCGCTTCATCGAAAAAGCAAACTTTATTAAAGTAGTCTGCATGGATTCGTTCCAGCCTGTTCCTAGCAAACTCGGCTTGTCTGGCAGTATAATCTGACTGCAAGGCTTGCAGGATTAGCACTTTGTATGGGAATGCAGCCATTGGTGTAAAATCTTCTCAGGTATGCCTCCTTCTCTGGGAACACAACACGTCGATTTCCGCAGACTGTGTTAAAATGAAATACGCACGTATCAAGAATGCCTTCACTAGTTCTAAGCCTACTGTTTCTTGCCCTGTCACCAACACTGCCAGTTTCAATAAACTTTGCCTACTGTCCTCTGAGGCTCTTCACATCTGGCGGATCTCGACCGTAGGCACTTCGGAACTATCGCTGAAGGTGACCGTGCATCATGAAACGGCAAAATACAATGCCCTTCCTAAAATTACCCATCTCCAGGAGTGGAGCAGCGGTTGTGAAGCTGATGGTTATCTTTGTTTAGAATACGAGACACGAAAGTGAGGAATGTGGTCCACAACTACACGTTTGAGGAGTCACGCTCCCGTCACCTGGCCGCCTGCGTTCGGTCCTTGACGAACACGCACCTAAAAAGCACAAAGTACTCGTAAAAGTAAAAAAAAAATAATAAAAATATACAGATATAAAGTCCACGTCTTACTTTAAACTCGACATCAACTGATTCTCTGCTGCCCTTCTCTACATTACCCACCATTCAACGGAGATTGAGGTGCTGCCTTTTTTAAATTAAGACGTCTGTCTGTATATGTTGATTATGTTATTATATTTACGACTACTTCGTGCTTTTAAGGTGCTTGTTAATCAAGGATTAAACGTAGACAGCCAGATGATGGGACCTTGAGTTTTGAAACGTGTAGCAGTGGCTTCCGTTCCTCACATTTGGGTGTTGTACGATAAATAATGATTATGGGATTGCGCTTTCTCCTGCATAGACGCCCTTGTACGCTACCTGTAACAAGAGAGCGAGAAAAAGAAATCAGATGCTTTCAGAGCACATGTACAAGTGTATCAGTACAAATTACATAAGTGCAGTTACTATTTGAAAAATAAGAAAACCCGGATCCTACCATTTGCAACGAACCTGATCAGCGTATCTAGCATTGTTTCTTGGTAATAAGATTTTTAATCAGGGACAGACATCACTTTCGTACTGTATTATAGGAAAATAATGAAAACAAATTTAATTTATGGAACAGACAGTACAAAATAGAACAGGTAAAAGTAATTTGCCAACTGGAACAGATACGGACCTATCACTATAGTTAGTTTTTATCTTCTAGACATTAAAAACGATCCATTAGAGACCAGAAACTACATCATTGGTACAACCCAGACGAAGCTACGTGGAAGGAATGTAAATATGTGACCTACATAGCAACACATCAACGTTCTAGGTTCGACTATTATCGGCTGCGGATGTTTAGACGCTATTGCGTAAATCTGAGACAACGTCGATGATTAGTTCACATTAGTGACGAGTCATTACGAGTTAGGTATTCACTTGATTTACCTGAACCATGTAGTGTGAACGCTGGGGTAGCTTCATTGGAAGGAACCCAGCCGATTTCTTTCCCATTATTCTCCAATTCAAACTTAAGATGCGTGTGTTATGGCTTCGTAATCAATGAAACGTTAAACCTTTGTCATACTTCCTTTTTCGTGACCTTTGATGCCACGTAACTTTCTCTCCCGTACGCGTACGCGAGCAATGTTCAGCTCTCCCCTGTTTTGCCTGTTGTAACTCAAGCTGTGTTGAATATAGGTTAGCGACGTCAGCAAGCATGTAATAAGACCACAATTAATGCACGTCGCTTTTCATTCAGACAGATCTGAAAGCCTAAAACTCTTGTACAATAGTGTTTATTTATCTGATGAACAGACGGAGACGAATTATGTAGTTTTCGATGCTCATATTTTCTATACATGGGTGACTGCTTTACTACTCTTCTCAAGTTAATGAACAAGGTGCTACGACGGACGACCCTTTCCCTTATATCAGTCATCGAAATTGTTCCTCTATAGCTGTGGGCACGTGAGATCCGATTTAGCATTGAACCACTATTACTTGTTCCAATAATTCTTTGTTACCGTAAATATGAAAGACTCATTACATTCAGAAACAGGAAGTCAGTTCTAATTCGGCCTTGTATATTACATGTGACTCTGGAATATCTCCAGCATTGCAAACGTTGGGCACGTATGGGGTAACTTCTGTGCTTCACGCATTCCTCTCACGTGTCGCTGGGCAACGTCACGTTTATCATGCAACAAATGTGAATGTGGCAGATGACAAGGAAGCAGGTACATTCACCACGGACAGAGACGATATTTATCACGTACTTGCCCTTTGTGGACGCAGTGAAGTGTTGGGACATCCTTCACGCACATGTACAGTAGTATATTTATCGCATAAGCGTCGGTAGTGAATGGCGCAAAGAGCTGTAACGTTCTTCACTGGTAACACTGAAGAATTCTTTGCATGCGCCTTCCAAAACCAGTCCCCAGCGCCGTCCAAGAAGTACACCGACGTGGAAAACTGAATGACGAAAGTAACTTTCGCGTGATGTGTCATGACGGACGAAGAACGTAGCTCGATGAAACTTGGAGCATGCATAGAAATGATACACTACTGGCCATTAAAATTGCTACACCAAGAAGAAATACAGATGATACACGGGTATTCATTGGACAAATATATTTTACTAGAACGGACACGTGATTACATTTTCACGCAATTTGGGTGCATAGATCCTCAGTGATCAGTACCCAGAACAACCACCTCTGGCCGTAATAACGACCTTGATACGCCTGGGCATTGATTCAAACAGAGCATGGATGGCGTGTACACGTACAGTTGCCCATGCAGCTTCAACACGATACCACAGTTCATCAAGAGTAGTGACTGGCGTATTGTGACGAGCCAGTTGCTCGTCCACCGTTGACCAGACGTTTTCAATTGGTGAGAGATCTGGAGAATGTGCTGGCCAGGGCAGCAGTCGAATATTTTCTGTATCCAGAAAGGCCCGTGCAGGACCTGCAACATGCGGTAGTGCATTATCCTGCTGAAATGTAGGGTTTCGAAGGGATCGAATGAAGGGTAGAGCCACGGGTCGTAACACATCTGAAATGTAACGTCCACTGATCAAAGTGCTGTCAATTCGAACAAGAGGTGACCGAGACGTGTAACCAATGGCACCTCATACCATCACGCCGGGTGATACGCCAGTATGGCGATGACGAATACACGCTTCCAATGTGCGTTCACAGCGATGTCGCCATACACGGATGCGACCATCATGATGCTGTAAGCAGAACCTACATTCATCCGAAAAAATGACGTTTTGCCATTCGTGCACCCAGGTTCGTCGTTGAGTACACCATCGCAGGCCCTCCTGTCTGTGATGTAGCGTCAGGGGTAACCGCAGCCAAGGTCTGTGAGCTGATAGTCCATGCAACTGGAAACGTCGTGGAACTTTTCGTGCAGATGGTTGTTGTCTTGCACATGTCCCCATCTGTTGACTCATGGATTGAGACGTGGCTGCACGATCCGTTACAGCCATGCGGATAAGATGCCTGTCATGTCGACTGCTAGTGATACGAGGCCGTTGGGATCCAGCACGGCGTTCCGTATTACCCTTCTGAACCCACCGATTCGATATTCTGCTAACAGTCATTGGACCTCGATCAACGCGAGCAACAATGCCGCGATACGATAAACCGCAATCGCTGTAGGCTACAATCCGACCTTTATCAAAGTCTGAAACGTGATGGTACGCATTTCACCTCCTTACACGAGGCATCATAACAACGTTTCACCAGGCAACGCCGGTCAACTGCTGTTTGTGTATGAGAAATCTGTTGGAAACTTTCCTCATGTCAGTACATTGTAGGTGTCGCCACCGGCGCCAACCTTGTGTGATTGTTTACATTTGCATATCACAGCATCTTCTTCCTGTCGGTTAAATTTCGCGTCTGTAGCACGTCATCTTCGTGGTGTAGCAATTTTAACGGCCAGTAGTGTAGCTACCGTGTTACACAGAAGATAATTAAAAGAGATACGCACTGAGACGAACAGAAATGAGACTTTCACTCAAAGACAATAATTACATTGAAGTCACCGCTATTCATAATGGTGCCTTAGACATTACAAAAGGCGGGGCATGGTTCTTACCAGGGTCACCACGGTCGGCAAAGCGTGCTCTGCAATGTGCTCCCATGCTGGCCACAAGGCTGGTAACGACTTCTTGTTTTACGGAGTTCCATTCCTCCACCAGCGCGGTTGATAACTGTTGGATGGTCGATCGTGCGTGTAAACACTCTGCAGTACGAGACCTGAGTTTCTCCTGGCATATACAACTTTCAAATAACTTCCGGGAATTCAGCCAGGTAACACTTTCAGCGACCGCCGATATTTCGGCGGGAGAACACCCCACCATTTTCAAGGCAAACTGCAACGGACAGGCGACGTACATGCAAATTTAAAACCTCGGTTTTCGGACTGAAGCAGGAAAGATAACACACACACACTGAACACTAGTGCCACAAAAGATGACTAAAGTCAGAGTGATCGATAGTGAGACTATGAATTCGCAGGTGAGGTAGCATTGACTCTGTCTCTCTGTTTTTTGACAGGGAAGAGAGCCGGATTCCAAACAGAGTTCAAACAAAATCCTCCATCCCTCTTAACGAGGCATTCAAATTCTCCCTCTCCCTTGAATACCTTTCTAGAACATCTGAACTCGAGCCACCCGAACATTCGTTTTACGATGGAGGTGGAAGAGGATGGTTGCCTTCACTTTCTTGACGTGTTGGTTAGAAGGAAGGATGATGGATCATTGGGACATTCAGTTTACAGGAAACGTACTTACACCGACTTGTACTTACAGGCTAATAGTTGTCACCATCCGGCTCAGCGTGAAGGGGTACTTCGTACCTTGGTACACAGGGCACATGTCGTTTCTGACGCTGAGACTTTGCCAGCTGAGCTGTCCCATCTTGAAGTTACATTTCGTCAAAATGGTTATAGTGATAGACAGATTGAACGTGCGTTGCGCTATCGACCAACTGCACATCGGGTGATTGATGGTAATTCTGAGTCAACACCTAAGTCTACTACCTTTTTGCCTTACGTAGGAAACACGTCCAACAATATCAGTCGTATTTTACGGAAATACGAGGTGAAATGTGTTTTCCGACATCCATCTAAAATTAGAGCGCTTTTGAGTTCCTTTTAGGATGATCTTGGACTGCGTAAGGCGGGCGTATATCGTATTCCTTGTAGCTGCGGCATGGCATATATTGGTCAAACAATCAGAACCGTGGAGGACCGATGTACTGAGCATAAACGGCACACACGATTACAGCAGCCAAATAGATCTGCTATTGCCGAACATTGCTTGGATACTGGTCACCCCATGTTATATAATAACACCGAGATATTGGCATGCACGTCCAGCTATTGGGACAGTGTTATTAGGGAGGCAATTGAGATTAAATTAGCGAGCAACCTCGTTAACAGGGATGGAGGTTTCTGTTTAAACTCTGTTTGGAATCCGGCTCTCTCCCTTGTCAAAAAACAGAGGGACAGAGTCAATGCTACCTCACCTGCGAATTCATAGTCTCACTATCGATAGCTCTGACTTTGGTCATCTTTGGTGGCACTAGTGTTCAGTGTGTGTGTTATCTTTCCTGCTTCAGTCCGAGAACCGAGGTTTTAAATTTGTATGCACGCCGCCTGTCCGTTGCAGTTTGCCTTGAAAATGGCGGGGTGTTCTGCCGCTGAAATATCGGCGGTCGCTGAAAGTGTTACCTGGCTGAATTCCCGGAAGTTATTTGAAATTCTGCAGTACGTCTGCCCAACGCATCCCACACGTGCCCGATGCGATTTAAGTCGGTTTAAGAAAGGAGAACGAGCAGCCCAGTCCTTTCGCCAAATATCCTTTCTTTCCAAGAGTTCCTCCACCTGCGCTGTACGATGCGGTCGCGAACTGCCATACATAAAAATGAAGTCAGGGCCGAATGCAGTCCTAAAAGGACGCACATGAGGGAGGAGTACAGTGTCAAAATAACGTTGACTAGTGAGTGTGCTGCCTTATAAGATCAGGTCATTACGCCCGTAGAACATTACGAGTATGCCTTCCTACACCATAGCGATTGGACCGATTTTGTTAGACAGGTTCCTGGGCGCATTACGTGTTCCCATCGCTCACCATGTGAGGGCACTTCCAGAATCACTACTCACACTGAATCTGCTTTCCTGCGAGAAGAGCACGTGACCTCGCTCCTCGTTGGTCCAGTCCCTACGCTCCTGGCACCGCCGATGAGCGGGTGCCAATGGAACAGGACGTACTGGTCGTTGGGAAAAGAGACCGTCCCGTCTCGGCGTACCACTGCGGAGAGTGAAATTGCATGCCTTGCAGTCCTATTAAATGTGGTTGGAGTTGAACCCTCTGTTTGACGTGAGACCCTTTCTTGCCAGCTGCACAATGTAGCGAACGTCTGAAGCTGTAGCTGAACACGGTCGACCACCTCATCTCCTTCGGGCGACAGTGTCAGTGGTTCGGAACGCTCTCCAAGCACGTGAAACAATGCAGTGAGAAATACAAAACCCCTGCGCTACATTTGTTACACTTCGTCCTCCTTCCAGTTTCCCGATGATTGTTCCTCTTGTGAAGTCAACCACATGTTGCCTCGGTACCATGTTGTACTTGTATTGAAGAGCACAACGAAAGTCCACCGTAACTGTTCGCCAACTGACGCACACTGTCTTTTCTCGTTCCTTTAAGTGCCTCGTGTTGCTGGCCAGCCCCTTCATTCATTCCCATCGAGTTGTGTATATGTTATGTCACTTAATCTGTCTCGTCCTTAAGTTTTGCCGAGCAAGTATGTACAAAGAGACAGAGACCTAGCTGGCAGTCTCTGCGAGGAAACTGCTGTCGGGCTCTTTTCCTGTTTGTCGTTTCGTCACCCCAACTAAACGATTGTATCTACTGATACATGACCAGATGCCATTGTCGCACACCAGCAGCGGCCACCGCAGTTGTGGCAGCCTTGTGCTGGCCATTAAGTAACGTTTCTTGGGGCGCAGAAGGCAGACACGTGTTAACTCCACATTTGGAAAGCAATCGAGACAGACCTCGCTGCTGCTTCTCAGGCAAACAACAAAATTTATGAAATTCTCAGAATTTAAAAAGACAGTATATTTACGTTCACACTCCGACTGGTTTGCAAAGGCTTCGTAGCGCACATCAGCGACACCGTATGAAGCAGTTGCTCTCTTTACTATAGCTGTTTCTCGTTTCATGATTTTCCTCGAATGTGTTGCTGTTATTTACAACTAACAGTCGTGAACGGGAATTCGTGTCTTCAGACACACAATGTACCCAAAGTTCTCACACCGCCCATTGAAAGGGCTCTGTGCCACTTGGTGCTATGGATACGACGGTATACCGATTGTTCCGTTGCTATATGTTAACCAGCAGTGAACAAATTTCTTCGGACAAATAAATAGTGAAACTTACATACAACGGTTTGTAGAGTGTTAGGCGTTTCTGAAGATGATGACTCGAAGTCTGTTATACAACTATACATCTGAAACCGCTTCCGACGGTGAATTACTTACTTGAATGTTTCATGGATCGTGATTGCCATCTCTCGCTACAATATGACTGGACTGAGGATTTCTAGGGGCGGACGACACAGTATGTTATCTTGGATGGAGAACTAAAAAACTAAACTCATCAAAAGGTCATGAAGGCACAACGGTACCTACCGGCCGCCGCGTCATCCTCAGCCCATAGGCGTCACTGGATGCGGATACGGAGGGGCGTGTGGTCAGCACACCGCTCTCCCGGCCGCCGTATGTCAGTCTCCGAGACCGGAGCCACTACTTCTCAATCAAGTAGCTCCTCACTTTGCCTCACAAGGGCTGAGTGCATCCCGCTTGCCAACAGCGTTCGGCAGACCGGATGGTCACCCATCCAAGAGCTAGCCCAGCCCGACAGCGCTTAACTTCGGTGATCTGATGGGAACCAGTGTTACCACTGCAGCAAAGTCGTTGAAACGTGGATGGAGAGTCTTCGATATACGTAGAAGTAACTTCGGTGTGACCCAAGGATATACATTAATATATTGTATATTCATGACATTACAGAATGCAATAATAGTAACATCAGACCTACCGCAGATGATGAAATCATCTGTTACGGAGATCTCTATAAAACTGCAAAAATATTCATGCAGATATTGATAAGCTTCCACAGCGGTGCAAAGACTGGCAACTCACCTCAAGTGTTCAGAAATGTAAAGTTGTGCACTGCTCAAAACGAAAAATCGTAGGATCCCATCATAATATTACCAATGAGTGCCAACTGGAGCCGGAAAATTCATGAAAATACCTGAGAGGTATGAAATGGACCGATCACATGGTCTCAGTCGTAGGTAAAGCAGGTGGCAGACTACGGTTCATTGGTAGAATACTAGGAAAATGCAATTAGCCTACAAAGGGAATTCCACACTCGTGCGACCCATCCTGGAATACTGCTCAAGTGTGCAACACCTGTGCCAAATAGAACTAAGGGTATATTTAACGAATACAAACAAGTGCAGCACGAATGGTCACAGATTGGTTTCAATCACGGGAAAATGTCATGAAGATTCTGAAAGAACTGAACTGGCATAAACATGAAGATAGATGTAAACTATCCCTTGAAAGCCTACTTAGAAAGTTTCTAGAAGCAATTTTAAGGGATGAATCTAGGAATATAGTACAACCACCTATTGATCGTTCCAGTGAGGATCGCGAGGATAAAAGTAAATGAATTACAGCGCACACAGGAGCTTTCAAGTGTTCCACACCTGAATGGAACTTGAAAAAGGCTTAATAACTGATAAAATGGGACGTATCCTTTGCGATGCACTTCACAGTGGTTTCCAGAGTTCAGATGTAGATGTAGAACGTGCATCTAGAAGGGTGGTTTATAATTATATTTCACCTTCTCGGTTAAACGTGTGGTTCGTGAAGAGGGGCAGCAGCCTTTTCAGTAGTTGCAGGGGCAACAGTCTGGATGATTGACTGATCTGGCACTGTAACACTAACCAAAACGGCCTTTCTGTGCTGGTACTGCGAACGGTTGAAAGCAAGGGGAAACTACAGCCGTAATTTTTCCCGAGGGCATGCAGCTTTACTGAATGGTTAAATGATGATGGCGTCCTCTTGGGTAAAATATCCCGGAGGTAAAATAGTCCCCCATTCGGATCTCCGGGCGGGGACTGCTCAAGAGGACGTCGTTATCAGGAGAAAGAAAACTGGCATTCTACGGATCGGAGCGTGGAATGTCAGATCCTTTAATCGGGCAGGTAGGTTAGAAAATTTAAAAAGGGAAATGGATAGGTTAAAGTTAGATATAGTGGGAATTAGTGAAGTTCGGTGGCAGGAGGAACAAGACTTCTGGTCAGGTGAATACAGTGTTATAAATACAGAATCAAATAGGGGTAATGCAGGAGTAGGTTTAATAATGAATAAAAAAATAGGAGTCCGCGTAAGCTACTACAAACAGCATAGTGAACGCATTATTGTGGCCAAGATAGACACGAAGCCCACACCTACAACAATAGTACAAGTTTATATGCGAACTAGCTCTGTAGATGATGAAGAAATTGATGAAATGTATGATGAGATAAAAGAAATTATTCAGGTAGTGAAGGGAAACGAAAATTTAACAGTCATGGGTGACTGGAATTCGAGAGTAGGAAAAGGGAGAGAAGATAACATAGTAGGTGATTATGGATTGGGGGAAACAATTGAAAGAGGAAGCCGTTTGGTAGAATTTTACACAGAGCATAACTTAATCATAGCTAACACTTGGTTCAAGAATCATAAAAGAAGATTGTACACATTGAAG
The DNA here is from genome assembly GCF_023864345.2 of Schistocerca serialis cubense. Classification (NCBI taxonomy): domain Eukaryota; kingdom Metazoa; phylum Arthropoda; class Insecta; order Orthoptera; family Acrididae; genus Schistocerca; species Schistocerca serialis. The sequence continues at coordinate 153,248,588 of NC_064638.1, read as the reverse complement.
AATCCTGGAAATTATATAATTATATAATGGTAAGACAGAGATTTAGGAACCAGGTATTAAATTGTAAGACATTTCCAGGGGCAGATGTGGACTCTGACCACAATCTATTCGTTATGAGCTGTAGATTAAAACTGATGAAACTGCAAAAAGTGGGAATTTAAGGAGATGGGATCTGGACAAACTGATTAAACCAGAGGTTGTACAGAGTTTCAGGAAGAGCATAAGGGAACAATTGTCACAAATGGGGGAAAAAATACAGTAGAAGAAGAATGGGTAGCTCTGAGGGATGAAGTAGTGAAGGCAGCAGAGGATCAAGTAGGTAAAAAGACGAGGGCTAGTAGAAATCCTTGGGTAACAGAAGAAATATTGAATTTAATTGATTAAAGGAGAAAATATAAAAATGCAGTAAATGAAGCAGGCAAAAATGGATACAAACGTCTCAAAAATGAGATCGATAGGAAGTGCAAAATGGGTAGCAGGGATGGCTGGAGGACAAATGTAAGGATGTAGAGGCTTATCTCACTAGGGGTAAGATAGATACTGCCTACAGGAAAATTAAAGAGACCTTTGAAGAAAAGAGAACCACTTGTATGAATATCAAGAGCTCAAATGGAAACCCAGTTCTAAGCAAAGAAGGGAAAGCAGAAAGGTGGAAGGAGTATATAGAGGGTCTATACAAGGGCGACGTACTTGAGGACAATATTCTGGAAATGGAAGAGAATGTAGATGAAGACGAAATAGGAGATAGAATAGTGCGTGAAGAGTTTGACAGAGCACTGAAAGACCTAAGTCGAAACAAGACCCCGGGAGTAGACAACATCCATTAAAACTACTGACGGCCTTGGGAGAGCCAGTCCTGACAAAACCCTACCATCTGGTGAGCAAGATGTATGAGACAGGCGAAATACCCTCAGACTTCAAGAAGAATATAATAATTCCAATCCCAAAAGCAGGTGTTGACAGATGTGAAAATTACCAAACAATCAGTTTAAGAAGCCACAGCTGCAAAATACTAACGTGAATTCTTTACAAACGAATGGAAAAACTAGTAGAAGCCAACCTTGGGGAAGATCAGTTTGGATTCCGTAGAAATATTGGAACACGTGAGGCAATACTGACCTTACGACTTATCTTGGAAGGAAGATTAAGGAAAGGCAAACCAACGTTTGTAGCATTTGTAGAATTAGAGAAAGCTTTTGACAATGTTGACTGGAATACTCTCTTTCAAATTCTAAAGGTGGCAGGGGTAAAATACAGGGAGCGAAAGGCTATTTACAATTTGTACAGATAGCAGATGGCAGTTATAACAGTCGAGGGACATGAAAGGGAAGCAGCGTTTGGGAAGGGAGTGAGACAGCGTTGTAGCCTCTCCCCGATGTTATTCAATTATTATGTATATTGAGCAAGCAGTAAAGGAAACAAAAGAAAAGTTCGGAGAAGGAATTAAAATCCATGGAGAAGAAATAAAAACTTTGTAATTCTGTCAGAGACAGCAAAGGGCTTGGAAGAGCAGTTGAATGGAATGGACAGGTTCATGAAAGGAGGATATAAGATGAACATCAACAAAAGCAAAACGAGGATAATGGAATGTAGTCGAATTAAGTCGGGTGATGCTGAGGGAATTAGATTAGGAAATGAGACACTTAAAGTAGTAAAGGAGTTTTGCTATTTGGACAGCAAAATAACTGATGATGGTCGAAGTAGAGAGGACAGAAAATGTAGACTGGCAATGGCACGAAAAGCGTTTCTGAAGAAGAGAAATTTGTTAACATCGAGTATAGATTTAAGTGTCAGGAAGTCGTTTCTGAAAGTATTCGTATGGAGTGTAGCCACGTATGGAAGTGAAACATGGACGATAAATAGTTTAGACAAGGAGAGAATAGAAGCTTTCGAAATGTGGTGCTACAGAAGAATGCTGAAGATTAGATGGGTAGATCACATAACTAATGAGGAGGTATTGAATAGAATTGGGGAGAAGAGGATTTTGTGGCACAACTTGACAAGAAGAAGGGACCGGTTGGTAGGACATGTTCTGAGGCATCAAGGGATCACAAATTTAGCATTGGAGGGCAGTGTGGAGGGTAAAAATCATAGAGGGTGACCAAGAGATGAATACACTAAGCAGATTCAGAAGGACGTAGGTTGCAGTAAGTACTGGGAGATGAAGAAGCTTGCACAGGGTAGAGTAGCATGGAGAGCTGCATCAAACCAGTCTCAGGACTGAAGACCACAACAACAACAACAACAACGATTAAAAGTATCATGCTGGCCATTTACATTGTTTTCACTCACGTCCTCATCACGGTACGTTGCTTCGTAGGTTGATTTAAACTTAACTCTAGGCGCTTCAGTCTGGAACCGCGCGACCGCTACGGTCGCAGGTTCGAATCCTACATCGGGCATGGATGTATGTGTGATGTCCTTAGGTTAGTTAGGTTTAAGTAGTTCTAAGTTCTAGGGGACTAATCATCTAAGATGTTAAGTCCCATAGTGCTCAGAGGAATTTGAACCATTTTGAAATTAACTCTATGTGCAATCTCTCTCTCACCCATAAAACACACGAACATTCACACGTGTTATAACAAATTCAGAAATTCTGCGAGTAGAAGAAATTAACGAGGACGTTTGATTCCATGGGTTCCATGTTTACTCTGCGAGGTCGCATTACTCCCAAGGGTTATGTGGCCATTTTGGATGAGCAGGTACATCCCATGGAACAATGTTTGTTCCCAAATGGTGGTGCCTTATTCCAAGGCGACAGGGCCTCTATTCACACAGTGGTTTCGTGAGTACGAGGATGAATTGTCGCATTTCTCCTGGACGACACAGTCACTAGATCCTAATATTACTGAGCCTTTGCTGCCTACTTTTGGAGGGAAGGGTGTGTGATCGCTATCCAACTTCTTCATCGTTATCTGACTTGCCATTAGTTTGCAGGAAGAATGGTATAAGACTTCCTTGAAAACCATACCGGACTTATAATTATCCATTCCGTGACGACTGGAATATACTTTGAATGCCAACGGGTTTCCTACCCGTATTAGGCATATAATCAGTTCATTGTAAGTGCTGAGTTACCCCAGAAAAATATTCCATACCACAACTGTGAGTGGAAATATACAGAATAAATTTAATGGGTTACACGTCCATTGCCAAGTCTAGCAATTATACGACGAACGAAAGTAGCTGAACTTAGCTATTTGAGCAACTCAGTAATATGTTTCATCCAATTAAAGTTTTCATCAATATGTACACAGAAAAATTTAGAGCATTTAATCTTCTGTACCAGAACCTATTCATGTGTTACATCAATTGTTCGTATGACTCTGCTTATTGTACAGAAATGGATAGGCCGTATTTTCCGAAAATTTAAGGAGACTCCTTTTTCAGAGAACCGTTTAATAGTTCTTTGAGAAAAATCAATAACAATTCCGTCTGTTGCCTTCTTTCTACTAGGATAATATTGTCTGTAGAAAGTACCAGTTCTTCTCGATGAATATTAAGTGGCAAGTCATTTACATACAGGTGTTTCACGATTCATGCTACGCACTTCTAGAGGTTGTAGAAGGGACGTAGTAGACCAGTTTTTACATAGGAACCCATGTTCGTAAATGTCATCGAACGACGGTACGGAGTGTCAAAGTTATAAGTACCGGTATCTGTACATCTATACAGCGTGATTCCAAGATGATGTTACAAAATTTCAAGGATGATAGGCAGCGGCAAATATGTCAATTTGAGGTAAGGTTCCCTTTACCGGAAACGAACGAGTCGAAAGTTAAAGGTGAAAACCGTTCAAAAACCTCTGACAGTGCAATACATCTACCAGTACTGTTGTAGCTGAGATTGCAGGGTAGGCAACTAGTGTGGACCAAAACAAGAACGAATGTTTAGTGGACATTGGGCTCTACAACGTACATCTTAAGAGCTCTCAGCACTTGTTCAATAGCGGAGATTTGTTTTACACTAGCGAAGATGAACGAGTCCCCATAGCTCCTCAGGTATGCATTTAAAAGCTCATGTTTACTACACGTTTTTTCTTTTTACTATCATCTCTTACTGTTGTATACCCTACGATCTTAGTAACAACAGTAGCGGTACAACTGGTACATGTACACCCATATTCAGAAAAAAGCAGAACATCTTCAACAACTAGAGACAGGACGTTCATATTCACAGGACATGTACATTAGTATGTTCTGCATAAATGATTAGCATTGGAACCAAGTCGTCCCTGCAGGTTTAAGATCAACTTCGATATCGCGGCGCAACACTACCTACAGGTAAAACATGCCTGCGGCCCTCGTTGTCCCTATAAACCGAAGATAATGGATCAGTGTGACTTGAGCAGACATGCAGGATGCCTCGCAGACGTAAGAGCGAGCCGCACCGTCAAATCAATGAGTTTTCAAGGGGTCGCATTATTGGCGTGAGAGAATGCGATGCACGCATCTGGGAAATTGCTGCTTGTGTCAGACGAAGTGTTTCGCCAGTGCAACGGGTGTGTGCAGAATGGTTCACGGAACAGGACGAGATGGGCTGGCGCAACAATGGAACAATGTAACCCATCGTACACTATCAGCGCTGACACGGCAAGGTTCCTGAATTAGTATCTCTTATTGAAGGAAATAGTGCGCATATAGTATTAGGAACGGAAAGTTGGTTAAAACCGGAAGTGAACAGTAACGAAATCCTAGACACAGAATGGAATATATACCGCAAGGATAGGATAAACGCCAATGGTGGAGGAGTATTTATAGCAGTAAAGAATTCAATAATATCCAGTGAAGTTATTAGCGAATGCGAATGTGAAATAATCTGGGTTAAGTTAAGTATCAAAGGTGGGTCAGATATGATAGTCGGATGCTTCTATAGACCACCTGCATCAGCAACCGTAGTAGTTGAGCGCCTCAGAGAGAACCTGCAGAACGTCGTGAAGAAGTTTCGTGATCATACTATTGTAATAGGGGGAGACTTCAATCTACCAGGTATAGAATGGGATAGTCACACAATCAGAACTGGAGCCAGGGACAGAGACTCTTGTGACATTATCCTGACTGCCTTGTCCGAGAATTACTTCGAGCAGATAGTTAGAGAACCAACTCGTGAAGCTAACGTTTTAGACCTCATAGCAACAAATAGACCGGAACTTTTCGACTCCGTGAATGTAGAAGAGGGTATCAGTGATCATAAGTCAGTGGTTGCATCAATGACTACAAGTGTAATAAGAAATGCCAAGAAAGGAAGGAAAATATATTTGCTTAACAAGAGTGATAGGGCACAAATCGCAGAATATCTGAGTGACCACCATCAAACGTTCATTTCTGAGGAAGAGGATGTGGAACAAAAATGGAAAAAATTCAGAAACATCGTCCAGTACGCCTTAGATAAGTTCGTACCGACTAAGGTCCAAAGCGAGGGGAAAGATCCACCGTGGTATAACAATCATGTACGAAAGGTACTACGGAGACAAAGAAAGCTTCATCATAGGTTTAAGAGTAGTCGAATCATAGCTGATAAGGAAAAGCTGAACGAAGCGAAAAAGAGCGTAAAGAGAGCAATGAGAGAAGCATTCAACGAATTCGAACATAAAACATTGGCAAACAATCTAAACAAGAACCCTAAAAAGTTTTGGTCATATGTAAAATCGGTAAGCGGATCTAAATCCCCTATTCAGTCACTCGTTGACCACGATGGAACCGAAACAGAGGACGACCGAAGAAAGGCAGAAATACTGAATTCAGTGTTCCGAAACTGTTTCACTGCGGAAAATCGTAACACGGTCCCTGACTTCAGCCGTCGCACGGACGCCAAAATGGAAAATATTGAAATAAACGATATCGGAATTGAAAAACAACTGCTATCACTTAGTAGCGGAAAAGCATCCGGACCAGACGAGATACCCTTAAGATTCTACAGTGATTATGCTAAAGAACTTGCCCCCTTTCTATCAGCAATTTATCGTAGATCGCTGGAAGAACGTAAAGTACCTAGCGACTGGAAGAAAGCGCAGGTCGTTCCCATTTTCAAGAAGGGTCATAAATCAGATGCGAATAATTATAGGCCTATTTCGCTTACGTCAATCTGTTGTAGAATAATGGAACATGTTTTGTGTTCTCGTATTATGACGTTCTTAGATAATACAAATCTCCTTCATCATAACCAACATGGATTCCGCAAACAGAGATCATGTGAAACTCAACTCGCGCTATTTGCCCAAGAAATTCACAGTGCCGTAGACACTGGCGAGCAGATTGATGCCGTATTCCTGGACTTCAGGAAGGCATTTGATACGGTTCCGCACTTACGTTTAGTGAAAAAAATACGAGCTTACGGAATATCGGACCAGGTTTGTGATTGGATTCAGGATTTCCTAGAAGAAAGAACACAACATGTCATTCTTAACGGTTCAAAATCTGCAGATGTAGAGGTAATTTCGGGAGTACCGCAGGGAAGCGTGATAGGACCTTTATTGTTTACAATATACATAAATGACTTAGTTGACAACATCGGTAGCTCCGTGAGGCTATTTGCAGATGACACGGTTGTCTACAAGAAAGTAGCAACATCAGAAGACTCGTACGTACTCCAGGAGGACCTGCAGAGGATTAATGCATGGTGCGACAGCTGGCAGCTTTCCCTAAACGTAGATAAATGTAATATAATGCGCATACATAGGGGCAGAAATCCATTCCAGTACGATTATGCCATAGGTGGTAAATCATTGGAAGCGGTAACGACCGTAAAATACTTAGGAGTTACTATCCGGAGCGATCTGAAGTGGAATGATCACATAAAACAAATAGTGGGAAAAGCAGGCGCCAAGTTGAGATTCATAGGAAGAATTCTAAGAAAATGTGACTCATCGACGAAAGAAGTAGCTTACAAAACGCTTGTTCGTCCGATTCTTGAGTATTGCTCATCAGTATGGGACCCTTACCAGGTTGGATTAATAGAAGAGATAGACATGATCCAGCGAAAAGCAGCGCGATTCGTCATGGGGACATTTAGTCAGCGCGAGAGCGTTACGGAGACGCTGAACAAGCTCCAGTGGCGGACACTTCAAGAAAGGCGTTACGCAATACGGAGAGGTTTATTATCGAAATTACGAGAGAGCACATTCCGGGAAGAGATGGGCAACATATTACTACCGCCCACATATATCTCGCGTAATGATCACAACGAAAACATCCGAGAAATTAGAGCAAATACGGAGACTTACAAGCAGTCGTTCTTTCCACGCACAATTCGTGAATGGAACAGTGAAGGGGGGATCAGATAGTGGTACAATAAGTACCCTCCGCCACACACCGTAAGGTGGCTCGCGGAGTATAGATGTAGATGTAGATGTAGATGCGTTGCGTGCGCGTCGTCCACTTCTCCGTCTACCTTTGACGATTGTGCAGAAACATATTAGACGGCAATGATGTATGGACGACGTCACTGGGTACAGGAATGGCATCTGGTAGTGTTTCCGGATGAATCCAGGTTCTGTTTGTTTGTAAATGATGGTTAGATTTTTGGGTCGCCGCAGATAGGGGGAGCGTCATGACAGTGACTGCATTCACACAAGACACACAGAGCCATCTGAAGGCGTTGTGATGTGGGGTGCTATTGAGTACAACCACAAATCACGGTCGGTGCGTGTCTAGGGCACTGTGACCAGTGTGACTTACGTAAATGACACCCTGCGACCAGAACCATACCCTTCCTGCACAACAGCCCAGACGGCATTTTTCGGCAAGACAATGTACGACCACACGTTACAGTGCGAACACTCGCCTTCGTGCTGTCACAGGATGTCAGCCTTTTACTCTAGCCCGGCACGTAAGCAGACTTGTCGCCAATCGAAAATGTGTGGGATATGGTGAAACGACGGACGACCATCACAGATGAACTTTGGAACTGGTGAATGTGGCAAGTATGGCTACACCACAAGACGCCATTCGCGCCTTATACGCATCGATGCCATCACGCATGGAACAAGTTTTCAGGCCCACAGTGCACACTATAGCTACTAGGCAAAGGACACATCCTTAACCTAGATGACTCAAACGGTAATCATTTCTGCAGAACATACTAACGTACATGTTCTGTAAATACGAATGTCCTATCTCTAGTCGTCCAAGGAGTTCTGTTTTTTCTGAACATGGGTGTATTTCACTGTCAGAGATATCATAATCCTTTTCCCTTGTAACTTTCGACTCGTTAGTTTATATTACATACCGCCCCAAACAGTGAAGTTTCATTTCGCTTCCGTCTCCCGTTTCGTTGTGCTTCACTTTTCTTTGTGAATAGGAACAGGGCCAAAACCGGACATTTTGGAACTCCTTTAGTTATTACTTACTAGTCACTAAAATTTTCTCTCCTTCCAACATTGACAAGTCAGCACAAATTTTTGCAGTCCGTTTATTAAATATGATTAAAGCTCGTTGTTTGTAAAGCCATCAACTCCAAAACGTTTTTGAGGAAAATGGGCGATAATTATTTAAGTTTTTCTTGTCACTTTTCTTATAAAGCTATTTAACAAATGCAATTTTAATCTCTCTGGGAAAATTTCGTGTGCCAATCATGCATTACATGTATCAGAAAGGACATTACTTGTTAGAACAAATCTTAAAATTCTGTTTGAATCAACACCACAATATATTTTGTTTTCGAGAACTTTTATAATTTTTTTGGTTGCAGTGAAGAATGTTGGTACTACTTCTAGTCGTCTGAATTTTAATGGAATAATATTTTTAGTACATTCTCTTGTTTCTTCAGTTGAGTCATTAATCCTGTTTTTGCCGTAACATTTACAAAGCGGTTGTTAGAATTGTTCGTAAGTTGCGGATTGTCAGTAACAACTTTGGCATTCAATTTAATTGCGATATTTTGTACACTGACTGGCTGTCTGACTCCCGTTACACAGTGTCCCACAGGGTTTTAATACTGTTAACTACATTATTAAATTATGCCTTGATATGCATGTTTCTGTACTTCAAAATATTACAGTATCATTTGTAAACTTGAAATCTCGTTGATTCTTGTCTTCATCTGCCCTTTATATAAATTTGCCTTTTTCTCTTACATCACATTTTAATTACTTTAGTTATCCGTGGTTAACTCGTTTTGTTAAGGGAAAGCTGTTCTTTATTGTTGACACAAACTGACTGTTGAAGACATTGTATTTCACATTGGTATCTCTTTCCAAATATACATCATACTGTTTAACTTATACTAAGACATTGCATTGAGGTATCATGACTAAGGCTCACTGTTTTTGTTGGAACATCCCTCAGAATCGTAACGTGTTTCAATGTTTATTTCCATCAATTGTCCATATGATCAGATAGTCTGTTAACGATTGATTACATATTAACGCTTTCATCCTGGGAAATGTCTATAATGCTATCAATCAGTTTCCTGCAATATTTCTCCACATGCGCTGGAAAATTAACTACTGAAATCAGATTGAAAGGGCCAAAGAATGAATCCAGTTGATTCTTCTTGTCAGAACCTTTTAATAAATCTGCACTGAAATCACCACAACTTACTAGCTGTTTCGTCTTGTTTGACAGGTGTATCTCGAGTTTTTTTACTGCTACGACTCTTACTCCCGATAATGTTTGCTGAATAACAGAGAAATTTTCGTTGTCGTTACTACGATCACCTGCTTCTTGATGTTATATTGTACTAGCTATACCCGGCGAACTTCATTCCGCCTCTGAAAATCTTTATATATTATAGCTGACCCGGCAAACGTTGTTTTGCCATATAAATTCTCTCTAGTCTACAAGAATAATTTATATGTGTGACACAATGTATACCCGGCGAACTTCGATGTATACGTGTAACACAATAGCCTTTGCGGCGAGAGCTCGTGACACAAACAATAATGATGGCCGAAAATTGTGCAGAGAGTGGGAAAAGTTCTTGCGTTTCTACGGTAGATCGCGCGGATTTAACAACTGCAGCCGATACACGGCTCGTTTAAGAGCAGCAGCAATTTCGTGTCGAAACGTGTTCGCAAGCATTATGAATAAGGACAAGCGCACAGGCAACGATTATTATCGTACGTGAAAATATTGTACGATTAAATTCTTTTACAGGAACAAAGGAGAGCAGAGGAACTTCTTTGTTCCACTAAAAGAATTTGATCGTATATAATTCCGTACGATAAAAATCGATGTGTGTGCGCTAGGCCTAAATGTCGGTTTGGCGAATGACGTGTGCTACCTAGTTAAACTTCTCGGTATAGTTACGTCGATTCAAAGAGGGATTTCGAGTCGCAGCTTTTGGTGCGTTTTCTTCAATTACCTATCTATCTAATAGTAAAAGAGTATCACCGATAGACACCTGGCGGGGATAACTGATCAAGTGATAATTGATCAGTTATCAACCGGGGTTGAAAATTATTAAATTACTAAAAGCGCTATTAAAAAATAGGGGTTGGTGGTAGAAGGGTAAAAAATTTAGAGTTTCGTGTATTTTGTAATGCCACATCATAAAAAAATAAAAATAAACAGTCGTGTCCACCCTTATCACTTAGGGGTATGAAAAATAGATTACGACCGACTCTCAGACCTACCGCATATACACGTAAAATTTCATCAGAATCGATCGAGCCGTTTCGGAGGTATATGGCAACTAACACTGTGACACGAGAATTTTATATATAAGGATGTATGTTATATATGATTACATATTAGGATTAAAGTCTTAAAACAAGTTTATTAAAGTATTTCCAATGATAAGGCTTTATTTAATACTGATGATAATGAGAAACTGTAACAAAATTCCTACAGCAAATATTTGAAACTTCATGGTCGATGAGGGCCGTCTTGTAGTTATCCGATTGAGGTCAAATTTTGCACATACTTTTTTTATTGATCGGGACTAAACAGAAGGATGGGAGCTACATATTTAGAAAGTTGTAAAAGAAGGGCCAGGGCCAGACACAGGATCCCCCTTCCGATAAAGCCCTCAGAAAACATCTCATGGAGGAATGTGGTAACATCTCCATGATAGCGAGGTGTGGCATCATCCTGCTGGAAAATGACGTCGGGAGACACCTTACAACTGCACAGTTCGCCGACATGTCGATGCAGGAGTGCCCTCTCACTGGCTCGCATGCGCCATGCGACTCAGCGCATGACGTGAAATGGTGAGGATCACATCTTGGAGCCGGCCGCAGTGGACAAGCGGTTCTAGGCACTTCAGTCCGGAACCACGCAGCTGCTACGGTCGCAGGTTCGAATCCTGCCTCGGGCATGGATGTGTGTGATGTCCTTAGGTTAGTTAGGTTAAAGTAGTTCTAAGTTTAGGGGACTGATGACCTCAGCTGTTAAGTCCCGTAGTGCTTAGAGCCATTTGAACCATTTGGCATCTTGGAGAGTGCCTCTATTGATTGCCTATTTGCCCAACAGTGTGAAATGTCGAGTTCTTCCGTTATATGGGTTTGTTTCGTGCATATCTCTAGGCCGGAATCTTGTATTTGTTTGATGTGGTTATTGCGCTTTAGGTCGCTCGGCGTATACTGAGGTGACAAAAGTCATGGGTTAGCGATACGCACATATAGAGATGGAAGTCGTTTCGCGTACACAGGGTATAAAATGGCAGCGCATTGGTGGAACTGTCGTTTGTACTCAAGTGAGTCATGTGAAAAGGTCTTCGACGTCATTACGGCTGCATGACGGCAATTAACAAACTTTGATAGCGGAATGACAGTTGGAGGAACATGCATGGGACACTCTATTTCGGAAATAATTAGGGAATTCAATATTCCGAAAATCACAGTGTCAAGAGTGTGAAGAGAATACCACATTTCAGGCATTACCTCTCACCGCGGAAAATGCAGTTGTCGACGGCCTTCACTTAACGATCGAGAGCAGCAACTTTTGCTTAGAGTTGTCAGTACTGACAAGTAAGCAACACTGTATGAAATAACCGCAAAAATTAACGAGGCGTACGATAACCGTATACGTTAGAACGGTGCAGGGAAATCTAGCATTAACGGGCTATGGTAGCAGACGACCGACACGAGTGTCTTTACTAACAGCACGACATTGGCTGCAGCGCCTGTCCTGGTCTCATGACCATTTCGGTTGGACACTAGACGACTGGAAAACCGCGGCATAGTCAGATGAGTGCCGATTTCAATTGGTAAGCACTGATAGGGTTCGAGTGTGGCATAGACCCCACGAAGCCACGGATCCAAGTTGTCAACAAAGCACTGTGCATTTTGGTGACGGCTCCATAATGGTGTGGACAGTGTTTGCATAGAATGGGCTGGGTCCTCTAATCCAGCTCAACCTTTTAGAGAGCATTTGCAGCCATTCATGGACTTTATGTTCCTAAACAACGATGGAATTTTTATGGGTAAAATGGGTCACACCACTGGGCCACAGTTGTTCAAGAATGGTTTGAAGAACATTCTGAACAATTCGAGCGAATAATTTAGCCACCCAGATCGCCCGTCACAAATCCCATCGAACAATTATGGGACATAATGGAGAGGTCAGTTCGTGCACAAACTCCTGCACCGGCAACACTTTCGAAATTGTGGACGGCCATACGTCTGCAGGGTACTTGGAACGACTTGATGAGTCCATGCCACCTGGAGTAGCTGCACTACACCTGGCAGTAGGAGGTCCGACATGATATTAGGGGGTATACCGTGACTTTTGTCACCTCAGTGTAGTTAATCCTCGGTATTTTACGGGAGCTACTGTTTCCTGTGATGTGTCGCCAACAGTGTAATAGAACAGAAGCGTATCTCCTCACCTTTGTACGCGCAGTTCGTCACATTTATTGACGTTCAGGGTCAACTGCACTCCCTGCACCAATCGTCGCTTCACTACAGGCCTTCCTGCGTTTCGCTACAGCCTTATGGCGTTGCAGCCTTCATAATGACAACAGCTTCCAAACGTTATCCACTAGTTCGCTGACGCAGACTGTCAACTTTAGCTGCCCTGTAACACTCTCTTGGGGTACTCCCAAAATTACCTTCACATTTGTCTATTCTGCTGCTTTAAGAACGGGGTGTTGGGACCCATATGCAAAGTAGTCCAGCATTCAATCACAGATCTGATCCGAGAATCTGCATACTCGTATTTTGTTCTCTAAGCGACAGGGCGTAACTGTATGGTATGCCTTGAGGAATGCAAGGAACACAGTATTCACCTGGACGCCGAGTGTAAATCATAAGACGTTCTAATTCGTTTTTGCTGTTATTCTTATTGTATCTACCTCTAGTTAGCGTCAGGGGTGTGACATGCCTGATTCACTGTGTTTTGTGCTGCAGGTGCACAGCGACGATGATTCGAGGCGCTGCTTGGTGCGTCGCTGTACTGTGGATGGTCTCTCTTCACCTCGCAGGTAAGAGGCTGCTTTGACCTAAGCCCATTGCGGTTGCATGAGAAAACACTACTGCAGTGCTCCATATCGTCACAGTTTACATATTCTTTACATCGAAGTTCGTTGTCAAAGTAATTTTTTCATAGTTGACAAATGAAAAATGAACTTCGGTTAAACGTAAATTGTACGTTTATCGGTCGTGGGGGGAACATTTCCTCACTCAAGTGTCATTTTCGAGCGGGCTGGCTTTATTATTAGAAGGGATCTGTGTTCGATGTCCAGGCTGCCCATCCTGACGTTTGTTTGAGTTTCTGTAAACAAACGAAATGACAGAATTTCAGAGACTTTACTGGCCTCATACAGATATTATTTTATGGGTGTTGACTGAAATGGTGAGTGAAAATCTGTACCAAGGTCGGGAATCGAACCTGGGTCTCCGGCGTAGCAGGAAGTTGCGTCAGCCACTAAGCCACCGTGGCACAGCGGTTCACACAACTGCACAGATTACCGTGGCATGCCTCCCTCCTCGTTCTAAATTCTCACTGCCGCCGCAGTTTACATTAAATTCTCCCTTACACACGAGCAGTCTTACAGAGCGTGAGAAAAAGTAGCTCCACAGCTGTACCTTGGGATGTCTTTATTCTAGTACGGGACTAGTTTCGACAGCACATTACCTCCATCCTCAGTCCCCACCATTGCCAAACCAGTATTTGATATCTATGGCCCATTTACTGCGGGATCCTTATTGCTAGCACACGTGGGCTAGCTTCCATGAAGAGTTTATACTCGAAACCGTGTTGTCTCCAATGCCAATGACAATGCCGCCGAAACTAGTTGAGTGATAGAATAAAGACATTCCCAAGATACAGCTGTGGTTGTACTTTTTCTCTGATACATCATCAGCTGAAGTCTTTTGTCCATTCAGTAAGATTTACGTCCATTAACAGAATTACCGAGACCCTCCATGTTCTGGAATAGCTTCTCAGCATCGAACGTAAATGGAGCATCCAGCGCGAAACAAGTGCAGGTACTTATTTTTGTGTTAGCTGAAGAGCCAACACCGTGTTACGAGTGGAGGCCGAAATGCACGCGTTTTAGCTCACGCAGACTGACGTGAGGTCTGGAACATGAAAAGGAGTGAGAATTCAGAAAGCGGGCGTAATTAATTTGATACTTAACTTTAATCCATTAAAGATGAACGTCGCTCTTGACGGTACATGATTCACAACATTATCTGTTCAGAATACATTCTTGAAGATAGTACTTATAGTAACTGAATATGGCGCCTTGCTAGGTCGTAGCAAATGACGTAGCTGAAGGCTATGCTAAACTGTTGTCTCTGCAAATGAGAGCGTATGTAGACAGTGAACCATCGTTAGCAAAGTCGGCCGTACAACTGGGGCGAGTGCTAGGGAGTCTCTCTAGACTAGACCTGCCGTGTGGCGGCGCTCGGTCTGCAATCACTGATAGTGGCGACACGCGGGTCCGACGTATACTAACGGACCGCTGCCGATTTAAAAGCTACCACCTAGCAAGTGTGGTGTCTGCCGGTGACACCACACTTATACAAATGAACTGGATTTCAGACTGAATTCACCATTTACGTTCCATGCGGAAGTGCTATCCCAGAACATGGAGAGCCTCGGCAATTCTGTTCGTGTGTAAAGTGGAATTTACAGTAGTTGGGGGCGGCAGTGAGTATGTGTGTCGAGGAGGCAGGCATGCCAGGGTAATCCGTGCAGTCCTGTGAATGGCTTAGCAGCTAACGCTCAAGCCTCGTAAGCAGGAAACCCAGTTTCCTTTCCCGGCCTTGGCACAAATTTTCACTCCCCGCTTCAGTCCATATACAACATAAATGTTTCTGTGATTACTGGAGCAATCTCTTGGCCAATTTTATTCCCTGTCTTTGCTGAACTTAAACAGTCGTCCACCTCCTGTTATCTCGACGAGTCCTTAAAATCTTCTCTTGATATGTTAGAGGCGTGACATACGGCCTTCCATCTTCAATTACTAATAACATCATCAGCCATTGTTTGTTGGACTTTAGACAGCAGTTTCGCAGACTTTTCAGAAAGTATGGCTACCGGAAAGAAATATTCATAAATCCATTTCTTTGAGAAATTGTAGTCCGGATCAGGTATTACAGAACGCTGTGGAAACATGTGTACACGAAATAACAGAGGTTCTGGATGTCGGCTGTTTTGTAAAATTACCGTCCACATGCCGGTGATACACTACGTCGCATAAGAGCAGAATTTAGATGACGTCAGACACAAATAACTGGATTACACCTAATTCTCTCACCGGCCCTAAGTGCAGCTATTCGAGACAATCCCGAGGCATTACTATTTTTCTGATAAAGCTGTAAGAGACTAGCCAAAAAAATCATCTATAATTCATTTGCTATTCTCGCAAACAACTCTTGCCCATTTTGCGTTCTTTGAGGAGGGGGATGAGATTTTCATTTGTTATTAGAGATAAAGCTGATACTCCCCTGAACGACATGAAAACAAAATACGATGGTTTTGTTTCTTCATGTCTAACAACCGTTACCTGACGCCGTACCCTCCGTTCCATTTCCATAACAAGGAGAAAAAAGGAATTAGCATTCAAAGCGCAATGAGATACGAGACTGTTGATTTGTAAAGTAGATAGAATGTTTTGATCATAAAATAATGAGCGAAGCACAAACAACTACCACATACTTGCATTCCCATCCGGCAGGCATTTTTAGTTATTCTTTACGTGACCTTTACGTACTTCATACGGTGTCGCTATCGCTAAGTCAACATCTACATCTATACTCCGGGAGCCAACTTACGAGGTGCGGCGTCAACTTGATTTTAAGTCTTTTTGTGGACGCGTGAATCTGGAGGATGTAGGCAGGATGTAATTTGTAATTGTTTTGCAGGGGACAAGTAGAGATCTTGGAAGCAAGTACCTAGTTTGTACTGGGGCTCCATGAATAAGATTCTGTGCTCCGAGAAGTCACAATGGTAGAAAGCTGTCTCCTCGCAGATTACAATCTTCCATGCAGTTGCATAAATGTTTCAATGTTCGTACGTAAACATTTTACTGTGGGATGATGCACCCTGAGATTTTCCTCACCTACCTTTGTGACATAAAATATATAACACGAGTCAAATTAAATTTTCTGAAAGGCAGTGCCACTAGATAGATGACTAAACGACTTTCACTATCGTTATTTGCCAGTTTGAAACTTCTCAGTATGTGAAAAGTATTGACGGGGGCGTGGCTTGTAACCAGACTGACGTGCTGTCCACATTCCTCAGCAAGCACTGAATTATTCAACGTCAGCACGGGGCGGATCATTCAATCAGTTCTCGTACCGCAAGCGCAGTCCGTATGCAAGCAGCTGTCCGCTGAGCTAAGTTCCGCGTTACCTCGGCCAGACAGCCTTGGAATTACCATAATCCTCCACATCCACATCATTAGTCGTCAGTGCCGCATCTTTGTCCCTTGTTGTCGCTGGCCGATCTTCCGTATTGCACCACATTAAATCTACCGGCCGATCACGAATCACGAGTAACTTGATTTCAGTACACGCTATTCAATCTCGGGATCAATTTAAACCACTTATGTGCATCTGCATTATTCATGGCCACTTGACACGAGAGTTATTAGTTCCTCTTCTGCGGTGTATAATATACACAATACTACAGAAAATCTGTGCTCGGAAGCTATTGAGACGTTTACTGAACGCTGACCAAGCATATTGAGATTATTATTACTGCTTTGTAAGAAGCACTATTAGATTAAAATGGTAATTTGTACGACAGAAAACTCTCTACTTTCTGTTTCTTTACAGGCATACAGTGTGACCAACATGTAAATTCAGACTCCGTGTACACGCAACTTCTCTGTAACGTCAACGAAAAGAAAAAGAAGGGTGTAGGACTCATAAAAACTTAGAGGAAATCATGATCAGTTCAGCAATAAACGAGCAGGAATATCCTTAATGCAGCTCGGTTACCGTTACAGAAAATGCCGAATGCCGTTCGTTGTCAGTCAGAAGACTGTTCGATTGTATTGAGCCTTAGACCATTCCCCAAGGATGCAGCTGATACTAAAACAAACAGATGGACTCTGTTTGAAAGAGATCAGCGTTACTAATACACGCCGGCAGTAGACAATCCAGGGTAAAAATGGAAATGTCGTGTGACTAGGGCCTCCCGTCGGGTAGACCGTTCGCCTGGTGCAGGTCTTTCGATTTGACGCCACTTCGGCGACCTGCGCGTCGATGGGGATGAAATGATGACAACACAACACCCAGTCCCTGAGCGGCGAAAATCTCCGACCCAGCCGGGAATCGAACCCGGGCCCTTAGGATTGACAGTCTGTCACGCTGACCACTCAGCTACCGGGCGGACAATCCAGGGTAAGGGCACCATAGTTATACACACGGTTAACTGTATGCCCCCCTGTGGGTGTGAAATAGTGGATGAAAGTTTTTTAATTAATTACTTAAATACTACTAAAGCATTTTAAAGCTACATCTATGAAAATTGGTATTAGACTTTTCAGTTAGAAATTTAAAAAAAAAAAAATTATCAGTGGTTTTGGAAATCAACCCCTAATGAGATGAAATAGAGGACGAAATGTTTTATGAAAATATTTTATTATGAAAGCATTTATAAACCTACACCTATTAAAATGTACTAGTATATTTGGCTTCTCGGTTGCAAATAAAAAATTGCATGTTTCAATGTTTTTAGACATTCAGCCCCTAAATGGAGTGAAATAGGGCCTGACTGATTCACTGGCTCATCCTCACCCTGGCCAAACCGCTAAGGATAGAATCTTGAGATTTGGAAAGCTTGTTGATCTTATACTGTAAGCTTCGTTTAGTAAGGGATTGTTCGAAATTTCACTCCTGAGGGATTGAAGTACTGGATGAACGGCTTTTTTTTTTTTTTTTTTAATGTCACTATTAAGGCAATTTTGAAGACAGAAATGCGAAAATTGTAATTGGTTTCTTCGTAAGAAATAAAAAAATGTATGCTTCAATATATTTGGAAATTCAGCCTCGAAGGGGATGAAATACGGGATGAAAATTTTTATGAAAATATGTCGTTATTTTAAAATAGCTTTAAATGTATAGCTATGAAAACTGGTATTGGTCTTTCAAAGAAATATGTGTTTGGGGTGGGAGTTTCCATGGAAATATCACCACAAAAACTCAAAACGCACGATTAACAAAGACCTCGGACTCTAGCTGCCAGAATTGCTTTTTGGTCAGAAGTGCATTCGGAAAAGACCATGCTTCTACTGTCTTAATTAGCGTGAAGTGTTTAGACAAACATTGCAGTTTATGAACAGCATAGGAATTCGATTAAAGAAAAACAAAAAAAGTGATCTGTACATATCGCATAGCCTACGCGAACGAAGCGGGTGTAGTAGTTAAATATAATCGGTCATTCAAAGATTCGATTAAATGTGCGTAGGGGCTTCGGAAAGTAAGTTACCCATGTTGTCGCACGCTAAGACCATTGCGCAGCACGAGTGCCGCATTATCAGGAGAGAGTACGTGTTCCAGGATTCCCTGCAGACACGTTTCTGCTGCGGTACGGATAACAGGTGCACAATAGTGAGCAAGGGACATGGAATGCAACTGGAATGGTATTCCAAAGTTGAAGTACGCGGTACGGTATCGTTGTTTTGTGCAAAACGTCTAAATTACAGATTCACCGTGAAATTCTGGCTATATATGGACCAAATACAATGACGCCTCGAGCCTTGGTGAAATGGTGCCAACAATTTGACGAATGCGGCACAGAAGTGGATGATGCTGATCGGGAAGGGAGGCCACCGACATCGACCACGGACGGCAATGTCCAGGCAGTCGAGGAACATCATCTGGAGGAGAGGGACAAGAGAGAGAGAGAGAGAGAGAGAGAGGGGGGGGGGTATTTTCCAACAATGAGGACGTTCACACAACGGTTCTCGAATGACTCCGTGACCACGGAGCGAATTTCTCTCGTTGAGGAAGTGAACGACTGATAGAAAGTCCCGACCTTAGTTTACAGAGGTTTGGTAACTGTATTGAGAGATATTGTCGAGTATCTCGGTCACTTTGAAGTGTAGCGCAGCATTCAGTAAAAGCTACTTTGCCTGTCGTGATAATGTGCATTTTAAAACTTCGTGGTAGATTAAAACTGCGTGCGGACCGAGACTCGAACTGGGAGCTTTGGCTCTCGCACGCAAGTGCTCTACCAACCGAGCTACCAAAGCACGGCTCACGAGCGCTCCTCATAGATTTATATCCGCCAGCACTTCTTTTCCTACCTTTCAGGCTTCAAAGAAGCGCACACTGCACTGCAGAGTGAAAATTTGATTCTGGAAACAACCCCCACGCTGTGGCTAAGCCATGTCTCCTCCAGAAGTGATAATGTTGCAAGTTTCGCAGGAGAAATTCTGTAAAGTCTGGAAGGTAGGAGATGAGGTACTGGTGGGAGTAAAGCTATAAGAACGGATCCTGTGTCTTGCATTTGTAGCTCAGCTGGTATGCTGTGCAGTTGGTACAGAGGGTAGCGTTTATGAGTCTCGGTCCGGCATAACGTTTTAATCTTCCAGGAGGTTTAAAAAGAAACAGTAGCGTACCAGCTTGATATCTTATTCCAGTAAATGGTTCGCTGGTTCAGGTCTCGCCCGAGTCAGTTTTTTTCTCGTTCAACTTAAACAAATAATAATAAAAAAAGTTGGTGGAGCACTTTCTTCCGGAACACAAAGGTCCCGAGCTCGAGTCTCTGTCCGGCACACAGTTTTAATCTGCCAGGAAGTTTCATATCAGCGAACACTCCACTGTAGAGTTAAAATTTCATTCTGGACTGTGTATCTTACTTGTACTTATTGTAAATCAATGGCACTTGTCAAAATTCGGTATCTGATGTAGCTGGTAAGCACTGCAGTCAAACCGTTGTGATATCGAATTGAATAGGATTGAAATGCAATGACGGGAAACGCTCATACCGACTAAGATATCACATACGAATCACGATCCGCCCTTACATCATCAAATCTGCCAGTAACTCTCTCCTGCTTCCGGTCCTTCATACAGTATCTTGCATACTTTCCAGTATTCGAGTTCTGGTCTGGCAAACAGTTTTAATCTACCAGGAAGTTTCACTTCGGCGCACACTCAGCTGCAGAGTGAAGTGAAGCACCCAGCAGACATTGTAGAATCTCTGTGTAATTTCGGACGTATACACGTACCCACCCAATGACTAGAACTGCGAATCTATGTGACAAGTTAGAATGGCCACTAGAGCCCATATGTGTTTGTCGTGTTTATTTCTGTTAAGACGTCTGGGAGGGTACATAAGGGGCGTGAAGAGCGTCAGACGTTGAGTGAGCACCGTGAAGTCACGGTGATGCCACGTACATGTGTGAAAAAGCGATATCAGCATTTGACAGAGATTTAAAGATACCTCACTGTGAATCTCCATTTTTCCTGTTGGTCGTATCCTCTAATGTCCATAGTTGTGGGGCACTGGGAGGTGTCAGAGGCCCTGTAGTGGACTGCATGAGAACGTATGGGCTAGCATGGTTGACCATACCTCACCACCACAGGGGACGATCGCCATATTGTGCACCAAGCATAACCCCTTCACACCTGTTCCTGTCATATGAGGACAAGTAATAAAGTCCCTGAAACGTTCTGTGTCACTCCGCGTCAGTGGTCGGAGATTAGCAGCAGCCGGACTAAGGAATTAGCGTTCCATTGGTAGGCTGGTGTTAACACTACTGGTGATCAACTGCTGATGAGTGGCGTTGCATTGTCTTTAGCGATGAATTACGGTTCTGCTCTACCCCAGATGGCCATCATCAGCAACTGTGGAGCGGCCTGGCGAGAGGTCCGATTCTTGGAATGATTTGGAGAGCCAAGTTGTGAGGAGTCACTGGGTATACTGGGTAGATCATGGCTGGTAGTGACTGAGGAAACTGACAGCACTATGGGTATCCTGTGTCCTCATGCGTTACATCTCATGCGATAATATCGTTGTGCCTTTTGTTTCAGCAGGACAATGCTCGTTCACATATGGCGAGTGTATCTACGATTTGGCTGCGTTTAGTTGCGGTACTCCCGTGAATGATCGCATGGTGTTGATAGCCAGGAGTCCCCACCTATGTAAGTTCGGCTGCCGAGCTGTAAGTCTTTTCAGTTGACGTTACATTGGGCGACCTGCATGTCGATGACGATGAGATGATGGTGAGGACAAACAACACCCAGTCCCTGATGAGACAAAATCTCCGACTCAGGGAACAAACCCGGGCCCACTGCATGGCAGTCTCACGCACTAACCACTTATCTAAGGGAGCATACACTCCCGTGGTCATCAAGATACCCAGAATTGTCCCCTGACAGATCATGTATGGGACCGTTTCGGATGTCAACTCAGTCACAGTGGTATTGTATTGTATGTATGTTGTATGTTAACCGGGGACCTAGAAACGACGGAGAGGCTCCGTCCCCGCCGCAGCCACAGTGGTCTACAACCCCACGACGACTACCGCAGTCCACTTCACCCCTCCGCCGCCTCACACCGAACCCAGGTTATTGTGCGGTTCGGCCCCCAGTGGACCCCCCAGGGAACGTCTCACACCAGACGAGTGTAGCCCCTATGTTTGTCCGGTAGAGTAATGGTGGTGTACGCGTATGTGGAGAACTAGTTTGCGCAGCAATCGCCGACGTAGTGTAACTGAGGCGGAATAAGGGGAACCAGCCTGCATTCGCCGAGGCAGATGGAAAACTGCCTAAAAACCATCCACAGACTGGCCAGTTCACCGGACCTCGACACAAGTCCGTCGGGGGATTCGTGCCGGGGACCAGGCGCTCCTTCCCGCCCGGAAAGCCGTGCGTCAGACCGCACGGCCAACCGGGCGGGCTCAGTCACAGTGGTAGTGTGTACGATATCAAGTACCAGTTACAACAGTAGTGGGTCAGCATGCCTCAGGAGCGGGTACAGTGACTTCATGAAACCCTTCCCAAGTGAATCAGTGCAATCATTGAGGTCAGATGGAGTGCAAGATAAATGGTCTCATACTGTCAAGTTGTTTATAAATTTGAATCGGTTGGAATAACTTCATCTACCCTCCATTCCGTGAAGTTCATTGTGTTTCCCCATCTTTTTTGTTTTCTTTCATTTTTTGCCACGCTATGTATTTCTGCCTAGCATGGTCTCATACTGTCAAGTTCTTTATAAATTTGAATCGGTTGGAATAACATCATCTACCCTCCATTCCGTGAAGTACATTGTGTTTCCCCATCTTTTTTGTTTTCTTTCATTTTTTGCCACGCTATGTATTTCTGCCTAGCATGGTCTCATACTGTCAAGTTCTTTATAAATTTGAATCGGTTGGAATAACATCATCTACCCTCCATTCCGTGAAGTTCATTGTGTTTCCCCATTTTTTTTGTTTCCATTCATTTTTTGCCACGCTATGTATTTCTGCCCAGCAGCCTTTCTTGCAGGTGTGCTAGTCTACCAAGATGTGCAGGAGACCTTCCGTGAAGGTTGGAAGGTAGCACATAAGGTACTGGCAGTAAAGAAGCTGTGACGTCGTGCTTGGATAGTTCAGTTGGTAAGACCGTTGCCAGCGAAAGGCAAGGTTCCAGCTTAGAGTACTGGCATGGTACACGGTTTCAATCCGCCGGGAAGTTTCAAAACAGCACGCACTCCGCTACAGAGTCAAAGATTCACTCTGGAAAGCCATCGATCATTTGTGAAACTGGACTAATTCGTTTAAGAAACGAACCAATGTCCTCCCTGACAGGCTACAGCTTTAATAACCGTGATATAACGCTTGATAAACGGCGTATCGGCGAAGAGTGATGGGACATAAATTCTAAAACGAAAAAAAAAATGAAACATGCGTGCCGTGAATTGGTGCACAGGGGGCGGAACCGAGGCGATTGCTCCGTGGGCCGCGGCGGCCGTTACAGGCTGTGATCTGAATATGTAGCAGCCGGCCCGCGCATAAATATACGCGCGGCGCCTTATTGAGACATTACTCTATTCTCATGCCGCGTATAAATTAATGAAAGCCCCATCCATTAGGGCGCAGGGCGAGGGGCGGCGCCGCCTTGTCCGGCGTCCCGAATGGCTGGCTGGGTGCGGGCCTCTGCCGCGCCGTGGAATCCCGTGGCACGTTGTTAGGACCGGGACGGGGCGTTTGTTATGGGCTCCACGCGGGCCTGTCTCTGTCCAGACACGGCAGACACGTCCCGTAACCGTCAGGCATCAGCTGCTCGAAAAGCTGTACGTCTTCACCACTCCATAGTGTTCCCCTGCGTCCGTTCAGACACTACACGCGCACTCTATGTGAGATGGCTGATGAAAGTTGCTGTTACCTACAGTTTTACTGGAAATCAATCCATTATATGTGCATTAACATCTCAGTGCATATCAGTATGAAAGTGCCGAAATGATCGTATGGCATTATTCGTTGAGAGACGTCTGGGGATCTTTGGCCGCCTGGTACAAGACTTTCTACACAGTTGAGTTACATTAATACTACGTGCAATAACCACTAACAAACGGCATGTGGGAGCTCTAGCAGTAGACGGAATATAAACCGTGTCGGGGGACGCGGAAAACTGTGAAAACAGTGCAGTTGTTCTCGTAATTCGAGAAACAGCGATTTATCTGACCTCCTAAAGGGCATGATCATTGGCTGTCGGGCCGAGGGCGGAAGCATTTCCGAAACGGCTACCAAGGGGAAGGCCTCAGACATGGCCAACCGATTCGGCTCAAATTTGGCAGGTCGCTTGAGTACAACCTGAAACGAAGGACTCCAAGATATTTTGGGTCAACACCCCCGCAATTTTGAGAAGATCACCCCAATAGGTTTTGACGAGCAATCGACTCAAAATTGGAGGGATCGATAGATAATCGTAAATAGAGGATTTTTCATCACCAGGTATGGGGTCCG
This sequence comes from Schistocerca serialis cubense, assembly GCF_023864345.2. NCBI lineage: Eukaryota > Metazoa > Arthropoda > Insecta > Orthoptera > Acrididae > Schistocerca > Schistocerca serialis. The sequence continues at coordinate 153,224,294 of NC_064638.1, read as the reverse complement.
CAAATGCAAACTTTTCGAGAAATCGAGGAAAGAAACTTTTACAACTGCCGCTTCTGTACCCACATGGTAAACGCTTTTTGGCGGTAGCGCCGATAGCGCAACGGATAAGGTAACTCGCAGGGAATCAGTAAACTCGGGTTCGAACTTCCTAGAAACCTTCATGGTATAGTACTTCAGTATCAACAAAAGTCATTTCGTTCGTCAGCTCCAAAAATCGCTCGACGATAGCCGCTCATATCAATCTGGAACGCCGAGAAACAGAACTGCTTGCTTTCAGTAGTGCATTGATAATGCATCTGTCTTGCAACACTTTTACAAACCAAACACAGCGTCGGTAATACTGTGTCAGGCTCCCAGATATATATTACAGCGCTAGTCGAAGGGTGTACATCCTCCATTATTCACATTATGCATATGAAAGATATGACACTACAAACAATAACTAGTTACTACGGCATAAACAGACGAGCTAATTACTACAAACTACATGCAGTACTCGTCATATGTTACTTCGGCGCATTAACGATGAAAAAATCACTATATGTATCCGCGAGGTTCGCGGCAGCCTAATGACGAAAAAAAACTCTTTCCGATTGACTTCTATAAGGCTCGTGATGGTCATTTGCACTCTTCCAGGTCCACAACTATGATATGACGAAGTGGCAACCGGGACAACATAAATCTCCCCGCGTGCATTCTATCCCGTGCCTCGCTGTAAACAAGAGTCGCGAGGTTGGCTATCTGTGATCTCTCGTGAGGAATTCGCAGCACTCTTACTCGGAGTTGTTTTCGTGTGACTAGGATTAAAAGTTTAATACTTTACTAACTCACGCCCTTTGGGAAATTAAATTGCTTACCTTGTTATTATCATTCTCTATTGATTTACTTACCTTATTAACCCTCTTATCCCTATCAATTGAGATATAAAAAAATACAAACGAAAAGAAGAATATCCGCTGGGTTTCTTCGAGATTGATTCCCAGCCAGTTACCTTGCCGTTGCGCTATCAGTGCTGTTGGCGAAAAGTGTTTACAATGTGGGTACAGAAACGACACTTGTAAAAGTTTCTTACCTCGATTTCTGGAAAAGTGTGCTTTTTCGGACCCCATACCTGATGATGAAAAATGCTCTGTTTACCATTATCTATCGATCCCGCCAATTTTGAGTCGATTGCTCATTATAACCTTAGGGGTGATTTTCTCAAAATTGCGGGGGTGTACCTGCCACATTTGAGCCGAGTCGGTTGGCCGTGTCTGAGGCCTTCCCCTTGTAAGTCCGTAAACTATTCGCGCGCCGCCGCTGTTAAAGTATACTGCGTATGGCAAAATGGCGCTATCTAAAATCGACGCAGAGGTAACTGTGGTGGTCCAAGGGATATAGGTGACAGGTGTGAACGACGGCTGCAGAGATGTGTACCGGCGAATAGACGTGCAACTGTTGAACAACTGACCGCCCAGATAAATCACAGAACTACCGACAGTGTTTCCTCAACAACAGTCCACTGTACGTTGCGCCGTATTGATCTATGCAGCCGGCGTCTGGTTCGTGCACCCATGCTGACTGCTCTCCAATACCGCAACGCGCGCTGAGTGGCGACAGGTGGCCTTTTTAGAGAAGTCTTGTTTCACGCTCCATTGGACAGGCGGCTTTTGGCGTGTACCGCCCTGAAATCGATTGTAAAAAGGGTCCACGCCGGAGGAGGGAGCGTTATGCTCTGGGGAATTTTTTCGTGGCGTTCCCTGGGTGATCACATCATTCTGGAAGGCAGAATGGACCAACACAAGTATCCTTGGAGACTTGGTGCAAACCTTCATCCAGTTTGTTCCTCCTCGGCATGATGGCATCTACCAGAAGGACAATGCAAAGTGTGACACAGTGTACATAGGTGGTTCGAAGAGCACCAGGATGAGTTTACCGTACTTCCCTGGCCACCAGACTCCCCAGACGCAACCCAATCGAGAACCTGTGGGACCACCTCGATCTGACTGTTCGCGCCATGGTTTTTCAGCCGTGAAACCTATCGCAGGTGGCCACAGTACTGGAGTCGGTATGGCTCCACACCCCTGTCGGTTTCTTCCAGAACCTCACAGACTCTCTTCCTGCGCATCCGCGCTGCAAAAGGTGGTTATTCAGTCTTTTGACCGGTAGTGACATTAACGTTACTGGATAGTGTATTTGATGCCACAGCGCCGACTTGCGCGGTGTTTAGAAGAAGATGAAATGAAACGATTAGGATCTCGCCAACACGCAGTCCCGGAGTGAATGAAGTCTCCGACCTGCCCGAGAATCAAACCCATGACCCCATGGTCTACAAACAGCGATACTAACCACTAGGTCATGGGTTATAGGTGTGATATTATTTACAGCTTCACACATGATTACTTTGAAGGCCGGCCGCTGGTGGCCGAGCGGTTCTGGCGCTACAGTCTGGAACCGCGCGACCACTACGGTCGCAGGTTCGAATCCTGCCTCGGGCATGGATGTGTGTGTTGTCCTTAGGTTAGTTAGGTTTAAGTAGTTCTAAGTTCTAGGGGACTTATGACCTCAGCAGTTGAGTCCCATAGTGCTCAGAGCCATTTGAACCATTACTTTGAAAGTAATAATAAAAAACACAAGTTACAGAAACCTTACAGCATACAGTTTCTAGTGTCCCAGTAAAATTTGCAGATCTACGTGGTAGCTTAGAAATGTAAAAGCAATAATGATGGAGAAGTTGCAAAAACATTTAATTTCTGGTGTCCCTGCATAATTTGCAGATGTTAGTTTCCTTTCGTGCTCCTGCATCCAAAGCTGAGCATATCAGTAGATGATCTAAATCCATCACTGCAGTTTTGCAAACAGAACATTCAACTGTGGGAAGTGCTCCTCCTGTATTGGGGGAGGCACTCATGTCCCGTTGTTAGTCGACAATTGGCTACTGCTACCTTCCTCGGTTTATTACTGAATAGCTCCCAATAGTTTTGAATGTTTCCTCAAATTTTTCAATTTATTTTTCTTATCAAGTCTGTTATATGATATTTCATAACTGTCTTGTAAGTAAGTTCATTAAGTGTGTCACGTGGAATGGGCTTTTTGTTAGCTTTTCTTATTAAGTCTGTTATATGACATTCCATAACTGTCTTGTAAGTAAGTTCATTAAGCGTGTCACGTGGAATGGGTGTTTTTTTTTTTTAGTTTATATATGTTTTCCTTCTTTGGCCATTGTGTCTCCAGTCTTATTTCCGACATTCCTACATATGTAGGTATCCAATGAAACACTTTTTTCCTTTATTTTAGTCCATTATTGACAATTAGGCGTGTCTTAGCTTCGGTTGTTCGTTCTGTGGAGTGGTTTGTTGAGAGAGCTGGTATAGCAGCTCTAGAATCAACCTGTATTACTGATTATGTAGGTACGTTATTCCACATATAAGGTTGTTAAGTGCTGGTTGGACTGCATGCGTTTCAGCGTCAAATTTCGTCATACGGAAGCACATGAATAGATAAAAATCATTCCCGAAGTTGGTTGATTTTAGATAGCCACCAGCATTGGCTAGCAGACAACGCTGCGTTTAGCACTTCTCTGTCTACAAAAGCAGAAATGACACATTTAGTTGATGCTCGCTCAAATTTTATTTGTAACTGAGTTTAAAATAATCTTTTTTATTGACGAGTTACAGGAGTTGAACAGTGGCAGTTTAGACTGGTAGAAATCCGGAAACATTCAATATCAATCAACGTATTTCGATTTATATCGATTCAGTTAATTCCATCAGCCACCTCGCCGAGAGCAGAAACCGGACGTTAACCAGTCTACAGTGACATTCATCTGTGGGAGACCTTTTTTTCCTTTTTTTTTTATCTCAGTACCACCATTAGACTGTTGTTTATTTACAGTATTACATTTACACCTACATAATCATGATTTCGGCTTCAAAATTCCATTATCAAGTGTTTTAAGTATCATACGGTGGCTAAGATGGCATACTGTCGTATTGAAAATACACTATTAGACATTCGACTCTTAGACAATGTGTCTAATAGTGTATTTTAAGTACGACAGTATGTCATCTTAGGCACTGTATAACACTCAAAACACTTGATAATGGCACATTGAAGCCGAAATCATGATTGTGTAAGTGTAAATGTAACTCTGTAAATAAACAACGGTCTAATGGCGGTACTGACATTAAAGGAATATATTATGACTGTGGCCCCGCATTATGAAGAAATTATTATCTGTGGGAGAATTTTAAAATATATTGTTAGTGCAAATGTGATGAGGCAAGTCGTAAGAAATGGCCTCCATACCAACGAGAATGGATTTCAAAAACACCTGTTATGCGAACTGAAATTGCACTTTTTTTCTCTTGATGTCCAGGAAGGTATGGGTCAAGGTAAACAGATAGAAAAGCTTTTGAGTTAGTTCCAAACAAATGCTTATTAACGAAAGTAAGATCATAATTACCTCCTTTCAAACGAAATTGGAGAATGGATTGAAGATCTTTTTGTTAGGACGACGTTCCACAACTGTCCATGTTGTGTGTTAAGGATCTAGCAGACAATATTAGTAGTTCAAATGGCTCTGAGCACCATGGGACATAACATCTGTGGTCATCAGTCCCCTAGAACTTAGAACTACTTAAACCTAACTAACCTAAGGACATCACACACATCCATGCCCGAGGCAGGATTCGAACCTGCGACCGTAGTGGTCACGCGGTTCCAGACTGAAGCGCCTGGAACCGCACGGCCACACAGGCCGGCAATATTAGTAGTAACGTCTGAGTTATTGCAGATAATTTAGTTTCCTATAATGAAGTACTATCTGCAAACAGCTGCAGAAATATTCAGTCAGATCCTTATAGGATTTGGGTGTGGTGGGGAGATTGGCAAATTGCTTTAAAGATTCAGAAGTGTAAAACTGTGCACTTCACAAAACGCAGAAACGCGATACCCAGGGACTTTAGAAAGTAAATTACACATGTCATCCCAAGCTTAGATCACTGTGCAACACGAGTAGATCACTGTCAGAAGAGAGTACGAGGTCTGTTCAGAAAATTCCGGAACTTTTCCCTAAAAATTTTTCTACGCTTACCTTTTACTTATTGTGCATGGTCTCCTTCGAAATACTCTCCTCCACAATTGATACACAGCTCCCAACGCAGTTTCCACTTCCGGAAGCAGTCTTGGTACGCCTCTTGCTGGATCGCGCAAAGCGCGGTCTACGAATTTTCTTTTATCTCCTCTATCGTTGCAAATCTTAGTTATTTCAACGGAGTTTTCAACTTCGAAAATAAAAAAAGTCCGCAGGGGCCAGGTCTGGAGAGTACAGAGGATGAGGCAGCATAGTGATTTCGTTTCTTGTGCAATAGTCACGCACCAACTAAGATGAATGTGCGGGTGCGTTATCGTGATGCAAGAGCCATGAATTGTCTCGCCACACTTTAGGCCGTTTTCTTCTCACATTTTCTCGCAGGCTCGCAACACGTCCCAATAGTACCAGCGAACAGCAGTTTGTCCCTGTGGCACGAATTCATGATGAACTGATCCTTCAAATGCGAAAAAAACTACCAGCATGGCTTTGACATTTGACCTGACCTGACGATCTTTTGTTGGTGTTGGAGAACCTTCCCCGACCCATTGTGAAGATTGAACCTTGGTCTCAACATCTCATCATCACTAGTTATGATTCTCTTCGGGAACAGCTCGTTCTCATCTGCGTGATCCAAAAGCTCTTCACACATTGCGAGGCAAAGGTCTTTTCTGGTCTTGGTTCGTGAGCTGTGGGACAAAGTTGGCAGCAACATGATCCATTCCAAGATGCTGTGTCAAAATTTCACGACATGATCCATCTGAAATGCTACAGTCTTCTGCAGTCTCTCGAACAGTCAGTCTTCGATTGACACGCACAATTTCGTTGATGTTCAGGACATGAGCGTCGTCGGTAGATATCGAAGGGCGTCATGAACGAAGGTAATCTTTAACTTCCGTCCGGCCATTTTTAAACCGTGTGAACCATTCGTAACACCGTGTATGTCCGAATCACGCATCGCCGCAGGCTTCCCTGTTGAGCTTAAAAAAATTTCAAATGGCTCTGAGCGGTATGGGACTTAACATCTGAGGTCTTCAGTCCCCTAGATCTTAGAACTTTTTTTTTTTTTTTTTTTTTTGGTCATCAGTCTACTGACTGGTTTGATGCGGCCCGCCACGAATTCCTTTCCTGTGCTAACCTCTTCGTCTCAGAGTAGCACTTGCAACCTACGTTCTCAATTATTTGCTTGACGTATTCCCATCTCTGTCTTCCTCTACAGTTTTTGCCCTCTACAGCTCCCTCTAGTACCATGGAAGTCATTCCCTCATGTCTTAGCAGATGTCCTATCATCCTGTCCCTTCTCCTTATCAGTGTTTTCCACATGTTCCTTTCCTCTCCGATTCTACGTAGAACCTCCTCATTCCTTACCTTATCAGTCCACCTAATTTTCAACATTCGTCTATAGCACCACATCTCAAATGCTTCGATTCTCTTCTGTTCCTGTTTTCCCACAGTCCACGTTTCACTACCATACAATGCTGTACTCCAGACGTACATCCTTAGAAATTTCTTCCTCAAATTAAGGCCGGTATTTGATATTAGTAGACTTCTCTTGGCCAGAAATGCCTTTTTTGCCATAGCGAGTCTGCTTTTGATGTCCTCCTTGCTCCGTCCGTCATTGGTTATTTTACTGCCTAGGTAGCAGAATTCCTTAACTTCATTGACTTCGTGACCATCAATCCTGATGTTAAGTTTCTCGCTGTTCTCATTTCTACTACTTCTCATTACCTTCGTCTTTCTCCGATTTACTCTCAAACCATACAGTGTACTCATTAGACTGTTCATTCCGTTCAGCAGATCATTTAATTCTTCTTCACTTTCACTCAGGATAGCAATGTCATCAGCGAATCGTATCATTGATATCCTTTCACCTTGTATTTTAATTCCACGCCTGAACGTTTCTTTTATTTCCATCATTGCTTCCTCGATGTACAGATTGAAGAGTAGGGGCGAAAGGCTACAGCCTTGTCTTACCCCCTTCTTAATACGAGCACTTCGTTCTTGATCGTCCACTCTTGGTTGTTGTACATATTGTATATGACCCGTCTCTCCCTATAGCTTACCCCTACTTTTATCAGAATCTCGAACAGCTTGCACCATTTTATATTGTCGAACGCTTTTTCCAGGTCGACAAATCCTATGAAAGTGTCTTGATTTTTCTTTAGCCGTAACGTCAGAATTGCCTTTCTCGTCCCTTTACTTTTCCTAAAGCCAAACTGATCGTCACCTAGCGCATTCTCAATTTTCTTTTCCATTCTTCTGTATATTATTCTTGTAAGCAGCTTCGATGCATGAGCTGTTAAGCTGATTGTGCGATAATTCTCGTACTTGTCAGCTTTTGCCGTCTTCGGCACTGTGTGAATGATGCTTTTCCGAAAGTCAGATGGCATATCGCCAGACTCATATATTCTACACACCAACGTGAATAGTCGTTTTGTTGCCACTTCCCCCAATGATTTTAGAAATTCTGATGGAATGATATCTATCCCTTGTGCCTTATTTGACCGTAAGTCCTCCAAAGCTCTTTTAAATTCCGGTTCTAATACTGGATCCCCTATCTCTTCTAACTCGACTCCTGTTTCTTCTTCTATCACATCAGACAAATCTTCACCCTCATAGAGGCTTTCAATGTATTCTTTCCACCTATCTGCTCTCTCCTCTGCATTTAACAGTGGATTTCCTGTTACACTCTTAATGTTACCACCGTTGCTTTTAATGTCACCAAAGGTTGTTTTGACTTTCCTGTATGCTCTGTCCTTCCGACAATCATATCTTTTTCGATGTCTTCACATTTTTCCTGCAGCCATTTCGTCTTAGCTTCCCTGCACTTCCTATTTATTTCATTCCTCAGCGACTTGTGTTTCTGTATTCCTGATTTTCCCGGAACATGTTTGCACTTCCTCCTTTCATCAATCAACTGAAGTATTTCTTCTGTTACCCATGGTTTCTTCACAGCTACCTTCCTTGTACCTATGTTTTCCTTCCCAACTTCTGTGATGGCCCTTTTTAGAGATGTCCATTCCTCTTCAACTGTACTGCCTACTGCGCTATTCCTTATTGCTGTATCTATAGCGTTAGAGAACTTCAAACGTATCTCGTCATTCCTTATTACTTCCGTATCCCACTTTTTTGCGTATTGATTCTTCCTGACTAGTGTCTTGAACTTCAGCCTACTCTTCATCACTACTATATTGTGATCTGAGTCTATATCTGCTCCTGGGTACGCCTTACAATCCAGTATCTGATTTCGGAATCTCTGTCTGACCATGATGTAATCTAATTGAAATCTTCCGTATCTCCCGGCCTTTTCCAAGTATACCTCCTCCTATTGTGATTCTTGAACAGGGTATTCACTATTACTAGCTGAAACTTGTTACAGAACTCAATTAGTCTTTCTCTTCTTTCATTCCTCGTCCCAAGCCCATATTCTCCTGTAACCTTTTCTTCTACTCCTTCCCCTACAACTGCATTCCAGTCACCCATGACTATTAGATTTTCGTCCCCCTTTACATACTGCATTACCCTTTCAATATCCTCATACACTTTCTCTATCTGTTCATCTTCAGCTTGCGACGTCGGCATGTATACCTGAACTATCGTTGTCGGTGTTGGTCTGCTGTCGATTCTGATTAGAACAACCCGGTCACTGAACTGTTCACGGTAACACACCCTCTGCCCTACCTTCCTATTCATAACGAATCCTACACCTGTTATACCATTTTCTGCTGCTGTTGATATTACCCGATACTCATCTGACCAGAAATCCTTGTCCTCCTTCCACTTCACTTCACTGACCCCTACTATATCTAGATTGAGCCTTTGCATTTCCCTTTTCAGATTTTCTAGTTTCCCTACCACGTTCAAGCTTCTGACATTCCACGCCCCAACTCGTAGAACGTTATCCTTTCGTTGATTATTCAATCTTTTTCTCATGGTAACCTCCTCCTTGGCATTCCCCTCCCGGAGATCCGGACCCAGTGCTGTGGTACGTTCAGCCATAGTGGAATGATGCAAACAATTTGACCAAGGCCTCAGAACGAAGGTCATACTGATCGGGAAGTCAGGATCTTGCACCACGCAAGCTGAAAGGACGTCCACGCAGCTGTCCTCGAATGGCCCCGTGACCAAGGTGCGAATTTCTGTCTTCGAGAAACCGAGAGATTGATAGAACATTGCGACCGTTGTTGACAGAGACTTGGTGGGAGCTGAAGTATAATTTCATGTATCTGTGTCGCTTTCAATTGTAGCTGAACATTCAGTAAAAGTTTCTTGGGCTGCCATAATAATGTATAACTTATTTTTTTAAAGTTCCCTCTTAAAATAAACTCTACATAAAATTTAAAAAAACCAACGTACCACGAAGGCATTATCCGAATGGGACATAAATCGGTTGATGTACAAGTGCAGGCAAAGAAATGATCAAAATTTCACAAAAATTGATGATTATAAGAGAAATAGCTTCAGAAATAGAGCAAGTTAATAGCGCCTTGGTTCACCTCTGCTCCTTATGCAGGCAGTTACTCGGCTTGGCACTGATTGTAAGCGTTGTTAGATGTCCTCTTGAAAAATATCGTGCCAGATTCTGTCCAATTAGCGTGTTAGATCGTCAGAATCCAGAGCTGGTTGCAGGTCCCCGCCCGTAATGGTCCAAACGTTCTCAATTGGGGAGAGATCTGGCGACACTGCCGGCCAAGGTAGGGTACGTCAAGTACGAAAACAAGCGGCAGAAAATCTCTCCGCGCGCGGGCGGACATTATCTTGCTGAAATGACAGCCCAGGATGGTTTGCCATGAAGGGCAATACAACAGAGTGTAGAATATCGTCGACGTATCGCTTTCTTCTAAGGGTGCCGTGAATAACCGAAGGGTTCCCGCTTTGAAATGAAATGCCATCCCAAAGCATCACTGCTAGTTGTCATGGCCTACCACGAGCGACAGCCAGGTTGGTATCCCATCGCTGTCCGGAATGTCTCAGATAAATCTTCGCTAGTCATCGCAGCTCATTTCGAAGAGGGGCTCCTCACTCAAGATCGTTCTGCTCCAGTCAGTGAGATTCCAGGCCCTGATGACAAAGCAGACTACGCCTGTCAATGCAGACTAACCTGTTCTGTCCATGTGTCCCCACATGAACACTTGACCTGCTGCCGTGGGGAAAATAAGCATTAATGGCTTGCTCTTGCAACATGTACTTGGAGATACGAATCAACATAAAAACATACTACTCCTAACAGCTATAATTGTTGTCTGCAAATGAAGCAAACGTTGATGTAATGTTGTTCAGTATACCGTCCTCAGTCACTAATAGAAATATTAGCACGTTTACCCATTATTCCGTATATAAAAACATACACAGATATGTACGAAACAAAAAGTCGGAATAGGCCTATATATACTTTAAAGACTGTCATGTAAGAAAATGTGGCCTCAAAGCCATAGTATACGTTCATTGCCACTAATCAAGTAAATAAGAGAAATGTGGCCAGCTTTTATTTTTACGTTGCTCTCTACAGTTGTAAACACTTATGTTGAGGTTCTTCGTGCTGATGGACAGGTAAAAGAGAGATGGGAAACGCAAACTTTGCGTGGTATACATCCTACCTCGTAGCTGACTTCACACAACTGCGAGTTGAGTTGTGCCGTAAAGCCGTCGGCACACGGACCTTGCTGTCGGACGTTAACGTTGAGCGTGCCAAGTTCAACGTGCTGCTGAACGCTCAGGAACGATGCGACTTGTGCATACGGTACGTGGGCCCCAACGTGGTATACGTGATCGCAACGCACTCCAGCGGCAGTTGACGGATGTTTCTAGTTCGTAAATCACACTGTTTACTCAACGGACGCGCGTAAAATTCCCACGTAGGCTGTATTAAAACGCACATTTCCTCCATCTTCCACGAAAAGGAAAGTACCATGTCCAATCAATAGGGACACAGGCTTATAAAAGTTCCATTACAAACAGTGTGTTACAAATTTGGAATACTTCTCCGCATAAGATAAACGTTATTTCATCATTCCCACATTTTAGAAAAACCCCAAGGTTAGACTTACTTGATCACAGTTCCTACCCAGCAGAATCTTTGCAACATGTGAATTACGAAGCGTAATAGAAAAAGGAGCAAAATATCTTTATGCAAGTAGCACAAGCTGTCCTGTAGATTAAGCCAATCTAACAAAGTCACCCCTCAAAAGTAAGGGGAACTTATATTTACATAACATCAGATAAATTATATACTTATATTAAACTAATAATAAAGTATCAGGACCTAATAAAAACGCGAACGTTAGGAAAAAAATTGGAAGTTTCAAGACACGAACCACTGCCTGCAACAAACAACTCAATATTGGACAGTGAGGCTACTCATTACGCTAAATCAACATCACACTCCTCGCCTCTAATTATATTATGTTACCTCTTGCTGAAAACCTTAATGGTAGATATGTTACTACTTGAGATTTAATTATAAGAAATTGTACCAAGAACAATGCGTTTTGGGTGGACCTTCAGTGTGTCGCTGCCCTCAAATAGCCTACTCTCATAATACGCAAGTTACAATAATTCTTTTGCCACAAATATGATGTTTCTCATTATTTTATTGGAACGAATCACACAGTTAACAACGGGATTTCCAGTGATTCTCAATTTGCTGGTGCTCAGAAGCAGCATATATACATATGGGCTTGAAATTAATGCCAATATGGCGTCTCACAACTCTGTACTGAAGGGAGACAGCGTGCTTGTGACATAGGTGGCGTTGTGCTATCTCATTGGTCAACGCTGAGACGCACGCTCAGAATATCTGACGTGCCAGATATTGCTCTGCACGTTCGGAAAGACTCCCGAACGCGCTATTCCACGCTATGACGTCAGAAACTCGGCACGCTCAACGCTCAACGTTCGGATGCACGGTCCGTGTGCCGACAGCTTAAGACAATGTTAGGAAACAGAGTAACTTTTCTTCAAGTAGCGGCACAAATGATTTGGTTTTACTCAGACTCCGATGTGGTGTGGAGTGTAGTACACAGATGCTACATTTGCAAAAGTGTGTCTAGTTTGAAACCTACGTCGCTCATAGCTCGCCACACAGTGCATAGATATACCTGCGTAAATCACTAGCTCGAAACGAGTTCATTACATCTGCATTGCTTCACTGAGTACACAAAATAATTCGAGTTTCAATATAATTGCTCATTACGTAGCAATTCTGCAGCACTCTCTAGGCGCTATGAAAATTCAAGATACTAACAAGCTCACAAGTAACAAAACGGTTAGAAGTTAGAGACAGCTCTAACGGCTGACATGAGGCCATGGATCTGCTCCCGCGAATACGTTCATAACGTAACATGGAGCAACTTCGCGACAGTTTCGGCACTTTAAACGAAAGTCAACATCGTAGGCCCAAGACAGCGCGGATGGCTACCGCGTCGTCTATGCACCCTCGTGGATACAGTCGGTGGTGGGTTGGGCGTGGCTGCAGACTGGCTGCTGAAGGTGATCCTCTTTGGAGATTCCGTTCCCATTATCGCCAGTTTGTTCTCGACAGATCTCGAGGTAGCTGGCACGTGTAGCAGGCTTGCAAGATCCAATAACATAAAATGCAGAGGATGACAGCTATTACCACTAGTGTGGACATTGCGTAACACTGCTGCAGTTAGTGTTTAGACAGCGAATCAGAAATACTCTCGGCACGCGTTTCTCACTCCACCATTCCACTTTCTCTCTCTCTCTCTCTCTCTCGCACACGCACACACACACACACACACACACACACACACACACACACACACGCACGCACTCTTTACGATTACATGCTGTGATAAACTCCGTACCTACCCATTTCTGGTTTACAATAACATTTTCCTCCACCAGTACCGGTCCGACTTCCGGGTCTCTTCTTGCAAGTGGTGAGAAAGAAGGGGAGCAAGGTGTTACCCCTCTTTAAAAATCCTGCGTCCATTTGCCTCCGGATAGTAATTCCCTGCAAGTGGCGCTTGTCAAGGTAAGAGGTAAAGACAGTCAACGGCTTTGAAAGTGGCAGTGAATACAAAAGCATCAACGGTGGAAAAAGCGGAGGAACTGTCTTCATGTCATATTACCTGCAGCGTCTGTTCTCTAGAGAAGCGCCTACAAAATGCATCGTTAGAAGCAGCCTAAACCTACGCTGGAAGTGGCTACAAAATACCTTTGGAAGTGGCGACCTCATCGTAACAGTAGCCTTTATATGGAATGGTACTTCAAAACCAGCTCCGGAAAAGGTTATGGCGTACCTTGCAGACGATGCGCAGTTCTTGGCATGCTCGGGTAACTTGTAGAAGTGGGTGAACAGTCACCGACGCATTGAAGGTGAGCATCGCTAATGTGATGACGCCGACTGGGAAGGCAGAAGAGCTGATATGCTTCATGAAGACGGAGAATGGAGGAAGTTTGGGGCTTGGTGAAGTCAGGTGGAAGAGAAAAGAAAGGAGGAAAATGAGGAAAGCATACATACTTCGTGGAGTGGCGGACAAGAGACCAAAATCAAAGTGGATATAACAGAAAAACCAACTCTAGGAGAATACATGGAAGCAGTAGAATACACAAGTGACAGCATAATGATGATTCGGCTGAGAACAACGGAGTGAAGAACTCATCCAAGTATACGCACAAGTATGTGCACCACAGGCAGGAAATATTGAGGAATTCCTAGAGAAATTAGAGAATGAAATTACTGATGTGGAAGCGATAGTAATGGATGAATTAAACGCACAGGCTGGAAACGAAAGATTAGAGAAGAAACATATAGTTGGTCCATAAGGATATGGAAAAAAATGAAGGAGAGAAATTTATTGAGTTATGCGAAAGAAATTTTTTGATTGTAGGCACCACGTGGTTCAGGAAGAAAAATAGCCAAAAGATAACAAGATATGGGTGGGGGGTGAGAGAAGGACAAAGACAGTCATTGACTACTTTCTGCTGGAAAAACAAAATCATAGGCAGTTGATGGATGTAACTGCGCTCCCAGGTAAAGCATTTGACAGAGACCATCGACCAGTGGTGGCAAAGATGAGGATGGGCAAAATGGAAGGAATAAAGACAGAAAGGGAGAAGGAAATTAGAGTGTGGAAACTGAAAGATTGGAAGGTATAAGAAAAATGCAGTAAGTTACTTAAGCTTAAAATCCCAAGCACCCAACGTGGAAGAGTGGAAGAGGAATTTGGTAAGTTCAATGAGGCATTTGGAAGCTCTACAGAGAACACCTGTGACAGAATGTCTGGAAGAACAAAGGATAAGGAGACACACGGTGGAACGAGAACGTGAAGAAAGCAATAAAAGAAAAGAAGAAAGCATGGAAAAGGAAATACCAGGAAACGTGAAAGAAGTGTGAGAAAGTGTTAGCGAAAGAAAAGAGAAAAAATTGGGAGGAATTCACACACGAGTTGGAAAAGGATGTTAGTGGGGGTAAAAGGATGCTGTATGGAATTACAAAGAGTAAAATGAAGAAAAGCACTTACATACAGCTGGTGAAAGGGGGAAAATGGAGAGCTAATAACGCAACCAGAGAAGATAAGAAAAGATGGAAAGGGTACTTTGAAAAACTACAATACTTGAATAACAGTAATGAAAAGGGAATAGACAGGTAGGACGGGGACATGGGCCTGGAGGAAGAGAAAGACATTACAAAGTTAAAAGTAAAACTAGCACTGAGAGGAATAAAAACAGGAAAGGCAACAGTGTACTCAATTTTTAGTAGTAGATAGTTGATGGAAAGGCATAGGGAGTATGGGAAAGATCTGGTGACGACATCTCTTGACTTAATAAAGTCTTACAACAGTGTCCCCAGAGAAAAGTTATGGGATACATTGGAGAGAAAGGCAGCTGGAAAACAAACAACTCCTTCAAGCAATGTATGACGAAAGCTTCAGCTGGGTCCAGACCCAAGTTGGAAGAACTGATTGGTTCGGAATGTTACGGGGTTGAGACAAAGAAGTATGATGTAATCATAATTATTTATAATGGTGATGAATGAAATTGTGAAAGAGACAAAAGAAGCTCATATACGAAGGGAGATGAAGTTGTTACTATTTGCCGATGATATTTTGGTACGGGGGACAAACAGCAAGAAGATACAAGAAAAACAGAAATTTTAAATTTAAAAAAAATCGAGGAACGTGGAATGAAATTAAGTGTGCAGAGAAGCAAGACACTGGAGGTAAGATGAGGAGACAGAGAAGGCAAGGAACAAATTAATATTAAAGGACAGAATATTGAATTTGTGAATAACTTAATATCTAGAAATGTGATAATGGAAAATGAAGAATGCAGAAGTTAGCAAAAGGGCACAACAGAGCAATGTATTTTACTAACGTGTGAAGGGTTTAGTGTGAAGAAGGGAGGTGCCAATAAAGTATAACGAAGCGCTGTACAAGACGTACTTTACACCCATGCTGACATATGCATCTGAGATCTGGACAATGACAAGAAGAGAGAAGACAAGAATACAAGCCAGTGAAATGAAATTCCTAAGAAGTATATTCGAAAAAAAGAGGAGAGACAGAGAGAAATGAAGATTATAGGAAAGGAATTGGCGTAGAATGAGAGAATTGAGAACAACAGGTTAAAATGGTTTGGATTTGTAAAGAGAATAGAAAGCAGAAGAATACCAGAACGAATGATGGAGGGCAATTTTGAGAGACCTAGAATACGATGGATGGACTCAATAAAGACGAGTTTAAGGAGGAGGAATATGACTGGAACAAAAGAGTTATAGAAGAACAATGGTCGAAGACGGACTGAAGCGGAGAAGTATTATAAACGCCAAAACATAGCCTGTTGCTGGGTAAAGCGGAAACGAAGACGACGAAAAAACATTTCCCTCGTTACATTTCGATAAAACACTTCATTCTGTCAGACACTTCAGATAGCCACCGTCCAACGACGTTTATTAGTTTAAAAAAGACTATTTCAATCAGTTACTATTTGGTATTCTTGATTTCCTGTCTGTGGTGCGTTTACTTGGATGAAGTGCTTCACTTTGTTACTTGTTCTCAGCCGAATCATCATTATGCTGTCACTTGTGTATTCTACTGCTTCCATGTATTCTCCTAGAGTTGGTTTTTCTGTTATATCCACTTTGATTTTGGTCTCTTGTCCGCCACTCCACGAAGTATGTATGCTTTCCTCATTTTCCTCCTTTCTTTTCTCTTCCACCTGACTTCACCAAGCCCCAGACTTCCTCCATTCTCCGTCTTCACGAAGCATATCAGCTCTTCTGCCTTCCCAGTCGGCGTCATCACATTAGCGATGCCCATCTTCAATGCGTCGGCGACTGTTCACCCACTTTATCCGTAACGCTTATACATTAGGATTATAACCATCTCCAAATTTAAAAGCCTGCGGGTGCAAACGATGAACTTTTGCCTCAAACTCTCAAAAATGTCGATTTTTATTAAATTGTAAAAATACTCCCGCAGCAACAATACGTTAAATTAAAAGGAATTATCTAAAACAAATTGACACAGCCTTCATTTGCAAAAGCAATATAACATGCAATAAGTTATAAGAAGGTTTAAAATTTGTTTATTACTGTTTATCAACTTGCTGTTAAGATATCTGCCAGTTTTACAAGTGCTGTGAAGCTATTACATCATATTTACGGCTCGCTCGACCGCCATATTTGAGTGAGCACATCAAACACGAATCATTAGTTTTTCCTGTGAGTGGATTTTAAAGCCTTATGGCACTTCAGTCTGGACATAGCATCATGCAGTTCATTGCACGCATGTTTCCACTAGATTGCGCCGATTTCAAAACCATGCCTTTGCCCATAGAGCTGCAATAAAGTCACAAGTAGCTTTGACCTGATGTCTCCATTTCTTAAGAAGAAAATAAGTAAGTGATGCAAAGATTGCCCGTGAATTCCATCTGGCAGTACGAAGGGAAGATAGCTTCTGCATTTGATTAGAGGTCATTTTTTCTCCTCCTGATAGCAATTATATCCTTCACAGAGTTTAAAAACGAAACCTGAAGTCGTCTCTCCATCCTGGGTTTTCAAGTGCCGGTGTCTCTTCTGAGCCAGAATACCTTCTTTGCAAGTCTTCATATACTGCCAAACATCTTCAGTGATATGGTGGTTGATGCTGGGTGATTGTTATTTTGTCGAGAATGAAGAACCCTTCAAGTGTGTAAAACCCGCTCGAGAATATGATGTTGACACTCTGTAGACCGAGGCTCTTCTAGACCTTTTTGCCTGAACTGACTATGGAGTCTAACAATTACACCACTTTATTGACTGTTTTTGTGTCAGAAATAATCATTTTGACACTCCTCCATGTATTGTATTCATCCGAGAGGGCCTGCAATTCGGTACTGATATCTTCAACGTATCCGCTTTCACAAGCCAAATTACGAGGTGTAGAGTTCTTGTAGAATTCCTCAGACAAACGAGTTGATATTCTCTATTATTAATTCTCTTTCCACCTAAATTCAAGCACAATTCCTCTTCACCAATAAGTTCTTTGAGCCAGTTCTTGACTTCTTCTGCATTCTGGATCAATCGACGCCAAATCCCCGATGGTGATAGTCTAGGCACATCTACTCTGTCTTCAGCCAGGTTTTGGTGCTTTTCTTGTTGACATGGACCCTTTTGTCACAACCTGGCTGTAGGCTTTGTAGGTTGATGCTTAAGTTTCATAGCAGGACAGTTTTCCGCAATATCACTATCAATGTTGCTGCCGCTACCCTTGTCTCCTACAGTACTGCTATTATTGATATTACTGAACCCCTGCACTTTGCTTGCTGACTGATCTGGTAAGTTTCTTCGACGTTTTGATAGTTGTCATAGTAGCCACTTTCACAGTACTGTACGCCACTCGGCATCCTGTTTCAACCTGTTTTCTGCAGTTCTTCGTCTTCACTGCAAATTCAATTTCCACTCGGTTTTGTAACATCGAAAATATAAGTAAGATATTTTTCAAACACTTTATTCCTCCACTTCCTGTAATTTTCCAACACTTTAATAAGTTTTTCAATTTTTGCGTAAATTTCCTGTCTGTAAAGAAAGGGGAAGCTCACCCTTTTCCCAGAGCTTCAGTAATTCTTGTGCTATCTTCTTTATAGTGTCAGCTCGCGCTTTGAGTACATCGTACAATACCAAAAAGGTACTAACGATGTCTCTGTTCAAAGACATTTTGCGCGGAATCTCATTCATGTCCTTTTTTCTTTTCTAGTATCTTGGGACGGCGCTTTGTAGTTGTCAGATTTCTCGTCCATACCTTTCCACCCGAATCCACTGCTGATATGGGTAGTTTAATTTTAAACGACATGTTTAAACCTGAAGATAAAATAAACGCTATTAGAAATGGTAATTGAGGAAGCACTGTTCCAAACAAATGTAATGTATTATTTTCCCATACCATATAAATGAAATTATATTGGGCGCGGGAAGTTTTTACTTGACTGGATCAAAACAATACAAAAAAGTAACATATAGGCAAAAGTTCATCAAATGCAACTTCAGGAAAGTTAATATTTTCAAAAAAGTTAAAAAGTCATAACCCTAGTATACATCTTAGGAATGCGAATGATGCGAAACCGAGGACTTCGCCGCGGTGGTTAGTAGGAGAACAGCTGTGCTTGCACATGTCCTTCGGGTGAATGTCGGAAGATCGAAAAACAGATTTGTAATTGAAAGTCAGCAGAAAGCAGACATAGAGTAAGAATCACGAAACTGGTCCATAGTTGATGTGGGAGAGTATATACAAAATCTCAAAATTGGAGGAAGCCGAAGAACCGTGTTACAAATGAAAATGAAATGAGCGTATGGCATTGATGGCCGGGAGGCCCCATTCGGGGGAGTTGGGCCGCCGTATTGCAATTCCTCTTTAGTTGACGCCACATCGGCGACCACATCGGCGACTTGCGAGTCAATGATAATGAAAATGATAATAAAGCACTCACAACACGGGCCCCCTGCGTGGTGGGGGGTAACGCTGCCGCTGTGCTACGGAGGCGGACACCGTATTGCAGAAAACAGAATAAAGGAAAATTGTTGAAGCAGCTAAGATCGATACAGGGTTGTAATGTGTGAAGGAGAAATGAATTACTATATGAAGTTACTCAGAGCCAGTAAGTAGAACTGTGTGTAGGTAATAGACCGATGGCGATATTTTCTGTTCTTTTCTTTCGTCAGGAATGTCGGACACACAGGGACGATTGTCACAGCCGAAATACGGCCTCCTGTCGCCATTCATTTGTCTCGGGCAGAGGCCGCGCCGTGACGCGGCCACTCTGCCGGGGTCACGCTCTGCGTCCAATTACCCGCCCTGTGTGAACGGCGGCGAGTGACTCGGGTTTCTGGCTGCGAGGTACAAGTAATAACGACGCGGCCAGCGGCTCCCCACGACGTTCCGTCTGGATCAATCTTCCCGTCCTCCCCTGAGCGGCACCTTTAATCGGAGGGCGGCCCACTTGGCTGTCTGCCTTCACAAGACTGATCTCGTTAGCGCTGTCAAGATAATCGGACCAGCGAACTGAAGCGCAGACCGAAACATCGCATCGCGACCTCGATGGAGCTGTGGTACAAAAACGGATCGCCTACATCCACAGCTTGTGCTTGTGGTATTCGTACACAGGATATTTGAACCTTGTAAACTCTTTTTTCACCATTTATGATTTGCGTCACGCAGCAGTCCTACTACCACAATACTGGACTCTTCCCGTAAAACGATAGGTTTTGTGATGGATGTAAGAAAATGGGTGTCAACTGAAAAGGAGACATAAACTGGGTCCGAACAGGGGATGATTATCTGTCGTTTTTACTCTTACACTTACAATTTTAGGAAGGAGGGAAGATCTCTCTCATCTCGTCAACGTCAAGGTTATTAGAGACGGGTGACTAGAGATCTACTCTGTAGGAATCAGCATGAGTTTCGAAAAAGACGATCGTGTGAAACCCAGCTCGCGCTATTCGTCCACGAGGCTCAGAGGGCCATAGACACGGGTTCCCAGGTAGATGCAAGGCGTTCGATACAGTTCCCCACAGTCGTTTAATGAACAAAGTAAGAGCATATGGACTGTCAGACCAATTGTGTGATTGGATTGAAGAGTTCCTAGATAACAGAACGCAGCATGTCATTCTCAATGGAGAGAAGTCTTCCGAAGTAAGAGTGATTTCAGGTGTGCCGCAGGGGAGTGTCGCATGACCGTTGCTATTCACAATATACATAAATGACCTTGTGGATGACATCGCAAGTTCACTGAGGCTTTTTGCAGATGATGCTGTGGTGTATCGAGAGGTTGTAACAATGGAAAATTGTACTGAAATGCGGGAGGATCTGCAGCGAATTGACGCATGGTGCAGGGAATGGCAATTGAATCTCAATGTAGACAAGTGTAATGTGCTACGAATACATAGAAAGAAAGATCCCTTATCATTTAGCTACAATATAGCAGGTCAGCAACTGGAAGCAGTTAATTCCATAAATTCTCTGGGAGTAGGCATTAGGAGTGATTTAAAATGGAATGATCATATAAAGTTGATTGTCGGTAAAGCAGATGCCAGACTGAGATTCATTGGAAGAATTCTAAAGAAATGCAATCCGAAAACAAAGGAAGTAGGTTACAGTGCGCTTGTTCGCCCACTGCTTGAATACTGCTCCGTACCAGATAGGGTTGATAGAAGAGAGAGAGAAGATCTGCAGGAGAGACGCTCAGTGGCTCGGTACGGGCTTTTGTTGAAGTTTCGAGAACATACCTTCACCGAGGAGTCAAGCAGTATATTGCTCCCTCCTACGTATATCTCGCGAAGAGACCATGAGGATAAAATCAGAGAGATTAGAGCCCACACAGAGGCATACCGACAATCCTTCTTTCCACGAACAATACGAGACTGGAATAGAAGGAAGAACCGATAGAGGTACTCAAGGTACCCTCCGCCCCACACCGTCAGGTGGCTCGCAGAGTATGGATGTGGATGTAGATGTAGATGTAGATGCAAGCTCCGACAGGGAAAGGATGGCGGAATTGATTCTTCTTCAGAGGGATCATACCGAAATTTACGTTAACAGATTTAAGGAAGTCATACTAAACCTAAATTTGGATGGCCTGACAGGGATTTGAACCGGCGTCATACGCAAAGCTCACATTGTTTCCAGTTCCGCATACGAGTTGCGCGGTAGCGTTCACAAATGTTGCATTTCTCGTGTATTTGATGGGTCTAGTACTGTACCCAAGGAAACATTGACGAAATACCTTAAAATGCCATTTCAAGAACAAATCGAGTAGCATGCAAACAAAATTCAATCTGCAAACCGACATGGAAACTACGACCTTCCGCGGCAACATACTTGAGCTACAAAATAAACGTTTTTGGAAATTATAGCATTCATAGGGTATAGATAAAACGACATCACTGACAGTGAAGCCACAAATATATCTATCGACAAAAACCAGTAAGCGTCTTCAGAGGTGTAAGCTTAATGTCGTGTTAGGAACGAAGAGGGTGTATTACGTCTGCGTGCGTGAGATTCGGTTAGCCATGACTACCCGATGTGACATTACTGGACAGAAATCTCGGCAAACCCAGCACTGTCCCTGAATCCAGGCTCCAACTACTGTTCATTTCGTGTGCAAGTGGTGCTGTGGTTTGTATATTCATTGCTACTTTTCCAGTAAAAGATGAATTTCAGGTGAAATAAGTAAGATGCAGCGTATTTGCTCATTGCAACAACACTGCCTTTAAAAATAATATTATTTATCACCTTGTACCGAAAAATGTACTGCTCAGAGCACGTCGGTATCTTGGTGTAAAAGAAGTGGATAAAATTTTCATAATTGAAAGATATGCTCAGAACATTGATGATTATACGTAGGATTTTTTAAAATAAGGTCTTAGATCCGTCTCGTCACAGACAACGAACGCTGCTCCTTTACAGAGAAAATCTTGTAGGGGGACAAAATTCAGAGTGGTATAACAGACCCTGGCAATGTAGGAGAAACAAGTGTCAACAAACACTTTCCCAAATCTGTCTTTTTTTCGTTATATATGTGTGCTTCGTGAATTTTAAATGCTTACTATTTACCTTTGGCTGTTAAAAAGAGAGCAATTCTCAGATACGACATATCTGCGAAAAAATATCTTAACAACTTTATTTCGTTATCTCCGCAAAAGAGGAAACTTGACCAGGTAGTTAGTACCAAACCTCTTCAAAATTTAGCCATATTAGTAAGAAGTAAGTAAAATGAGGACCTCAGGAGCAACTAATGACAATGAAGATAACGCTAATGACCATGTCGCGTTTCACAGAAGGTTTTAAAGTGAAACATGACTCTGTTAGTAATAAAGTATAGGCAATTTTGTCTCAGTGTTCCCGATCAGACCAGAATCGACGTGTATTACGAAAAGTAAAACGTGTTACGTGGAGCACAGTCTTCTGCTACTGTTATAACTTCTATGGAAGTAGATATAGACGGTTTACTTGTGTCCTTAGCAAATATAGGACTATCAAAGTTTGCATTTTTAGCAAGTGTCCTAGAGCGCAACCTTTCTGGAATAATAATCCTCTAGACAGTCTTGATTCAACCTAACAGGTTATTATTTTTTAATTACTTTTTCTAAGCACTCACCAGTCATAGTGACTTTGTAGCCGCGGTATACTGGCTGCTTTGATTCCGTAGATGGGCAATGGGCCTTCATCACCTGAAGTATCACATCATCAGGTGCTATTTACTCGGTTCCTAATGTTCATTTTGTTGAAGGGAAGGCCAGTTAGGTCCTCAGAGGTTTTAAACAGATCTGCTCCCTCCAGCAGAAGAGGTAATTTTATTACATCTTAAGAAATTAAGAAAAGTCATTTTCCTCTAAATGATAATAAGGTTATTTTATATGGATACGTCTTCCAAAGAAGACTAAACGGGAAGTGTGGTGTCACACTCCACGACACATGAAAACAACATCAAGGATATAACAACTTTTTGAACAAAACGTTTGTTTCGATGGCAGGGAAATAAAAACAAAAAATAACAAGAGTATCATAACAGGTACAAAAGTACTGGCTCAGATACTGAAAAAACTGCGGGTCTCAATGGGGTCAGACTTGCACTAAGCACTGAGTTCACTTGTCGGAGACGAAGTTCGCAGAGAAAACACTGGCGGAACTCTCCGTTCGGAACTAAACACTACCTGGGGCCAAGCCATGAGGGAGCACCCGCTGGGTGATACGTTCGGCAATGATCACTGGTTGAATGCTACGTTCGTGGTATGTAAGTCCGAAGATGACGACTGTTCTGCATGAAGTACATTCAGATAGTACGAGGCGTGTTTTTTTAAGTAAGTATCGTTTTGAAATTAAAAAAAAAGACATGCTATCTCAATAATTTTATTTTTACATGAAAACCTGTACTTTAATCTACGCACTGACTCTATTACAGTCTGATTCTTCCTTGTTTACGTTGTGTACTGAGTGTTTAAGATGCCTCCGATAATCGATAATCTTGAATCCCGCCGACTGTGAAGTACGGGCTGTTATAAGATTTGTTAGTGCTAAAGGCCTAAAAGCGATCGATACTCATCGTGAGATCTGTGCAGTTTACGGAGAAAACATTATGAGTGATGGAATGGTAAGAAGGTGGGTGAGAACACTGAAAGATGGCCGCACAAATGTGCATGATGAACAACGAAGTGGGCGTCCTTCGGTCGTTAATGAAAGTTTGGTGCAGGACGTGGCTAAGAAGGTGACAGAAAACAGACGCTTTACGATTTGCTCCTTGCGGGATGACTTTCCTAATGTTTCTCGTAGTGTTTTGTATGGCATTGTGACCGAGCACTTGAATTACCGAAAAGAGTGCGCACGTTGCGTACCGAATATGTTGACGGATGTGCACCAAAAAGGTTCAAATGGCTCTGAGCACTATGGGACAACTTCTGAGGTCATCAGTCCCCTATAACTTAGAACTACTTAAACCTAACTAACCTAAGGACATCACACACATCCATGCCCGAGGCAGGATTCGACCAGCGACCGCAGCAGCCGCGCGGTTCCAGACTGTAGCGCCTAGAACCGCTCGGCCACTCCGGCCGGCGATGTGCACAAAACCAAACGTTTAGACAGTGCATTGACTTTCCTTGAACGGTACCACAACGACGGTGATGATTTCTTAAGTCAAATTGTTACGGGCGATGAAACATGAGTGGCCTACGTCACACCAGAATCAAAGCAACAGTCCATGGAAGTTGAGCAAGGGCATCGTTTTGCTGCAAGACAATGCCCGTCTGCATGTGGCGAATCACACCAAAGATCTCATCACATCTTTTCGATGGGAAACTCGAAATCATCCTCTGTACAGCCCCGATCTTGCGCCCAGTGGCTACCATGTGTTCCTGCACTTGAAGAAACCCCTGGGCGGTCAGCGTCTTCAAGATGATGACGAAGTCAAAACAGTGGTGATGCAGTGATTAACAAATCAGGTATCAGACTTCTATGAGGAGGGTATTCAAAAACCGGTACAACTTTATGACAAGTTCCTCAGTATTGACGGAAAATATGTAGAAAAGTAGATGAAGGTACAGGCTTTCATGTAAAAATGAAATTATTGAGATATCTTAGCACGTCTTTTTTTAATTTCAAAACGGTACTTGCTTAAAGAACACGCCTCGTACTTAGAGTTTGGGGCCGAATGCAGGAACGTCCAACTCAGAATAACCTCACTAATGATGAACATGCTGTGCTGCAACAGAAGCTAATGTTCCTGGGTATCAGCCGACGTGAGGGGACGGAAAAAGAAACGACGGTGACTTCTGAGGGTGGCGTTTGTCCCTAACGATGGAATATGAGAGCAGTGCTGTTTATTCGGGTGAGTTGCACCTGTCGCTCTCGAAGCCTGACTGACCTGTGTCGTGCTGGCGACAGCTTAAATAGGTACCTACGGCTAAATACTTTGGAACTATACCACTATCACGTGGCGCATGTACACGAGTAGCTTCCTTGTTGGCGGCACCTTCTGCAGGCGCGCGGAATTAGCCGTGCGGTCTCAGGCGCTGCAGTCATGGACTGTGCGGCTGGTCGCGGCGGAGGTCCGGGTCCTCCCTCGGGCATGGTTGTGTGTGTTTATCCTTAGGATAATTTAGGATAAGTAGTGTGTAAGCTTAGGGACTGATGACCTTAGCAGTTAAGTCCCATAAGATTTCACACACATTCTTCGCCTTCTGCAGGCACCGGCTTCGTCTTCTGGTGGCCGCTCTGATGGCGGCGTGTCGTACATGCGACGATAAGGCGTGCAGGGGCAGTGATGGCTGCATGCGTGCATGTGTGATGTAGTTGCTCGCAGGGTTGCCGATCAATTAGACGAGACCCTCTGACTTTGTATCCACCGCTCTCCCGCCCAGGGGAGGATGCCAGAGGCTGCAACCCATCTCAGTGTCTGCATCGTGATGCTGGGCCGCACGAAGTGCAATATCCATGTCTATGGGAAAGACCATGGTCGCAGAAGCTTGACGGCAATGTGTCATGCTTGCGAGGCAGGGGCATTGATGGATGCACGTGTGATGGAGTTGTTCGAAGGGTTGCCGATGTAAAGTAAGACTGCGAAAATCTAGCACTAGATGATCTGGCAGGTTGCATAGTCAAGCACATATCAAAAAAATTGCCATATTTTTAACTCGTTTAATTACGGTGCACAGACTAATGTCTGGATGAGATCTCAGCTGTTCAAAAACTGGTTCTTCCACCATTTCGTTCCAGCCGTGAAAGAAAATTTCGAAAAAATAGGACTACCTACAAATTCTAAGGCGATTCTCATCCGTGACAACTTCCAAGATCACCCTCCCGAATTTGAGCTTGTGTCGGGTAATATTTTTCGCACGTATCTTCCTGCTAGTGTTACGTCACTAATTCAAACAATCAAACAAAATTTCAAGTGCTGGTAGGGAGAAATGTTTGTGCAAAATCTACTGCGGTCAGATTGCACCGTCAAAGAGTTACAACACAGTTTTAACGTTAAAGGCGTTAATTGCACGGCTGCATTTGCTTGGACCTCTGTGAAAAATGCGGCGGCTGGTCCCGGCGGAGGTTCGAGTTCTCCCTCGGGCATGGGTGTGTGTATCCTTAGGATAATTTAGGTTAAGTAGTGTGTAAGCTTAGGGACTGATGACCTTGGCAGTTAAGTCCCATAAGATTTCACACACATTTGAACATTTGAAAAATGCGGGTACTACATTGCACAGCTCCTGGTAGAAACTATGGCCTAAACTGATCTATGAAGCCTGGCCGATGAAGCCGAGATGGAAAACGATTGAAATGCTGATGAGTCGACAACTAATAGCTCTGAAATTGTACGAGTGATCAATTCTGCATCCACTAATGAACCGAGTGCGTTTTCGGTGGAAGAAGTCGATTAATGGATCGATATTGACAGAAATTTACCTATCGAAGAAGAGCTGACTGACGATATGACATTACAAAGTGTTTTCAACCTACAGGAGGCACCAGAATGACGATGAATAAACGCTTACAACTCCCATCTCTTTGGCTGAGGTTTCAGAAGCGTTAAACACTTTTGAGAAATTCGCTCTTTTAAGTAGCCAGTCACACGACGCTTCCGAAGTTATAAAGCTGTACAGCGTACTACTTAATGTTTTCCCATAAAAGAGCTCAATCCCGGAAATAAGTTAGCTAAACTACACTCCTGGAAATGGAAAAAAGAACACATTGACACCGGTGTGTCAGGCCCGCCATACTTGCTCCGGACACTGCGAGAGGGCTGTACAAGCAATGATCACACGCACGGCACAGCGGACACACCAGGAACCGCGGTGTTGGCCGTCGAATGGCGCTAGCTGCGCAGCATTTGTGCACCGCCGCCGTCAGTGTCAGCCAGTTTGCCGTGGCATACGGAGCTCCATCGCAGTCTTTAACACTGGTAGCATGCCGCGACAGCGTGGACGTGAACCGTATGTGCAGTTGACGGACTTTGAGCGAGGGCGTATAGTGGGCATGCGGGAGGCCGGGTGGACGTACCGCCGAATTGCTCAACACGTGGGGCGTGAGGTCTCCACAGTACATCGATGTTGTCGCCAGTGGTCGGCGGAAGGTGCACGTGCCCGTCGACCTGGGACCGGACCGCAGCGACGCACGGATGCACGCCAAGACCGTAGGATCCTACGCAGTGCCGTAGGGGACCGCACTGCCACTTCCCAGCAAATTAGGGACACTGTTGCTCCTGGGGTATCGTCGAGGACCATTCGCAACCGTCTCCATGAAGCTGGGCTACGGTCCCGCACACCGTTAGGCCGTCTTCCGCTCACGCCCCAACATCGTGCAGCCCGCCTCCAGTGGTGTCGCGACAGGCGTGAATGGAGGGACGAATGGAGACGTGTCGTCTTCAGCGATGAGAGTCGCTTCTGCCTTGGTGCCAATGATGGTCGTATGCGTGTTTGGCCCCGTGCAGGTGAGCGCCACAATCAGGACTGCATACGACCGAGGCACACAGGGCCAACACCCGACATCATGGTGTGGGGAGCGATCTCCTACACTGGCCGTACACCACTGGTGATCGTCGAGGGGACACTGAATAGTGCACGGTACATCCAAACCGTCATCGAACCCATCGTTCTACCATTCCTAGACCGGCATGGGAACTTGCTGTTCCAACAGGACAATGCACGTCCGCATGTATCCCGTGCCACCCAACGTGCTCTAGAAGGTGTAAGTCAACTACCCTGGCCAGCAAGATCTCCGGATCTGTCCCCCATTGAGCATGTTTGGGACTGGATGATGCGTCGTCTCACGCGGTCTGCGCGTCCAGCACGAACGCTGGTCCAACTGAGGCGCCAGGTGGAAATGGCATGGCAAGCCGTCTACATCCAGCATCTCTACGATCGTCTCCATGGGAGAATAGCAGCCTGCATTGCTGCGAAAGGTGGATATACACTGTACTAGTGCCGACATTGTGCATGCTCTGTTGCCTGTGTCTGTGTGCCTGTGGTTCTGTCAGTGTGATCATGTGATGTATCTGACCCCAGGAATGTGTCAATAAAGTTTCCCCTTCCTGGGACAATGAATTCACGGTGTTCTTATTTCAATTTCCAGGAGTGTATGAATGACGGATACGAGTCCGACATGTTCCACTTACCCGACGTCAGATAGGCTTATCTGTGCTATTCCTGAAAATAGTGAATTCAACTGAACTGCACCAAAAGCTTGGTAACAATTTTTATTAATTAGGTTGTTTTCGATTTTTTAAATTAATGTTGCTTATTTTATTTCATAACTGCCGTAAAAACACTTATTTATGTACATTGAAATTTTCTAAATCTTTGAGCCTTAAACTGATGTCATAAAGCAGTACTGCATTGGACTTTTAATTCAGTTTTGTTTTTACGCAAAAGTAATACATACTTTTAATTTCTTGTAGTGTAATATCTATCCAGTTGTGTTAAATAAATGACAGTTATTCCTTTTTGTACGTCAGAACTATATGTTTTGCTTATGTCCATATTTTAAAACAGCTGTTTAAAAATGTTCTTATTAATCGGGCATTGGCAGATCCCCGAGCATGCCGGATTATCATGGATTATCAAGATCCGACTATATTAGGCGAGAGCCTCCGACATGGCAATCTGACGGCATAAAATAAAAATAAAGAATGACAAGGAATTTCCATTAACACAATTGATTAACTAAGTCCCCTGCTACTATAAAAGCTACGAAACAACAAAGCACAAGTGTAACTGTTCTGTGTGTGGTAGTGTGACTTAACGTTCATGTATCTGGCTCGGTTCTTTCTCAATACGACAAAATATTTTAAACACCATTTACAATGAACTAATTGAAAAATCAGAAATACTATAATTGCACATAGAAACCAGAATTACAAGTCTAATAAATGACACGAGCCAGATGCTTTGTTGACTGTACCTGTGAGCAAGAGGGATTGTTATTAAAGAGAACTGTAATACCGTTTTACCTCATTATCTATTGACGAAAATATTCCATTACACCAGCATCATAAATCAAAAGCCCATCTCCTTTCTCAAATATATTCTGACAAGTGCATCTTCTTCCAGCTATACATTACACCAACCGAACAGTACAACATTTCAGTCAACACTCAGATCGTCTACTCTCTCGCTCAACAGAACGACTGCTCTCGACATCCTCTGAACTACTTCTGCCCAGTGGAGGCGGCGGAGTAATAATCTTTGGCGCAATCTCTGGCGCTGTGACTCAGTGTAGCCACCTTTCAATATATATATATATATATATATATATATATATATATATATATATATATATATATATATATATATGAGGACAGTGTACTAAACAACATTATATCAATATTTATTTCATTCGCAGACTAATAATTATGGCTATTAGGAGTAGCATGTTTTTAGGTTGATTAGTATCTCCAGGTACATGTTGCAAGGGCAAGTCATTAATGCTTACTTTCTCATGAGGAGCGAGTCATATGTTCAAGTGTCGACACGTGGACAGTGTGGACACGTGGAAGCAAAACATGTTGGTTTGTACTGATAGATATAGCCCTCTTAGTGGCACAGTTATGACCGTGCAGAAAACATCAGCTCATAAAGTTTGTGGCATGTTTATGGAAACTATGTTCGACGCAGAGAAAAAATAACCAACAAATTGACGTGTGTACATGTAAAATATGTACAGTGTGTCGGCGGCTCGAAATGTGCAGCACGCCACGGACGCAGGCTGGTGGGAGCAGTATTATGCTATGGGAGAGAGTCTCCTTCGCTTGCATGGGACCTATGGTAGTAATCGAAGACACGCTGAAGCTGCGAACCACCTGCATCTCTTCAAGCTTGATGTCTTTCACGACGACGATGTCATCTTTCAGCAGTATAATTGACCGTGTCTCGGAGCCAGAATTGTCAATTGTGGTTTGATTAGTATTGTAGTGAACTCATCTTGATATCTCGGTAACCAAATTCGTCTGATGTAAATTCTATGGAACCCATATTGGTCGCTATACGGTGCCATCACCGCGTACGCAAAAATTGGCGGCCCATTATTTACGTGAATTAACATGACCTGTGCGTAGACATCTACTGCCATATACCTCCACAAATCTACCAACAAACTGTCGGATTTCTTATATACAAAGTAAGTGATGTATTTCGTTCCAAAGATAGACAAAAATCCTATTAAGTGGGTGTTCATAATGTTTTGGCTCATTTATGTACTGATGGAAAAAATCGCATCCACGAAAAGTAATTAATGGAGAGAATGAAATTTCAGGAATACGGTTCTCTCGTTACGATATTTAAGTGATTAACTTTGCAAGATCTCTGGTTAATGTATGTGCAAGATTATCCATTGCAAACGTGAAATGATGGTACGTTAACAACCGGTGTAGCCGCCAGAATGTTGAATGCAAACACGCAAACATGAATGTGTTGTGCTGTACATGTGTCGGATGTCAATTCGTGGGACAAATCTGGTGTCGAGTAGGTCAAGGCAACATGCCGACACTCTTTAGAAGATTTTAGGTCACAAAAGCTGTGTGTGTGCAAGTGTTATCATGTTGGAAAACACCCCTGCAATGCTGTTCATGAATGGCAGCGCAACAACTCACATCAGCAGATTGACGTATAAATTTACATTCAGGGCGGGTGTTGGTAACCTCGAGAATTATCCTGTTGTCATAGGAAATCGTGCGCCAGATCGTAACTCCAGGTGTAGGTTCTGTTTGTATAGCACGCAGACAGTGTAACATCCCCTTAGAAAATTTGATTTTCAAACAGCTGATCAGAACTGAACGTACTCAGACATTTCTCACTTTACTTATTCTGATCAACACTAAACTGACACAATAATTTTAGCGCAACGGAATCTGACTTTCAATAATCCATACAAAAGAATGGCCCTGACTAACAATAACCTATACCTTTCATGAATCACTTACTTCACAAAAAACTCGAACTACTGCAATACAGCGAGTGCCAATACTGCCTGCTAAATAAATGAATTTAACTACTGAAGGCACTAACTACTGATAGGCATATTTAGCAAATGAAAGATTTTCGTAGAGAACAAACAATGGATTTACCTTTATAATATACAAAAGCCGTCATATTTTCTAAGGGGATGTTACATATGTTGACCCTGCCAGGATACCTCACTGGAATCTTCTGATTTTTTCTTGTAGTTTGTGTAATTAGGGTAGCTATTGTTAATTGCTAGCGCATAGTTGTAGAGAGAATCTCTTTTGTAGTTGTAGTTTTTCATTGTTGTACAGTAAACAGTTGTGGCATGCATGTAGATTTGCACCAAGTATTTCGCAGCTGCACTTGCAATTAACTAGAAAAGTCATCATATATATATATATATATATATATATATATATATATATATATATATCAGTACATGATATATAGTATTACAAATTTACTCCATCCGTCTCCCCACATCCACCACTGCTGGCGGTGCACCTCCAACTGCGCAACGCTACGCGCTGTTCACATCCAACTGCCCAACACTACAATAGCAAAAATTCCAACAATGTAAACCAGCCACAGACTGCAGACAGCACAATCAGTGATTTTCATACAGAGCGCTACGTGGCGTTACCAACATAAAAACCTAAACAGCCTACTTACAACAGCTTGGTACAGGCTCCTAACCAACACCCTGCAATCACGGAGGCAGAGCCAACTTTCATCAGAAAACATAACAGACCTTCACCCTGTACTCCAATGAGCTCTCGTTTGACACCACTGTAGTCGCGAGTGGCGGTAGTTTGCGGCGAGTGGAGTACACACTACAGGGCGCCTGGCTCGGAGCTGTCCTTGAAGTAACCGATTTTTAAGAGTTCGTTGTATATCTGACGTGCTAACTGCTGCTCAGATTGCTGCTGCACATACAATACGATGCGCCACGACAGTCCACCGAATAAGATGGTCTTCCCTCTCTGTAGTGCCAAGTGGCCATCCGGAGCCCCGTCTTCTTTCAACCGGACATTTCCATGTCCACCGCTGCCAGCAATCATGTACAGTGGCTTCATTTCTGACATATCGCAGAAGCACCATCTACTTTCTCGTAGACATATTACACGACCCCATTCAAACTCAGTGTGGTGTTGATAACGGCATCTTTGTCGCTCTTAAGACATTCTTGATTAACATCAACTCACCACGTCCAAAGGTGACTTGTGCTCATGACCATTACAACGAGTGTGTAAAGCAAACCTGATATACACCTACATAGTGGTGCTCCAAGCGCTATTCTTAAGCGATTGGTATCGTCTTTCAAATGTAGAAACTCGCCTATCACCTCCTTCTTGGTATTGCGATTTCTTTTCCGTCAGTGTATTAGTCTGCAAATGGAAAAATCTCGCAGGTCAGTCACATCAAGTACTTATAAGAAACCATCCAACCCACAGGATTGACACAGTCTCCAGAACATAAAGAGTATTCAAACTGCAAAAGGTGTACAGACTGGCACGGAATCTCTTCAACAAAAGAGCAATATCTCGTAATGCAAGACTATGGTTCCACAATACGGGTGTTTTACCAGAACCGTTGTGTGCGGCAGAAACCACAATTATTAGAGGGATGGCAAAAATTCATAACAGTGAAACAAGAACGAAAAATTCTTAGAAAAGTCTACTGCGCTGTTCTCCAAGACGGAACTTGTGTCAGACACCCCACAAAGGAACTCAAGAACACAATCAACGTCACAGATAAATTTAGGAAAAGTGCGGAGAGCTACATAAGATGGATGAAAACAGGCTCACAAAGAAAAATTTTAACAGTTTAATGCAAGCAAATTGAAGACCAACTGGATAAAAGAAACAAGAAAAGACCTACAACGAGTGAAAATTTACTGAAGACAGTTCAGAAGTAAAATCAAAGACAAGAAACTTGAAGAAGTCTAAACGAAAAAGACGAAAAGCAGAAAAAACACAGTGAAGTAATGAAGACGTTTTGTGAAAAAAAGAAAAAAAAATAAGAAAAATAAGCGAAGCTGTGATTGGCTCAAGTATGTACGCTCTCCTGAAGGGGAATAATCGAGAATAACGACATATACACACCGTCAGAAGTCAATGTAACTTTGTACACGTACACGCCATTGGCAGGTATGTAAATAATTAAAGCTGCAGTTCTCTGCGGTATCTAGAACGGCCACAGAGTGCATTTGTGTTAGGGATGTGAACGGCGTCAAACGCTGAGTGGTCACTCAGCAAAAAGGACAAGGAGATGCTGCGTAGTCGCGTGAGACTGCGTTATCAGCACATGACAGTTTGAAAGGGGCCACATTGTGGGTCTCCATTTAGGCAGCTTATCGAAAGAAAAGGAAGTATGATTAGAGGTTAACGTCGCGTCGACAGCGCTGTGATTACAGACGGAGCATAACTCGGAATGATTCATGGATAGGGAAGGAAATCGGCCGTACACTTTCCAGAGGAACGAACCTGGCATTTTCCTGGCGCGATTTAGGGAAGTTACAGAAAACCTAAATCTGGATGGTTGAACGGGGATGGCTAGTCGAATCCATCAATGCTCATATTTCTGTGGTATTCGGATGTGACAGAAGCCCGATGTTGGACAGCACGGGAATCTGACGGCAGCCATACTCGTTGTCACGGTTCCAATCGACCACGTCTGACCACCACAAAACATGATCGCAGTATTGTGCAGTAAGCACATCGTAAACTCTTCACATCTGCGCCTACCATCCTAGAACAAGTAATGTAGTCACTACAACATTCTGTATCATCTCGCACCATTGATCGCAGACTATCAACAGGAAGAATAATCGCCCCATGTGTGGCTGCCATTGGCACCACAACACAAACGACTACGTTTGGAGTGGATTGATGATGAATGGCGTCTGTGCTCTGCGCTATCCCAGATGACCATCGTCGGCGAGAATGGTGGCGACCTGGAGAAATGTCCCATTCTTCCGATGTTTTAGAGAAGCGCAACAGTGTTACTGCTGACCTCATGGTGTGGGGAGCGACCGGGTTACGGCTGGCAGTGACTGAGGTTACTCTGATGGCACAACGGTAAGCCGCGAACATCTGTATCTTCAACGTGATACCAGTTTTAACACGACAATGCTCGTTCACTTATAGCGTGTCTCTATGAAATGTCTGCGTGATGTTGAGGTATTCATGAGGCCAGCAAGACCCTGAGATCTGTCCCTGATAGGACAAGCGTGGGACCATCTCAGACGTCAAATCCGTCACTGTGCCAGTGTCTATGAGATCATGGGCCAGGTACAACAGTTGTGAGGGAGGTTGGTTCTGGAAAGGATACATCTATATGAAGGCCTTCCTAAAGGAAGCAATGTATGAATCCAGGCCAGACAGGGTGCGGCATCATGCTGATAAGTGGACTCAAACCGCCAAATTCATTGTAAATTTGACTCGATTTTGTGATCACTAAAATGACCAAATACCCTGCCAACCTCTGAAATTCAGTATAAAGGGTGTTTCTAAAATGACTGTAGAAAATGAGAGGGCTGGTAAGAAATTTTCATACAGCAACCCATGTCTGCACCCCTTAGCGTTTGATGCTAGGCGTCATTTAACAAAAATGGTTCAAATGGCTCTGAGCACTATGGGGCTTAACTTCTGAGGTCATCAGTCCCCTAGACTCAGAAACTACTTAAACCTAACTAACCTAAGGACATCACACACATCCTTGCCCGAGGCCGGATTCGAACCTGCGACCGTAGCAGCCGCGTGGTTCCGGACTGAAGCGCCTAGAACCTCTCAGCTCGTCATTTAACAGCGTCACGTGCCGCCGGGGAGGCAGGCGTACAGCCCGTCATCCAAGTCGAAATGGTAGTGGGTATTCCGGGAGGGAGAACACTGAAGAGTTTCTTCCAGCAGTTGCTGGGACACGATGGGATTGCTTTTGGAAGTGAAAATGTCTGTTTGATACGATGTCCCACAGAGGGCGGCAACTGTGCACACTGCACAGTCTGGTTCAAAAATGGTTGAAATGGCTCTGAGCACTATGGGACTTAGCATCTGAGGTCATCAGTCCCCTAGAACTTACTACTTAAATCTAACTAACCTAAGGACATCACACACATCCATGCCCGAGGCAGGATTCGAAGCTGCGACCGTAGTGGTCGCGTGCTTCCAGACTGTAGCGCCTAGAACAGCTGGCACTGGCACTGGCACTGCGTCAGTGTGTCAACATACGGGGACACTCTTGTGTTTGGTACTGTACGAAGTGGATGGAATATGTAGCGCTTTTCCTGGGGGAAAAGGGCAAACGAACTGCGCTTGCGTGGCGACAGACAGAATGCTCTTGCTGCTCAATGGTCATACGTTCAGTGGTTTCTGAATCGTCGAGTGCCGGATCCACACACATTCAGCGCCATTGACAAGTCGCTAAGAGGGACGGGAGCATTTACAGCGAGTTATCGACTGACAAGGTACTGTAATGGTGCATGTGTATATAAGGCTTACAATGGAGGCCGATGCATTCATTTTGTGATACAGGGGTGAAAGCTCGGACGGACACGGTTGTCATAGCATAGTGCGTACACCAGTGTTGGAAGAGGCGTATGCCTGCTGCAAAACATCCTTTCAACAAGTTCGCGGACTGTTGCTCGAGAATTGGGTATAATCCATTTCACTGTACTGCTTGTGTGGAATGAAGATCATTTTCACCCTTACCGCCTTCAGAAAGAGTTCTAGCCCTTAACCTGAAAAATTTTCCGCGTCGCATTGACATCTGCCAGTGGTTTTTACAGAAGTATGCCATTGAACCTGAATTCCCACACTTAATACTTTTTACGGATGATACATCCCTTACAAGTGAACGTGTGTTCTACAGCAGCGGCAATCAACACTTCTGGACAGTGGAAAATCCGCTCGCTGCCTTTTTTCGTGGTCACCAAGAACACTTCGCCACTGGACTGGTTTGGTAGGCGATAATCTGATTGGTCCATGCTCCCCCGGCGACTGAATGCAAACAGGAACTTAATCTTCTTAAGAGAAACCCTGCCGAAGTTACTGATACACGTCCCACTCAAGGTGCGAGATGGCATATGGTACCAACAGCGTGCTGCATCTATGCACTTCGTTCGTGCGGTGTCAAACAATTTCGATTAGACCTATGGCGAGAACGGGATAGAGTGCAGTGGGCCAGTGGTATGGTCTACACATTCCCACGACTTGACGCCCTTTGACTTCTTGTCTGGGGACAAATTTGCTATTTATGAAACACCTTTCCAGATGGATGAAGAGCTGATAGCGTGAACTTCGGCAGCGTCTCATGCAATCTCCACTTTGCCAGGTGTGTTTGAAAGAGTATGACAGCCACTCAGACGTTATTGCATTCAAGCGGGAGGGCGTAATTTCGAGCAGTTTTTGTAACTGTTTGCAAATAAAGGTCATGAAATGTCAACTCCACCACTCTTACCTTGATGTCGCAATGATTTTGAATACGTTCCCCTGTTGACCTGCTACCGTGTCAACTTGGATGGCTGGCTGTATGCCTAACTTCCCGGCGCCGTGAGTTGCTGTTAAATAACGCATAGCGCCGAACGCTAAGGGATGCGTACACATAAAAGTTGCTCATTAAGACCCACTTTCCCAGCCCTCTCATTTTTTACATTCATTTTAGGGACAACCTGTATAATTACTGTTACGAAGGTACTGCGTGCTTGCTAGGTACCGCTGCGACAGCCCGTACGACCCACGCTGCCAGTGCAGTCGCCTCAGGGTCCGCTTAGTAACCTGAGCCCGAGCTGAGCTGCAGAGGCAGCGCCCGTGACGTACGCCGTTACGGCTGGCGCACCGACCACCCACCGTGAAAAGCTCGCCCCTTAAGACGCTGCACCAAGTGATTATATGCATAGGTTGCCGCATAGTAGTCCTCCTGGAATCTGCTGGTAGAGACTTTACGTTTACTACAAAATTCTCGCACAGTTTTAGCCATGATTGTATCCAGTGCTATTAAATAGAAAATTTAGCAGTGCTTCAATAGGAAATAGTCTGTTTTCTTTGCTTTCTTTTAAAGTTTATTTCCGCTTTTCCACTTTGAGAAATATTGCTTTGGCATTGTCTCCGGATAGTTTTTGTTGAATTCTAAAAATATTTTCTTCATCGTTTCTGTTTTACTTTTCTCAATTTTCAGTGACAATATAACATAATTGGTGTATTAACATAAATATTTATTGAGGATAATTGATCGGAGAGGCAGGAATAAATCATAAAAATAATGTAATTTCAGATCGTGATTTTCACATTCATATTATAAAAGTCCGTCCGAACAGGTCTCTCAAGGCCCAACGGAACCGACCGACCGCCATGTCATCCTCAACTGGCAGGCGTCACTGGATGCACATATGGCGGGTATGTGGTCAGCACATCGGTCTACCGGCCGTTGTCAGTTTTCGTGACGGGAGCCGCTACTTCTCAGTGAAGTAACTCCTCAATTGGCCTCACAAGGGCAGAGTGCAACCCGCTTGCCAACAGCGCTCGTCAGACTGGACGGTCACCCGTCCAAGTCCTAGCCAAGGCCGACAGCACTTAACTTCGGTGATCTGACACGAACCGGTATTACCATAGCGGCAAGGGCGTTGGGGCGGTTAAAAAGTTCGCCTTTGATAGCGTTGCTGGAGCGTACATGCAACGCAGCGTGACTTCGATGCGGGAATGTAAGCATCGACATGTAGGCAAGGGATTAATATGACATTCGTGTCTTTCCGACATGCGTGCGGTAAATATGGAGACGTGAACTATGGTGACGTTATTACTAACGGGACCAACGTGCTGTTGTTCTTTTCTTGTCTGCCGTAGGACAAAACCCCGCAGACATCCACTGGAGAGTGAAGAGCGCGTGTAGGGTAGCATGCCTGTCGAAAGCCACCGTGTGACAAGGGCTGTTGATGGTTCATAATAACGCGCGTCCCTGTATCGCAGATGACGTAACGCAGAAGTTATGCCAACTCAAGTGGAAGGCACTCGAGCAACCGCCCTATAATCCCGATCTCTCTCCTTGCGATTATCACGCCTTCGGTCACTTAAAAGGTGCCTTCAATGGTCGACGATTCCTATCGGTCAAGGGTGTGCAGGAGACAGTTACGGGCTTCTTCACGCCTCGGGACGCGTTGTTTCACCAGATGCGTATCTTCAACCCGGTGCGTAGTGGATGATTGCCTGAAACCACTCGGCGATTTTACCTGATTGGACTGCACGGACTTCGAACTGGATCTCTCCTTACAATAATAAGGAGATATCCGGGGTGATAGAAACAGTCTGAAAAGCTTGAAAGCGTGTTGCAGTGTAGGTTCTGATGAGAAGTGATTGTTAAGAAAAGTCCGGTACGTTAAGCCGTTTCCGAGTTAATTAGCGTTGACGTTAGTTAACCGATCAGGCCTTTTTTGCGCGCACAAGTTCAAGCGGCCCGCCACAAACAGTGTCGCCATACGCGTTCTCGTTTCCTTTCTAAAGCCAAACAAAAGGGCGATACAAAAACTTGACGCAGGCCAGTAGTAACGATCGAACCCGAGCCAAAGGCTGAGCAGTCTCGTGCAGTATCATCTACGCTACGGGAACAACTGAAACTAACTGGACCTGGTGGGCCGCTTGAACTTGAGCGCAACGGCGTGATTGGCTAACTTCAAGGCTAATTAACTCAGAAATGGCCCAACGTATCGATTTTTTCTTGTTTATTTCTCACCAAAATCTATCCTACGACACCCTTACAAGCTCCTCAGACTGTTAGTAACCACCCTGTATACTTAACTCAAACTGTAACACAGCACTTCCCCTGCCTGTGTGCTCGACAGGTTAGGTTTGTGCAGCTTGGAGCTGATGGGCCTGCCCCGGTGGTCGGGGTGGACAGGGCTCTTCCGAAGGCCAAGTAATTTTGCGCAGAATGGTGATTCCTAAGACCCCGTGGGAAATGAACTTTGAAAGCACTGGCCCGTAGCAGGTTTGACTTCTGTTAGTGGAAAGTGTGAATAGTTAGGCGCGCAAAACTTAAGGACGAAATTAACTTTCGCATGATGTGTAATTGCCAAGTAACATAAAACTTCCTGATAGATTAAAACCGTGTGCCGGACCGAGCTCGAACTCGGGACCTTTGCCTTGGTAGAGCACTTGCCCATGAAAGACAAAGGTCCTTAGTTCGAGTCTTAGTCCGGCACACCGTTTTAATCTGTCAGGAAGTTTCATATCAGCGCACACTCCGCCGCAGAGTGAAAATCTCATTCTGCCAAGTAACATACCTCAGCGAAACTTAGATCATATGTAGAAAGAACTACTACAATGTAGCACAGAAGTTAATTGAAAGAAACACGCATGAGAGGAACAGAATGAGACTTTTATTCAAAGACAGTGATTACACTGCAGTCACCGCCGTTTATCATGGGTCCCTAGACATTACAAGAGGTGGGATAATGGGTGTGTCGTCATCACGAACGGCAGAGTGTGCTCTGCAACCTGTTACCATGCTGAGCACAAGGTTGCTAAGGTGTTCTTGTGGTAGGCCGTTCCATTCCTTCACCAACGCTGTTGCCACCTGCTGGGTGGTGGTTGGTGCCTGAGGACCTGCTGCAATACTTCTCCCCAAAGCATCGCACACGTGCCAGGTGGGATTTAAGTCGGGGAACAGGCAGGTCAGTCCATTCGCGGAATATACTCTCATTCGAATGGCTTCTCCACATGTGGTGTTCGATGCGGTCGCACAATGCCATCCATAAAAATTGCAGAAGTGCAAGTAGGACTTGCGCACTAAGGGTTCCGTGCAAACTTATGCGTAGGCCCCGAGAATTCTAAGACCGTATCAAAATGTCTACAGTAGTTCTTCAGAATAGCTCCGACATACAAAAGCGGCGCGCAAGGGACAACAGCTTACGTAAGTAGATCTAAAAGGCTTAACAAAATATTTTTATTTCCTTACTAAAACACGATTACAACTTAAATTTTATGTTTGTTTGCAGTAATGTTCATCTATTATGCTTTTGATTGATGATGAATGCAATGTACGTTCTAATGGCAAAAAGATATTTTTATGTGGTATAATTACAATTTAACAATTTTGGGATCTTTTACTTTACTGTGCGTCTTTGCTAATTTCATGATTCTATGTCAATGGGAAGTACCCTATAGTTTGTGATGAGCGAGTTTTCGAGTATCGAAATATGTGACATAAATGGTTGTTTGTTTTGGCTGAACAGATTTAGCAGCCTAAAATTTTTACACTGCCGTGGGCCATAGATCTTAAAATGAGGCATAAAGTTCAACTTGAAACGTCTACCCGTTCCTGAGTAAAAGGGTTCTTAACAGTCGGACAGACAACAAAGCGACCGTATAAGTGTTCCGTTTGTACAGATTCAGGCACGGAACCCTAAAAATGAGTTGAGGGGCAACTGCATCCCTGAAAATACGCACATGGGGAAGGAATACAGTGTTACAGTAACGTTGACCATTGTGGCACCGTGTTGTGAGATTTGGAGGTCAGTACGCCCAAGTGATATTATCTCTCCCCACACCTAGACCACCAAAATGATCATATTCAGCCATGTTCCTGGGTGTATTACGTGTTCCCACCAGTCGCCGTATCAGAGACGTTCAGAATCACTCCTCATACTGAATCTGTTCTCATCTGAGAAGAGAATGCGACCTTCCCCTCCCCTCTTCGTTGGTCCCTTCTGCATGCTCTTTGCGCCATCGCAAACGATGCCGCCGATTTGCAGGTGTCAACGGAACACGAAGCACTGGTTATCGGGCAAAGAGACCACTCCCATGCAGTCACCTGGCCACTGGGGAGTGGCAGATTGCGTGCCTTGCAGCCCTGTTAAATACGATTGTGATTGCACCTGCTGTTTGGCGTGGGCCCCTTTCTGACAGTTGCACAATGCAGCACTCATCTAACACGTTGACCGTGATCGACCACCTCCTCTCCTTCGCGCAGCAGTGCCTGTGGCTCGGAACGCTCCCCATGTACGTGAAACAATGCTGTGAACTGTATTAAACTCCTACACTCGTCACACTTAGTCGTTCTTCCAGTTTACCGATTATTCTTTCCCGTATGAAGTCATCCAAATGTAGTCTTCAGACCATGTTGTCATTAAGAATACCGCCACCGTGCACTGCAACTGCTCGCTGATTGACACACATCGTCTGTTCCCGTTCCTTCAAGTGCCTCGTATTGCGAGACCAGCCCCATTCGGCAATACTTCGCCATACACTGACGGAATGAGACAAGCGCTTAATAGAGAAAAGGAATTCAAGGGTACTTCGTGACGGGAGTCACCGTCGCAAGCAGGTTATATTTACTTTCATAGGCTTTCTCCCTGCATACAGCTGCCGTTATCTTTGCTTTTTCTTTTCATTTTTCATTCCATACCTATGAGAGCACCGCGATCTGTTGTTGAACTCCATCCTCATCAGCCAAATTCCAGCAAACAGTTAGTGTGGTGAAGGAGTTCGCAATTAAAAGCCTCTGGAAGAGGGTCTTCAGTTCCGGCATTCGCCTGATAACCAAGGCAAATCTCCCGAAAACTTTATTTGGACAAAGGATTGTGAAAGTATGTATTCCCTAATTTCTTGAGCTGCTGCAGCTACATGTTTTTCTCTTTCCTATTCCGTTTCACTATAATTTTAGATTCACTTTTCTAGTTATACTCACTTTACGAGCACGAAAGGCAACCAGATCATCAACATGCATGGCTAGAAATATATGGCACAAAACGTAAGCGCGACGAAATATGAATTTTAGACTACGCACCCCCCCCCCCCCCCCCAATGAACCATAGACCTTGCCCTTGTTGCGGTGGCTTGCGTACCTCAGCGATACAGATAGTCGCACTGTAAGTGAGACTACAGCGGAGGGGTATCTGTTGAGAGGCTAGGCAAACGTGTGGTTCCTGAACCTGAAGAGGGGCAGCAGCCTTTTAATAGTTGCAGAGCAACAGTCAGAATGATTGGCTGCTCTGGCCTTGTAACACCAACAATACGATCTTGCTGTACTGCGAACGGCTGAAAGCAGATGGAAACTAAAGCCTTAATGTTTCCCGAGGGCATGCAGATCTACTGTATGGTTAAATGATGATGGCACCATCTTGGGTAAAATACTCCAAAGGTAAAATAGCTCCCCAATCGGATCTCCTGGCAACAACTACCCAGGAGGATGTCATAATCAGAAGAAGCGAAACTGGCGTCCTACGGATAGGAGCACGGAATGTTAGACCCCTTAACCGGGCACGTAGGTTAGAAAATGGGTACATTAAAGACAGATGTAGCGGGAATTAGTGTAGTACGGTGGCAGGAGGAGTAGGAGATGAGGTGAATACAGGGTTATAAATACAAAATCAAGTGGGGATAATGCAGAAATAGGTTTAATAATTAATAAGAAAAGAGGAATACGGGTAAGATACTATTAAATCATAGTAAACGCGTTATCGTAACTAAGATAGACACGAAACCCGCACTCACCACAGCAGTACCAGTTTATATGCCAACTAGTTCCACAGAGGATTGAGATTGAAGGAACGCATAGTGAGGTAAAGGACATTATTCCGACAGTTAAGGGAGATGAAAATTTAATTGTGATGGGGGACTGGAATCCCATAATTGGAAAAAAAGGGAAGGATAAATAGTAAAGGAATGTGGAGCGGGGGAAAGGAATGAAAGAGGAAACCACCTTGTAGAATTATGCACAGAGCGTAATTTAATCATCGCTAACAATTGATTTAAGGATCATGAAATAAAGTTGCCTACGTGGAAGAGACCTGGAGACAACGGAAGGTTTTAGCTTGATTATACAATGGTAAAAGGAAGATTTCGTAACGAGATTTTGAACTGTAAGATATTTCCAGAGGAGATGTGGACCCTGACCACGATTTATGGTTATGAAATGTAGATTAAAACTGAAGAAATAGCAAAATGGTAGAAAATTAAAGAGATGGGACCAGGATAAATTTAAAGAACCAGAGTTTATTGAGAGTTTCGAGTGAACATTAGACAATGGTTAACTAGAACAGGGGAAAGGAGTACAGCAGAATTTGAATGGATAGCTTACAGAGACGAAATAGTGAAGGCGACAGAGGATCAAATAAGTAAAGTGACAAGGCTTAGTCGAAATCCTTGCGCTACACAGGAGATATTGAATTTAAATGATGAAAGGAGAAAATAAAAAACTGCAGCAAATGAAGCAGGCGAAGGGGAACACAAACATCTAAAAAATAAGACTGACAGGAAATACAAGATAGCTAAGCAGGAATGACTAGAGGAGAAACGTAAGGATTTAGAAACATATATCATTAGGGGAAAGATAGATACAGCATGCAGGAAAGTTAAATAGGCCTTTGGAGAAAAGAGTAGCAGCTATGAATAATGAGGGTTCAGATGAAAAACCATTCCTAAGCAAAGAAGGGAAAGCGGAAAGGTGGAAGGAATATGTAGAGGATCTGACCAAGGGAGATGAACTTGAAGGCATTATTATAGAAGTGGAAGAGGACCTACATGAAGAAGAGATAGGAGACATGATAAAGCGAGAGGAATTTGACAGAGCACTGAAAGGCCTAAGTCGAAACAAGGCTCCGCTAATAGATGACATTCCGTGAGAGCTACTGATAAGCTCGGGAGAGCCAGTCATGATAAAACTCTTCCATATGGCATGCAAGATGTATGAGACAGGCAAAATACCCTCAGACTTTCAGACACCAAAAGACTTCGAAGAGCAATTGAACGGAATGGGCAGTGTCTTGAAAGGAGGATATAAAATGAATATCAACGAAAGCAAAACAAAAATAGTGGAATGCAACCGAATGAAATCGGGTGATGCTGAGGGAATTAGATTAGAAAAGAAGATACGTAAAACAGTAGACGAATTTTGCCGTTTGTGCAGCAAAATAACTGATGATGGCCGAATCAGAGAAGATATAAAATGTAGACTTCCAATGACGAGAAAATCAGCCGGCCGTTATGGCGGAGCGGTTCTAGGCGCTTCAATCTGGAACTGCGCGACCGCACACACATCCATGGCTCGGGCATGGATGTGTGTGATGTCTTTAGGTTAGTTAGGTTTAAGTACTTCTAAGTCTAGGGGACTGATGGCCTCAGATGTTGAGTCCCGTAGTGCTCAGAGTCATTTGATCCATTTCGAGAAAATCATTCCTGAAGAGAAAATTTAATAGCCAATTATTTACTGCTGATTACCCGTTTCAACAGTTAAGACTGCCTTCTTTTGATCTTTAAATAACTTGTTGTTATACGTCATGTTCCATTAGACAGTATCATACACATGATGTTGACATTCTTGTGGATGTTATCTAGAGCATTCCATGCAGGTTTGTTAAAATGAAAATAAAACCTTCTCTGCCACGAGTAAAAACAATACAGTTAAAAAGCGCCTTGTGTAACTAGGGCTCTCCACACACATAACATTTCAAGAATGCTTGTTAGATATTGAATTGCGTAAC
Source organism: Schistocerca serialis cubense (assembly GCF_023864345.2). Classification (NCBI taxonomy): domain Eukaryota; kingdom Metazoa; phylum Arthropoda; class Insecta; order Orthoptera; family Acrididae; genus Schistocerca; species Schistocerca serialis. Next base: position 153,179,828 of record NC_064638.1, on the reverse strand, counting down.
TGTGCACAGATTAGGTGGGTAGATCATGTAGGCGATGAGGAGGTGCTGAATATAACTGAGGAGAAAAGAAATTTTGAGACATAATTTGAATAAACGAAGGGAGCAGTTGATGGGACACGTTCTGAGACATCAAGGGGTCACCAATTTAGTGATGGAGGGAAGTGTGGGAGATAAAAATTGTGGAGATAAATACAGTAAGCCGTGTCAGAAGGATGTAAATTGCAGTAGTTATTCGTAATTGAGGAGGCTTGTGCAGGACGGAGTAGCATGGAGAGCTGCATCAAACCAGTCTTCGGACTGAAGACGACAGCAACAAAAAGAAGTACTGTTAGCTTTAAATTTATTTAAACTATGAAACTGCTTGTACTATGGAAATTCTTGAAACACTTGTGTAGACTGAAACCCGTTTTAGATAACATAGCAACAAGTGCAATAAATACAGCAGTAAATGTTGTTGTTGTTGTGGTCTTCAGTAATGAGACTGGTTTGATGCAGCTCTCCATGCTATTCTACCCTGTGCAAGCTTCTTCATCTCCCAGTACCTTCTGCGGCCTACATCCTTCTGAATCTGCTTAGTGTATTCATCTCTTGGTCTCCCTCTACGATTTTTACCTTCCACGCTGCCCTCAAATACTAAATTGGTGATCCCAAGATGCCTCAGAACATGTCCTACCAACCGATCCCTTCTTCTAGTCAAGTTGTGCCAAAAACTCCTCTTCAGTTCTATTCAATACCTCCTCATTAGTTATGTGGTCTACCCATCTAATCTTCAGCATTCTTCTGTAGCACCACATTTCGAATGCTTCTATTCCCTTCTTGTTCGAACTATTTATCGTCCATGTTTCACTTCCATACATGGCTACACTCCATACAAATACTTTCAGAAACGACTTCCTGACACTTAAATCTATACTCAATGTTAGCAAATTTCTCTTCTTCAGAAACGCTTTCCTTGCCATTGCCAGTGTACATTTGATATCCTCTCTACTTCGACCATCATCAGTTATTTTGCTCCCCAAATAGCTAAACTTCTTTACTACTGTAAGTATCTCATTTCCTAATCTAATTCCCTCAGCATCACCCGACTTAATTCGACTACATTCCATTATCCTCGTTTTGCTTTTGTTGATGTTGATCTTATATCCTCCTTTCAAGACACTGTCCATTCCGTTCAAGTGCTCTTCGAAGTACTTTGATGTCTCTGACAGAATTACAATGTCATCGGCGAACCTCAAAGTTTTTGTTTCTTCTCCATGGATTTTAATACCTAGTCCTAATTTTTCTTTTGTTTCCTTTACTGCTTGCTCAATATACAGATTGAATAACATCGGCTACAACCCTGTCTCACTCCTTTCCCAACCACTGCTTCCCTTTCATGCCCCTCGACTCTTATAACTGCCATCTGGTTTCTGTACAAATTGTAAATAGCCTTTCGCTCCCTGTATTTTACCCCTGCCGCCTTTAGAATTTGAAAGAGAGTACTCCAGTCAACATTGTCAAAAGCTCTCTCTAAGTCTACAAATGCTAGAAACGTAGGTTTACCTTTCCTTAATCTTTCCTCTAAGATAAGTCGTAAGGTCAGTATTGCCTCACGTGTTCCAATATTTCTACGGAATCCAAACTGATCTTCCCCGAGGTCGCCTTCTAACAGTTATTCCATTCGTCTGTAAATAAACAAATGCAATGTTTATCCTTGACATGGGTCACGTAGCAGCCTAGAAACGTTAGCTAGTAGATCAATTACTTATCTGTGGAGGATGGAATATATTTGAGAATCGCTCACCAGCTGAGTATTATTTCTGTAGCTGATGTCTTTGTGAGACGAGGAATACGTCCTGTGCAGAACGCTGGAGCACGCCCTCCTACAGACAGACCAGAAGATCTGCGTCTCGCAGTTAGCGCGTACGTGTGCGTGAATGCCTGCGCGCGCCCGCGGGATCCGCCATGCAGAGATTAATGAGTTCCGCGGAGGCGACTCAACACGGCGGCAGGCATGCTGAGCAGGGATATGGCGCTGCGCTCGCACCGCCGCGTGTCCTGGCAGCCAAAGCGACGCGTCTCGCCAGGCGGGCCCACTGCCAGCCTCGTCTTGTCACCCAGTACTACCTTAGCTACACGCTATGCGATGCACACAGTGAAAGTTAAAAACAGAGACGCTATAGGATATATACTGAGGTGACAAATGTCATGGGGTACCTCCTGACATCGTTCGGACCTTCTTTTGTCTGGCGTAGTGCATAGACTCAGCAAGTCGTTGAAAGACCCCTGTAGAATTTTTGAGCCATGCTGCCTCTATAGACGTCCATAATTGAGAAAGTGTTGCCAGTGCAGGATTTTGTGCACGAACTGAGCTCCTGATTATGTGCCAAAAATGTTCGATGGGATTCATATCGGGCTATCTGGGTTGCCAAATCATTCGCTCGCATTGTCCAGAACGTTCTTGAAATCAGTCGCGAACAAATGTAGCCCAGTGACAGGGCGCATTTTCATCCATAAAAATTCTATCGTTGTTGGGAACATGAAGTCCATGAATGGCTGCAAATGGTGTGACTGTGGCGCATCGGTGGCCGTGCGGTTCTAGGCGCTACAGTCTGGAGCCGAGCGACCGCTACGGTCGCAGGTTCGAATCCTGCCTCGGGCATGAATGTGTGTGATGTCCTTAGGTTAGTTAGGTTTAATTAGTTCTAAGTCCTAGGCGACTGATGACCTCAGAAGTTAGGTCGCATAGTGCTCAGAGCCATTTTTTTGTGGCGCATCGGAGGGTACTCCTGACCATGTGGTTTACGAGTGCCCCCTTTTCTATGATGTAGCAGCCGCACTACGACAACAACTGCCGAGTAACAATGCTTACGACCTACTGAGACAAGGAGAGACTTTTCAAACACTGAATACATTAGCCAACGAGGTATCACGAAAAGTATTGACAATATTCTTGAGAGACTTTCGTGACTAGTTGCTAATCACCAATCGCGTCCAGCACCCCGATCCCGTACCGCCCGTTCGTGGATAGGTCGACTAAACAGTTGGAATCCGCCACCTGCAAAACTAGGGGAACTGGGGTGATCTATTTCACGGATTTGACACTTGCACCGGATATGACGCAGATTAGTTAGTAGTTTAGTAGAATAGAACAGGATAGTAGATTAGGAACCTGCAGCGACAATAAACTCCTTGCCTGCCTTGTGTCAGGGGCACGCTCATCGGGTTTAGCTCGATGAGCAAGGCACTCAAGTAGGTTTATGCTAACACTGGCACACGTGTAACGCTGCAGGCAGTTAACACTAATCACCAGTAGTCATTATAAAGTAATGTTAACATTAGAAATAGTCTGCCCATTAACACAAGTAATACTGTCTGTAGTCTTGCAAATTAATATGAAGTATCTGCAATTGTAAATAACATTGTATAATATTAGGATCCACTAATCATTAAGGTGGTGGATTACTCTTGTCTAATTATTATGATTTGACATAAAGAATTTTAAAAAAATGAAAAATGGTCTCTAAGTAGCAGAACGTAACGATTTCCAGTCAATGATAGCTTCAATTGGAGCAGAGGACCCACAAACAAATCGCACCTCATATGGAGCCATCAGCAGCTTTCACGGTGCCTTGTTGACTACTTGGGTTCATGGCTCTGTGGTGACTGCACCACACTCGAACCGACCCATCAGCTCATACCAACTGAAATCGGGACTTGTCTCATAACGCCACGGTTCTTCAGTCGTCTAGAGTCCAACCGGTACGGTCACGAGCCCAGGGGAAGTGCTGCAAGCTACTGTTAGCAAAGTCACTCGCGTCGGTTGTCTGCTGTCATAGCCCATTAACGCCAAATTAAGCCGCACTGTCATAATGGATACGCTAGTCGTACGTCTCACAATGATTTCTGCGATTATTTAACACAGTATTGCTTGTCTGTTAGCACTGACAACTCTACGCGAACGTTGCTGCTCTTGGTCGTAAGTCCTGCATTGTCCATAGGGGGAGGCAATGCCTGAAGTTTCGTATTCTCAGCACACTTTTAACACAGTGGATCTCGGAATATTGAATTCCCTAACGATTGTCGAAATGTAATGTCTGATGCGTCTAGCTCTAACTATCATTCTGTGTTCAGTGTCTGTTAACTCACGTCGTACAGCCGTAATCACGTTGGTAACCTTTCCAAATAAATTACTGAGTCCAAATGACAGCTCCGCCAATGTACTGCTTTTTTATACCATGTCTACCCGATACTACCTCATATCGCTATCCCAGGACTTTTGTCATCTCAGTGTACTGATTTAACTAAAACACTGGAAAAGTCTTCTAGTAGATGTCGGAAGTATACCAAATAAATTAATAAGACATGTTACTCGTCCTCCACGGTATACAAAACTGTTAAGAACATTGTTGCAGAAGCAACGTAAAAACCATGCCAAATTTAAAAGGACGCAAAACCCTCAAAATTGGCGAAGTTTTACAGAAGCTCGAATTTTAGGGTGAACTTTAGTCCGAAGTCTTTTAATAGTTTCCACAACGAATCTCTGTCTCGGAATCTGCCAGAAAATCCAAAGAGATTCTAGTCGTACGTTAATTATACCAGCGACAAGCGCAAACAGTACCTTCCCTGCACGATAACAATAGTGATGTCACTGATGGTACTGCCATTGAAGTGGAATTTTCCGAAATTCCTTCTTCAAAGATGCTGAAGTAAATATTCCAGAATTCGGATCAAGAACAGCTGTCAATTTAGTAACTTACAAGTAGCAAGGCAACTTAAATTTCTCAATAAAGGCAAGGCCTCCGGTTCAATTTGTAAACCAGTTAGGTTCCTGTCAGAGGATATTGACACAATAGCTCCGTACTTACCAATCATATGAAACTGCACACTCGTAGAAATACCCGTACCTAAAGATCGGCAAGTTGCACAAGTCACACAAATACAAAACAAGGGAAATAGGAGTAACCTGTTGAGTTACAGAGCCATATCACGGATTCAGAAAATATCGTTCTTGTAAAACACAAGTAGCGCGTTATCCTCGATAAGTAATGTGTGTTATCGACAGGGGATATAAAACTGATTCCATATTTTTAGATTTCCAAAAGGCATTTGACACCGTTCCTCACTAGGGACTTCTAATAAAATTGCGTTCCTATGAAGGATCGCTTCACTTGTGCAACTGGATTCGTGTTATCCTGTCAGAAACGTCATAGTTCGTACCAACAGACGCAAAGTCATTGAATAAAGTAGAGGTAATATCTGGCGTACCTCGAGGAAGTGTTATAGAACCTCTACTGTTCCTGTTCTACATAAACGATTTAGGGGACAATCTGAGCAGCCCTCTCAGATTATTTGCAGATGATGCTGTCATTTACCGTCTTGTTAAGCCACTAATTGAAAAATGAGTTAGAATATATACTCGTGTGTTGTGAAAATTGACAACTGGCTGTAAATAATGGAAAGTGTGAAGTCATCCACGTGAGTACTACAAAGAATTCTCTAAATTTCGGTTACACTATATATCTAACAAATCTAAAGGTTGTAAATTCAACTTAATACTTACGGATTACAATTACGAATAATTTAAACTGGAACGATCACATAGACAATGTTGTGGGAAACGCAAACCAAAGACTGCCACTTGTTGGCAGAATGCTTAGAAAATGTAACACGTCTGCTAAAGAGACTGTTCACCCTCTTCTGAAGTATTATGTGCGATGTGGGTTACGACTGACAGAGAACATCGTAAAAGTATAAAGAAGGATGTTCTTTTAATATTTTATAGGGGAGAGTGCCACGGATATGATATGCCAGTTGGAGTGGCAGTCTCTAAAACAGACGTTTCTCGTTATGATAGGATCTTCTCATGAAATTTCAGTCACCAACTTTCTCCTCAGAGTGTGAAAGTATCCTGTTGGCCCTCATCTACACTGGAGAATGATCGACGAAATAAAATAAATCAGAGCTCGTAAGGGAAGATTGCGCTCGTTTTTCCCGCATGCCGTTCGAGAGTGGATCGGTGGAGAAATAACCTGAATGTTGTTCGAAGAACCCTCTTTCAGGCACCTGATTATGAATTGTAGAGGAAGCTTGTAAATGCAGATGTGGAAGATACAGTGGAAAACTGGTGAAGGAAGACATAGAAAAGAATAAGAGTCTCAAGGAAAACTTACGTTGGGCATCAGTGGTTCACTGTTGGGATCAATCAACTCACACAATTACTTGGGTGTAACAGTCTATAGAAGGAATGAAATGAAACAGTCACATAGTCTCAGTAGTGGATAGGGCAAGTGTCAGACTTTGGGTCATTGGTAGAATACTGGGAAAATGCGATCAGGCTTACAAGAAGACTGTTTAGAAATCATTTCTTTGTTGTGTCTTAGCATATGACTAAAACTGTGTGGGATCCACGACCATATAGGACTAACAAGGAATGTCGAACATTTACAAAGAAGGGCAGCGCAAGTGGTGACAGGTTTGTTTGACTAACAAGAGAGTGCCACGGAAGATCTGACGCAGTCGCTTGAAGAGAGTCTCTGCCAACTATGTCGCAAAAGCCTGTTTAGAAAGTAAATGAATCTAAAGCAATCAGTCAGTTGCAAGAAATGGCGGTTTTATTCAACCTTTGACCATGGTTTCGACGGATGTAAACCCGTCTTCTTTACAAATATTTGTAACTTGAAGACAATGTAACAGCAATAACTACAAACCCGGAAACATACATATCAAAATTATGCGTCATACAGAGTCTAGATTCCCACAAAGGGGTGGGAATATCACATATATCATAAAATATAACTAAAAGAAACCTAGTAGTGACCAACATTTCACATTGGAAAAACACAAAATAATGAAGCAATCTGACATTTTTCCAACAAAAATATGCTGTCCGAGCACATCGTGGTGTACATTATTAAATATGCCGGCCCCTATGATCAGGACTTGTCCAGTAATAATAATTAAAATCCAGAAATATAACGAATCAAATAAAATGTCTGGTCATGTTATGAGCTTCACGCCGACTGACAGGAAATGGAGAGCGTGAACACCAGGAAAACAAGGCAGATGACACGTTCGCCGAAATCGAAGTACGGTTGTGGTATTAACAGGCAATAAGTGGAAATGCATCGAGGAGTGGAGGGGAGGCAAGGAAGTGAGAGAACAGAGAGAAATAAAGAATGTTAAAGGACGCAAACTTATCATTAAAACTCTTATAAGATTGCAAGGGCGCTAACGTACATTAAAACTTAAAGGACGCTAGCTCACATTGAAACCGTTATAAGAGCACAAGTACGAACACTCATAAAGTTAATGCGTGAACACGCTGTGATAAAGTAGATGTTGATGAAAGACATTAGCATGGGTCATACTGTAGTGAAAAACACACAGTATCGAGAGAGGGTAAAATCAGTGTCTTCACATAATATAAAACGGGGGAGCGAACACGTATGTATAAACAATGCATATTAGAATTTTGAGAAATGAGCAAGTCGCAAAGGCTACCGGCAACCGTATACAGATTTCTGCACAGTATAGGTTTGAAGACTACTTAGAAAGTTTCAAGAATCAGTATTAAGTGAGGAATCTAGGAATATACTACAGCCCTGTATTTCTCAGTCCGGTAGTAACCGCTAACACGAGACTAATCACAGCACGCACACATGCATTTAAGGAGTCATTCTACCCTCACTCCATAGACGTTCGATATTGTCTGGGATTGTGCGCGTTGACACGAACGCGATTCACCATTGACACTGTTCTTTCCGTCTCTAAAGCGTTTAAACAACCCAGACACAAACTTTTCACTCACAGCTTTAACGCTGTGCACTAATATTCGACGAGTCTCCATCGCTGTGTTCCCTAATTTTAACTAAAATTTCACGTTAACGCATTGCTCCATTTTGAAATGACACGAGTGCGACGGATGTTTGAGGATGATCGACGACTGCCTTTGAGAATGAGAGCAGAAGAGTTGAAGTAGCCAAAGACAGTATAAGCAGCATTCGCAGAAGTTTCGGATATTCAAAAACGTGTGACCACTGTGTTTCGAGCGATTCCACGGAAAGTGTTTGCTGACAGTTTCCAACAGCCTTACAACCGATGTCAGAAATGTGTTGAAGTGATTGTGATTACTTTGAAGGCCAGTAAAGGTATTTTGTTCGTAACTCTTGTTTCCTTTATTCTCTGAGCCTATTCGCGAAACTTTTCAGATGCACTTCGTACGAGGGCTTTTTCTTCCCAAGGTCCGATCGGTCGCGTAATTACCAAAGCAGTGAAAATCCGATGAAGCTTTGTGCAATGTCTCTAGTATGCCCGTCGATCACACAAGGTCGCACTTTTAAGTTCTTAGCGCACGATGTCTAGGCTCCTGCCAAGTGTGATGTGCGTGCTGTCATTCGATGTCTTCATGCTGGGGAGTTCCGCCTGATTTCATGCAACCCACATAACGTAACTGTCATGCGTGACAGCAAAGTACTTCTTCATAACAATGCTCGACTACACGCTGCCGCTGGAACAAAGACGCTCCTGCAGCGTTTTCTATATGATGCATTCGATCTTCGATAATTCAACCCTGTTTGGCCTCCCTCTGATTTTCATCTCTTTGCTCATATGAACCAGTGGCTATGAGAACAGCATTTTGGCACAGACAACAAGTTGCAGACCAGCCTAGAGAATTTGCATAAGGCACTGGTGGCTGACTTCATGATGAGGGTATTGGAAAGCTGGTACAATGCTACAACAAATTTCCAAGTCTAATATGTAGGTAAATGTTGCAAATAAAACATTTTTGATTTTCACTGTCGATTCCATTTTGCGATCGATCGGACCTTGGGGGAAAAAAAATCAGCCCCCATAGAACAAGGTAATGAATATGAGCCACCTCTTTTGAGAAAGCTCAGAACTCAGTTTCAATAACACCTACACTAACAGTCTTCAAGGCAAGGCTTTGACTCAAACTACGTTTGTAAACAGAAGAACATAAACAACAGTGCTACAGCTTCAGTGGGACTTCATTAGGATTGTAGAGAATTTATAATTAAAAGCTCGGAGACGCCATGTCACGAAAACCATTCGTAGCAATCCAAATAGAAAAGCTCAGACGCTTAATCCGAAAAAAATGGAGAAGGAATGCGTCTTAAGGGAGAGAATCTGAACCTTCTCCGTTTTGCTGACGACATTGTACTGTTTGCCTCTGGTACAGATAAAGGTCAATAACCGAATGGAAGAACTTGATGGGGCAAGTTTAAAAGTAGACATGATAAGCAGTAACCGTAAGATAGAACCAATGTATCGTACAGAAAACAGCACAAATTACCATTCACGTCGCAGAACCATATGACGCATTTTTATATTTAAGGCATTTGAAAACAACGAGCTGGTGGGCAGAATAAAAGAGTAAAAATAGCCTGGCGTGCACTAAATAGGGGTCTCTAAGCTTCTTATGTGAGGATAACCGTACAATATTATCACTTTTCGTTATTACAGTGAGATATGGGCTTTAAATGAGACAATCCATGAGAAACTGAAGCTTACTTTGCGAGCAATGGAAACATGCAAGTTAAAGGAAGAAAAACAAAAGTTTCAGCAAACAGACTCGACTGAAAGATGTAATGAGTGGAACGTAATAAGGATGAACTGAAGGTAGAGGAGACATGCAGTCACGTGTATGGATTGTACGAGGGTTGTTCAAAAAGTATCTTGCCGAATTTTTTATTCTTGGAACTAACAGAGGTATTGGGGTGCGCACACTCTCTTATGTTTTTCGGCATACGTAGTACGCAACCCTGATTTTTTCACGGCTGCAGAAACAGCCAGTCGCTGGCTCGCCGTTGACAAGTGAACACATGTAAGTCGTAGTCGTCGGATTTTCTGTTGTGATCTAAATGACAGAAAAAGTGGAACAATGTCATTGCATCAAATTCTGTTTTAAGCTTGGCGATTCTCAAGTTGAAACAATCCGCAAGAATGGACAAATGTTTGGGGACGAAGCAATAGACACCAAAGAGATAAAAGAGTGGTATAACAACTTCAAAGATGCATGCTCATCGGTGAAGAGTTAAGCACGTTTAGTTCGGCTGTCAGCATCGGCAAATGAGGTTGTTACTGATCACTTAACGATCCTAGGGATGCAGGGTGGACGACTCATGATCAGAGACCTTGCAGATGAAGTTAAAATTAGCATTAGATCTATTCATTCTATTTTAATGGAACTTTTATATCTCCGGAGGATCTCAGCAAAATTTGTGCCTGATTTGCTAACAGATGAGCAGAGCAATTTGTTCGGAGATCGCACAGGACATGCTAGATATTGCGAACAGCAATCCCAACTTTCTTAATACAGTGATCATTCATTGAGTCCTGGGTTTATGAGTATGAGCCAGAAACAAAGTTCCAGTCATCGCAATGGCAGGATCCATCATCTCCGAGATGCAAAAAAGAGAGGAAAGTCCTCAAAAATTTGAAAGAGTTATTTTTTCTCACTCTGATGGCGTGGGCTATCACGAGTTCGTCTCAGAAGGTACTTGTGGCAATAAGGAGTATTGACAAAAGGTCCTGCGTCGCCTTCGTGAAGCAGTGAGTTGCAAACGGCAGGACTTGTTGGGAGAGACCAGTTGATATCTTCACCACGATAACGCACCCGCTCATCATTCTCAATTAATTCAGAGTTTTTTGGCCAAACACAACAGGGCTGTGGTTTGTCACCCTCCTGTTCCCCTGACCTACCACCGAGTGACTTCTGGTTTTTTCCTAAACTGAAAAAGACACTGAAAGGGGTCAGATTTCAGAACAGGAAAGGCATTACGCAGTATTCAACGGAGAAGTTGCGCATCATACCAAAGGAGGCTTTCCAGTGATGCTTCCAGCAGTGAAAGCAGTGTAGAAGCTGAAGTGGACTGCTTTAAAGCTGACTAGTCTCAGACAATAGATCAATACGAATAAAAATTGATTTTATATATAAAAGTCGGGTACATTTTGAGTAGCCCTCGCAGATCGACCCAGGAGGTATTTTGCTGGGTTTCAAGTGGCAACGAAATAGACACACGGCGGCCTACTGGAGGGTGGAGTCCATGACAAACTCATACAGGAGCAACATGGGTATGCGTAGCCGAATATCGTAACGCACGAAAAAGTTCAGAGGGGCGTCCCCCATAAGTGGCTGAAAATAAATGATGATAGTGGTATTGGCGGTTATGAGTGTGTGCCAAAAATTTCTGGTTCGATGTAATGACTAGGCCTTTATCATGGGAACACAGTTTCTGAACGAGGTATTATATTTTTTGGAGTATTAACGGAACTTATCTTCACGAGTCTGGTTAACATACAGCCAGACAGTCTGGTGACATCCTGAATGAGATTCCCATATGCATTAATTTTAGATAACATTTCAATTTTTCGATTAACGAACGCTGTAACTTAAAAATACAGTAGCTTGAGAAGTTGTAGGAAACGATCGGAAATAAAAATAATTTAATAATTGTCGCTAAGAACAGTGGTCCTTTCCTCCGACTCAACTTTCAGCCATTATTTCGTGCTCACCATCAGCACAAGTGCTACGTATTAGTAAAATATTGTAACCGCTCGCAACCGAATGAGGTAGCACTGTTGCAAAGGTCTGGTTTTGTATTCGGGAGGGTGGAGTCTCCAGCCTTCATCCGGTCGCCTTGATTTATATTTTCCGTGGTTTACCTATAAGGGACAAATTGGTTCAAATGGCTCTGAGCACTATGGGACTTAACTTCTGAGGTCATCAGTCCCCTAGAACTTAGAACTACTTAAACCTAACTAACCTAAGGACATCACAAACATCCATGCCCGAGGCAGGATACGAACCTGCGACCGTAGCGGTCGCGCGGTTCCAGACTGTAACGCCTAGAACCACTCGGCCACCCAGGCCGGCAATAAGGGACAGTCAAATGAAAATGAGACAGAGTAAGCAAACTTTCAAAACTAATCGCCATAATTGTTAATACATTTATCACACCGTAAGGTCAGTGCCTTCATGGAAAAATGTTTTCAGTTGCTAGGGAACCAGGATTGTGCCCAGGCGTGCATCTCTTCTTCCGAAGCAGTTCGACGGCCCCGAATGTCTTTCTTCCGAGCTCCAAAACTATGGAAATCGCGTGAAGAGAGATCGGGACTGTACGGAGAACGTGTAAGGACTTCCCAGCGGAACTTCCGCCAGCCCACACTGCCGAGTCTGTTTCGACTACGTTGCAGAAGTTTACGTGGAGCCGGCCGTTGTGGTTGAGCGGTTCTAGGCGCTTCAGTCTGGAACCGCGCGACCGCTACGGTCGCAGGTTCGAATCCTGCCTCGGGCATGGTTGTGTGGGATGTCCTTAGGTTAGTTAGGTTTAACTAGTTCTAAGTTCTAGGGGACTGATGACCTCAAATGTTAAGTCCCTTAGCGCTCAGAGCCTTTTTTTTTTTTTTAAGTTTTCCTGGAAAGCGCTTAAACGTCTCTCCCCATGTGCTTTACGTATTTCTGGAGCCCTGAAGAAAGACATTCGTAGCCGTCGATTTTCTTTGGACAATGAGGTCCACGCCTGGGTACAATCATGGTTGCGTAGGCAACAGCAGACTTTTTTTTTTTTCATGGATGGTTGTCTCACAGTGGGGTAACCATAATAACAGTTAGCGATTACTACTGAAATACATGGGACATTCAAAAAGTAATGTATTTTTTTTTTCTCGGCCACTTTGAAAAAATGTGGAATTTTTTGTGGGACATCGTGGAATATTCCCACATCGGCCCCTATAGTTGCATGAAGTTCCGATTGGTGGCGGTGCTGTATGTAGCTTTCAAAATAGTATCTGTAACCGAGGTGTGTTCCAAGCTGAGACTCTCATTGAGTTTCCTTTAGTGGAAAACTAGAGCATCGCAGATACTCATAAACGCTTATAGAATGTCTATGGAGACCTGACAGTGAACATAAGCATGGTGAATTGTTGGGCGAGGCGTCTGCAATCATCGCAACAAGATCACATATACCTGTCCAATCTCCCAGGTGCTGGGCGGCCGCACACAGATGCGACTCCTAGAATGTTGGAACGTGCGGACACTCTCATTCGAGGTGATCGACGGATCACAATCAAACATGTCGCTGAACAACCGGGCGTCTCTGTTGGTAGTGGCGACACACTCGTCCACACTCGTCCACACTCGTCCATTGTGTTTCTCGTCGCCTGACAGAAGACCATAAAGAGCAATGAACTACCATTTGTGCACGCACAATTTCTTGAGTGGTACGAGGCCGACCGTGACAATTTTTCGTCTAACAACATTACAGGCATTGAAACACGGGTTCGTCACTTCGAATCGGGAACAAAAGAGCAATCCATGGATTGATGCCACATCTCCTCTCCTCCGAAGGAAAACGTCAAAGCCGCACTCTCTACCGGTAAGGTCTTGGATGGGGTCTTGTAGGACGCTGATGAGGTTACTCGGTTTCATGTCTTCCCTCATGGTGCAACGAGCATTGTGCTAGCCTCAGGGAATTGAAGAAATTACTTCAGCGTGTTCTTTGCCACAAAAATGCAAACTCACTCCTTCTCTGTGACAACACAAGTCCTCACACAAGTGTGTTCAACTGAAAGGAGCCCACAGAACTTCTTTGGACTGTTGTTCCCTATCAGTCCTATAGCCGTGATCTCGCACCTTCAGACTTCCATCTGCTTGGCCCAATGAAGGATGCGCTCCACGAGAAGAAGTACATGGCTCATGGGAGGTTATTGAGTCATCAAGACATTGGTTCCGACATCGATAGTAGAGTGGTACCATGTGGGCATACAGTCTCTCGCAGTAAGGCGGCATAAGGGCGTTACATTGAACGGAGATTATGTTGAAAACCAGATTATTGAAGGCACAAGAGTGGGGAATAATATGGTGTCTGGAATCCTGAATTAAACCAATCCGCTTTCAAAAAAAGTGTTGCGTTACTTATTGAGCGCCCCTCTTAAAAAAACAGTGAACTTTTTTTCCATCTGTGTTGTTTTCATTTGACTTGCCGTTCCATCTACTGCCCATGCGTCCATTGGCGTTCTGCCATCAACAGCTTTAACCGGGGCAGTGGCTACGTCCTTAGTGCTGCATGGAAAAGGGCGCTTGATGTTAAAAGGCACCAGAGAAATTAACTAAGTCATCAATTCAATGGAGAAATTAAAGAAGAACTGGGAATGAACTCTATAGATGTAGCAGTCAGGGCGAACAGGCTTAGATGGTGGGGTCATGTTACACGCATGGGAGAAGCAAGGTTACCCAAGAGACTCATAGGTTCAGCAGTAGAGGGTAGGAGCAGTCGGGGTAGACCAAGGAGGAGGTACCTAGATTCGGTTAAGAATGATTTTGAAGTAATAGGCTTAACATCACAAGAGGCACCAATGTTAGCACTGAATAGGGAATCATGGAGGAATTTTATAAGGGGGATATGCTCCAGACTGACACTGAAAGGCATAATCAGTCTTAAATGATGATGATCAATTCAACGAAATCAGCTTCGCTACCAGTTTTCTCCAGTCGTATAAATCGACATAATCTCTGATAGTATGTGGAAGTTCCGCGAATTCGTAATGTCTCCGTGACATATTTCAGTCACCTAAATAACGTATCTCACGACCTACAGAAACCTGTCAATGAAGATGGAGGAAGTACGTGTGTCAGAAGGTTGAGACTGAATTGAAATCTCACGCGGCAAGAACTCCGTGAAATATTTATTTATCATTCGTGGAACCTCAAATTACGGATTACAGCTCTCTGTGTTCGAGTGCCTCAGCATTCCCAACAATAATAACGTAATCGGAGGGAAATCAGAAACTCTGGTAGCAGAAGCAAAAGCGCGGCTCAGAAGGGAGATTTATCGGTACACGCTGCCAACGCTCGAAATGCCTATTGTCCGCTGCAGAGCTGCAGTACGAGGCCAACGAGAAAGACAGGCCCCGGTGCGTGAACGTGACGTCACACTCGGCGTCTTGATTTGCTAGTGGAAGCAACGTGTGTGAAAGAGCATTGCTATTTGCCTCGTTGTTTTTCGTACTACAAAAGTGGTGTTTAACTAAGTGCATCGACAGAATACGTGTGTATATGTGCATGTGTGATGGTGATGCATCCACAATTTGTTATGTTTGCGGTGCTGTGTGCGAAACATTGATAATTGTGAGCAAGGTATGTTAACCTCAAATGCATCTTCGTTTACTACTTTAGAAGATTCTAACCGTCTGTGTGTGTTTATCCTGACGTGATTTTGAGATCTTACACCTGACTGTAACTTCGAGGTAACGTATTGAAATACGGTTTCATTTTATTTCTAGATCTGGAACTCTTGAAATGCCACGTCGATGTAGTGTGTTCGGCTGTCGGTCGAATTATGATTCTGAAACAGAGAGAACGACTACATTTTCTTTGCCATCTGACGAGAGTCGACGTGCACTGTGGCTTCGAAATATCCCAACAGACTTAACCAAACTAAAACGACCAAATATTTGTGTAAAACACTTCGATGAATCATGTGTAATTCGAGTGGACGTAATTATGGACAGAGGACAACTGAAAGAATTTCCCAGAATAATCCCAAAACTCACCGAAAATGCTGTGCCAACTATTTTTCCCAACACTCCCTCATACTGTTCTAAGTCAACTACAAAAGTGAGACGTCTTGCTGATGTGGAAGACGATAATCTTAGAAAAGCTATTCAAGACAGTATTGAGTCAAACAACTTACACCTCCAACAAAATTCACTTTCGTGTCTCAATGATATTTCTGTATTTCTAGAAGGCCAGAAAATTTGCAGCAACAAGTGGTCTGTGATTAGAGATGATGAAAAATTGCATATCTGTCTTTTGGGATTAGACGGGGGAATACCTTGTGTTACTGCATTCATCACTGTTAATAGTGATTTGAGCTTTAGAGTAAATGTTAGTGAAGGAATTCATTTTGCAATTAATGCATCCATCAATGATGTGAAGAAATTAACTTCCATAAACGTTTTAGAAAATGTAATGTCAATGGTTGAGAAAGGGGAAATTTTGCCTAGTGTTACAGATAAAATAAACTGTGCTGTCAATTGCTTGCAGACTATCCCAAATTATGATGAAAATGCACAACTGAAATTTATTGTAGAACAACTCCATGTATCACAAATCTCAAAAAACAACAGACACTATGGCAACAACACCATGATAGTGGCATGCTGCTTATATGTACATTCTGTCAGTGCATACAATGCCTTGAGGAAATGTGATTTAATGTTTTTACCCCACCCACGAACCCTGCAGAAAATAATTGGTAATTACCAGCTAGTCACTTCATCAGTTCAAACGAGTCCTTATTTAGAAAACAGGGTGAAATATTTAGAAAAACATGAGTTATTAGTGTCTCTGTTGTTAGATGAGATTTATGTGCAACCACAACTTTCATTTAAATCTGGCTCAATACATGGGAGTAGCTTTTTTCATCCTGAGACGTGTGCCAAAACAGCACAGGTTTTTATGGTCTCTTCCCTTTTGTCAAAATATGTTGATGTTGTAGCAATTATACCAGTAGCTAATATGACAAGTGAAGAGCTGAAATCTTTGATCAGTAATGTTCTGTGCATGGTGGAAAGAGTGGGCTTCAAAGTCGTTAGTCTGATAGCAGATAACAACAGTGTAAACAGGAAGGCATATGAACTGTTTACCCCCAGTAGAATTCTCCAACCCAGTATTGAACACCCTCTAGATCCTTCCAGGAAACTTTTTTTTATGTTTGACACTGTACACATTCTGAAATGTATCAGGAACAATTGGCAGACAAAGAGAAGTGTTAATAAAGCGTTACAGTTTCCTGACATGACTGATCATTCAGTAATATTGACAGCACAGTACAAGCATTTGGAGCTGGTATATGAGAAAGAAAGAAACTCTTTAGTCAAATATGGCCACACACTATCAGCTAGAGTACTGTATCCATCGTCTATTCAAAAACAAAATGTTAAATTAGCTTTGAAAATTTTCAATGATAATAACATAGTAGCTTTGAAACATGCAACAAAGGATATGCCTAATGTTACTGAGCACATAAATCAGACAGTGACTTTCCTTCAGGTGATTGTGAACTGGTGGAAGATTGTGAATGTTAGAAGTGTATTTGAAGGACAAAGATTCAATGATCCTTACAGAGAAGCCATCAGGAAGACAACAGACAATCAGGTGACATTTCTAAATAATCTGTGTCATTGGCTAAAAGTTTGGAGAGTATCTGTACCAATAAGTGATGCTTTAACATCACAGACATTCCAGTCTTTAATATTAACAACTGAATCTTTTCTGCAGATAATTCCATACTTATTTGAGAAATATGACATTGACTACATATTGCTAGGAAAATTTCAAAGTGATGATTTAGAGGGCCGCTTTGGGTGCTACCGACAGTTGAGTGGAGCAAATTACTACATTAGTTACATCCAAGTTTTAGAAAATGAAAGAAAATTAAGATTCAAAAATGATGTACTGTTTGCAGCTCAAAATGATAATGTGCACTTGAAACACATAATTCCTGCCCAACAACAGCTAGACCGTAATATTGACATTAGCATTTTTTCTGACATTATGGACATCACCTTCGGTATGGATGATGTTCCACCTAACATGTTACCTATTTTGACATACATAGGAGGTTATGCAGCTAGGAAAGCCCTTCAGAAATCTAAGTGTGACAAATGTACTGAATGGTTGCAGCTGAACAAAGAAGTTGAGGTAGATTCTTCTTACAACTTTGTGAAGGAACTGGACAGGGGTAAACTGACTTTGCCTACAGAGACAGTAGTGATCACAGTTGGAATAGTGTGGCATACAGTCTCTCTACTTGTGAATGACTTTCTTCAGCAATTTATGTCGTGTGGTAAACAGCTTTCCATTTCTCAGAAGATATGCATGTCAAAAGTTGTGAAAGCAGTGGATAATGCTGAATGTATGTGTTTGCTTCACAACACATTGTTAAGCAAACTGGAATATGTATCTCTCTGTGCCAACAGGATACTCATTAACAATTTTGAGAAAATGCATAATGATAAGGCAAGTAAGTCCAAAATAGATTCAAGGAAAGTGAAGAAGCTTAGGACTGACACATAAGTTTGAAGCCCTCTACACAGATACCATTTCTTTTTTTGTACTTCCTCATGTTATCAAGTTTTACAGATATCTCACTGTTCTTATTGTACAATTTTATTTCATTATGTAACACACTATTTTTGATTTTTACTTTGTTTTTCCTGTGGAGGTGTAAATAGTGACCAGATGTGGTTCCATGTTTGTGGAAGCAACTGTTGGTTGGGTACTGGTCAATATTTTTCTCTATGTATCTCACTGTTTGAAAATCGTATTCACATGGAACTGTCAGGATACCCACGTTTTTAAGCAGCACTCTCCAGTGAGCACTCTAGTTACTGTTTAATATAATATGTATAACCCTTTGTTTTAGTTGCAAGTGTTTCTATATTCTGCCCATTTACCTCCCAGAAGGTTCAGTTTTGTGATGAAAATTTCCATATCACTGCTAGGAGAACGATGTATATATAATATGTTTAGGCTTTGGAACATATTTGTGTCCCATATGTTTATGGCTGATATTTCTATATGTTTTTCTCCACTTAATGAAATAATATCATTTTGGACTTCATACATAATGCCTTCCTTAACATACATGCATGGCCCACCATCCCGCATAAAGGTTCTGCTATACTGAAATGCTAGATTATAAGAGTTTAAACCATTAAGACTTATGTAAGGTGTGCTACATCAATCTTCTGTGATGCAAACGAGTGAGTTGTCTATAGTCTGCAGTTCCACTTGTAGTTGCTGGACTTTATTTCTCATGGACAGAATATTTTGGAGGAGGATTAAGAAACCTTACCTTGAAGGTTTCTCTCTCTTTTTGTCCTTGACTAAAAATCCTTTGGATGAAGAGCAGGCATGATTTTCTGTTTCCACACAGTACTACAGAATGTTGCTTGTATTGACTTCTCATCCCTCAAAAGTGCTGTTGATGTTGTTACTGCTGCTAATGGTGATTCTGCAGCTTCTGATGTAGGTGAGGATGATGTTTTCAGTAACTTACAGATAATGCCATGGAAACACCATGGATTGTCAGGAATTTGTTTATTTCCTCTGTGAAGTATGTTTATTTTTTTTCTTTTGTCATACTTGCATCTCCACCCTCCCATTCAGTTCATTTCACATAGCAGGAAACAGAATGTAACAGATTCAATTCCTCCTGTTAGATTTCTTGTGTCTATTCATGCTTTACTGATAATGAAAAGTGCAACAGGGCACACTAGTAGCCCACTTGATTGCTTGAGTTTTCATTTCTTTATTTTTGTCCAGACTGCAAACATTACACATATAATCTACAATTACATAATGCTTATGCATATGTTGTTTCTGTGGCTGGTTTGTTTACATTAAAATTACATTGAACACAGATGTGTCATTATAAGGTAGCATACATAGAGTGGAGCAGAAAATAAATCTTGGTACAAATGCTTCAGTGTCTCCACACTTGGCATCTATACCTCAGATTGCATATATACACACACACAGCATGAGAAAGAAAATTCAACTGCAAATATTGTTTGATAAAGTAGTGATACTGCAAATATGGTTGTAAAGCATTTTCAGAGAACTTTGTGTCTAATTTCTATTATATAGTCAGGCATTTAGTCTGATTGAAGCATATGTTTTTGTTTTTCTTGGTGTCACATCCATGGCAGCAACAGATTTTGTGATTATTTGGCTAATTCTATCATATTTTCTACAATGCCTGTAAAGAATTTATTAGAAGTGTAAACTGCCTCTAAATTTTTGAGAATAGTATCATTAAATGAATAATAAATTGACCTAAGGCAGTATCGTATTGCCATGAAATGTATAGCACCAATAGGTTGAAACATCTTGTTTCATTAAAACCTTCAAAGGGGCATATAGAGTCACTTCTATTGGAAACTTGAAAGCTCACAGTAAGATGTAAAATTATATTTACAAATTTATCACACTACTGTAGTGAGTTTAAAAGATGCCACAAATTTACCTCCCTAATGTTTATGAACTAATCTATTATCTTACCTCAATTAATATCAACTGTTATGAGTAATGAAAATGTGTGTTTTTAAATGCATTACAAATTTGTTAAAATAAATTATGTATGTGAAATGCTTGTTCCTGTTCATTATTGTCTGATACCTGGTTCTTGCTATACTACACTTCAGTTAGGAATGAAGTGAAAAGTGAAAAAAATCTACTGATGTTTATTCTTGGTATATTCAAGTCTCTCTCTCTCTCTCTCTCTCTCTCTCTCTCTCTCTCTCTGTGTGTGTGTGTGTGTGTGTGTGTGTGTGTGTGTGTGTGTGTGTGTGTGTGTGTTTGTTTGTTTGTTTGTTTTGGAGGGGGGGGGGGTATTAGGACAGAGAGACCTTGGTATAAATTCGTGTTGTACAGAAAGCATAAAGCTAAAGAAATTTGAATGTTTATCAAGTAGTGCTTGTTGCTGATTTGTGGAAACTTACATGTAGTATACTGTTTCATGATAGTTTATCTCAGGTGTTGCAGATGTAAGCCAACAAACACATGTGGGTATATTCAAAAAAGTTTTAGATACTACTGTCCTGGATACAGGGCCCCTTATAAATTGAAATTGTCCTTTCAATTTGGAAATTCATTTACTTTTATTTGGTTCCTTCTCCATCAGCTCCTTCTATTTGTATATGTGGGTGCTGCTTGACAGTTAGGGGGCCAGTAGAGAATTAAACTGGTAATCCAAGATGGTAAATGTTCAATTTTATATTGGAACTACTTAGAATATACAGTGAGCATAAAATGGAAAAAATACACAACTTAGATTATGCATTTTGTAGTGTCATCTTCAGACACAAACCAATATATATATATTGACAAAGTATTTTTTTGACTTCGTAGCCTTGTGAATGTGTATTAAAAATTACTACACAGTCAGTACTCCAAGTAGAAATTTTTCCATTGTGGAGAACTCTGAAATGATGTAGCAGTTCTTCCAAAAAACTAATAGCCCTTATTCCATAAACATAATATCTGCATCAACACTGACTTCCTCAAGAGACAGGTAAGTGACAAATTCTTGTCAAACTACAGGTGAGATTTTTGTTTTTAGATTAGATTAGATTAACTTTCATTCCAATTGATCCGTAGTGAGGAGGCCCTCCAGGATGTGGAACATGTCAGAAAAACAACAATACATGACATATATTTACAACTAAAACAAATAAGCTAATGTACCATTCCACAGGTCCCAAGTGGAATGATCGTCATTTTTTAATGAACACTAAGAGTCATTTTACAAATACTAATGCACTGAATTTAAAATAAAAAAGTTTTTTATTAATTTACAAGGTAATAGAACTACTGTAATACTTATTTACAATGAACACATTACTGCACTGAAATGGTGCATAAATATGTTCTAATTGCAATGAATAAAATATGTAAGAAAAATACAGGTGAGAATTTGCTTCTGACAATTCGATACATTAGGTTTGTTCATATCCAAGAACGTAATAATTCCTATCTTAGAGTATTTAATAGAAGCAATTTTATTATGCCTCTTAGAAACAACGTGGCATTTGTGCAAAACAGGAAATAAGGTACATCTATTACATTCAGGTGATCGCCCTACAAGTGTTGTCAAAACTGTGGCGTAATGCACAACGTCGTCGAAATCATTCTCTAGAGATGAGCATCTTTTGTAATTAAATTTTCACTCATTAAAAATGAAACACCTTGGAGAAAATTCGGCGAAATATAAGAGGAAAAATATCGGCTGCTCACATTTTCTTTCGTGTGAGGAAAAAAACACCTACTGAAAGCAAAGGCGGCCTACCTATATTTCTCTGCGCCTTGCGTGAATGTAATCTAGAACGAAAATGCCTGCGACACGTCTATCTTTTAACTTGTTTCGATCATTATGATTTGAATATTTCGCTATCTGTTAGAAATGTTCATACACTTACAAATAATGTTATGAATGGAATTCTATGTGAGAGACTGTCGAAAATTAGTTGTCTGTAACTGCATTTTAGATAAAAATCTGTACACATTCTTTCCTTTCCTTCATGCAATTATTGTGAAGTGTAATTACTTTACCGGTTACTGGAGACAAAAATGTCTAAAACCACATACATCTAGACGTAAACTGTGCTTGGTTAGTAAGCAAACAAATTGAATAAACTCGTAATTGGGATGCATATGTTTTATTTGTCATGCCAGACCTGCTGTTTTTCAGCTATTAAATACGTGTGCCTACATCAGTGTTCTTGATTGCTAGGTTTCTAAGTATATCTCGCATCGAAGTTTACCAGTATTCAGAAATCTAGTATATATGTACCCAGCACAACTTTAATTCGTATAAAACTTTCGTGGACGCATTTGAGAAAGAGGTGCTATCTGTTCTGAAGTGACAAGATGTTAGGACGCTGCTGGTCACGTGACATCCTCTGTGTGACGTACGCGGCGCGGCCTGTCTTTCTCGTTGGCCTCGCTGCAGTAGCAGTGACGTAGAGGGGCGAGGCCGGTGGGGCTGTGACTGTGACGTGTGCAACAGGAGCCGCGAGCCCGCGTCTGCGCCTTTTGTTGGGCGCCTGAGTTGTGTGTTGGCGCCGTTCGAGCGGGCGCGGAGGCTGATTTAGACCCGCGCGGTCGACGGCGGGCTCGTAAAACGCTGCGAACAAAAACAGAGTTTGTCTCACTCGTCAGCCGGCGGTTCCCCGCCTGACAGGCCCCATTCCTCTCTTTTATAATGCTAATTCCCGCCCTGCCACCAACAGCGGGCTGTGCATTCCCGGCGAAGCTCCCGTTTGGTAGGTCTACTTGTTGCTTCTCAGGCGGACCCCGATTCTCGAGTGTATTCTTTCGGGGATTATCTCCAGCCTGCGGACTACAACACGACCGTTCTTATGCGTCCTCTTGTACCAAAGCGAGTAGCTTACGCCGGCGTTGTTGGCAGGGATTTAGGGGACGTATTTTAGTCCGGGCGACATTGAGCTCATTAGAAAAAGAGCATCTCTATTCCTTCTCCTGCAGGACATGTGTGATACACGTTAAAAGCGCTCGCGTACAATCGTTACGAAAAAACTGAACAAGCAGGTACACGGCGTCTCAAAAAAATCAGACACTATGATGTCCAGCATTAAGGTGTACGGTACTGACATAAGTATGCAAATCATAACTCGAGAGAGATGCAACAGAGCAGCTATTAAACAAGCAACGATCACGATACTGTATGATTAGGTACGGAATGCCTGGACTGGGCTGCCATCAGTAATCCTCATCTATTCATTGAATCAAGGACAACAAATACTTGCTATCCAGTTGCTTTACCTTTCGCTTCCAAGCAGAGTGACATTATGCAGCGCGCCAGACAGATCTTACATACCTCTGATTCTGCTCACTTACGATCGTCTTCATTTGTGTTTCTGTGTGATAGTCAAGCGTAATTATTTTGCAAGTTTCGTTAGTCGTTGGCGACGCCACTTTTTTTATTTATGTAGAAGCAAAGTAGACAAAAAATAAATAGCTATCATTTACTGTCTTGATTCTATATGCACATCGCAATATAATATTAATCCGCCCCCTTAGGTGAGTGGTCAGCACAGAGGGCCTGGGTTCGATTCCTAGTCGGGTAGGAGATTTTCTCCTCGCAGGGACTGGGTGTTGTGTTCACCTCATCATCATCATCGACACGCAAGTCGTCGATGTGGCGTCAGCTGAGAAAGACTTGCACCTGAGCGGTCGAATTTCCCCAGGCGGGGACTCCTAGCCATCAATACTACACGACCATTTCATTTCATTGTAATATTGACATAAGTATGCATATTGAACTGAACTATACTTAAATATAAATGGATGTAAGTGCCAGATGAAGGTGAGTATGTTGCAACATTATCCCGGAATATATCTACATCTACATTTATACTCCGCATGCCACCCAACGGTGTGTGGCGGAGGGCACTTTACGTGCCACTGTCATTACCTCCTTTTTCTGTTCCAGTCGCGTATGGTTCGCGGGAAGAACGACTGTCTGAAAGCCTCCGTGCGCGCTCGAATTTCTCTAATTTTACATTCGTAATCTCCTCTGGAGGTATAAGTAGGGGGAAGCAAAATATTCGATACCTCATCCAGAAACGCACCCTCTCGAAACCTGGCGAGCAAGCTACACAGCGATGCAGAGCGCCTCTCTTGCAGAGTCTGCCACTTGAGTTTGCTAAACATATCCGTAACGCTATCATGGTTACCAAATAACCCTGTGACAAAACGCGCCGCTCTTCTTTGGATCTTCTCTATCTCCTCCGTCAACCCGATCTGGTACGGATCCCACACTGATGAGCAATACTCAAGTATAGGTCGAACGAGTGTTTTGTAAGCCACCTCCTTTGTTGATGGACTACATTTTCTAAGGACTCTCCCAATGAATCTCAACCTGGTACCCGCCTTACCAACAAATAATTTTATCTGATCATTCCACTTCAAATCGTTCCGCACGCATACTCCCAGATATTTTACAGAAGTAACTACTACCAGTGTTTGTTCCACTATCATATAATCATACAATAAAGGATCCTTCTTTCTATGTATTCGCAATACATTACATTTGTCTATGTTAAGGGTCAGTTGCCACTCCCTGCACCAAGTGCCTATCCGCTGCAGATCTTCCTGCATTTCGCTACAATTTTCTAATGCTGCAACTTCTCTGTATACTACAGCATCATCCGCGAAAAGCCGCATGGAACTTCCGACACTATCTACTAGGTCATTTATATATATATTGTGGGGCATCCTCAATAAAACCTACTAAATTGAAAATAACAACTGTTGGATAAGACACCCCTGAGATGAGGTTGGAGATGGGAACTTTAGAATACCTGAACCAATTTCAAACAATTTGGTTCATGTCCGACTTACCGTAAGAAAAAGTGGAAGGGTGGAAGTTGAAGTGAGAAGAGTGTGACAGATAATAGTTAGGATAACTCTGTGACATACTATCTGGAAAAAAATACTGTGTATGTGAGATCCCCTAGCACGCATAGGGACAGGTATATAGGTGAAACTATGGAATATATGGAGCACTTCCAATAAAATAATGTAAACATATGACTTACCAATGTGTTTGTCGGGTACCCTTATCGGTAGGGATATGGCGAAGGGTGGCAACGAGTGAAAATTGTCGTAAACGGCCGATATTAGTATCGGACTAGTACTCATTGATGACGCTAGGCTAACTGCTGTTAAGGGGCTCCGGAAAGGTTCAAAACATTGAAAAGTTCAATTTTTACTTTTTTGCGTTTTCTGAATCTGCAGACTATTACCTTTTAATAGATACATAATTTATTCAATTCCGAAGACTACAACTATTTTTAATTTTTTTTTGAAATGTGTTCTACATGGACGTGATCCACTGTGGCGCTGTTAAACTGCTGTCAAATGGTGTTATTATTAACGTCCGTGTTCATCAGGTACATTTTAGTGATGTGAGATAAAGTATGTGTTGTGGCTAACCTGTGATGGTTCAATATATATCGCTGGTGTGATTGTCGTTTGTTTCATGTTTATTTACTCTCTCGTTATCTCGAAAATATTCGTAATTAATTCTGTTTCTTGAGTCTCTGTTTTGTTGAAGTATAATAATGAGTAAAAGTAAAGTTATTAGAAATCCTCTGAAGGCTTTTAAGAAAAGGAGAAATGTTGGAAAGCCAAAGATATGTGTTATTACTGTAAACAATAAAGACTATAACCAAGTGAGTGAACCTAACCTCTCAAGTACACCTGCCCATAGCAGTCAAAGTGGGAAAGAAAATACTTCACAGAAGAAGCTTGGTTCAATGAGTGAAAACTATGAATGTTTTATGGGCGAATCGGATGTGAATGAAATATTTGATATGTCGGTTCTCAAAGGAATTTTTTCAAACTGTGTAAGATGTATTCATTGTAGTGAAGTTGGTCTGGAACTCTGCATACTAAAGCACGTAGGACTTGCTAGTGAAATACAACTGAAATGTGATAAGTGTTCATACATGACCACCTTTTGGAACAGTGTTGCAGTAACTGCAACTGAAGAAAATGGTAGCAAAATCTACGAACACAACAACGAGCGATGCTTGATTTAGACAAGGAACGCCTTCGGGCTGCAGACAGGGCTGTAAAGAGTCTAGAAATACAAGCAAGAGTAAACAGGAGGAGGAACAAGAGGAAGCTGGAGGAGGAGTTTGCAGAGGATGAAGATAATCCGTCCTATGGACCTGGAATGCACTAAAAAGTTAATCCAATCTTTGTCGCTCGATTCCCAAAACTTTTATTTTCTCATACTAATTACATGTTTTCTAAGGATCTTCCAAACATATTTGTTTCAAACTTTCAGTAAATGTTACAAAGTACCTTCTGCATAATTTAACACAGCCTTTTTCCAAAAAACTGTATATTTTTGAATATATAAATAAAAAATTGCAAAAAAATGTTGTGAATTTTCATTACAATTGAAAAAAAATCATCTTTAATAACTGAACTAAAATTTCATAAAATCCCTGTGTTAAGTTGTAGCCCATATTCCAATAAATAATCTGCAAAAATGTTCAACTTCCTACCTCAAATACTTAGTGAGGAAAGATGTAATTTATAAGCGTTATTTTAACATTGCAAGTATAGGGCGTTCCGGAGCCCCTTAAACCTTCACCCTATTTTCTCCTGAAAATAAGACGAAGAAGGTCGTTGAGCTTAGTGGTAACATCAGGGGTACAGCCAATAACTCTGGCCCCCAGTCTGAACATTAGAAACTGTACGCAACCACTTCTCCCTCCATTGCAGGTCTGTGATAAAAATTCTACCACCAGGATGTTACAAGCTACCTTCGTGTTGAGTCGCACAAACATGTTAGTGTCCTCAGCTACAGACATGGTTGCGCATGGAAGTACACCTTTCAATTGTCATAGTAAATTATAGCCATGACTTCACGGTCGAGGGAAAGTGTTAGAATATAAACCCAAACACTAAATTCACTGCAGTCCCCATGCCTCTCTTGTAACACAATACATGGCGTTCAAATTTTTAGATGTCGGGGGTAGTGGCCTAGCGGTAAAATGCTTGCCTGGAAGGTTGCGGGATCGAATCCGGTTGGGCCACGAATTTTTTTCTGTCTGCCTTTAATCTAGCTTTGAACTCTCAGTGATGTGAAGAGTCACGAGAAACTATGCGTGCTTCGGATTCCACGTTAAACTGCAGGTTCTCTTTTCCCAGTTGGCCATCTGGATAACTTTTTTTTTTCAATTTTCATTTTGTTCGCTTTAGTTCGTTGCATCTGCTCGGGGCGGACGTAGTAAGACACCCATTTAAGTTTGTTGTTGATCTATTAACTCAGTTATTTTATTACAGAGGGCACATAACCCTCTGACCGAACACGCTGAGCTACCGTGCCGGCAGGATAACAGGGATAGGTTAGCGACATGCAAGTCGCCGAAGTAGGGTCCAGTTGAAAGACTTGCACCACGCCTCTGAGCCACGCGAAATTTATTTTACCTTTAAATACTTTTTACGTCTGAGAATTGATTCAGTGGCTAAACTGATAAGCCACTAATTATAAATCCAAATATCTGCTGTTCTGCCTGTCTTCGGGCAGCCCTAGGATTTTTTTCTATTACTTCTACCAACGAATATTTAACGTGAAATTTGCACCTTTGGTCGGAGTCCAGGCTGAACCATTGGTTCCACCACCATCAGCATGGGGAGGCAGTTCAAAGGCACAGTAAACCACAGTGCCGTTCAAGCAGACCTATGTTTTATATGTGGAAAACAGCGTAACGCATGGTGGTTTGAAATTCCCACACAGCTACTTGATAAAACTGTTGTACAGACTCATCGGGTGAAGGAACTGTCATATCACTCCCAGCTAACAGCTTATTGGAAATAGCAAACCATGTAGGGAAAGAGTGTCCATCTCGTTAGCATATGAATACAGAGAAGCTGAATAACACATTCAGGTGACGTTGTTGTAGGAGAGCGATCAATGGTTGGTGTGCTGACAAGAGAGGGACAGGTATCACGAGATCTTATTGAAGAGGTAATATCTAAAGTCCCATAAAGCGGTTAGGAGAGACCATTGCAAATCTGAAACAAGCTGGCCCGATGGAGATGTGAATTCTACCACTCCAGAAAATTGGTTTCTAGTCTTAAATCTTGTACCGCCTCACGACTTAGTACCATTGTTCTCTATATTTTGGTTCTTTATGTTTTTTTACTCAAATTTTAGACCATGGTTGACATTATAGAGTAGCGAACCATTTAATCCGACGCTGTGTCCCTTCTTTATTTTATTTTTGCAGCCTTGGTTGGATCCCATAGCTTACCAGCTTTGATTCGACAGAGAACTGTTGTGCACAGCGACCGTAGCCTATAAAGAAAGGAGAGTCACACAACAGTCAATCGCAATCCCATTAGTTTTCAACATGGCTCTGAGCACTATGGCACTACGAGGTCATCAGTCCCCTAGAACTTAGAACTACTTAAACCTGACTAACCTAAGGACATCACACACATCCAAGCCCAAGGCAGGATTCGAACCTGCGACCGTAGCATTCACGCGGTTCCGGACTGAAGCGCCTAGAACCGCTGGATCACATCGGCCGGCCTCATTAGTTTTATTACTCTTGCATAACTAGATTTCGGCTGTAAGTAGCTATCTTCAGGGCATTTGACCTAGAATCCAACAAACTCATGGGAGTTCATGTCACCATACCATCATAATGGTGTATAGGCAGAAGAAAGCTGTCTCAAATGCACTGAAGCCGAAATGTAGATATTTGCAAAAGTAATGAAAAGTAGTGAGATTGCCACTGACTGCAGTGTAGCTTACATCCAAATTTCTGGCAAGAATGATGTGAAATTCCGCAGCCACTTGCAGTCGCATGTATTAAATGTTCCGTGTAAAGAGTATCGAAAATAAAACACCACTTGCAGCTCATTAGACATCACCATTCGGCTCCACAATATTTATGGATACTGTCAAAAGAAAAGGAAGGGTTAGAGCTCACTTTTTACGGGCCCCCGAGGGGTGTCAGAGAACAACTGATTTACAACAGGAGACTGTTTTACGACAGCGAAACACACTGCCGTTTTCCATGTTTTTTGTGTCCCGCCGCATAAAAGCACTGTGATACCTTCCCGACTGCTGTACACATGTTTTCCATCTGACACCGAATTTCCACTCTGACCTGAATCTCTAAAGTACTGAACTGGAGACGGAAAGTCAGTAAAATGATTGCACAATGTGCAGCCTTTCCACACAATAAGAATGCGAAATTCCATGAAGCAAATATTACCACTACTCGCTTTCCCCCTCTAAATGAATAACACAGAACTCTGCTCCAGCTTTTGTTAGCACCTGCCTCGTGATATAATCATTTTCACATTTATATCTACATCTACACTGGTGAGCCAAAACATTATGACCACTACCCAACGCGAGACTGAATGGCTCTTGGTGGTGTTGCGAGCACGTAACTCTGACTTGGAAGTATCTAAACGGAGAAGAAACGAATGGGAAATCATTCTAGCGATGATGTGACCCGCAAATGGAACAATTCACCGAGATAATCAGCTTTTACAAAGGGCATATTGTTATAGTCCGGTGCCCGTGAACGGTGAAACTGGTCAGCTGATCGCGTACTACCGTCATGAGAGTCTATAGGGTGGTCAGAAAGAGTTTGCAGTGTTTGTAAAGGTGTATCAGGGTAGGTTTTTCTGAGAAATAACTGTTTAGAAAAAAATTCGACACGTTGTTCCGTTTCCGAGTTAATTAACACTGAAGTCAGTCGCAAATTCAAGCGGCCCATCAAATACAATTAGTCTCAGCTGTTCTCATATCGTAGTTGATAGCTTATTACATCAAATTACTTGCTTTTATTACTTTTCCCTCGTTTTTAATATAATAATTTCGTTGACAGTTTTGGTGATTTTTCTTTATTGAATTACATAATTTCTTTTTCTTATGGTTTTTTATTTTTTTAAATTGTACTAGATTAGGTGATATGCTGTAATAATTCCTGGCTGAGCATCAAATCGATACTTCTTAGTATCGAGTACATTCATGTAGATACTGATACTTTTGTACTTGCTACTTTGAAGTGAAGCTTTTACTCATATCAGTTCTTTATAATATGTATCGTACTGAATGATCGTAGAAATCTTTTATTACACTTCCATTATTTATCAATAATTTTGGCCGTATGACTCACCCTTTTGACTTGGGTTCGAAACTTACTACCCTTACTACCGTCCCATGTCCAATTTTTGTATCGTTCTCTTGTTCGGATTGAGGAAACCAAACAAAGAACCCATTTCGAGACACCGTCTTTGGCGTGCTATTTGAATTTGCGCGCAACGCCCTGATTGGCTAACTTCAATGTTAATTAACTCGCAAACGGCTCCGCGTATCGATTTTTTTCTTAAACATTGTTTCTCAGCACAACCTACCTTCCAACACCCTTTCAAATTTTTCAGATTGTTTCTGGTTCAAATGGCTCTGAGCACTATGGGACTCAACTGCTGAGGTCATAAGTCCCCTAGAACTTAGAACTACTTAAACCTAACTAACCTAAGGACAACACACACATCCATGCCCGAGGCAGGATTCGAACCTGCGACCGTAGCGGTCGCGCGGTTCCAGACTGTAGCGCCAGAACCGCACGGCCACCAACGGCCGGCCACATTGTTTCTGACCACCCCGTATAGAAAGTAGTCCAATGTCGGTGCAACCACGAATAGGCTACAAGATATTGGAGGCAGGGACGTGATCGTATTGATACTTCTCTGACAACTTGTATCGTAAGATTTTAAATACAGATTACAATTTTTAAATGTTTGACAGTGAACGAAACTTTGCAAAGATTAGCGAACTGCCGCAAATGTTTTCGTACACCACTCTGTCGCTCTCAACGCACACCGCTCGTTCATTTGTTGGCCTGTTGATGCTCGCCCGTTCAATTGTTGAAAGTATTTGAACTGAGTCTTGCTGCCAAAATTATGGGTAAATAATGAAAATGTAATAAATGATTGCTACGATCATTCAGTACGATACATTCCATAAAGTACTGATATGAGTAAAAGTTTCACTTCAAAGCAGCAAATAAAAAAGTAGGAATATCTACATGAAAGTACTCGATACCAAGAAGTGTCGATACTTTTAGTGTCTCTAGTCTGACGTCCACGATTAATTACAGGACGCGGAGGCAGGGGACTTGCCTGCTCTGTAAAGCGCGATAGGCGGTGATCTGCGGAAGATACAGGGTGTTTCAAAAATGACCGGTATATTTGAAACGGCAATAAAAACTAAACGAGCAGCGATAGAAATACACCGTTTGTTGCAATATGCTTGGGACAACAGTACATTTTCAGGCAGACAAACTTTCGAAATTACAGTAGTTACAATTTTCAACAACAGATGGCGCTGCGGTCTGGGAAACTCTATAGTACGATATTTTCCACATATCCACCATGCGTAGCAATAATATGGCGTAGTCTCTGAATGAAATTACCCGAAACCTTTGACAACGTGTCTGGCGGAATGGCTTCACATGCAGATGAGATGTACTGCTTCAGCTGTTCAATTGTTTCTGGATTCTGGCGGTACACCTGGTCTTTCAAGTGTCCCCACAGAAAGAAGTCACAGGGGTTCATATCTGGCGAATAGGGAGGCCAATCCACGCCGCCTCCTGTATGTTTCGGATAGCCCAAAGCAATCACACGATCATCGAAATATTCATTCAGGAAATTAAAGACGTCGGCCGTGCGATGTGGCCGG
The DNA here is from genome assembly GCF_023864345.2 of Schistocerca serialis cubense. Taxonomy (NCBI): domain Eukaryota; kingdom Metazoa; phylum Arthropoda; class Insecta; order Orthoptera; family Acrididae; genus Schistocerca; species Schistocerca serialis. Next base: position 153,148,011 of record NC_064638.1, on the reverse strand, counting down.
GCACCATCTTGCATAAACCACGAGGTGTTCGCAGTGTCGTCTAAGGCAGTTTGTACCGCCACAAATTCACGAAGAATGTCCAGATAGCGTGATGCAGTAATCGTTTCGGATCTGAAAAATGGGCCAATGATTCCTTTGGAAGAAATGGCGGCCCAGACCAGTACTTTTTGAGGATGCAGGGACGATGGGACTGCAACATGGGGCTTTTCGGTTCCCCATATGCGCCAGTTCTGTTTATTGACGATGCCGTCCAGGTAAAACTAAGCTTCGTCAGTAAACCAAATGCTGCTCACATGCATATCGCCGTCATCAGTCCTCTGCACTATATCGTTAGCGAATGTCTCTTGTGCAGCAATGGTAGCGGCGCTGAGGGGTTGCCGCGTTTGAATTTTGTATGGATAGAGGTGTAAACTCTGGCGCATGAGACGATACGTGGACGTTGGCGTCATTTGGACCGCAGCTGCAACACGGCGAACGGAAACCCGAGGCCGCTGTTTGATCACCTGCTGCACTAGCTGGGCGTTGCCCTCTGTGGTTGCCGTACGCGGTCGCCCTACCTTTCCAGCACGTTCATCCGTCACGTTCCCAGTCCGTTGAAATTTTTCAAACAGATCCTTTATTGTATCGCTTTTCGGTCCTTTGGTTACATTAAACCTCCGTTGAAAACTTCGTCTCGTTGCAACAACACTGTGTTCTAGGCGGTGGAATTCCAACACCAGAAAAATCCTCTGTTCTAAGGAATAAACCGTGTTGTCTACAGCACACTTGCACGTTGTGAACAGCACACGCTTACAGCAGAAAGACGACGTACAGAATGGCGCACCCACAGACTGCGTTGTCTTCTATATCTCTCACATCACTTGCAGCGCCATCTGTTGTTGAAAATTGTAACTACTGTAATTTCGAAAGTTTGTCCGCCTGAAAATGTACTGTTGTCCCAAGCATATTGCAACAAACGGTGTATTTCTATCGCTGCTCGTTTAGTTTTTCTTGCCGTTTCAAATACACCGGTCATTTTTGAAACACCCTGTACGACGAGAGCGTACAATGCTGGAGCAGACACAAGTGTTTCACAGCGCGCAATTCAGAGCACACTGTTGAAGACGAGGCTCCGCAGCGGACGATCCCTGCGCGTTCATATGTTGACCCAGCGACATCGTCTGTTACAATTTCAGTAGGCAAGGGATCAGTGATATTTGGCCGTGGGTCGATGGAAAACTGTCGCCTGGTTTGTTGTTTCACCATATCGATAGTAGTACCCGGATATCCCGTCATCCAGGCGAACGGCTTCCGGAAACACGCAGTGTGTCACAGTCGCAGGTCAGTGTGAGGCATTCACTGGAGTTTCCATGGACCTTTGCAATCGAAGGCACCACGACAGCTGTGGACTGGTGAACATTATTGCGGACCCTTTGCATCCTTTCTCTCATGTTTGACGCCTTCCCCGACGGCGATGGCATCGTCCAACAGGTTAACAGTCCCTGTCACAAGGCCAGAATCGTTCTAAATTGCGTTGAGGAGGATAATACCGAACTCACATCGATGTCTTGAACACTAAATTTGCCTGCGACACTATTTTGCGTCAGTTTCACGCTCACAAATCGCCGGCCCGTAAATTACGGGAACTGCGTGACCTGAAAGTGGACATATGGTGTCCATTACTCCACCTACCAAGGACTTGTCGAATCCATGGCAACCGAGCGGGGTGGCGCAGTAGTTAGTTCACTGTACTCGCATTCGGGAGGACGACGGTTGAAACCCGCATCCGCCCATCCTGATTTAGGTTTTCCGTGATTTCCCTAAATCGCATCGGGCAAGTGGTTCCTTTCACAGGGCACAGCCGACTTTTCCCCCATCCTTCCCCAACCCGATGGGATCGATGACCTCGCTGTTTGGTTCCCTCCCCCAAATCAACCAAGCAACCAACCAATCCATGACACGCCGAATCGCTGCGTTAATGTGTTCGTAAGGTGGACCACAGCGCTGTCAAGCTTATGTTTATAATGTCTTCGCTCATCAGTTTATACCCGGAAGACCACTGTGAAATGCTTGGCAGACGGTACATTCCTTTACCACGCATTTGGTTTCTTCCCGCTACATTCGCTTATGAAATACGCGCAGAATGACTCCTTAAATGCCTGTGTGCTTGCAGTAATAAGTCTACGCTTGTCTTTGAGTTTCCTATCGGAACAATACGTGGAAGGCTAGAACATTCTAGATTTCTCACTTAATACTGGCTCTTGCAAAGATTCCAAGTAGGCTTTTGCGGAACAATTGTAGTCTATTTTCAAACGCCTGCCAGTTTAGACTTTTCAGTACTTCCGTGGCGGTCTCCAGCTGATCCAACAAATATGGAGTGTAACAAAAGGGTAAGGCCTAACTTTCAGGAAACAGTCCTCTCACGTAGAGGGAGAAAATACTCTATACGGTCATGGGACCGAAAACGCTCTATTTCCATGTTGGAGCTCAGTTTCTGCAACTCCTCAACACAATAACACACAGGCAAAGAACGTATAAGCACAGTATGAACCACTTTCTTAAATGTAATGTTCAAAATGCCCTCCGTTAGCAAAGATACATGCACCAACCCGGCAACACACTGAATCAATGTTGCACTGATGTACCACTGGGGAATTGCATATTGTTTCACAGCCTTCCGGGGAATGGGCACAATGACTCGAAATTATCCTGTACCAAGGTTCCGTACGCAAGAGCTTTCAAATTCTCCCAGAGACAAAAATATAGTAGGTTTAGGTCCAGAGATCGTTGACTCCAAGGAACTGGTCGACTTCTACCTATCCGTCTGTCACGGAATCTGTTAATTAGAAGTCTACGAACATTCACACTGAAAGGAGGAGGAACTTGTACTGTCATGGAGCAACCCTTCTGTACCTGCGTAGTAACTAGCGACGCTTCCTTGAGTTGATTTGTAAGAAGTGCGATCTAACGACACGTGGTGTTTCTTACATTGTATTACGTAAGAGGAAACAAGGTACCAATGTGCTTCAAATTTTAGCCAGTCACACAACATAAAAATCGATATAAGTTCCACTTTAGTACGATACGAAAGGCTAATAGTTTCGACACATGACGAAATTGTAAATGTGTGCTAAAGCCCTACTGATTCGTCGAATGTTACTCCGTTCTAGCTAAATATTACATAATTAACAAGTAATTAACACCATACAAAAAAATTATGTCTGCGCATATGAACTGATAGTGAAAAGAAATCAGTGTTCTAGCACACGTTGTTTGTATACGTGATATCGTGAGTTTAGGATAAATCCTAATATTGTAATAATATACATCAAAACAGAGTCTAACCATATAATAGACTTATCTCCTTACTAGCGTATAGTCAGCTTACAAAAGGTATTTAATTGTACCAACTACTTCTGCGAATAATGATTGACATTGTACACTCCACGCACTCAGTACTGATACAACCTGAATTCACCGCAAGTGATTACTGTAATCAAATAATTAATTCAGATTCTCAGTGTAACTCCTTAAAATCAGCTATGTGAATAATAAACAAATCTTCTTAGAGAAATGGCAATCAGAAGATACTTACACGTACACAGATTCGTCTACATCCTTGCTCTCCACTTTAATGTGTGATGAAATCCAACTATACAGGCTGAATCATCGAAAATATGCAAACCAAATATTGCGAGAATGGAAAGTGCTATTGCTGTGCGGTTTTACACACAGGATTGGTAGTCAGTGGCTCTTATTGTCAGCCAATCAACAGATTGTGATGATACTTAAAAAGCGTATTTTTTTGTGCAAACATACAATTCTTAAATGGAATAATGCCTATTGACATTAACAGACTAAAAGTAGGGCAAATCAGAATCTCACTGGTGTTTGTTGCACGATTTTGGTGTGACTCGTTTACGAGTTATCGTATTTTGAAAAGTTCCCACACTGACACCTGTACAATACCTGTTGTAGCACACAGTAAAGAGCAACAAAAGTGCATACACTAGTTGTGAGGATTCTGACCAGTAACGAGACAACTGACCATCACATGTTGTGTTCAACACGACCACCGGCAGTGGCAATACATGCTTCCAATAGGGTACAGAAGGACTGCAACACACGTGCTAACACTTCAGCTCCCCTGCAGGCTGCAGTAATACGCCGTTGCGTATCATTCGGTGCAATTGGTATTGCAGCGATGCAAGGGAGGGGTACCAAAATTTGTCGTAAAAGTCAGTAAATCACTCAACGGACAGTAATAGTTTTCAGTACAGGTATTTCGTTCATTCCAAGTAAGTTTCGATTCGTGATGCTATCGTCCAGACTCGAGTTGACTGTAATATGAATCCGTTTTAGCAAACTAATAGTTTCTCTCAGGCGATAAATTTTATTGATCATGATATGCAAGTTCTTGAAGCTTATTCATAATCGGAAACGTTTAATTAGTAATTGCATGCCATAATTTATCTGTTTAATATAAAGGTGTTTTGATTTTTGTATGCATAAAAAAATGTGAATTTATGTGCGGCTTCTACTCTGAAACGAGTTATCACTTAGAGTGCAAAAGTGCGTGTGTACAGTTCGTTGACCTGTGTGGTGAATTTTATTTTTATGATTTTGACTCGGATGGAGATAAATCCAGTTCCAGTTAGACTTTATGTGAGATCACGTTATTACAAAAGAGTCGTTTAGCCCATTAGGGAAGACTGAAACTTGCGCGCTCGATTTGAAGTACGTTACACGCCAGTGAGTGGTAGAGCTGTTCTGTAAATCGCATAAAATAGTGGCAAATGCACTTGTACTTAATGCATTAAGTTGGAAGTTAATTTTGAGAAAAGTACTGATTTTGACAAAAATGAACCGAAAGTTTAATTAAGATATCGAGGTTCAGTTTTAATTGAGACACGTATCAACGTGTTGATTACGTTGCCTGGCAACACTTTAATGCAGCTTAATTAACTCAGAACGATTTGCGACGCAGTATGTCCCATTACGCACGCAAAATTAATTGTTGGTAAGGCGGGTACCAGGTTGAGATTCATTGGGAGAGTCCTTAGCAATATAGTCCATCAACAAAGGAGGTGGCTTACAAAACACTCTTTCGACCTATACTTGAGTATTGCTCATCAGTGTGGGATCCGTAACAGGTCGGGTTGACAGAGGAGATAGAGAAGATCCAAAGAAGAGCGGCACGTTTCGTCACAGGGTTATTTGGTAAGCGTGATAGCGTCACGGAGACGTTTAGCAAACTCAAGTGGCAGACTCTGCAAGAGAGGAACTCTGCATCGTGGTGTAGCTTGCTGTCCAGGTTTCGAGAGGGTGCGTTTCTGGATGAGGTATCGAATATATTGCTTCCCCCTACTTATACCTCCCGAGGAGATCACGAATGTAAAATTAGAGAGATTCGAGCGCGCACGGAGTCTTTCTGGCAGTCATTCTTCCCGCGAACCATACGCGACTAGAACAGGAAAGGGAGGTGATGACAGTGGCACGTATTAAGTGCTCTCCGCGACACACCGTTGGGTGGCTTGCGGAGTATAAATGTAGATGTAGATGTAGATAATGTTACAGTTGACCCCATGAGAGTATGAGAGTGTTTTTCTTTCCATAAATGCCAATAAAACGGCAGTTTCAAAAGTTAAATCACCAACTGTTGTGTAACTTCATTGTATCACTACGGAAATTTTATAGAGTGTCTCTTCATTAAGAGATCTCAGGCAGCCGGGACAAACAAGAAGAAACAAAAAGAAGACTAAAAGAAGAGGCATCGATAAAGTATGTCCTTGTACAGCTTTCCCCAACGAAAAATTTTTATAGACATCAAAACCGGAGAATGGACCAGCCACGGTACATGTCCTCTATATCCAATCTAGCGATCTGGAAACAATTCGTGAAGGCATACTGTGGCACTTGGTGGCCTATGGGCTGGGTAGCCATCAGGTTGTTATCACACGTTTCTCTTCTGCAGTGGAACGTCTTCTAACATCCATGGAAGATGTTCTGTTGGGATACTGCGATACCTGTGCGCGTTCAGTTTTCCGTCTATGAAAAACAGGCCGATGAGGTTATGGTTCACTATCCCACACCACACGGTTACGCTTCATAGAAACTGATGTTCCACCCGACGAAGCCGATCGGAATTGTCAATGGACGAATAGTGAAAGTTTCGGCGGTGTATCTGGCCATGACTGGTAAACGTGGCTTCGCCATTAAACAAGATACATGATAAATCTGAAGTATTCTGCCTTAACGTCCATGTACAGAAGTTAACACGATTCACGTAATCCTTTCCATGCAGCTCTTGATGGAGAGAGATGTAACAGGGATAGAATCTATGTCGACGGAGAATGCGTAGGACACTTGCCTGACTAATACCACTTCCTCGTGCGATTTATTTTATTTATTTACACGTCAAGTCCCGCAGGACCAAATTGAGGAGCAAATCTCCAAGTTCATGGAACATGTAAGTACATGAAATTATAACACAAAATAACACATAAAAATAAAATGTTTATTAGCCCTAAACAAGTCAGTCCATAAGTTTAAGTAAGCGCAATCAACAATGCAAGATGAATCAACATAATTTTTCAAGGAACTCCTCGACAGAATAGGAGTGACCCATGAGGAAACTCTCCGGTTTCGATTTGAAAGCGCGTGGATTATTGCTAAGATGTTTGAATTCGAGCAGTAGCTTATTGAAAATGGATGCAGCAGGATACTGCATACCTTTCTGTACAAGAGTTAAGGAAGTCCTATCAAAATGCAGGTTTGATTTCTGCCGAGTATTAACAGAGTGAAAGCTGCTTGTTCTTGAGAATAAGCTAATTGTGTTAACAAGAAATGACAGTAAGGAATATACATATTGAGAGGCCTATGTCTTAATACCCAGACCCGTGAACAGGGGTCGACAAGTTTCGTGAACTTACACCACTTATTGCCCGATCCACCCGTTTCTGAGCCAAGAATATCCTTTCAGATTGGGAAGAGTTACCCCAAAATATAATAGCATACGACATAAGAGAATGAAAATAAGCAAAAGACTAATTTTCGGGTCGAACGATCACTCACTTCAGATACCGTTCGAATAGTAAAAATGACAGCATTAAGTCTTTGAACAAGATCCTAAACGTGGGCTTTCCACGGCAGTTTACTATTCTAAACACCTAGAAAATTGAACTGTTCAGTTTCACAAATCATATGCCGATTCTGTGAAACCATGCGGATCAACTGCAACAGGAGCAAGAACATTAAATTCCCCTCTTCTGTCGTCACTAGTGTTCTTCTGTTCGTTGTCTAGGTCTTACACTGCCACTTTTACGTACCTCGTTGAAGAGGTCGGTAAGAGATGATCGACGCCTGTTGCGATATCTTGGAGCATACACCATACAAGAACAAACTGCATTCTTCCTACACTCTCCGTATACCGTGCGCATATCGGCTTTTTCTGCATTTGTAAAACTCATCGTCCGCTCACGACTTAATGCTTGGACTCTCACACACTGACTGACCAGCAAGTTGCAATACACTTAAGGAACACACGAGCACACTGTAAGCAAACATAACAACACCGTACCTAGCAACTACGCAGGCTGAATGACACAAAAAAGTGTCGGTGTGGAAACTTATCAAAATACATTATCTCGTAAACGACTCGTACTAGTATCCTGCAACATACACCACTGACTTTCTAATTTTGCTACTTTTAGTTTGTTAATGTCAATAGACATTGTTCCATTTAGAAAGTGTATGTTTGCAGAGAAAATACACTTTCAAAGTATTATTACAATATGTTTATGGCTAACAATACGAGCCCTTGATTGCGAAACCATTCTATTGAAAACCGCGCACCAACAACACTTCCCATTTCCGCAACACTTGTGGTCCAAGCTTTAGGTGATTCACCCTGTATATTACAGTTAATTAGACAATTACCAATGGCCTTCTACCTGCAATGCTGCTTTTTTAGAAATTGAAAATTCATAGATGTACCAGATCGCTGTCAGCGATAAAATTTTCTCACTGCAAATTATTGTTTTGTTTCTTTTCGTCTCATTCTGGTATCAGAATTTTTGCTGCCTGCTTATTTCTTTTATTTCTCTTTCAAGTAACCGTTCAGTATTTTTATCTTTTTATTTATCTCCTATCTTTAAGTTAGGAGGGGTAACTAGAATGTTTTGTATTTTTCTGACACAAGAACTGTTTGTTAATATTATTTCAGGCTTGCTGATTAACTACATCATCTCTGACGTTTCGTGACTTCTCACAGCGAAATGTTAACGTCAAAGAATGTCTTTGACAGATCATTCACTAATAATTACTTTAATTTTACTTTTTGTAATTTTCATTCAAATGATTCTTTCGCTTTCTTTGAGAGGAAAATATCTTATGTTGTGGACTGGCGAGAAAGCCAATCCACTGTGACGGGTAGCCGAAAGGCACGCGTTTAAGCTCATGCAGGCTGGCGTGAGGTCTGGAACAGTTAAAGGAATTAAGTCTAGCAAAAAAGGTACATAGCTGCTGGAATACTTAACTTTAATCCACAATTGGTGAACATCGGTATGACGGTACATGCATCACAAGATAAATAGCAAATGATAATGGCGCCTTGCTAGGTCGTAGCAAATGACGTAGCTGAAGGCTATGCTAACTATCGTCTCGGCAAATGAGAGCGTAATTTGTCAGTGAACCATCGCTACCAAAGTCGGCTGTACAACTGGGGCGAGTGCTAGGAAGTCTCTCTAGACCTGCCGTGTGGCGGCGCTCGGTCTGCAATCACTGACAGTGGCGACACGCGGGTCCGACGTATACTAACGGACCGCGGCCGATTTAAAGGCTACCACCTAGCAAGTGTGGTGTCTGGCGGTGACACCACATTCCTCCCCCGCAAATCGGCGGACGGTTGTGGCATAAGGCTTCCGCCCGCCGTGGAGAGGATCCCATGTTGACGTATGCGACGGGGTGTGGAGCCTAACAACAGGCGAGGCTGTGCCACCCGCACCCTGCCATTCGGTCCGAGGGGAGCTAGGAAACGCCTGAAAACCTAGTCCAGGGTGCACGCCAACATGCGGTGTATGCGCCCGTAGAGAAATAGGAGGGGCCGAAGGGTCGACCTCCATCGAGTCGGGGCACCCGACGGGCGAAGACGACATATGGTGCGGAGCGGGCAAGAATTCCATGGCGGAGGACAACTGGTCACGGGAAGCGATCGGCGGCGCGTGACCCAGGAAGGCGCCCGGCGGTTGCAGCGACGCGTCCACTGCGGGCGTCGCTGGCGGGAGGACAGGCGGCGGCGGCGGCGCGTCGCCATGGGGCAAAATGGAAGGCAGCGTCGGTAACACCTGGGGCTGAGGCGAGCCAGTAGATGGATCCCCAGGGCACTGACCGGACGGCACCGTCGCTGAAAGCTGACGGGAAGCGGCAGAACCCAGGCGACGACAGAGGCGCAGCTGATTGAGATGCCGGCGCACCTCCCCAGAGGCCCCCAAAACCAGATACATAGCGCGGCCGAGGCAGCGAAGAATGCGCCCTGCGAGCCAACGCCGTGAACCTCGGTAGTTGCGGTAGTAGACCACGTCGCCTGGAGCAAAAGCAGGTGTTTGCCGCTGCACAGGAACCTGATGCGGCGGATGTAGCAAAGACATCAAGGTACGATGAGGGCGACCGTGCAGCAACTCAGCCGGTGAGCGACCATCTCGGGGCTGAGAGCGATACGTGGACAAAAAGAGCAATAACGCGTCCTCCCGAGAATGAGACTCTTTCAACTTCAACATCTGTGACTTGAAAGTCCGGACCAATCGTTCAGCGGCACCGTTTGACTGAGGCGAAAACGGCGCGGATGTCAGATGTTGAATACCATTGGCCTTGCAGAATGACTGAAATTCTGCAGACATAAATTGTGGGCCATTGTCGGAAACAATAGTCTGTGGAAGACCTTCAATGCAAAAGATAGCGGATAACGCTTGGATGGTGGCAGATGACGTCGTGGAAGACATCCGGACAACAAAAGGGAAATTACTGAATGAATCGACAACAACCAACCATCAAGCATTCCAGAATGGACCAGCAAAATCCATGTGTAAGCGTTGCCAAGGGGAAGTGGCTGTTGGCCATGCAAAGAAATTCCACGGTGGTGCGGATTGTTGTTCGGCACACGCCATGCAAGAAGAGCACATATTCTTAATCGCGGCATCGATTCCGAACCAAGTACAGTGCTGACGAGCAAGTTGTTTCGTTCGCGCTATACCCCAATGTCCTTGGTGGAGAAGCTGTAAGACAGAGGACTGTAACGAACGTGGAACCACGACCCTGGACTGATCATCATCAGAACGCAACAGCAAAACACCACGTCGTACAAAAAGTCTCCTTGTGAGCAAAAAATCGGCGAACCAACGGATCCTCGATCCGTGACTTTGACAAGGGCCATTGCGTAGCAACAAAACGCAAAACGGTAGCAAGGACAGGGTCAGCAGCTGTGGCTGTAGCTACACGACGAAAATCAATCGGAAACAATTCGACCACGTCATCGGTTTCCGCATCAATGAACATGCAAGCAAGTTCGGAAGAATCAAATGCTCTATCCTCAGCAACAGGCAAACGGGACAACGCATCGGCGTTTCCGTGCTTAGCAGTGGACCGATACAAGATATCGTAGCGGTACTGCGAGAGGAAAATAGACCAGCGAATGAATTTCTGCGCTGTACGTGGAGGTACAGGCTTGTTCGGATGAAAAAGCGACGTCAAAGGTTTGTGGTCTGTGATGATGGTAAAGTGACGACCATACAAAAAATCATGAAACTTAGTAACACCAAATACGAGAGCGAATGCTTCTTTCTCGATCTGAGAATAATTTCTTTGCGCAGACGAGAGCAATTTGGACGCAAAGGCAATAGGGCGATCGTGCGAACCATCTTTGTGCGCAAGCACAGCACCGATCCCGAAATCCGGTGCATCCACCATCAACAAAAGGGGTTTCTGGGGATAGAATGGCGTAAGGCAAGTATTGGAAAGAAACGCCGATTTCAACTGGCGGAAGGCGCGTTCGCATTCTGTCGTCCAGACGAACGGAACACCTTTACGGCGTAAGCGATGAAGCGGAGCTGAAATGGAAGAGGCGTGGCGCACATAGCGATGATAATAATTGATTTTTCCCAGCACACTCTGTAGCTGCTTCAAATTCTCCGGCGAAGGCAAGTCTTGTATGACACGGAGGTGCTCTGGACTGGGATGTATGCCATGGGCATTGATTACATGTCCCAGATATGGTAAGTACCGAGCAAAAAACGCACATTTGTCCTTCCGCAAGCGAAGACCATTTTGTCGCAAGACCTGAAATAATGTCCTGAGATTGGTTAAATGTTCTTCTTCCGTCTTTCCGGAGATCACAATATCGTCCAGATAGTTTGCTGCAGTAGGGACCGACGCACAAACAGTTTGTAGATATTTCTGAAACAATGCAGGGGCGGATGCACACCCGAATGGCAGTCGTTTGAATCGATACAAACCAAGATGCGTGTTAACCACCAAAACGCACTGGGATTCTTCCTCCACCGGTATTTGCAAGTACGCATCTGCTAGGTCCTACTTCGAAAAAATATTTACCCGGGCACAGTTTGTCAAAAAGATCTTCCGGGCAGGGTAAAGGAAAAGTTGCAATCACTAGTTGTGGTTTCACTGTTGCCTTGAAGTCCACACAAAGTCTCAAGTTTCCCGAAGGTTTTGGCAAAATTACTAAGGGTGATGCCCAGAGAGAAGCCTGCACACGTTCAATCACACCTTGTGATTCCAAATCGTGTAATGTTCTTGCGACCTCATCACGCAATGCGTGGGGAACATTGCGCGCTCTGAAAAATTTCGATTGCGCGGTTACTTTCAGTTGCAAATGTGCTTTATAGTTCGTAGCACAACCGAGTCCCGGTGCAAAAATGTCTGCAAATTCGTCACATAGATGAGAAACACTGTCTGAAGGTACAGTCTGGTTCACTGATAGGACCCGATTGACTATAGACAAGTTAAAAAACTGAAATAAATCTAAACCAAACAAGTTCACTGCAGAAGAAGAACGAAGGACGTACAATGACACAAGTTTTGTTTGTCCCTTGTATGTTTCAAGAAGGCTGCACTGTCCTAACTCAGGGATATGCTGACCGGAATAGCTACTCAGCTTAACATTTGTGGCACGCAACGGAGGTGTGCCCAGCTGTTTGTACATGTCTTGATTGATCAGTGAAACTGCAGCTCCGGTATCGAGCTGGAATGGTATCATGATGCCATTAATCTCCAAGTCTACAAAAAGTTTATTGTCCTGCTGACGACAAGAGCGACTGTCTCGTGCAATGTGAACTGACACTGGTACAGAATCACTTGCGACTTAACGGGATTTCCGGCGATGTCGACGCACACTATTTGTGGGACGAACACAGTCACTGTTAGAGAGAGTGGCACTGGGCAGAGTGGAATGAACTACATGAATTTCCTTGGGCGAAGGTTCACTAGCCTGAGTATTCTTGGTTCGATTCCGGCGCGAAGCAAAAGGCCTGGAATGGTTTTGAGCTTCCGATCGGAGCTTTTTCTGGCAAACACTTTGAACATGGCCTTTTTTATTACAGAAAAAGCAAATAGCCTGTCGCGACGGGCAATTCTCACGCGAATGTCGAGTAGCACAACGCGGGCATGATTTTAGCACTGCATTTGCTTGCTTGCGCGGCAGCTGCGCGGACGGGCGTGAGGGCTTTTTACTGTTCCGTGCAGCGTGCCTGGCAGGCCGGTGAATGTGACACACAGCTGGTGAAGTTTCAAATGATTTCTGAGCAAAGTCAAGTGTGTCCTGCCGATCCAATATGTCTATCCCTCGTTGAAGGGAGGGATTGACTAGTTTCAAAATCTGTTCCCTTATACGAACATCAGAAACGTTCTGTGCAATTGCATCATGCACCATAGTATCTGAATAAGGGAGTCCACATTCACACTCAAAAGCACAATCCCTAGTAAGGCCTTGCAAAGTTGCAACCCACTCCCTATTAGTCTGACCGGCCGTACGTTTAGTACGAATGTAGGTATACGTTTTTGCAACTACATTGATTCTTTGAAATATGCATCTAAAGCAGACAAAATTTCGTCTTAGGACAGAGTTGCGACGTCGTGTCGGGGTAATAATTTCACTATCACGTGGTACGTGGCCACGCCGATGCAAGAAAGGAGAAAAGGCTGCCGCTCATTACCTTGAATTCTGTAGGCAGCGAGATGGAATCCAAATTGGCGTGACCACTCCGTCCAACTTTCCAGTGCAGCATCAAAAGGACGAAAAGTTGGTGCAACAGCGTGTTGTGGCTGCGGTAGCGGTGGCGCGGCGGCCGCCACATCGTTTTGCATTGCACGTTGACCCTGGACGAGCTGTCCACGGGCATCCAGCAAGGCCTGCATTGCTGATTCTGTAAGCGATAAAATTCGGACAGTACATCTGGAGATTGTGGCGAAGCCATGACACAAGTAAATCAGGCAATATCAATATCCCATCCTCATCGCCAATTGTTGTGGACTGGTAAGACAGCCAATCCACTGTGACGGGTAGCCGAAAGGCACGCGTTTAAGCTCACGCAGGCTGGCGTGAGGTCTGGAACAGTTAAAGGAATTGAGTCTAGCAAAAAAGGTACATAGCTGCTGGAATACTTAACTTTAATCCACAATTGGTGAACATCGGTATGACGGTACATGCATCACAAGATAAATAGCAAATGATAATGGCGCCTTGCTAGGTCGTAGCAAATGACGTAGCTGAAGGCTATGCTAACTATCGTCTCGGCAAATGAGAGCGTAATCTGTCAGTGAACCATCGCTACCAAAGTCGGCTGTACAACTGGGGCGAGTGCTAGGAAGTCTCTTTAGACCTGCCGTGTGGCGGCGCTCGGTCTGCAATCACTGACAGTGGCGACACGCGGGTCCGACGTATACTAACGGACCGCGGCCGATTTAAAGGCTACCACCTAGCAAGTGTGGTGTCTGGTGTTGTGTTGGCAGAAGAGCCAACACTGTGTTTCTAGAGGAGGCCGAAATGCACGCGTTTAATTACACGCTGACTGGCGTGAGGTCTGGAACAGGACAATATCTTGAGAATTGCAAATAAAGTACGTAGATGATGTAATACTTAACTTTAATCCACAATTGTAGAACATCTCTCTTGATGATACATGCTTCACATAATAAATATCAATTGAATACGGCGCCTTGCTAGGTCATAGCAAATGACGTAGCTGAAGGCTATGCTAACTATCGTCTCGGCAAATGAGAGCGTAGTTGTCAGTGAACCGTTCCTTGCAAAGTCGGCTGTACAACTGAGGCGAGTGCTAGTAAGTCTCTAGACCTGCCGTGTGGCGGCGCTCGGTCTGCAATCACTGACAGTGGCGACACGCGGGTCCGGCGTATACTAACGGACCGCGGCCGATTTAACAGCTACCACCAAGCAAGTGTGGTGTCTGGCGGTGACACCACATCTGGCGATGACACCACATCTTACACTTTCTTTCTTATTATAAAGTAAATTATGAGTCGGAGTTTTATTTCACTATAACCCACCGTAACTTTATTTATTTTGTTTTCACATACAGAAGCAGTCGATGATAGTGAACTAATGACCACAGAACTCTAAACTCTAATCAGTCGGTCCGATATTCAAAAAAGTATAAACATAAATCCCGCGACCCACTATCTGGTCCTGCTTTAAAGATAACTTTCAAAAAAGATTTTAAAAAGGTGTGGTACAGCCTTGACTTGTTTATGTAAATGGTTCCAATTAGTATTATTCAACTTCCGAGGCAAGATCTTCACATTGAGTGGGCAAAAGCTTACACTCTAAGACCAAGCACCAATTATCACTTTCCTAAATTCGTTAGTGCCAGCAAAATAATACTCGTCACTTCCAAGTTACTATTACCCGGAACAAAAATAAACGAACTTCTACAATTATGAACCACCACACTGTTACCTCAGTATGTGCGTAATTACAATTTCCTACGTCGAACACTGAGTCAATCAGAGTGTATCAAATTTACACGCCAAGCAACAGTTACAACACTGAGCCATCAGAGAGCCTACAAAACGAGCACACAAAAACGAGTTTGGTTAACTATTCCGATCAGTAAATGATCGCTCTTTGCAATGATAACTCATTAACCAGGGTCTGGTCTCTGCACAATTTACGTTACTGAATTCTCGCTACCAACGAAATATTCTCATGTTTTATCTTGTCATTTGGTCATCAGTCTACTGACTGGTTTGATGCGGCCCGCCACGAATTCCATTCCTGTGCTAACCTCTTCATCTCAGAGTAGCACTTGCAACCTACGTCCTCAATTATTTGCTTGACGTATTCCAATCTCTGTCTTCCTCTACAGTTTTTGCCCTCTACAGCTCCCTCTAGTACCATGGCAGTCATTCCCTCATGTCTTAGCAGATGTCCTATCATCCTGTCCTTTCTCCTTATCAGTGTTTTCCACATATTCCTTTCCTCCCCGATTCTGCGTAGAACCTCTGTACCATGGCAGTCATTCCCTCATGTCTTAGCAGATGTCCTATCATCCTGTCCTTTCTCCTTATCAGTGTTTTCCACATATTCCTTTCCTCCCCGATTCTGCGTAGAACCTCCTCATTCCTTACCTTATCAGTCCACCTAATTTTCAACATTCGTCTATAGCACCACATCTCAAATGCTTCGATTCTCTTCTGTTCCGGTTTTCCCACAGTCCATGTTCCACTACCATACAATGATGTACTCTAGACGTACATCCTCAAAAATTTCTTCCTCAAATTAAGGCAGGGGATTATTTACCATCGTGACCTATTGTTACAATCCGACGACGAGCTGAGAGCCGACTTGGAACGACGTGGTGTATATTTTGTCCGTCGTGTACATAGAGGCCCCAAGACTAACAGGGTGGCCACCGGTGCCTTTATCTTGGCCTTCGAGGGTGCTGTATTGCCCGAGAAGGTCAAGGTAATGGTTTACCGTTGTGACGTCAAGCCATACGTTCCCCCCCCCCCCTCCCCCCCCCCGATGCCATGCTTCCAGTGCTGGAAGTTTGGGCATATGTCCTCCCGTTGCCCATCCAGCGCCACATGTCGAGATTGCGGACGCCCCTCTCATCCCGATTCTCCATGTGCGCCTCCGCCTGTATGTGTCAACTGCCGGGAGCACCACTCTCCATGCTCGCCAGATTGCCCCGTTCTTCATAAGGAGCGGAAGATAATGGAATTTAAGACCCTGGACCGGCTTACTTATCGAGAGGCCAAACTGAAATTTGAAAGGTTGTATCCTGCTTCCCTTCGAACATCTTATGCTGCAGCCACATTATCGTCGCCCTCGCCAGCGGCGGTTGTCGCCTCATCTGTGCCACCTTCAGTGGGCCCTCAGGGCCGTGCATCTCTGTCTGGGGGCAAGCCTTCCTCTGTTGCCCCCTTAGCAGTTGGGGGCAAACCCTCTTCTGTCGCTCCCGCCACGCTTTCTTCGGGAGTGACATCTGCTCCAAATTCGGGAGGCTCGATCCCTCCCCCTCCCTCTCCGCCAGCGTTACCTCTGCCAGTTCCTCTCTCGTGGAAGTGGTCCCTCGGGGCTCTCCCTTCCTCCGTTTCTTCTCCTACCCAGCCGGGTGTCAGCCAGTGGCTGAAGGTTCCGCCACCTGCTGGTCGTAGGGCTTCTGCGTCGTCGTCAGCCTCTGACGCTCCTTCAGAGAAGCTCTCCCAGCCCTCTAACCCTAAGGACAGACGCGAGAAGAAGGAACGGAACGTGTCCAAGAAGAAGGACGTTCCGGCGGTTTCAGCACCACCTGCTGTAAATAGTTCTGGCTCCGTGGATGAGGAGGAGATCCTCGCCTCTGCCGCGGATCTCGCCCTCGCAGAACCCTCGGGGGCCTTTCCTATGGACACAGCTGACTCTCCCCCGGTGGCGGCAGTTGGCTCTGAGGCGCCGTCTGCCTCTTAGTTGCCTTCATGCCCTCCCAGTCCCTTCCTGCTTCCATTCTCCAGTGGAACTGCAGCGGTTATTTCCGCCGCCTGCCTGAGCTCGGGATGCTTCTGAGTGTTTCCCCTGTTCTCTGCATTGCTCTGCAGGAAACTCGGTTTCCAGCAATGCGGACCCCCGCCCTTCGCGGTTATCAGGGATACTATAAGAACCACGCTGCCTGTCAACGAGCGACAGGTGGGGTTTGCCTCTTTGTTCACCACTCTGTCTGTAGCTCGCCAGTACCCCTTCTGACGCCTTTAGAGGCAGTCGCTGCCAGGGTTGAGCTCTCGCCGGCTATTACTGTTTGCTCTGTTTACATTCCTCCAGATGGGGAGCTCCCCCGACATGTCTTGGCTGCACTGCTGGCTCAACTCCCGCCACCATTGCTGCTTCTGGGCGATTTCAATGCCCACAACCCTCTATGGGGTGGGACTGTCTCCGATGACCGCGACCGCGGTACTGTGGAGCATGTGTTGGCTCAGCTCGACCTTAGCCTCTTGAACACCGGTGCTCTCACGCATTTCAGTGTGGCCCATGGCTCGTTCTCGGCCATCGATCTCTCTCTTTGCAGCCCCGGACTTGTCCCATCCCTCCATTGAAGAGTGCATCCTGACCTGTGTGGTAGTGACCATTTTCCCATCTATTTGTCACTGCCCCAGTGTCATTCTTCTGGGCGCCTGCCCCGCTGGGCTCTCAACGGGGCTGACTGGGCAGCTTTTACTTCCGCTGCCACCATTGCATCTCCCCCACAGGGTGACATTGACGAGGTGGTCTGTGTCTTGACCACGTCAATCATTTCTGCGGCCGAGGCTGCCATCCCCCGCTCTTCTGGTCTCCCTCGGAGGAAGGCTGTACCCTGGTGGTCGCCGGAAATTGCTGAGGCTATTCACGACCGTAGGCGGGCTCTCCAGCGTCATAGGTGGCACCCGTCTCTGGAGACCCTCATCGCCTTTAAGAGGCTCCGTGCTTTGGCCCGTTGTCTTATTGCACGGCGTAAGCAGGAGTTCTGGGAGAGGTATGTCTCATCCTTGGGCTCCCATGTCTCTCCCTCGCTCGTGTGGTCCTGGATCCGCAGGATTTATGGATACCGGACCCCTATGGGTGTCCCTGGGATCTCCCTGGACGGCGCTGTTTGCACGGACGCTGCCGCCATTGCTGAACACCTTGCCGTGCACTTTGCTATGAGCTCTGCGACTGCAACTTAACCCCCCCTCCCCCCCCCCCCCCCGCCTTTCGCTCTCTAAAGGAGCAAGCCGAGCAGACGCCGTTATCATTCCACACGCGTTGTTCTGAAAAATACAATGCTCCTTTCAGCGAGAGGGAATTCCTCGCTTCCCTCGCCGATTGCCCTGATACATCACCAGGACCAGACTGCATCCACGCGCAGATGCTGAAGCATCTCTCCAGGGACTGCCAGAGACACATCCTCACCATCTTTAACCGCATTTGGAGCGAGGGCGTGTTCCCGTCGCAATGGCGAGAGGGTGTTATTGTCCCCATCTTGAAGCCCGGTGAGGACCCACTGGCGGTGGACAGCTATTGTCCCGTTACCCTCCCCAACGTTTTGTGCAATTTGCTAGAACGTATGGTGGGGCGGCGTTTGTGTTGGGTCCTTGAGTCGCGCGGTCTCCTCGCTCCATCCCAGGGTGGCTTCCGTCGGGGCCAGTCTCCTGCGGACAATTTGGTGCAGCTGGAATCTGCTATCCGTACAGCCTTTGCCCGCCATCAGCATCTCGTTGCTGTATTTTTTGATCTGCAAAAGGCATATGACACCACATGGAGGCATCACATCCTTGTTACGTTGCATGAGTGGGGTCTTCGTGGTCAGCTCCCGGCTTTTCTCCAAACCTTTTTATTGCGGTGTCACCTCTAGTTCATCTTGTATACAGGAAAATGCGGTCCCGCAGGGCTCGGTGTTGAGCGTCTCCTTATCTCTAGTGGCCATTAATGGTCTGGCTGCAGCCATGGGGTCTTCGGTGTCTCCTTCTTTGTATGCCGACGACCTCTGCATCTCATTTAGCTCAACGACTACGGGAGTCACCAAATGCAGGCTGCAAGTAGCCATTCACAAGGCAGCATCATGGGCTCTGACTCATGGTTTTCAGTTCTCTGGAGCCAAGACTCGAGTTATGCACTTCTGCAGGCGTCGGACGGTGCACCCTCATCCTGAACTTTACCTCAACGGCCACCTACTTCAAGTGGTGGACACTAGCCGCTTCTTAGGACTCTTCTTTGATGCCCAGCTCACATGGGTTCCTCATATTACTCAGCTGAAGCAAAAGTGCTGGCGGAACCTCAACGCCCTCCGCTGCCTGAGCCACACGTCTTGGGGTGCAGATCGCTGCTTGCTGTTGAGATTGTACAGAGCCCTTGTGCAGTCCCGGCTTGATTATGGGAGCCTGGCCTATGGGTCTGCATCCCCCTCAGTGTTAACGTTGTTGGACCCCATACACCACTGTGGGGTTCGGCTTGCAACTGGCGCTTTTCGTACGAGCCCCGTGGATAGTCTACTGGTGGAGGCTGGGGTTCCCCTGCTGCAGATTCACCGCCATCAACTGCTCGCCGACTATGCTGTCCACGTGCATTGCTCGCCGGGCCATCCCAATCATCGCCTGCTTTTCCCTGCCATGGTCCTCCATCTGCCCGAACGGCGATCTAGGTCTGGACTTTCCATTGCTGTCCTCGTCCAATCCCTGCTGTCGGAACTGGGGTCATTCCCTCTTCTGCCTCCCTTCCGGGTCCATGCATCTACGTCTCCCTGGTGTCTGCCCCAGCCGTCCGTCTGTCTGGACTTGGCATGGGGACCCAAGGACTCGGTTCTGCCTGTGGCACTCTGTCACCGTTTTCTTGCGCTCCTCGCCTCATTTTCGGGCTGTGAGACTGTCTACACCGATGGTTCCCTGGTTGATGGTGGTACTGCCTACGCTTTTGCTCACACTGCCCATGTTGAACAGCACTCCTTGCCGGCTGGCTGCAGTATTTTTACTGCATAGCTGGTGGCCATCTTGCGCGCTCTTGAGCATATGCGTTCCTGCTCAGGTACGTCCATCGTCATCTGCAGTGACTCCCTGAGCAGCCTCCAGGCTATCGACCGCTGCTATACCTCTTCTCCTCTGGTATCATCTATTCAGGAGTCTGTTTCTGCCATTACCCACTCTGGTCGTTCGGTGGTCTTTGTTTGGACGCCAGGTCACGTTGGCATCCCGGGGAACGAATGTGTCGACAGGCTGGCCAAAGGGGCGATCGATGCCCCAGCTTTGGAGATCGGCCTCCCGGCTCGTGATCTGCAGTTGGTGTTGCGCCGTAAGGTGCTTGGGATGTGGAATGCTGAGTGGCATGGCCTGACATCCCCGAATAAACTGCAAGCTGTTAAGGAGTTGACCGATGTATGGCGGTCCTCCCTGCGGGCTTCTCGCAGGGACTCTGTCGTCCTGTGTCGGCTCCGCATCGGCCATACCTACCTGACGCAAGGCCATCTTTTGCGTCAGGAGGATCCCCCCTTGTGTCGGTGTGCATCCCGGCTGATGGTCGTCCACATTTTGTTGGCGTGTCCTCGACTGCACACCCTCCGGCAGTCTTTTAATCTCCCGGGCACTTTGCCTTTGGTTTTATGCGACGATGCCTCCATGGCTGACGACATTTTAAATTTTATCCATGGTAGTCGTTTTTATGGTTCCATTTAGGGAGGTCCTGCACCTTTGCCTTTCTGTGTCTCTTGTCCTCGAGTCTCTCATAATTGGTTGCAGCTTTTGGTGTGTAGTCGGATGGTTGACTCTTTCCCTTTTTTTTGTTCTCGTGGTCAGTCAACCAGTCTCGGGCCATCTTCTTTTCTTCTGTTTCTTTCTGTCTGGTGTTCATCTGTACTCTTCTTGTCTGTAGTGTTCGTTGCCGCCTTTGTGTTCTTTCAGTGCCTGAGGGGGGGGGGGGGGGGGGGAGTCTCCTTCCCCTTGGGGTTTTACCTGCTCCGCAAATTTTCGTCTCGCCTGTTTTTTGTAATGGGGGACTAATGACCTTAGCTGTTTAGTCCCCCTTAAACATCCCAACAACCACCACCACTTCGTGACCATCAATCCTGATGTTAAGTTTCTCGCTGTTCTCATTTCTACTACTTCTCATTACCTTCGTCTTACTCCGATTTACTCTCAAACCATACTGTGTACTCATTAGACTGTTCATTCCATTCAGCAGATCATTTAATTCTTCTTCACTTTCACTCAGGATAGCAATGTCATCAGCGAATTGTATCATTGATATCCTTTCGCCTTGTATTTTAATTCCACTCCTGAACCTTTCTTTTATTTCCATCATAGCTTCCTCGACGTACAGATTGAAGAGTAGGGGCGAAAGGCTACAGCCTTGTCTTACACCCTTCTTAATACGAGCACTTCGTTCTTGATCGTCCACTCTTATTATTCCCTCTAGGTTGTTGTACATATTGTATATGACCCGTCTCTCCCTATAGCTTACCCCTAATTTTTTCAGAATCTCGAACAGCTTGCACCATTTTATATTGTCGAACGCTTTTTCCAGGTCGACAAATCCTATGAAAGTGTCTTGATTTTTCTTTAGCCTTGCTTCCATTATTAGCCGTAATGTCAGAATTGCCTCTCTCGTCCCTTTACTTTTCCTAAAGCCAAACTGATCGTCACCTAGCGCATTCTCAATTTTCTTTCCCATTCTTCTGTATATTATTTTTGTAAGCAGCTTCGATGCATGAGCTGTTAAGCTGATTGTGCGATAATTCTCGCACTTGTCAGCTCTTGCCGTCTTCGGAATTGTGTGGATGATGCTTTTCCGAAAGTCAGATGGTATATCGCCAGACTCATATATTCTACACACCAACGTGAATAGTCGTTTTGTTGCCACTTCCCCCAATGATTTTAGAAATTCTGATGGAATGTTATCTATCCCTTCAGCCTTATTTGACCGTAAGTCCTCCAAAGCTATTTTAAATTCCGATTCTACTACTGGATCCCCTATCTCTTCTAAATCTCTTTTAGCTACGCAGATAAAAAACCTAATTCATTCCACAGTGCGAGCGCTTCTGTTCCGCTCCGGCTAATACCAATATAGCTAGCAATATCTATCGTCTCGTCCAATGTACTGAAATTACGAAGCTCGTGACTGACTTAATCCCGTTCGAAACTGTTTAGGAACCATTTACCGAACAAGTGTAGAGTGATATCATTACTTTTAATGATGATTTAAGTTTTTAGAGGGACATCAGCTCTTCTTCTCATGGCCGATTGCTATCAACGTAGTCTTTGGCCCCCGACGCACTCACTCTGTCTGCTCACGGTAAATAGCATCTTTGCCCCTAAAACTTGTACCTCGGCCACTCATCAGCCTGCGTCACTATAACATATTGTTCGAAGAACACATATAAACATTATACAATATTAAAATCAACACATCTTATTTACAATCCGTCCACTGCAACAATATGTTAAGACGAAACAGGACTACCGTGACGACTCTTCAAATGACTATTTCCTTTTGATCGGTCACACTCTCCTTTGTTCATGAAGTACATGTTTTGTCACACTCGTAATGGCTCATGTTGTAGCGGAACAGGCAGAGCATTCTCTGAGAAAGCCCCATCGAGTCTGGGTGGAAGAATGTGAGACCTTAACAAAGTCACCAACAATGCCGGCCAAAACGCTGACAGAAAATCTTTGTCAATGACTTGACTGCACAATTCCGTGAGGATTCTGATCAGCCTATTACAAGGAATCGGAGTGGATCAAAAATTGAATCTTGTGGGACTCACTTTGTGATTTCTCCGTTGACATTAAAATTTTTGTCTTTCCAACACTGTTTGAATTAGTCGGCACAATGTTTTGCTTTCTGTTTCCGAAATATGATTCAAACCAACTGTGTTTCCCATGATTAATTTGATTATGAAGAAAAGTAAAAAATCAAATAAAGCGTTTCCAGAGTCATGTCAGAATAACACAACTCATTGCTCCATGTGTGAGGAATGTTTCCTGAAAGTCTGGTCATACCTTTTTGTTACACTCCATGTAATTATTCGTGTTTCCCTTCTTTATATACGTCTAATATCTACTGTTAATCATATTTGATATGGGTTTCACATCCACTCACATTTTTATTCCATTATCATATTTGGTATGGGTTTCACATCCACTCACATTTTTATTTCATTGAGAAAGTCTTTGATGCTCGCGCTTCAGTATGTTCTCACTGAAGAATCGAACAAACATGCAGTCATTTGACCATACGACAGACTCCGTATACATAGTAATAAGCTTACAATACATAGTAATAAGCATACCTGGCATAGAGAAACAACGGGAAAATATGAAAGCAAATAAATCACCAGGTCCGGATGGAATCCCAGTTCGATTTTCAAAGAGTACTCTACGTCATTGGCCCTTACCTGGCTTGCTTTTATCGTGAACCTCTCGCCCAGATCAAAGTCCCAAGCGACTGCAAAAAAGCGCAGGTGACTCCAATATATAAGAGGGGTAAAATAATGGATCCGCAAAATTACACACCAGTATCCCTAACTTCGGTCTGCTGCACAACCCTTTCACATATTGTCAGTTCGAATACAACAAACTTTCTTGAGACTGAGAAGATCATGTCCACGTATCAAAAAGAATGGCTCGTGCGAAACACAGCTTGTCCTTTTCTCACATGATATACTGAGAACTACGGATGAAGGGCAAGAGGCAGATTTCATATTTCTAGATTTCCGGAAAGCATCTGATACGGTGCCCCATTGCATCATGTTTACGAAGGTTCGAGCATCTGGAATGAGTTCACAGATATGTGAGTGGCTCAAAGACTTCTTAAGTTATAGAACCCAGCATGCTGCCCTTAACGGCAAATATTCATCAGAGACAAGAGTCTCGTCAGGTGTGCCCCAGGGAAGTGTGATAGGACGGCTGTTGTTCTCTACATACGAGTACAAACAAGATTTGGCTGACAGGGTGGTCAGCAATGTGTGATTGTTTGGTATATGCTAATGTGTCGAAGTTAAGTGACTGTAGGAAGACACAAGCCAACTTAGACAAATTTTCCGGTTGGTGTAGAACTTATTTCCTCCAGTTTTAAACTAAAATCTCTATTTTATCATCATACGGGAAAAGCAATTAGTTTAAACTAAATAGCCATGGACCAGAAGTTTGGTACCACCACACCAGTTGTCTAATAAGCACTTTTCTGGACACAAGAGTTTTCGGTTGAATACTTCAACGAAGCACTTGTATATAAATAGAAGTAGTTTACAAGAAAAACTCATTTTTGCACGCTACACAGTAATTTTTTATTTTGTTTGTATAACGATATGCATTTCTCATTTTTAACAATCCATCTTCAATGGGCGTCCTGGAAAATTCCATGACTTTTTTCGATTTCACTTACTTGTTACAGATTTAAATACAGTCAATGAAAGCTTTTTTATTAAAAAAAATGAGAAGGTACTTAGTAAAGCTGTTTGAGAGCAATGCAAATGTCCCTCGTGTAGAAAACTGGTTTAAAGCCTCTACTTTTCCGTGTAGTCACTGTGAATTCGTATCATAACATTTCAACAGGCATGTCTAGAGCGTCAGTAGTTTTGTTAGTGTTGCCAATTTTCCCGTTTATTCTTTTCATTAATTTTTTCTGACTGTATGCCCATGTTTGGTTTTTTAAATTTTTATTTTATTCTCTTTTATTTATTTTTATACTTGGGGGACGAATAGGGTTTGTGACCACAAATCCTACTTCCCCCTTAAGCGAAAAAATAAAAAAAAAAGTGCATACAACCAGCCTGCAGAGGCCAACTCAGAAACCATCATTACTCGCACTCCACGTACCGTTCAGCAGCGCGTAATACAAAAACATTGTATCGGAAAAGCTTCATGCTTAATACCCTCGATTCAAGTTTGACGTCAGATACCTTCACTATGTATTGAACGTGGCTTAATAAGAATAGAGAATAGGTTAGAGGGTTTCTTACTATTTTACTTTAATGCTTTATATTACGCTACAGACTTTGTACACAGAGTGGCGAATCGTCAGACGGCCGTCTTGTTTGTTCCAGACCACACGAGATGTACAACTAGGTAGCGTAGCAAAGTGAAATTCAGTCTGCTATCGGCTATAACAGGATATCGATCCTCCAAGTGACACTAAGGCAGCACTTCTAGATTTTTATTTTATACAAGGCTAAAGCGAATACCTGTGATACTGAACAATCCGTTGTGAAGCTGTTTGCACGTCGGACGAATGCAGAGAATAATGAAATATTAGCCATTTACTACAGTTTTCTTGATGATCCGTAAATGATGCGAATCGACCAGGTAAAGTTTTCTTTGTTTCATGTAACACGTTCAAAGGCCATTTCAGTGTTTTTTTTTTTTTTTTTTTTTTTTTTTTTTTTTTTTTTTTTTGGCGGGAGGGGGGGAGTGTTCATTGCTGAGGATAGTGGCCTGAAAGCGTTGAATATCTTGTTTTTCATACCCAAATAATTTTCAGTTACTTATTGTGGACCTAATAGCTTTATATTACACTGGGGAAAACCAGAAAATTTAGGATCTCTAGTAAGTGTTATCTAACTATTACCTTATAATTTTAAACTATGCATTGTATTAACGTGTTGATGTAGTGTGCCGGCCACTGTTTCCGAGCGGTTCTAGTCGCTTCTGTCCGGAACCGCGCTGCTGCTACGGTCGCAGGTTCGAATCCTACCTCGGACATGGATGTGTGTGAGGTCTTTAGGTAGTTAGGTTTAAGTATTTCTAAGTCTAGGGGACTGATGACCTCAGCTGTTAAGTCCCATAGTGCATAGAGCGATTTGAACGATTTGATGTAGTGTGAATGTAATTACTATTATTGGGGAGGGAAGAGGTTGACGCTACATACGAAGCGTAGTGTGTATATATTGAGACGGCATAGCCTATCTACACTGTGGTGACAGAAGTCATGAGGCAGCGATGTGCACATATGCAGATGGCGGTAGTGTCGCGTACACAAGGTATAAAAGGGCAGTGCATTGGAGGAGCTGTCATTTGTACTCAGGTGATTCATGTGAAAAGTTTTACGACGTGATTAGGGCAGCACGAGGGGAATTAACAGACTTGGAACGCGGAATGGTAGTTGGAACTAGAGGAATGGGACTTTCCACTTCGGAAATCGTTAGAGAATTCAATACTTCGAGATGCACGGTGTCAAGAAGGTGCCGAGAATATCAAATTTCAGGCATTACCTCTCATTACAGACAATGCAGTGGCCAATGGCCTTCACTCATCGTCCATAGAGCAGCGGCATTAGCGTAGAGTTGTCAGTGCTGACAGACGAGCAACACTGCGTGAAATAATCTTTGCTAACGAAGTCGCCTGCAACACCTCTCGTGGGCTCGTGACCATATCTTTTGGGCCCTGGACGACTGGAAAACTGTGACCTAGTCAGATGAGCCTCGATTTCAGTTGGTAAGGGCTGATGCAAGGGTTCACGCGTGGCGCAGTCCCCGTAAAGACATGGACCCACCTTGTCAACAAGGTGCTGGTCAAGTTAGTCGTGGCTCTATAATGGTGTGGCTGTGTTTACATGGAATGGACTGGGTCCCTTGGTCCAACTGAATCTATCATTCGCTGGAAATGGTCATGTTCGGCTATTTGGAGACATTTGCAGTCATTCATGGACTTCATGTTCCCAAACAACCATTGAATTGTCACACAGGGCGACAACTGTTCGCGATTAATTTGAAGAACATTGTGGACAATTCGAGCGAATGATTTGGCCACCGAGATCGCCCGACATGAATCCCACCGAACATTTATTCGACATAATCGAGACGTCAAATCCTGCGACCCCAACACTTTCGCAGTTATGGACGGCTACAGAGGAAGAACGGATTAATATTTGTGAAGGAACTTTCAGCGACTTGTTGACCGCATGCTACGTCGAGTCGCTGTATTACATAGGGCAAAAGGAGGTACGATACGGTATTAATAGACATCCCATGATCTTTGTAACCTCAGTGTATATGGAGGTGTCTCGCAGGTAGCTCACAGGAAGAGCGACACTGGATCATTGAGGAGTCGTGATCCCCCTGCCGTGGTGCCTGTCCAACAACTGTGAAGTGCGTCGACAGTGGGCATGCCAAGGTGCATATAATACGCTGCCCATCAATCTACCCTTGAAGTGCAAGGGAAGGAAGGAGAGATGTACTAATTACCATGTAACAATACACAGGAAGATGGCACCAGACGACTCATCGAGCAGAACCGACACAACTCTGCTTCATTTCAGTTACTAGCTTAAATTTCACACGTCTAAATCGTGACCGTCTTGCGACGTTGCGTTCAAAAGGAAATTCTGATTTTCAGTGTTAGTAACATGTGTGTCCCGTAGAAGTTGTTCTCCTCCTCAGGATAGTGTTCCTAATTATTCTTGGTCATAACTGAGATCTTGCACGACCAAATAAAATTAATATCTTGATAATGATAACTGCCTTTATTTAAATTCATTTTTTTTTCTTTTGTTCATATAGGATAGTGTTCCTAATTATTCCTGGTCATAACTGAGATCTTGCAGAACCAAATAAAATTAATATCTTGATAATAGCTGCCTGTATTTAAATTAATTTTTTTCTTTTGTTCATATACTGGAAGTTTTCTAGTACTGTAGAAGTAAATTCTTAATTCGTGACAGGCATATTACTACGAGTATTTGTTATTGTACAAGACTCTTCGCATTGACATAAACGAAATGTGGCTCTTTGCTTTTACTAATGACCAATTGTTTGTATGTGTTGTAAGACTGCGTGTGTGAATGAAGATGAACATAGCAATATGAACAGAATTGAATGAGTCAGATTTGTCTTTTCACTTGATCTTGTCTCTATTCAAGACTGTTGCCTTAAATCCGCCTTGCCTGTTGTCGTTAGTACCTTTGTTTGTACTCAGTTAAAGATGAAGTTTTTAAACTTTTCGGACCACTTCAAAGTTCAATTATGGGGACTTTGTTAAATTTATTCGCGCTATTCTTATGTAGTTTCATCGTTAAGACGACGCTGCTCGACAGGATAGTACGCACTTGATCTGTTCACACTGATAGCCTTTTATCATAGTTTAATGAAAGGTTTCATACTTCGACATAGTATTTCGCGGCGCGTTAGCAAAACAAACCTTACTGAAAGTGACGCACTTTGAGCGATCTATGATGCGATGCATCGCTGAAACTGCATATTTTCGCAGTACACAAGTATAAATACCAAAACCACAAAATATGGCATGTTACCTTCGCAGACACTGAAATTAACATGGCAGGTGCTCGTTTTTATTCTGTCAGCCAGTCGCAGGAAATAACACCGGAAATCAGATGACAGGACATATAACTGATGTTGTGGTGAGGTGGAACCTAATACACCAGCTGTTTGGATCCAGTAATTTAAATTTTTATGATCTTCGTAGAGTTTCTAGAAAGCCAACAACCCAATGACTTAAACGCCTTTCCCATCATCCGGCATATATAAAGTACACCAGAACAAATCAAGTTATTATCAGGTATATGGCATGTACAAATATGTACGAGGGCCGTTCAGAAAGTAACCTCCGGTTGATTTAAAAAAATACACCAAGTTAAATAAAAATATTTTAATATATACATCTTACAACTACATCTTTGCACTATTTTTCTACATAGTCTCCATAGCGATTGAGGCACTTATCGTATCTCTTCAGAAGCTTTGAAATTCCTTCTGCATAAAAATCACCCGCTTGTGCCTGGAGCCAGCCTGTGACCGCATCTTTGAGCTCTTCATCGTCATCAAACCGCTGTGACCCGAGCCATTTCTTCAAATGCAAGAAGAGGTGATAATCACTTGGCGCCAGGTCTGGGCTGTAAGGTGGATGGTTGATAACGTCCCACTTGAAGGACTCAAGAAGGGCCGTTGTTCTGCGAGCAGAGTGAGGACGGGCGTTATCGTGCAAAAAAACGATACCGGAAGTCTGCATACCACGGCGTTTGTTCTGTATAGCCCGTCGTAACTTTTTTATTGTTTCACAGTACACGTCTTGATTAATGGTCGTACCACGTTCCATGAATTCAACCAACAACACCCCTTTGGCATCCCAAAACACCGTTGCCATCAGTTTTCTGGCAGAAAAATCTTGCGAGGCTTTTCTTGGTTTGGTAGGCGAATTTGAATGTGCCCACATCTTTGATTGTTCTTTTGTCTCAGGGTTCACGTACTTAATCCAGGTTTCGTCACCGGTCACGATTCTGTTTAACAATGGTTGTCCTTCGTCCTCATAACGTGACAGAAAGTCTAATGCAGAGGCCATTCTTTGAGTTTTGTGGTGGTCGGTAAGAATTTTGGGCACCCATCGTGCACAGAACTTACGGTAACCCAATCTTGCTGTCACTATCTCGTACAAGAGAGTCTTAGAAATCTGTGGAAAACCAGTAGACAACTCCGACATTGAGAAACGTCGATTTTCACGAACTTTTGCATCAACTGTCTGAACGAGTTCGTCAGTCACCAATGATGGTCTACCACTCCTCTCTTCATCATGAACGTTTTCTCGTCCACTTTTAAATAAACATACCCATTCACGGACAACTCCTTCACTCATAACTCTTGGTCCATACACGGCACAAAGCTCACGATGAATAGCTGCTGCAGAATATCCTTTGGCTGTAAAAAACCTTATGACAGCACGCACTTCACATTTGGCGGGGTTTTCTATTGCAGCACACATTTCAAACTGCCACAAAAACTAAACTAGCGCAGGTACGACGTTCACTCGACCATGGCTTGATGCCGACTGACCTGTTGAGTGCGTGAACGCACAGATGGCGTCGCTACTCCCCCCACAACCCGCACTGTGACCAATCGGAGGTTACTTTCTGAACCGCCCTCGTACATCCGCATCTGCAGGACGGAGTTTAAATTCCTAGATCATGGCTACTGTGTGATTATCATTAATATAATGTTCCGTCTTTATCACAGTTTATTTTCACTGACTACACAACTTTAATGCGTTTCGACCAAAGTCATCATCAGCAATCTACCAGATAGAAAACAAATGTGATGTAGTTTTATAAGGCAAAAGCACGTACTTTCACATATAAGTAGAAAATAAAAGTTGAACATACCACATTAAAAGGACACAAATACACAATATTTCGTCAATATTATTATGGCCTAGAATGTACTGTAGACTAGTGCTATGTTTTTGGCGAAATATTCTGCCTTCGATACAGCAGACTATATGCTTAATACCATATTTTTAGAGTTATGTTCGACCATTAACGCTGAAAGAGTACTGATCTAGCACAGCTTTAAGACAGGTTGCCTCACAAAACAGCCAGCACTTTTCCTTGTTATGTATTCCATAGCATGCACCCATGTGACGTTAACCCTGTCATTTCTGGTAACTCGATTGAGCTTCCACATTCTAATCACAAGATCCAGTCCCACGTCTATTCATAATTTGACGCACAGCCTACGTTAGATGGACTCCTGTCTTTCTTGGGCTACATTTCTGCAATATACTGTATGTAAATTCCTATGGCATTTTAAACTCATCGTAACTAAACAGGGCGTTCCAGGAGGCATGTTCAATATTCAGGGATACAATGGGAACCATTATTTGAAGCATTTGAAGCAAAAAGCTTCATTCGGGCTTATGCCCTACTCAGAAATTTTTGCGAGATGAGACAAATTCAGTGTACATTGCTACTTATTTCCTGTATTAATCAATACATTGTCAGGTTTACACATGTACAACAGTTACTAAACATTACAACATGCGTTTTACAAAGTATCAATTTTCTGAAAACTCTGATAAGTACTCTACAATCAGGAACTTGACGTGTCGGAAAACAACAACGATATTTCTCTACCGCAGCAGGAGCACCACCATCACAGAAACCGCAAACGTACACCATGTCTGCATATTCTTCACTAGTGTAGATATGTTATACACTCCTGGAAATGGAAAAAAGAACACATTGACACCGGTGTGTCAGACCCACCATACTTGCTCCGGACACTGTGAGAGGGCTGTACAAGCAATGATCACACGCACGGCACAGCAGACACACCAGGAACCGCGGTGTTGGCCGTCGAATGGCGCTAGCTGCGCAGCATTTGTGCACCGCCGCCGTCAGTGTCAGCCAGTTTGCCGTGGCATACGGAGCTCCATCGCAGTCTTTAACACTGGTAGCATGCCGCGACAGCGTGGACGTGAACCGTATGTGCAGTTGACGGACTTTGAGCGAGGGCGTATAGTGGTCATGCGGGAGGCCGGGTGGACGTACCGCCGAATTGCTCAACACGTGGGGCGTGAGGTCTCCACAGTACATCGATGTTGTCGCCAGTGGTCGGCGGAAGGTGCACGTGCCCGTCGACCTGGGACCGGACCGCAGCGACGCACGGATGCACGCCAAGACCGTAGGATCCTACGCAGTGCCGTAGGGGACCGCACCGCCACTTCCCAGCAAATTAGGGACACTGTTGCTCCTGGGGTATCGGCGAGGACCATTCGCAACCGTCTCCATGAAGCTGGGCTACGGCCCCGCACACCGTTAGGCCGTCTTCCGCTCACGCCCCAACATCGTGCAGCCCGCCTCCAGTGGTGTCGCGACAGGCGTGAATGGAGGGACGAATGGAGACGTATCGTCTTCAGCGATGAGAGTCGCTTCTGCCTTGATGCCAATGATGGTCGTATGCGTGTTTGGCGCCGTGCAGGTGAGCGCCACAATCAGGACTGCATACGACCGAGGCACACAGGGCCAACACCCGGCATCATGGTGTGGGGAGCGATCTCCTACACTGGCCGTACACCACTGGTGATCGTCGAGGGGACACTGAATAGTGCACGGTACATCCAAACCGTCATCGAACCCATCGTTCTACCATTCCTAGACCGGCAAGGGAACTTGCTGTTCCAACAGGACAATGCACGTCCGCATGTATCCCGTGCCACCCAACGTGCTCTAGAAGGTGTAAGTCAACTACCCTGGCCAGCAAGATCTCCGGATCTGTCCCCCATTGAGCATGTTTGGGACTGGATGAAGCGTCGTCTCACGCGGTCTGCACGTCCAGCACGAACGCTGGTCCAACTGAGGCGCCAGGTGGAAATGGCATGGCAAGCCGTTCCACAGGACTACATCCAGCATCTCTACGATCGTCTCCATGGGAGAATAGCAGCCTGCATTGCTGCGAAAGGTGGATATACACTGTACTAGTGCCGACATTGTGCATGCTCTGTTGCCTGTGTCTATGTGCCTGTGGTTCTCTCAGTGTGATCATGTGATGTATCTGACCCCAGGAATGTGTCAATAAAGTTTCAACTTCCTGGGACAATGAATTCACGGTGTTCTTATTTCAATTTCCAGGAGTGTATTTTAGACAGCGCATGAACAAACCCATTTAACGGATGCTTCTCCCTGATACACTCTCAATTGCTCGGACTGCTTCACTCACAACACACCACGGACAAATGCACGTTCAGTGGGCTAGCTTCAAGGCAGAAAGACATTCCGAGCAAAGAAATTAAAATCAACGAGATTGACCGGACTAGAGTAAAACATCAAAGAGGTTGCGTGGGTGAGACACATAAGCTTGCACGCCACTAGCCCAAAAACAAATGTACATAACATGCTTTCTATCTCGGAAACCATTCAGAATACGGTATATATATCCATGTGAAGTTTTTTTGCCGCAAATGAGCGTTTCTGTCGTATGCATGCATATTTACCATTTCTTTTGGGACACCGTGTATAAAATGAACACTATGACTATCGCATCAAACCAGCACTTAACGGACGACACACAATCTACAGCAGCCGCCTACATGGCGGACGTCAAACCGTTTCAGAAGCAGCAACTCACAATGTAGAAACTACCAGCTACAACATTATCATCACATTTTTACATTCTCCTAGAAAATTTCATGTTTATTTTTTCATCTGTGACGTTATGTGCTGATCTCTCACACAAAAACATTTTTATTGTGCCCACAGGATGTCTAGAGCTGCAGACACCTCTCGGCACCCTCAGATCAGATGCGAATCTAGTGGTCTCGGTAAGTACTAGCCATAATTCACTGTTTTAAGTATCCTTCTGTTTCGTTGGTAAGATATCGTGATTACTGGAAAGGCTGTTAGTACAGTAAACGTTTTTGGAGAGGGTGCACTGCCAGCTGTCATGTCCTTCGCCGCTCTTTACACATGTTGGCGGCATTATGCAGTGTCTCGCCGTGTTTTTCATACATGGACATCGGAAGCACATGATGGGTCCGCGTTTTGAGCGTAGTTCTTCAACCTTAATGACAAGGTTGTTCAGTCATTCTAACTGAAAGGTCTTCCTGTGTTCTTCTGTGTCCCTTAAGATGACTACGAACTTTGGCTGTGTTATGTCTAACCCAGGAAGCTTCATTTTGGAGACGGTTTGCACTGCGGAACTAATCTTCTCTAGATCTTCTTTCAGATATTTTAGTGGCGTGTTTCATGGTAAATACTTGATGACCGCCTATATTAGTTTCGGCCGTACCGTTGGAAAGTTGTAAATGGGTTTTCCCTTCTCACCCGCCATAACCATGAGCTTCAAGTAATCTCCTGTGGACGTGACCTGTGCCTTCAACACGTCGCCGTTGACCCGTCTGCAGGTCTATTGCGTTTGGCAGTTATCTTTCAGCCAGCTGTTCGTCTCTACGTAGCTCTGGTCGTACTGCAAGACGATAGGCGGTAGTTTCTTATTCTGTGTTCTGGTTGTCGTCTTGTGCAAAGTCTTGCTCTTCAATGAAATTTTCACTCTGCAGAGGAGTGTACGATGATATGAAACTTCCTGGCAGATTAAAACTGTGTGCCGGACCTAGACTCGCCGGCAAGTGCTCTACCATCTGAGCTACCCAAGCACGACTCACGATCCGTCCTCACAGCTTCAATTCTGCCAGCACCTC
The DNA here is from genome assembly GCF_023864345.2 of Schistocerca serialis cubense. Taxonomy (NCBI): domain Eukaryota; kingdom Metazoa; phylum Arthropoda; class Insecta; order Orthoptera; family Acrididae; genus Schistocerca; species Schistocerca serialis. The sequence goes on along the minus strand of NC_064638.1, from coordinate 153,114,114 downwards.
GTCTCCTACCTTCCAAACTTTACAGAAGCTCTCCTGCGAACCTTGCAGAACTAGCACTCCTGGAAGAAAGGATACTGCGGAGACATAGCTTAGCCACAGCGTGAGGGATGTTTCCAGATTGAGATTTTCACTCTGCAACGGAGAGTGGTCCCAAGTTCGAGTCTCGGTCCGGCACACAGTTTTAATCTGCCAGGAAGTTTCTTCTGTTCTGTTCAGAACAGACATCATATAGACCTACTAGCGAGAACTTTTTTATGCATTGTTAGCAATATAAACTGTCAGTAGAAAAAGTCAGCAAGCTGTATACTATTCAAATAATTTTCTTTGTAATGAATGTTATTAATAATAGTTATATTACGCTGTAAATATTAAAAATAAACTTCTATTAATAATAGACTTAAACAATCAAACTTGAAAAAGGGCTATATAAATAAAAAACTTTGAATAAAAAGCAGTAAAACGTAGGTGCATTTTCGCTTTCAGCATTACTGACTGTCCTAGTCCCAAAAAATGTCTGTTTTTTTTAGTTTTTTTATAATAATATGATGAGAGACGAAGCAAGAGTCAAAGGTTTCATGGTTTCCCCATAAACACTTTTTCACACCTTCACAACATTGTTGGCGACGTTAATCCCAGTTAGGTGCTTGCTGTCTTTTTATATCAACAATTAATATTGTGAATAATGCGTAAAAACAGTTTTAGCTAGTATAAGATAGTTTCAGAACATTACATTTTACGACACGTTTGAAAGTGCACGGACGTCACATGTCCCAGAATCCGAACTTTTTGATAATAGGATTTCGTTTGTTGAGTCGTCAGTGACGAAGACCAAGTAGTATAAAATAATAGCACCTTTTTGTCACGGGCTCCTGGATTAAATGAAGCTATCCAGGACTGCTTCACGAAATGAAAACACTGCTGGGAAAAGTGTGTGAAGCAGAGTAATTTGGAGGAGACAAGGACCAATAATCTCTATTATTAACAACAAAGCATAAAAAAATAAAGTTCAGTTACATTCTGAAGAATACTCCTAGGAGTAGATTAGGTCTGCACTCAGAGTACGAGGTGTGATCAAAAAGTAACGGGAATTTTTGTTTCTCTTAAAGAATCTTTATTTATTCGTCATATTAACTTTGTCCCCTTCAAAATATTCCCCCTCAGGTATAATACACTCGTGCCATCACTTTTTCCAATCTTGGAAGCACTTCTGGAACTCGCTTTTCGTCGTGGTGTTCAACTCTTTCAGCAATTCTGTTTTTATCTTATCAATGGTGGCAAAACGACCTCTCTTCAGCCACGGGAAGAGAAAGAAGTCGCAGATTGCCAGTCCGTCGAATCCGGTGGCTTAGGTATCATAACAGTTTTTTTTTTGCCAAAAAATGACAAATAAGGATTGAGGTGTGAGAGGGAGCACCACTGTGATGGAATTTCCACGAGTGGTTTTACCACAATTCTGCTCGGTTTCTTCGGATTGCTTCACGCAAAAGGCGCATAACTTCCAGGTAGTATTCCTTATTCCTTGAGGACAATATTATGGAAATGGAAGAGGATGTAGATGAAGATGAAATGGGAGATATGATACTGCGTGAAGAGTTTGACAGAGCACTGAAAGACCTGAGTCGAAAGAAGGCCCCCGGAGTAGACAATATTCCATTGGAACTACTGACGGCCGTGGGAGAGCCAGTCCTGACAAAACTCTACCATCTGGTGAGCAAGATGTATGAAACAGGCGAAATACCCTCAGACTTCAAGAAGAATATAATAATTCCAATCCCAAAGAAAGCAGGTGTTGACAGATGTGAAAATTACCGAACTATCAGCTTAATAAGTCACAGCTGCAAAATACTAACACGAATTCTTTACAGACGAATGGAAAAATTAGTAGAAGCCAACCTCGGGGAAGATCAGTTTGGATTCCGTAGAAACACTGGAACACGTGAGGCGATACTGACCTTACGACTTATCTTAGAAGAAAGATTAAGGAAAGGCAAACCTACGTTTCTAGCATTTGTAGACTTAGCGAAAGCTTTTGACAATGTTGACTGGAATACTCTCTTTCAAATTCTAAAGGTGGCAGGGGTAAAATACAGGGAGCGAAAGGCTATTTACAATTTGTACAGAAACCAGATGGCAGTTATAAGAGTCGAGGGACATGAAAGGGAAGCAGTGGTTGGGAAGGGAGTAAGACAGGGTTGTAGCCTCTCCCCGATGTTGTTCAATCTGTATATTGAGCAATCAGTAAAGGAAACAAAAGAAAAATTCGGAGTAGGTATTAAAATTCATGGAGAAGAAATAAAAACTTTGAGGTTCGCCGATGACATTGTAATTCTGTCACAGACAGCAAAGGACTTGGAAGAGCAGTTGAATGGAATGGACAGTGTCTTGAAAGGAGGATATAAGATGAACATCAACAAAAGCAAAACAAGGATAATGGAATGTAGTCTAATTAAGTCGGGTGATGCTGAGGGAATTAGATTAGGAAATGAGGCACTTAAAGTAGTAAAGGAGTTTTGCTATTTGGGGAGTAAAATAACTGATGATGGTCGAAGTAGAGAGGATATAAAATGTAGGCTGGCAATGGCAAGGAAAGCGTTTCTGAAGAAGAGAAATTTGTTAACATCCAGTATTGATTTAAGTGTCAGGAAGTCATTTCTGAAAGTATTCGTATGGAGTGTAGCCATGTATGGAAGTGAAACATGGACGATAAATAGTTTGGACAAGAAGAGAATAGAATCTTTCGAAATGTGGTGCTACAGAAGAATGCTGAAGATTAGATCGGTAGATCACATAACTAATGAGGAAGTATTGAATAGGATTGGGGAGAAGAGAAGTTTGTGGCACAACTTGACCAGAAGAAGGGATCGGTTGGTAGGACATGTTCTGAGGCATCAAGGGATCACCAATTTAATATTGGAGGGCAGCGTGGAGGGTAAAAATCGTATAGGGAGACCAAGAGATGAATACACTAAGCAGATTCAGAAGGATGTAGGTTGCAGTAGGTACTGGGAGATGAAAAAGCTTGCACAGGATACAGTAGCATGGAGAGCTGCATCAAACCAGTCTCAGGACTGAAGACCACAACAACAACAACATTCCTTATTAACGATACGTCCATAAGGCAGGAATCCGTTCTAATTGTAGAAAACAGTGAGAAGAACCTTCATATGTGTTCGAAGTTGTCGAATTTCTTTCGGTCTTGGCTCTACAGGAAGTTTACATCGAAACGATTGGGCACTGGGTTCGAGACCATACCTGTATACCTACGTTTCGTCATCTGTTATAATAGTCTGTGCTGGTCGCTGTGGCCGAGCGGTTCTAGGCGCTTCAGTCTGGAACTGCGCTGCTGCTGCGGTCGCAGGTTCCAATCCTGCCTCGGGCATGGATGTGTGTGATGTCCTTAGGTTGGTTAGGTTTAAGTAGTTCTAAGTCTACGGGACTAATGACCTCAGATGTTAAGTTCCATAGTGCTTAGAGCCATTTGAACCATAATACTCTTTAGACGTTCTAGGTCGCTGTCGCCTTCATTCAGCAGTTCCTGAGCGATGTCTATGCGACGTCGTTTTTGGTCGAAATTCAACAGTTTCATAACAAATTTTGTTGCTACACGTTTCATACCCAAAACATCCGATAAAGCCGCTTGACATGAGCCAGAGGATATGCCGACATTATTAGCAACCTCTCTGATGGTGATTCGGCGACTTTCCAGAACCTTTTTCTTTACTCTTCCCACACTGTCGTCAGTAATTGATTTCCTAGGGCGTCCAGGGTGGTCGTCGTTCTCACCGTATCCTCGACCTTTGAAACTTTTATACCACTCGTAAACTCCTGTTTTACTTACAGCAGATTCGCCAAAAGCCACATTCTACATTTCAAATGTGGTGCTGCACTTTATTCCATTCTTCAAGCAAAGTTTAATGCAATTTCTTTCGGCCGTCTTTTTCGAAAGTAAAAATTTGGCAGTAACTCGAAAACACTTATAACCTTGTGCACCTTCATATTTTCGCGGCGCAATGATTGTTCCATAAAATTTCGGAAACACGTGTAACTTTTCCGATTGTCAACAATAAACTAAAATAAACTGAAAATACTAGCATACGTCAGTAACATGTGTACCAATAAAATGGAAAAAAAAATCGGATGTATAAACGACACGAAATTAAAATGTTCCCGTTTCTTTTTGATCGCACCTAGTATGTTCTAAGAGTCCAACGCGTTGCACGGTAATTTTAGGTGAGAAAGTGGTGTGTGTATACAAAGCGCGTTGTACACAGTCGTGCAAGCAGAGCTGTGAGTACAGCTGTTGGTGACTGGAACCGCGCGACCGCTACGGTCGCAGGTTCGAATCCTGCCTCGGGCATGGATGTGTGTGATGTCCTTAGGTTAGTTAGGTTTAAGTAGTTCTAGATCTAGGGGACTGATGACCTCAGAAGTTAAGTCCCATAGTGCTCAGAGCCATTTGAACCATTTTGAACAGCTGTTGGTGATGTTGACAGGTGCCGGCGGGCCAGGCGACGGCGCTGTCTCAGCACCACCTGCAGCTGGTTGCCGCCGGCGCGGCGTCGCAGGACGTGCTGTTCCACGTGCAGCGGCCGCTGACTCCCGACGAGGGACGCCTGCTGCACGCCGACCGCCCGCTCGCCCCTGTAAGTTTTACCTGCCACCGAGGTTACACCCCATACGAGCAACTCTCTGCTCACAATCGACTACTCGCGATGGGCGCGCTTTACACTCCTGAATGTAACTCAGTACCCAACCACGTCGCGAATGGGTGACGTACGCTACTGTATATACACTGAAGCGCCAAAGAAACTGGTATAGGCACGCGTATTCAGAGATATGTAAACAGGCAGAACAAGGCGCTGCAGTCGGCAACGCCTCTATATGACAGCAAGTGTCTGGTGCAGTTGTTAGATCGGTTACTACTGCTACAATGGCATGTTATCGAGATTTAACTCAGTTTGAACGTGATGTTATAGTCGGCGCACGAGCGATGGGTCACAGCATCTCCGAGGCAGCGATGAAGAGGGGATTTTCCCGTACGACTATTTCACGAGTGTACCGTGAATATCACGAATACGGTAAAATATCAAATCTCCGACATCGCTGAGGCCGGGAAAAGATCCTGCAAGAACTATACCAACGACGACTGAAGAGAATAGTTCAACGTGACACAACTGCAACCCTTCCGCAAATTGCTCCAGATTTCAATGTTGGGCCATCAACAAGCGTCAGCGTGCATACCATTCAAAGAAACATCATTGATATGGGCTTTCGAAGCTGAAGGCCCACTCATGTACTATTGATGACTGCATGACACAAAGTTTTACAGCTCGCTTGGACTTGTCAACAGCGACATTGGAGTGTTGATGACTGGAAACATGTTGCCTAGTCGGATGAATTTCGTTTCAGATTGTATCGAGCGGATGGGCGTGTACGAGTATGAGGACAACCCCATGACTCCGTGAACCCTGTATGTCAACAGGGGGCTGTCCAAGTAGGTGGATGCTCTGGAATGGTGTAGGGCATGTGCAGTTGGAGTGATATGGGACTCCTGATACGTCTAGATACGACTCTGACAGGTGACAAGTACATAAGCATCCTGTATGATCACCTACATCCATTCATGCCCATTGTGCATTCCGACGGATTTGGGCAATTCCAGCACGACAATTATGATGGTGATGTTTGGTTTGTGGGGCGCTCAACTGCGCAGTTGTCGGCGCCCGTACAAAGTCCCAATTTTTTCGCAGTCCAATTTTTTTCACAGTCCAGTGTAGCCACTGTCACGAATGATGAGGATAATGATGATGATGAAAAGATGAGGACAACACAAACACCCAATCTCTGGGCAGAGAAAATCCCCAACCCTAGCTGGGAATCTGACCTGGGACCCCGTGATCCAGAGGTAGCAATGCTAGCCACTAGACCATGAGCTCCAGACGCAGCACGACAGTGCGACACCCCACACATCCAGAATTGCTACAGACGGCCCCAGGAGCCCTCTTCTGAATTTGTACACTTCCACTGACCACCAAACTCCCCCATACATGATTATTATTGAGCATATCTGGGATGCCTTGCAACGTGTTGTTCAGAAGATATCCCCGTCCCCTCGTACTCTTTCGGATTTATGGGCAGCCCTGAAGGATTCATGGCGTCAGTTCCCTCCAGCACTACTTCATACATTAGCCGAGTCCATCCCACGTCATGTTGCGCAACTTCTGCGTGATCTCGGGGTCCCTACACGATATTAGGCAGGTGTACCAGTTTCTTTAGCTCTTCAGTGTATGATCATCATAACAATAAACCTGATGTAAACATTACGTCATGTATTCTACCGCGTTTGCTGGAATGTTATTGGATTTGGTTTCACGTGGAACGGAAGCCAAGATGTCTCGGTTTAGTCAAGTACGATTATAAAGATTCGTTTTATACTGTGCGTTATGCGCAGATCGATAGCGGATAATATCTGACAACAGTTTTACCGCCGCATTTAACTTGGACAGCCTCGAGCATGGATGTGTGTGATGTCTTAGGTTAGTTAGGTTTAAGTAGTTCTAAGTTCTAGGGGACTGATGACCTCAGAAGTTAAGTTCCATAGTGCTCAGAGCCATTTGAACCATTTTAACTTGGACAGCAGTGGTTGTCCTGCTGGTCTAGCTAACCAGCAGTGATATGAGCAGTTGCCATTACGACGAAAAAGGAGACGAGCGTAGAAACAATATAGCTTCGTATGTAATTTAATTTTTAGAGAAAATGAAATAATATTCGTCAAAAATCCAACAATACCGCACGCTTCTTAGAGAATCAGACAGAAAGCATAACATGCTCTCGTTCTTAGTTATCGCAATATTGTAATTAAAAACAAAGGTGATGAAAATTCCTAGATTAAAAGCAGATGTAGTACTTCTCCGCGAGATATATGTGACGCAAAAGCGTACTGCAGGGATTTCACAGTATAGTTAAATACTAAGTATTAACTTACAGTCAGTCGTCTGATACTCTCTCAATTCCTTCCCTATCCCATCGGGGAAAACATTTCAGTACTGGAACTTTCATCTGCTACATTGATAACGAATCGGTCAACAACAGAAGCCACGAAGCCAAACAACCGCCACAGTTACTCCTCTTCTGTATCCTGTCAGCGTTTGACAGTGCCGTGTGCCAAAGCATTGTTCATTAATTTGCATTAGTTCCAGTCCGTTATTCTTTTACTTGTTATTTCTCGCGACAAATCCCTAAACTTGGCTCCAGATCAATTGTTTTGGGTCCATGTTGCAGTAGTACGGTGGCAACCACAAAAATGCAGCATTTGAATGGTGTGCTTAATGCTGTGAAAATCACTGTTCTCCATGTTTCCACGACTCTAATCACTCGGTCTCGTGCGGGGCCACGTCTGTGCAACAAGACGCTGGACATAGTCCGAATAAAGAGAATCTGATTTTCATTTTCGTCCTAAAATTTTAATTTCTAATGTTTTCTCAAGTTAAATAATCTTTAATATCAATCTTTTATAAAAATCGATAATTAAACATTTATATTTGCGATGAAAACTGGAGTCTTCCCTGCGACATGTAATTAGAAAGAAGAAGACGTGCAGTTTTAATTAAAATAATCATTAGATATGTGGTAGTTAGCATATGTTTGATGAGTTTTACATTTAAATGATGTACGCATTCCAAAGTTAACAAAAAGAGAAGAGCAGCCTAAGCGATGATTCATTAACGCCACCGGTTCAGCTATGCATTCCGTATTCAAAAATTCTTTAACTTCAATACATACAGTTCCGCAGGAAAGTTCAAAGGTGATTTTTCTCTAAAGACTTGTGAAAAACACTAAGAACGACTTGGCTCTCCTCACTTTTTGACGGTGTTCCACGCGTTTGTTTCAGTACGAAGCAGCAAGCAGCGTCAGACATTTTCATACTACGTATTAACAGAACGACAATCATAGCACAACAGTACAGAGATTGCGACTGTACACGATTTTTGAAATAAAAACTACATTGCTGAAATGATGATGATGAGCGTTTGGCGTCATTGGCCGGGAGGCCCCTCGCGGGGCAGGTCCGGCCGCCATATCGCAGGTCTTATTACATTCGGCGCCACATTGGGCGACCTGCACGCCGGATGGGGATGAAATGATGATGAACACAACACAACACCCAGTCCCTGAGCGGAGAAAACCTCCGACCCAGCCGGGAATCGAACCCGGGCCCAGAGGACGGCAATCCGTCACGCTGACCACTCAGCTACTGGGGCGGACATTGCTGAAATATGATTAAGAAAAACGTTGATGGTTGTCATACATTAGAATGTTTTAAAGTTTACTGTAACATAGTAATAAGATATTTGATACGTAAGTGAAACCTACTTCCAAGAGCATAACAATACCAGATCACTAATCATCACGTTTGTATTTGTTTGCGTCAGGTTTATTCTTATGACGAACAAAGTATAGTATACGCAAGTCAGATGACGTCGGTGTCACAGCCTACCAACAATGTTCCACTTACCACGCTATAAATGTGACGGCTCCAGGGCCGTTTCTACCATTAGGCAACACTAGGGCACCAAAACTTTAGCGGCGGCTAAGAGCGGAAAAAATTAATTTAAAATCAAACGGCGGAAAAATTGAGCTAATGAAGAGAAAAAATGGAAAAGAGGAAAAATTAAAACACCGAATTGTTTCCAAAAGCATACGGAACAGTTACTTAAAAAGTCTATACTTACTCTGACGAAAGTAAACATGCTGCCTCTACCTATCTCCAAACTAAAGCAGCCACTTCTGTGTACGAAATGGAAACAACGAAGATAGCCACTGCCTCGACCACAGGGGTCAAACCTGGACCCATCCCGGACGACTTATGAGAATCCAATCGCTTGAATACTGCTGTTAATAAAAGTGGAATGAGTCAAGGTGGACGTTAACAAAAGAGAAGGAATCATAGAGACTTAGTCTTTATATTAACAATACATTATCACAGTACTGTTTAATGCTGTGCACCCTAATCAAGTAAATAAGTGAAGTAGCTACTTTTGAATAACAATTAAAAACACCCTGCTTCTTCCTCATTTTTACTATACACATAGCTGCTGGTTATCTGCTGTTAGTGGTCTAATATTCACTTGATTACTATGGTATTTTCAAAGAACCTTTTTTTTTACTTCTGGTCAACCCTGACTCTTATTTACAGTACATTACTGATTGTCATACAGCTTGATAACAAACACTGCTACTTGGGTAGTGTGTGCAGTGTAGGGAGAGGAAAAGGAGAGAAGTAAAAAGACTGCAGGTGTGTTAGTGGAAGGTGATAGGTGGGTCAAGTGGATAGGTGGGTGAAAAATAGTGAATTACAAAGGTTGTGTTGCAGAGACAATTATTCAAGAAAGCTGGTGCTGATAGGAAGGGTCCAAAAAGCACAGGTTGTGAAGCAGTCAATGATGTGAAAAACAATGTGTTGGGCAGCTTGCTCAGCAGCTGTTTCTTGGCCACAGTTTGTCAGTGGCCATTCATATGAACAGACAGCTTGTTGGTAGTCAAGCCCACATAGAATGCAACACAGTGGTTGCAGCTAAGCTTGTAGACCACTTGATTGCTTTCACAGATAGCCATTCGTTTGATGGAATTGGTGATGCTTGTGACTGGCCTAGTATAGGTGATTGTGGGAGGGTGTATGTGACAGGTCTTGTATCTAGGTCCATTACAGGGATATGAGCCATGAGGCCAGGGGTTGGAATAGGGATGGATGAGGATATCGTGTACATTTGGTGGGCAGCAGAATACTGGGATGGATGGGAAGGATAGTGGGTAGGGTATTCTACATTTCAGGGCATGATGAGAAGCAGTCGATACCCTGATGGAGAATGTGATCCAGTTGCTACAGTCCTAGATGGTACTGAGGCACGAGGTGACCGTTCCTTTTTGGCCAGGTGGTGGGACTTTGGGATGTGGTGAGTGACTGGAGAGATGAGGCACAGGAGATCTGTTTCTGTACTAGATCAGAAGGGTAATTTCAGTCTGTGAAGACCTTAGAGGGACCCTTGGTATATTCTGAAGAGGACAGCTCATCACTACAGAGGTGGCGGCTGTGGGTGGCTAGGCTGTATGGAAGGGACTTCTTGGTATGGAATGGGTGGCAGCTGTCAAAGTGGAGTTATTGCTGGTGGTTGGTAATTTTGATATGGATGGAAGTACAGGGATAGCCATCTGTTAGGTGGAGGCCAACATCAAGGAAGGTGGCTTGTTGGGATGAGGAGGACAGGGTGAAGCAAATGGGGGAGAAGATGTTGAGGTTCTGGAGGAATGTGGGTACAGTGTCCTCATCCTTGATCAAGATTACGAAGATGTCATCAGTGAATCTGAGCCAGGTGAGCTGTTTGGGATTCTGGGTGTTCAGGAAGGATTCCTCTGGACGTAACATGAAAAGGCTGGCATAGGAGTCCATCTGACTCCTCACCTCTACCATTCCCCACGCTCCTACTTTCTACATGCTTCCTAAAGTCCATAAAACCAATCACACAGGACAACTCACTGTGGCCAGTTACAGTGCCTTTCCAAAGGCCTTATCTTTTGCCCCTCTGCCAAATTCAAACATGATGGACTCGTTAAGGACCTTCTCCCAGCCCCTACAGTGGAAACGCTTTTTCACCACCTACCTAACAACCAGACTCAACCCAAAACCAATGTTAAACCCTGCCTGACTCAGTTCATTCCTCCTATCCAACTTTGGTCCTCCCAAATTGTCCCTAAATTACCCCCTGTTAACTTTCCAGAAGATCTTAATCTCTAACCATGCCTCATTATCATTGTCCACATCCCTCACATGCAAGCTAACCTTACATTCACAGAAAGAACTGCAACCCACAACATAAAAGCTGATTGCAACCTGCTGACAAAGGCTCCACCATTGTGTTTTGAACTGAAAGGATTACCTGGCAGAAGGACTGTACCAGCTATCAGATTCATCTGCCTACAAATCCTGCCACAGTGACCCCATTCCAGAAATACAGCATTATCTCCAGTCTCTCCTCAGAGCCTTAGACCTATCCCAGAATCTCTCCCTGAGTCTCTCTCTCTCTCTCTCTCTCTCCTCACCCCTACCACTTCCCGCACTGTTACCTTCTACATGCTTCCTGAAGTCAATAAACCCAACCACCCATGATGCTCTATCGTGCTCCTACTGAGAGAATGTCTGCTGTTGTAGAGCAACATCTTAAGCTTATTACCCACAACTGACCCTCCTATGTAAAAGACACCAGCCATTTTCTCTTCTGTCTCTCCACAGTTCCTGTTCATTTACTGCATGGTGTCCTGCTCATCACTATTGATGCCACCTTTCTTTATATTAACATTCCAACTGCCAATGGACTTGCTGCTATTGGATACTATATTTCTCACCACCTCACAGTGGTATTCTGCCACCCACTGAACATACACAATAGCCTCTCCCATCCCTACTCCTACCCTACTCCCAATCACTGGCCTCATGGCTCATATCCCTGTAATAGACCTAGACACAAGACCTGTCCCATACATCCCTCCATCACCATCTACTCCAGTCCTGTCAAAAGCATCACCTATCCCATCAAAGCAGTCTTGTCATCTACAAGCTAAGCCACAACCACTGTGCTGCATTCTATGCGGGCATGACTACAAACAAGCTTTCTGCCCACATGAATGCCCACTGACAAACTGGTACTAAGAAACAACTACATCACCCAATTGCTGAGCACAATGCCCAACCCTCTAAAACAATGTTCTTCACTTCAATGACTGCCTCACAGCCTGTGCCATTTGGACCCTTCCTGCCAACACCAGTTTCTCAGTCTGGCACACAGTTTTAATCTGCCTTTAAGTTTCATATCAGCACACACTCCACTGCACAGTGAAAAGTTCATTCGGGAACATCCCCCAGGTTGTGGCTACACCATGTCTCTGCAATATCCTTTCTTCCAGGAGTTCTTATTCTACAAGGTTTGCAGAAAAGTGAAGTTTGGAAGGTAAGAGATGAGGTACTGCAGAATTAAAGCTGTGAGGATGGGTCGTGAGTCATGCTTCAGTGGCTCAGACTGTAGAGTATTTGCCCGTGAAAGGCAAAGGTTCCAAGTTCAAGTCTGGGTGTGGCACACAGTTATTTTCTACCAGGAAGTTTCATCTAATGTTCCCATAACACCCCCAGCCTCAGCCTTCAGTGGTCACTGTGCATCACCTACCTATCTCCTTCCCTGTTCCCACTCCAGCACTACACCGGCTGGGGTGGCCAAGTGGTTCTAGGCGCTATAGTCTGGAACTGCGTGACGGCTACAGTTGCAGGTTCGAATCCTGCCTTGGGCATGGATGTGTGTGATGTCCTCAGGTTAGTTAGGTTTAAGTAGTTCTAAGTTCTAGGGGACTGATGACCACTGCAGTTGAGTTCCATAGTGCTCAGAGCCATTTGAACCATCCAGCACTACATAGCCCTTTACTCCACCAAGGCATCCTCAGTTTTTTTACTTTTCTCCTTTTGCAGTCCCTATGGCCCTTTCCTCTACCTTCCACCACCTGGCACTCCATCCAACATCCCAACTGCACCAGGCTGCCCTACCCTGTCCCTACCATCTCCCTGTATACTTCGACAAACAGCACGTTACTGTCGCCCAGCCTTACACTGCTATCCCTCCCCCTCCTCCAGCCTCCTCCTTACCCCCACCACACAGATTGCTTCTCCCATCATGTACAGTTGCTCACAGTCTGGCCTCAGTGGCCAGAGACAGTGGTCATGTGTGTGTGTGCGTGAACATGTGTGTGTGCTGTCTATTTCAGAGGAAGGCCTTTGTCTGAAAGTTTACTTGTTTAGCAGTCGTTTTGTTGTACCTGTCTGCAACTCAATGTCTCCACAATCTCTGAGTAGCAATCTATCATTTTCATAATACTGTCATTATTAACTCTGGATTTTTGATTGTTTGTATCTTTATGTATATTTAATCAAAGAAGCTATTACTTTGCAGAAAGATGCTGCCTACATCTACATTTATACTCCGCAAGCCACCAAACGGTGTGTGGTGGAGGGCACTTTACGTGACACTGCATTACCTCCGTTTCCTGTTCCAGTCGTGTATGGTTCGCGGGAAGAACTACTGCCGGAAAGCCTCCGTGCGCGCTCGAATCTCTCTAATTTTACATTCATGATTTCCTCGGGAGGTGTAAGTAGGGGGAAGCAATATATTTGATACCTCATCCAGAAACGCACCCTCTCGAAACCTGGACATCTACATCCATACTCCGCAAGCCACCTGACAGTGTGTTGATGAGGGTACCTTGAGTCCCTCTATCGGTTCTCCCTTCTATTCCAGTCTCGTATTGTTCGTGGAAAGAAGGATTGTCGCTATGCCTCTGTGTGAGCTCTAATCTCTCTGATTTTATCCTCATGGTCTCTTCGAAAGACATACGTAGGAGGGAGCAATATACTGCTTGACTCCTTGGTGAAGGTATGTTCTCGAAACTTCAACAAAAGCCCGTACTGAGCTAGTGAGTGTCTCTCCTGCAGAGTCTTCCACTGGAGTTTATCTATCATCTCTGTAACACTTTCCCGATTACTAAATGATCCTGTAACAAAGTGCGCTGCTCTCTGTTGGATCTTCTCTATCTCTTCTATCAACCCTATCTGGTACAGATCCCACACTGCTGAGCAGTATTCAAGCAGCGGGCGAACAAGCGTACTGTAACCTACTTCCTTTGTTTTCGGATTGCATTTACTTAGGATTCTTCCAATTAATCTCAGTCTGGCATCTGCTTTACCGACGATCAACTTTATATGATCATTCTATTTTAAATCACTCCTAATGCGTACTCCCAGATAATTTATGAAATTAACTGCTTCCAGTTGCTGACCTGCTATTTTGTAGCTAAATGATAAGGTATCTATCTTTCTATGTATTCACAGCACATTACACTTGTCTACATTGAGATTCAATTGCCATTCCCTGCACCTTGCGTCAATTCGCTGCAGATCCTCCTGCATTTCAGTATAATTTTCCATTGTTACAACCTCTTGATATACCACAGCATCATCCACTAAAAGCCTCAGTGAACTTCCGGATTCATCCACAAGGTCATTTATGTATATTGTGAATAGCAACGGTCCTACGACACTCCCCTGCGGCACACCTGAAATCACTCTTACTTCGGAAGACTTCTCTCCATTGAGAATGACATGCTGCATTCTGTTATCTAGGAACTCTTCAATCCAATCACACAATTGGTCTGACAGTCCATATGCTCTTACTTTGTTCATTAAACGACTGTGGGGAACTGTATCAAACGCCTTGCGGAAGTCAAGAAACACGGCATCTACCTGTGAACCCGTGTCTATGGTCCTCTGAGTCTCGTGGACGAATAGCGTGAGCTGGGTTTCACACGGCCGTCTTTTTCAAAACCCATGCTGATTCCTACGGAGTAGATTTCTAGTTTCCAGAAAAGTCATTATACTCAAACATAATACGTGTTCCAACATTCTGCAACTGATCGATGTTAGAGATATAGGTCTATATTTCTGCACATCTGTTCGACATCCCTTCTTGAAAATGCGAATGACCAGTGCCCTTTTCCAATCCTTTGAAACGCTACGCTCTTCTAGAGACCTACAGTACACTGCTGCAAGAAGGGGGGCAAGTTCCTTCGCGTACTCTGTGTAAAATCGAACTGGTATACCATCAGGTCCAGCGGCCTTTCCTCTTTTGAGCGATTTTAATTGTTTCTTTATCCCTCTGTCATCTATTTCGATATCTATCATTTTGTCATCTGTGCGACAATCTAGAGAAGGAACTACAGTGCAGTCTTCCTCTGTGAAACAGCTTTGGAAAAAGACATTTAGTATTTCAGCCTTAAGTCTGTCATCCTCTGTTTCAGTGCCATTTTGGTCACAGAGTGTCTGGACGTTTTGTTTTGATCCACCTACCGCTTTGACATAAGACCAAAATTTCTTAGGATTTTCTGCCAAGTCAGTACGTAGAGCTTTACTTTCGAATTCATTGAACGCCTCTCACATAGCCATCCTCACACTATATTTCACTTCACGAATTCCTGTTTGTCTGCAAGGCTTTTGCTACGTTTATGTTTGCTGTGAAGTTCCCTTTGATTCCGCAGCAGTTTTCTAACTCAGTTGTTGTACCACGGTGGCTCTTTTCCATCTCTTACGATCTTGCTTGGCACATACTTATCTAACAGATATTGTACGATGGTTTTGAACTTTGTCCACTGATCCTCAACACTATCTGTACTTGAGACAAAACTTTTGTGTTGAGCCATCAGGTACTCTGAAATCTGCTTTTTGTTGCTTTTGCTAAACAGAAAAATCTTCCTACCTTTTTTAATATTTCTATTTATGGCTGAAATCATCAATGCAGTAACCACTTTATGATCGCTGATTCCCTGTTCTGCGTTAATTGTTTCAAATAGTTCGGGTCTGTTTGTCACCAGAAGGTCTAATATGTTATCACCACGAGTCGGTTCTCTGTTTAATTGCTCAAGGTGGTTTTCAGATAAAGCACTTAAAAAAATTTCACTGGATTCTTTGTCCCTGCTACACATTATGAACGTTTGAATCTCCCAGTCTATATCTGGCAAACTAAAATCTCCACCCAGAACTATAACATGGTGGGGAAATCTACTTGAAATATTTTCCAAATTATCCTTCTGGTGCTCAGCCATAACAGCTGCTGAGTCAGGGGGCCTATAGAGACATCCAATTACCATGTCTGAGCCTGCTTTATCCGTGACTTTCACCCAAATTATTTCACATTTCGGATCTCCGTCAATTTCCTTTGATACTATTGCACTTCTTATCGCTATAAACACGCCTCCCCCTTCACTGTCCAGCCTGTCTCTGCAGTATTCATTCCAATCTGAGTTTAGGATTTCGTTACTGTTTACGCCTGGTTTCAGCCAACTTTCTGTCCCTAGTACTAGGTGGGCATTGTGACCATTTATTAATGAGAGCAGTTCTGGGACCTTTCTATAGACGCTCCTGCAGTTTACTATTAGCAGATTAATATTGTTATTCCCTGTTGCATTTTGCCTACTCCTACCTTGCCGCGTCTCAGGAGGCATCTTGTCGGGCCTAGGGAGGGAATTCTCTAACCTAAAAAACCCACATGCACACTCCACACGTACTCCACTACACTTGTAGCCGCTTCCTGCGTGTAGTGCATGCCTGACCTATTCAGGGGGACCCTACATTTCTCCACCCAATAGCGGAGGTTGAGAAATTTGCATCCCAGATCTCCGCAGAATCGTCTGAGCCTCTGGTTTAAGCCTTCTACTCGACTCCAAACCAGAGGACCGCGATCGGTTCTGGGAACGATACTACAAATAGTTAGTTCAGATTCCACCCCATGAGTGAGGCTTTCCACCTTCACCAACTCGGCCAACCGCCTGTACGAACTGAGGATGACCTCTGAACCCAGACGGCAGGAGTCATTGGTGCCGACATGAGCAACAATTTGCAGTCGGGTGCACCCAGTGCTCTCTATTGCTGCCGGCAGGGCCTCCTCCACATCTCGGATGAGACCCCCAGCAAGCAGACAGAGTGAACACTGGCCTTCTTCCCCGACCTTTCTGCTATTTCCCTAATGGGCTCCATCACCTGCCTAACGTTGGAGCTCCCAATAACTAATAAACCCGTCTGCCCGTGTGCCTGCTCAGACCTTGCTGAAGGAGCAGCCACATGTCCACTCACAGGCAGAGCAGGCGATGTCACACAGCCAGCCTCCACATTGACCCTCTGCCTCATGCGCCGCGAATGCTGCTGAACCCGCCACTCCCCTTGGGGAGAGGGTGGCCCAACCGCGTCCGGTGCCCGCGAAGATGTCTCGACAGCAGGGACAGTGGGTGAAGCATGTAACACCTGGGATGTACCATGCGATGCAGCGTCTCCCCACTTCTGCTACACTCTGAGGCAGCAGCCTGTAGACGGCTGACCGCGGCCATCAACACGTTTAGCTGTTCGCGAACAGTGGCCAGCTCCTTCTGCGTCCGTACACAGCAGTCACACATCCTATCCATCCTAAGAAATCAAATTACTGTAGAGAGTTAATCAACTTTTAACTAGACTGCTAATTCACTAAAGGCGGCTGATAGTTGACTAAACTGTGGTTACTAGACACTTCTTGTAGAAAACAATGAAAATAGCACTATCTGTCTCTGGACTGTATTGAAAACAAACACTAGCACTACTGGCACTATGGGTGACTAAAGAGACTCTCTCTGACTGTATTCAAAACAAACACGAAATCTATGGAACACTATTACTAGCATTTGACAATTAAAGCTTCCTAAAAGCAAAAACATACGGAAGAAGAAGTGACAATTAAGAAAAATACAGTTAATACTTAAATTAACGTACCTCGCTGCACAGCAGAAGTGACACATACTTACTTTATACCTGGTCTGTACCTGCTATTAGTATCTTGATATTTATTTGACCACAATGGCACTTTTGACAGATAATATTTCATAGATCTGTAAATTTGGTCCACCTCCGTAACTGAATGATCAGAGTGACTGACTGCCATGAGGTGAATCGAGGTTCCAGTCCTTGTACAGCCAGGGATTTTTCCTTGTTTGGAGAACAGGACTGGGGCCCACCCAGCCCTGTGATGTCAAATAGTGGCTCCAAGATCTGCAAAGCTGACAGCAGCCAGGAGTGGTGTTCTGGCTCCATGCCCCTCCATATCACATCCAAATGATGCCATTGGCTGAAGATAACATGGCAGTTGGTCAGTCCCTAGTAGCCCATGTGAGGCCAGAAAGGCAGAGCTTAACTTATATTAACATCACTAAATTCTGAATCTTGTTTACAGTACATTACTGCTTGTCATGCAGCTTTAAAACAGTCAGGGAGACAGGGTTACTAACCGTGTAGTTAACAGAACTTTTCAATCTCTGAATGTAGATATTCAGATAATTTGTAAAAAGACTGGCTAATGAGATAAGTTTTTAATTTTCTTTTGAACTGATAGGGTTCACCAATGTCTTGCTTTCATGTGGGGCTCTAGCAGCAACATAAACCATTTCTTTCTTTTTGTGGTTATTTACATTCTTTTAATTATTTACATTCTCTTAATCTTGTTCTTACTTTGTTTAAAGATTTCATTGATTTTTTCTCCTTGCAGTGTAAGTAGCTTTGTCTGAAAATCCGCTGCTAATATCATCAGCATTTTTATATTTAATTCCTTGAAAGATGATATATTTTATCTTTTTTATTTTTCAAAATTGTGATTTAAAGAATCCCTTCAAAGATAAATCACATGTGTCCACATTCTAAGGGAAAGTTCCAAATGAGATATGTTCATTTGTTATTTTATATCTATATGTGAATGTATGCTGTTCTACTTTTAAATTTATCAGCAATACTTGTAATTTCACCTTGAAGATAAATACTGGTCAGCCATTGTATCTCCTTGTAGTGTTTTGATTGTATATTCCACAAAAAGAAACTGTTTTTTATGTGACAAGAAATTGAATTTAACATTTTATATCACTAATTTAATGAATTCCAGAAGACATTTTGTTTTCCAGGTGAACTCATTCACTCAGGCAGATGTGGATGCCCTGAAAATAGTCTATCTCCCACCACAACAAGTACAAGAGTCTAGTGAAAGTGTGTTCACAATAGCTTTATTAGTGACAATGCGGCAAGGTGGTCCAACTTACAACTTTGAACTCAGGTTTAGAGTGCATTCATATTCAGCTATGCAGCTGATATTCAGGCAGAAGAGTCCTCATCTACAGCTGAAATCTGTGAGTAATATTTGAAGTTCAAGAGTATGCATGCAAATGCTCTTTCATAGCCCATTGACTAATGTGCTTATTAGTTGTGTATTAACACGTCCTTAATGTGTTAAGAGACCATATTTTAATCTCTTCTGTCTTACTTAACTACTTCTCGAAGCATGCTGCATTTAAAAAGTTGATTCTTTTTGTCTTCTGTAATGTTGCCTCTTCATAATTTTTAAAATAATTTTATCCAAAATGTGTCAAACATGAAAAAAGTAAATGAAATATTAAAATCTTTTATTAAAGTAGCTAATCTGTATAATTTATGTCATTGTTTTTGTTTAATTTGACCATCTTCATAGTGTTCAGTCCATCTGTATTGCAACTCCATTCATTTCTTCTCATAATGTAAGCCACCATAAATGCTCCAAAATGGCACACTCTTTATTATAGTTACCATTGTGCTAATGACATTACATCGGTAATGCTTAAACAAATATTGGTACAAGACATATTACAGCTGTGTAAAAGACAGTTATAAATTTAAGAGTTCTCTTTAGTGGTTATTATTCATTTTTCTTTCAGGTATATTATATTCAAATATACTATTTTCAAATGTGATGTGTCATCCTTGTTCTATAATTTCTGTTGCCGGTTCCTGTTTGAATACCTACTCAGATCAAAATTCTGTATTCATTATTTCAAGTTTCCTCTTCTTCCCCCAACATAATTTCAGCTTCACCACTCACTGCAATGATTCACTGAGGCCAGAATACACATTTTTACTGATGAAATCATTTAATTTGTGGTTGTAACAGTGTTCTATGTCCTAAGTAGCCAAAAAAAAAAAAAGAATTGCTTACTAAAACTGCAGAAGCTCTATTGCTCTCTCACTCCTTTTTCATAGCAATTATTTTATCTCTTTTGCTCTCACATTCTATTCTCCATAACTATTGGTTCCTTATCCACATTCATACATTTCATCCATACATTAGCTTTCTCACGTATTTTGTATATTAGTTTTTATCATAAGTTTGTGATGTGCACATGTAATTCTATGCAGTGGTGATTACTGTTGTGTTTTATATTTCCAGTTCTGAAAAATGATACTTTTTCTACTGCACTGCTCAAAGTAAGTCTCTTAGTCATAATTTTTCAAATGTCTGTTGTGCTGTCTGCAGAGTACATGGTTATAACTACATCAAAATTTCCCCCTTTTCAATACATTTCACAGTATGTCTGTATAGCTAGTTTCATCATATTTATCTCTTTCTTCTGGTGTATTAGGTCACTCTTAACAGTCTCATTTGTAGCATTTCTCTGTCATCGTTATTTATTTATTTATTTATTTATTTATTTTATCCATCTTTCAGCACCTACATGCAATCGATGTCGTCAGAAGAGTTACAGCTATTTGTACATTATGTTTTACATACCAAAATATTACATAGTAAAAATATGGCAATGTTGTAAACTATTAGCTTACAACAGCCTCTACACCTAGATCCATACATAACAGTAAGCCATAATTTATCAGCATTAACATGCAATCAATGTTGTCAGAAGTATTATAGCTATTTGTACATTATGTTTCATATAGCAAAAATATTACATGGAAAAAAAAAGATAGTGTTGTACCCTATTAGCTTATAGCTAGCTGTCTCTACATCCATAACTATACATAATAGTAAGCCTTAGTTTATCAATAAATTAGATCATCTTTACAACTATTCTGAAATTCTTCTACACTGTAGAAAGTATTTTTCTTCATCCACACTTTGGTTTTAGTTTTGAAAATATCCATTGAAACCAATTGAGCCTGTACGGGTAAAGTGTTGAATAATTTTATGCCTATGTATTCATAGCTAGATTGGGTTTTCTTAAGCCTGGTTGTGGGTATATCAATCATATTTGTTTGTCGAGTATTGTGTTGATGAACCGATTTCCTTATAGTGTAGTTGTTTAAGTTTTCTTTTATGTTTAATAGGCAACAATATACGTAAAGAGATGGGACTGTGAGAATTTTTAAGTCTCTAAAATAAGGTCTACATGAGGTCTTGTTGTCTGTGATTCCGTACAAACGTCTAATTGCTTTCTTCTGCCAAGTGAAAATTTTTTTGGCTCCTGGAGAGTTACCCCATAAAAGAATGCCATATTGTAGATGGCAATGAAAGAAGGCATAGTATGACTGAAGCAATAAATCTTGTGTAACACATGTGTGTAGTTTGGCTAGTAGGTAGATAACTCGTGATAGCTTTCGACATACATAATCTGTATGTGTGTCCCAAATTAATTTTGAGTCAATGTGTATTCCTAGTAGTTTAACAGATGATAACTCCATGTTACTGTTTGATAAACTGAAGATTATCTTGACAGTCTTTTCATGGTTCATAGATAAGTCATTAGCTTTAAACCACATATTAGATATTTTGAGACACTCTTCACTTTCCTCCTTCAATATGTTTATATCCTTTCCAGAATTAGCTAATGTTGTGTCATCAGCATAGAGGATAGATTTACAGGGTAAGTTGTTCGGAAAGTCATTTACAAACAATATAAATAGTAGAGGGCCAAGCACTGAGCCCTGAGGAACACCTCGTTTTATACTTAAAGTCTGTGACTGTTGGTCATTATGCTTTACTATTTGTTTTCTATTGCTGAGGTATGATTCAATTAGTGAGAGTTCCAGGTGTTTGATTCCATAGCAACACAGTTTATCTAATAATAATTTGTGGTTAACTGAGTCGAAAGCCTTACTCAAGTCAATTAGAATGGCTTCAGCAGATAATTCTGACTCAAATGCACTTAGTACAAAAGAGATAAGGTTTTCAACTGCTTTGACTGTTGATAAGTTTGACCTGAATCCATACTGAGAATCATTTAATATATTATTGTCTGATAGGTGTATGCATATTTGCTGCATTATGCAATGTTCTATTATTTTTGAAAGAATAGGCACAAGTGAGATTGGTCTATAATTATTGATACAGGACTTGTCACCCTTTTTGTATAATGGTTTTTTTGAGACATTCTGGAAAGTGTCCACTCGAGAGCATCCAGTTTATCAGTATGCAAAGGGGGTATGTTATGAGATCTACAACTTTTTTAATTACATAGTTTGACAGGCCATACACATCTTCAGATCTAGAGTATCCTAATTTAGAGGTTGCTTTAATTATATCAGTTACTTGTACTTCTCTCCATTTACAAGCTGACACTATGTTTGTAATGTTTTGTTGAAAATTTCTGCCAGATATGGGGTGAGAAATAGGTGTATGTGTTGAATTGGAATTCTGGTTGCTATGGGTTGGAAGGCTAAGATTGGCAGAGTTGACAAAAAAGTGATTGAAATCATCAGCAGTGACGTTAGCAGCATTTGTGTTGTCTTTGTAGTTTATATCCATACCTAGCTCTGCTTTTATTACTTTCCATGCAGCCTTACATTTATTGTGTGATTTTTTAATGAAATCACCATTTGCCTTATACTTGGCTATTTTAATTTCAGATCTATATTTTCTTTTCAGGTTTTTGTAAGTTTCTTTATCTACTGCTCCCTTTTTGACCTTATCGTGACAAGTAATTACCAATAGTCTCAGTTTTTGTAATTGGGGTGAAAACCACTTCTGTAAAGTTGAGTGGCTAGGTTTCCTAACATTTTTGTTTTTTTGTTTTTTAACCAGTGGACAGCATGTGTGGAAGATTTCAGAAATGATTTTGAGGAATGTGCTGAAGGCTTCATCAACATTTCTGGAGGAATGTATAACAGTATTCCAATCTATAGACTTAAGTTCTTCTCTATACTTGCTAATATTTGTATCTGTAGATAGTCTGACACACTGAGTTTGTTCCTCGTCTTCTTTTGGTTTTTTAGTAATTAGTTTCACCCATATACCTCTATGGTCTGACAGGTAATCGACATTAAGTAAGCCTAGCTCAAAATCACATTTGTATACATTTGTTATTAGATTGTCAAGACAGGAGGAGTGCCTTGTAGGACTTTCATTAGCACAAAAGAGATTATAGGATCTTAACATATTTACTAAATTAACATTTCTGGCTGTCATTTTCCTAATGTCTATGTTTAGATCCCCAAAGATTAAAATTTTGTATTTAGTATATTTTTGTATACTGATCACAAGTTTTTCTAAACGTTCTATAAATTGTTCTACATTACTTTCAGGAGTGTGATATAAAGACACAGTTATGAGCTGTATACTAGGTATAATAAAAGCAGCTGCTTCAAAAACACCTTTAGTGCATAGGTCACTAACTTCAAGAACAGAAAACTTTAGGTCTAGATCATTGCTAATATATATGGATGAACCCCCATAGGATTCACTGGGTCTGCAGAAGTATGTAGCTAATCTGAAACCTGATGGTACATACAATTTTATATCCTCTTCCTTTAACCAATGTTCGTTTATACTTGTTCTGCTTCCACCAAGTCAGTGCTGATAAATGTTCAGTGTATGTTGAGAAGTATTCACAGGTATTATATTATGCAAGTAAACAGATCTTCAAACTGTGAACTTGAAGGTTAAAACTAAAGCATGCGTAGTAGACATAATATTTTTTAAGGTAGTATAAAAGTAGAGAGAGAGAAAATGCTTGGAAAATAGAGCACCGTATACAAAATTCAAATACTTAACACACTGACAGGTGGATTAAAGTATAAATTAGGTTAAAGTTCCAGTCTTAATGTATTTGCAAACAGTGATAATTGTGCTTGTTGTGTCCCCTTTCTGTTGTTTTGATCAATAATAATAGTTTATTTTTTTATGCATTTACCTCACCTGAAAAATTTACATCCAGATGGCATTCTTAGTGAGTTAACATTACAGTAAGCATTAATAATAATAATAATAATAATAATACATCTACATGCATATTCCAGAACCATCATACAGATCATGGTGTAGTGTACCACGTACCACTACGATTCATGTCTGTGCCTATTCCAGTCATAAAGAGAGTGAGAGAGAAACAGCTGTCTATAAGTGTCTACGTGATCCCTAATGCCTCTCAACTTATTGTCATGGTCCTCTGACAAAGCATATGTTGGTGGCAGTAGAATCGTTCTGCAGTCAGCCTCAAATGCCAGTTCTCTAAATTTCCACAATAGTGCTTCAATAATGTCATCTTCCATCAGGGATTCCCATTCGAATTCACAAAGCACCTCCATAATACTTGCATGCTGATCAAAGCTACCAGTAGCAAATCTAGCAGCACACCTGTGAACTGCTTTTACGCCTTCCTTTAATCTGACCTGGTAGAGATCCCAAACACTCAAGCAATATTCAAGATTGGATTGCATAGTATCCTATATGCCATCTTCTTTATAGATGAGCTACACTTCTCTAAAATTATCCCAATAAAATGAAGTTGACCATTTGCCTTCCCTGTTACCAACCTGATGTGCTCATCCCATTTCTTATAGCTTTGCAGCTTTGTGCCTAGGTATTTAATCAGACCAGTCATGTGGAGCAGTGCACCACCTATGCTATATTTGAACATTACTTGATTGTTTTTCCTACTCTTCTACTCTAACTTACATTTTTCTACAGTATCCTGCAGTATATGAGCTGTACATAATAATAAGGTCATTATGAAATTAATGCCTCACATTATTTTCATTGAAAGTGAACTGTAATAGGTACAGAAAACACTACAACAAAATTAAATAGAGCAATAGGTCAGCTACATATGGTCATTTTTCTACAGAGTCACCACCATTTTTATGCTATTTTCTCAAAGATGAACAATGGCCTACCTGTCACAATTGTAAAAACCTTAACCATATGAGGATAGTCACTTTCCTGCAGCATTGATGACATCTAAGTCTAGAAAATGATGACCACATATTCCACTTGTCATAAGCCAAAGAGACAGAGTCAGAGAGTGCTAAATCAGGACTGTATGTCAATATAGTAGACTGTACAGCCAAATTTGACAAGAGTTTTGGTGTCACAATATTGTTTAGCAGCTGGTGTTATCATGTTGCAAGTGGAAGTTTGTCTTATTTCCTGACCTGGCCCTGGAATTTTCAAGCCTGGTTTTGGGCCTGGTGTTATCATGTTGCAAGTGGAAGTTTGTCTTATTTCCTGACCTGGCCCTGGAATTCAGGCTTTCATCCTAAAGAGTTTCATGTTGAAGCATTCCGAACTGACAGTTACTTGATCCTCCAAGACATTCAAGATAACGACACACTGCCTGCCTGAGAAGACTGTGTAGATTACTTTACCTGCAAGTACATGTGTCTTTAACATCTCCTTTATTGGAGAATTCCTGTGTCCGCCCTCCATGGATTGTCTTCTGGATTCCAACTCACAGTGACTGACACCACATCTCATCTCTGGTGATGAGAATGTTCAGAAAATTGTCACCTTCTGCCTCATATTGGTCTAGCAGACCATAAAAAATTTCCATTGAGTGACATTTTGGTCTCGTGTAAGCACCCTCTGCACCCATCTTGCACACATTTTGTTATAACCATGCCTTCATAACACCTTGTCTGAGACATTACAGCCAACATTCAGCTGTGCACAGTATTGTTCAATTCCTTGGTCAAAATCCACTGATCATCATGGGTGAGTTGATCAAGACACTGCTCATAATGATAGCTGAGCAGAGTTCATCTGGATGTGACTTCTTGCAGTGCCCTTTTCATCACTATTGAAGCACACAACCTAACATTGCTCATGTCAATTGTAGCATCTCTATCTATATTCCTTTAGCAACATCAATATATTTTAGTTGGTCCAATTTGTTCAACAGTGAGGAATTCAATGCCACACTTCTGTTTTGTACACAAAATGACATCAGACACCATTTAGGAATGTTCCCCTGAAATAGTCCACTGCAGAACAGTGAAACTATGGGAACAGGATTCAAATAGCGGCATACGGAATAAACTGTCCCCACTAATATCTGCACATACATATATTTCGGCAATTATCATACACTTGCACACAATACAAGGCATAAGAACAGACTGAATTAACATGGCAGCTCTGATGAGTGATCTCAATCCCAAAGATTGATGTTGTCTATGGCCTATATGACCTATCGATGCCACACAGCCCGCCAGCCCCCCCCCCTTCGCAGTACGGAGTACCGCATGTGAGTCTTGAGGGAAAACCATGAAGGCATTGATGCTGTTGGTGGTCATATGAGCTGGTAGATGTACCACCAGGACCTCCACCCCGACCGGGGCGGGGTGCAGAGGCAGAGTGACGGGAGGAGGCAGGTCCACCTCAAAGTCATTGAACAAGTGAGGATGGACGATGCAGTGGCCAGCCCAAGAACAGGTGGGTTGAACGGCAGATGGCGGGGCATAGGTGTGGCTAGCCCGGATGCTAATCGAGCCGTCCGGTGAGATGAAGGCAAGAATTGTCAGCGAGTGACACTCACGAGGGAGGTTGAGGCTATGCACAACACTGATGTTTAACTGGTCATTGGGTGGCGAGGCCGCGGTGTCTGTGAGTAGAATGAGGACTCGGTCGTCGATAGTGATGATTGAAATGTTGTTCATGCAGTGTGGGTGTATATTGCAGAGCAGGGTGACTATGGGAGAGGGTGTCTCCTACTCAATGAGGTAGCAGCAAAACTCGCACATGGGGTGGAGGGTGACATGTCTGAGAAACCCACAAAACATGACAGGGAGGCATCGGGTGATCAAAACGGTGTGTGGCCTGAGGAGAAACATTGTCAGACTCCATAGCAGGAGGGAGACTGGTGGGAGAGTCGTTAGGAGAATCAGACTGCACCAGCAGAGGGACGTCAGTGTCCATGAATGCTGGTTTGAGTCAGTGTAACAAAACAGTTTATGGACTGTCATTGCTTATGATGTCGAAAGTTACTAGAATGAAATTTTCACTCTACAGCAGAGTGTGCACTGATATGAAACTTCCTGGCAGATTAAAACTGTGTGCCGGACCGAGACTCAAACTCGGGACCTTTGCCTTTCGTGGGCAAGTGCTCTACCAACCGAGCTACCCAAGCACGACTCACGCCCCGTCCTCACAGTTTTAATTCCGCCAGTACCTCATCTCCTACCTTCCAAACTTCACAGAAGCTCTCCTGCAAACCTTGCAGAACTAGCACTCCTGAAAGGATAAGGTCCCGAGTTCGAGTCTCGGTCCAGCACACAGTTTTAATCTGCCAGGAAGTTTCATGTCAAAAGTTGTATCGCCCCACCAGAGGACTTCAAAGGGGCCGAGATAAGGTGGTTGCAGAGGTTGTTGGACCTAATCATCTCTCAGCATTACATGGAAGCCAGTGTTGAGAGCAGGTGGCCTGTAAGTGTCCGGGGGGGAGTGGCTGATAGGTGAGTGCAGTTGTGCGTGTTTGAAGTGGGTGTGCATGCGACTTCTGAAATCCCTGGAGGGGGCGAAGTCTTCAGGTATCTGAGACTGAATGAGTTCCCCTGGTAGGAAGGGGTTCTCCCCATAAACGAATTCTGAGATAGTTTCCTGTAAGTCAGGCTTGAAAGTTCAACAGAGGCCAAACAGTACCCATGGAAGTGCTTCGGACCAGTGGCAGTCGTGGGACCTGAGCGCTGTTTTTAGAGCGCGGTGTCACCGTTCCACTAACCCATTGCTTTGCGAGTGGTAGGCTGTGGTGTGAATTTTCTTTGTGCCGCAGACGTTACATAAAATGGTGAACAGGGAAGATTCAAACTGCTGTCCCTGGTCGGTTGTGATGGTGGTTGGACAACCGAACCTAGCAATCCACGAGGAGATAAAACCCTTGGCTATGGTTTTGGCAGTGATGTTAGGTAAGGAGACTGCCTCTACCCAGCAGGACATGAGGTCAATTGTGGATAGAATATATCTGTGGCCCTCTGATGGTGGAAGAGGACCAATAAGATTGATATGTACATGATGAAATCGTCCTGGAGGGATGTCAAACTTGCCCAGTGGTAGAGTGGTATGGCGGCCGATTTTGTTGCGTTGGCAGGGGATGCAGCTGCATGCTCAGGTGTGCCAGTCCCATTTTATATTTTCCCAAATGAAACGCTCAGAGATGAGTGGATGACAGGGTGAGCGAGTGAGTGAGGTTATGCAGAGCGTCGAAGGCCTGCCGGCACAGGGGAGGTAGGAGTAATGGGCATAAGGTACCGGTAGAAGAGACGCACCACACCTTGTCCACAACGCCAGGGAATTTAGCTTTAGTAAACACAAGAGATGTTTGAGGGTCCATAAGGAGAGCTTGAGATTCCTCGTTGGAGGCAGCCAGGTTGGATAAGTCAATGATGCATGAAATAGTATTGATACGCGAAAAAAAATCTGTGGCGATGTTGTCCATTCCCTTGATGTTGCGAATGTCAGTTTTGAATTGGGAGACTAGATCAAAGTGATGGAAATGCCGAGGAGGTGGGTCCTCGAGGGGGTTTCAGAAAGGGTCTGTGAGTGGTTTGTGATCCATGAGGATGAAGAATGAACGACTCTCCACATCGGGGTGGAAGTGTTTGACAGCCTTGTAGACCATAAGGAGTTCTCTATCGAAAGCAGAGTATTTCTTCTGATATGTTGATAGTGTTTTAGAGAAGAAATGAAGAGGGGAAACAATGTCTGCTTGCGTTGCTGTAGTGCCACTCCCACTGTGATGTCACTGGCATCTGTAGTGATAAAAAACTCGGCCGAGGGGGTGGGGTGGGTGAGTGTTACAGCGTGAGCTGAAGAAGTCTTTAATGCATTGAAAGCCTCCAGCATAGGTGCAGTCCAGCGAATAGGTTTGAGTCCTGAAGCCTGTTTACCCGACAGTGAGTCTGTCAGCGGGGCCTGCACAGTGACTTGTAAGTAGCCGGGGGCAGCAGTGAAGTGATGGTGTGCATGTGAGATTTGGGAGGCTGTATTCTGTTGATGGAGACGGTGTAACCCAAGAAAGAGATGGAAAGCTGACGCAACTGGAATTTTTCTTAGTTGACCTCGACGCCATTGGAGTTCAACGTCTGGAGAACCATGGATAAATGATTTTCATGTTCCTCTGCTGACATGCTGAAAATGAGTATGTCGTCCAGGTATGCAAAGCAAAACTCGAATTGTTGTAAGATGGAGTCAATGAAATGCTGCCACGTTTGCGCCGTGTTTTTTAGACCGAATGGCATGAAGTTGTATTGGAGCAAACCAAGAGACATGATAATAGCTGTTTTAGGGATGTCATCCAGAGCTACGGGAATCTGGTGGTAGGCGTGTTTACAGTCAATGACACTGAAGATTGTAGCGCTCGATAACATAAGAGTGAAATCATTTATGTTAGGCAAAGGGTAATAGTCCACGACAGTATGAGCATTTAAACATCTGTAGTCACTGCACATTCAGAAAGAACCATCATGTTTGAGGACGAGGTGGATCGGTGAAGACCAGTTGCTGTCTGATGGTTGCAGGATACCTGCCTCCAAAAGTCCATTAATTTGCTGCCAGGCTATGCTCAACTTAATAGGGTTGAGGTGTCTAACCTTGTGCGTAATAGAGGGCTGGCAGTGGTAACTATCTTGTGTGTCATTCCATCAGTGACGGAAGAAACAGAGAACTGCACACGCGGTTGATCAGTGTCCTGACGCGAAGTTTTTGGATGGGTAGGGTGCAAAGAGGTGTAGCCATTAATGGGAGTGGGAAAAGGCAACACATGTCTAGTATGTGAGCACGGCATGTGCTTGTTTGGAGAGGGCAGCTGTGTGCGCAGCGTGGAGCAGGTCGGAATGCATGGCGACTGTCTGCTGTCAACCTTGCACTTGGTACCTGGTGCGGACGAGAGCGGCATTGGTGTCGCACGTGTCTGGCACGCAAGAGAGGGGGAATGTTTATCAACTCGCAGGTCGGTTGCCTGCGTGGTGTGTGTGGTCATATTGCATGCACGACTGTTATTAGAAGCACTGTCTGATAGATATGGCAGCGAACGTGGCAAGCGCGTTGAGGATGCAGAGTCTACCGGATGTGAATCATGTCACGCAATAAATGTATTTGAACTAACCTGATGAGTGTCTGAGCTGATGTCTGCTGGAGAAACACGATTAGGTGGCAGGGCTGTGGACTGCAGTTTCAGCAGCGAGGTACAAGCCGTGACAAGCTCATTGTAAATGTGTGCTATTCATTGTTTCAGCTTGTCATTTTCCCGGTGGTTTTGTGCCGCCGAGTCATATTCTGACAGTAGGTTTGCATGTCACAATAGAAACAGAACGTGGAACATAGGTGCGGGAGCACAGTATCTGAGTGTTAGTGGGATGATGTGGCACTGAGCCCTGAACTACCTTCAGAGAAGGTTTGTAATGGGACAAAAGATCCTCACTGAAAATTGGTTCATCGATGTCAGCAATGTAGACAGTACACGGAAAACACAGAGAAGGAGGTAGGTGCACCATAACTTTGACAGAGCCTGAGGTTTGTAATGTTGATGCGTTGACAGCTTGTAGAAGTGACTTCGTCAGTGAAAAGACAGGGGAAGCCATCGATGTAGGTATGATAGACATGTCAGCACCAGTGTCGACTAGGAAAACTAGCCATGATGAAATGTCAGTCACGTACAAATGACTGTTCGGCTGGGCAGATGAGTGGACGGAGTGCAATGTATGAGGATGTCTGTGAGGTTCTCTGCAGGACTCAGCATCTTTTAGGTCCTGCAGTTGGCGTTTGGGTGCTGGCAAGGTAATCAGCACTTCTTGGCATTTTCGCCAAAAATATTGTGGTACCAGCAGTACAGATGAGTGGGTGCAGTGGTGGTGGTGACTGCAGCAGTGGAGGAGGCTTGTCCTCATTGATTTGTTCCAGCATGTATACCGGCACGTATGGTATGGAGTGCTCATATGGTGGAGAGAACGAGCGGATACTGCCAGGAGATGTAGAAGGCGTGGAGGCAGAGCGAGCCCTGCCTCTGCTAGCAGACAGCTGGTAAGCAGTAGAAGTTGTGCCAACTAGCAATGAGTGGTGAGCTGGTTGGTGTTGTCGTAGCAATGAATATAGTTGGTGTGTGATGCGGAGACAAGAGCTGATTGACGCGATGGAGTGCGGTAGCAGGTGGATCTGTAGGTTGGTAAGAAATTTGGCAGACCACACCGCCCACAGAGTGACGTCCAGCATGGTATGCTCACTCAGAAGTAACCGAAGGTGGCACAAGAGTTGTGAGGGAGTTCGCTCCCTCAGGTGTTCCTTGTGCAAGATCATGATGATTAATTCTTGTGGTGAGCAGGCGAGTCATTCCATGATCATTTTCTTTGCGAACTTGTACTTCGGTGGAGGTGGTGGCGAGAGGAATAGATCACAAATTAAGTCCAAGTGATCACGGAGATGCATGACGAGACATGTGATGCAAATCAAAAAGATGCTCGATAAGCGCAAACCATGATACAGGGTTGTCTTTGTGTAAAGGTGGCAGTTTCGGCAGATGACCTGGGAGAGGGGATGAAGGCAGCTTCAGTGTCCCTTGGAAAACCGGCTGGTTCTTGGCAGGAGAGGCCGTACAGCAGGACAGTACAATAGTCATTGGTGTATTCCTGGCAAGAACGTCCGTGGCAACGGTGGGTTGCATTGTCTTTGATGTGTCGCTAAAACACGACGCGGTTGGCACGGCCGGTATCGTGGGAATGAGCAGTTGCGCGATACATGTAGGAGTCCCATAAACTGGACCATGGGTTACAGGTATTGATTTGATTTTGCCCACCTTAAAAATAATGCAGAAGGCGTGGCAGACACAGGCAGAGCAGTGGGAGAGGTGAGTGAGTGGCTGAGCGGTCAGAACTGGGGCCACCTGCGAGTGGGGCGGGGGGTGGGGGGGGGGGGGCAGGAGAGTGGTGTAGGTTGGTAACTCATATGACAAAATTGTGAGTTCTCCGTGCACACTGGGAACATGCCCCATGGGGTCAGACTATAAATTACCAGTGGAACTTGCAGAAGATCACTGCAGTGTGGTAAGATGCCACTGGAACGAGAAATGCCAAAAGATGTACTCGAACCCATGTGGTCGAAAAGTTGAGTAAGAGGTCTGGGGGGTGAGCAAGGAGAATTTTGGGCACAAAAATGTCCATTGTTAGTCTGCAAACAACAGGTCAAGATTGATAGTTGCCGGATGTGTTTTGCGCAAATGACAGCATTGCACATGGCATGACACTAACTGCTGTTGCAGCCCTTTGAGAGTCAAAGAATAGCATCAATTGGTAAGTGCACAGTTCTGAATATTATCCACTTTACACTTCACATGTTGGTGAGCACAGTCCAGCAACACGAAACCTGGGTCCATTGTTTGAGTTAACAGTGTAGCACTCGACCAGTGTAGAACAACAAAGTTTGAGGTTAACGTGGTTGGAGATTGCAAATCACGATGGAGTAATGAAGACCTGGCCATTGCCGAAGGATTGAAGAGGCCCGGCGGTCTTAGTTGGGCTTCCAAGTCTTCGAACAAAGCGTTGGGTGAGATGGTCATGGCGGCGTGCACATAATCTGTTGATTTACAACACCCGGCGCAGAAGTTGTAGAAACTTTGGGGTTACCAGTATGGCAGCAGGATATGAATAGTGGTATATGGAATAAACTGTCCCCACTAATATCTGCACATACATATGTTTTGACAACATATGATTATTGTTTCTCTGACGTCTCTGAAGATTATAGTATGTCATCTGATAACATAAAACAAAATCTGCACACAGTACATGGTATAAGAACAGACTGAATTAACAAGGCAGCTCTGATGAGCAACCTCAGTCCCAAAGAGTAATGTTGTCTATGGTCGATATGACCTATCAACACCACAAAATTAATAGAACATTAGTGGGAAGATTAAAAAATTAAGACACACCAGCATAATCTAGCTTGGGTGCTCAAGAAAAAGGAATTCATTAGTTTCAGAGTAACCCTCGTAACATGGTTAACAAAAATGGAATGAGTACCAATGCAAGCAAGAACAAATTGGTAAGCTTCTGCTCCATAAGACCAAAACAATATTTGAGTGTAATTCAGAGAGATATCTAAGAGTGACATCGGGTAGTATACAGTATTGAGATCTTCATGTGAGATATGCAGTGTACAAGGGAAATGAGGTCTTCCAAGTAATGATACTTTTGAAGAACTTCTCAAGGCAGATAAAGCAAGAGGCATACTGCTAAATGCAGCTGTATTATGTGGGACCCACAAAACCCATATCCAAATTTTTGACCCTGAAGATGTAGAAGAGCAACAAGAGGTGCCCAAAGTAATTTTAAGCACTGTTTTGTGTGACTGCCATGATACAAGACTTGAAATAGAACTCATTAGAAACTCCAAGCAGTATTTGTAGATTAAGGAAGATGTATAGGGCTCTTTCAGGTTGCAGTCAATGGGCTAATATTAAAAACTTGTGAACTGTGCAGGAAAGGAGAAAAAACCATGGAATTCATTATAAGTCAATGGACAGATTCTCCTTAATTAGTAAATGAAGAATTGTTAAGTGTGTTCTGTGTCTTGTAATATGTTATGCAAGGTGTTTTTGTATATCTTCCATGTTCCATGCAATAATGCTGAAATATTTACTCTGTGTCAGTCAGTTGTTTTCTTATCCAAGCATGCTGCAGTGCTGTACATAATTCAATGATATATTAAAGTGTTCTCCTTTATATACCACAAAGTAGTTACTTATCTTTAAAACAAGAATTTATCATGAGGTTATGGGCCCAGAACGAATCTATAAGCTTGCCCAGATAAACTGGATATGTAACTATTCATCTGTTATTTTTAAAGGAGAGCACCAACAGTTCAGTGATGCACTGCATATCAGTAAATAGTCAGAAGTAGCATCAATTGGTAAATTAGTGATACAAAAATAAAAGTCACGAAAACTTCGTTAATCGTCAAAGTACAGTCAGAAAAGTCAATTACATGTATTAACTTCAAAGACAGTAGAGTTTTTATCCATTACCAACAGATTCTATTAAGTCACAATTGGAAGTTTTGTCAGAGGATCATCACGGAAATGTTAACTACGTTTCTTGGCAATTTAAACTTGATTTCACATTAAAGTCAATGAAATTGTATTCAGTAGCAACCGGACAGGAAATTAAACTGACAGGAGGAGAAACTGATCAACATGTACAAGCTTGGATTGAGAAAGATCTTGAGGCACAAATTTTTATAGGTTTAAATGTCAGTAGCGACATAGGCAGGAAAATAGGAAATTGCAAGTCTGCTAGTCAAATGCTTAAAAAAACTGGAAATGCTATATGACAAGAAATTGGATTTGACAATTAAAGGTTCGCAGAGAAATTTCTTCATTTACAAATATGATACAAGTAACTCTGCTATTCAAAACTGCATGCATATTCAAGAATGTGCAGAAGATTTAACACCAGAAGGCAAAGCCATGAAAGAGAACTGGATTATGTTGCAAATTCTTGGGATGTTACCACCGAAACTTCACCACTTCTGTACTGCGTGGGATAATGTAGCAGTAGCTGACAAAAATCTTAACTCATTGTTTGAACGTTTGTGTCTGGAGGGAGACAGGTTAAATGAGACAGAACCATTAAGCATGTTGCACACTGATGCTTTTATCTCAAAACAAAGTAAACCATTTGTCAAAGCAGGTCAGCAGGAAATGTCTACAGTTCAAAGTTTCAAATGCAGCAAAAATGGGCATGTAAAGAAACACTGCAGAAATAGACCATGTGCCAAATATGTAGTATACTGTAGAGAGAATTATTCATGTAACACCTGCAAACAAGAGGGTCATTTTGCCAGGGAATGTCCAAGTCCAAAGTTATACAGAAACAAGACAAGCAATAAACTTGACAGTAAAGAAATAAAAGGTTACAAACATAAAGCACTGGTCACTGTTGGATTATCTATTGCCAATATAAATGAAATAAATTTGCAATCAGGTCGAGAGAACATTTGGTACCAAAACTGTGGTGCCACACAACATATGACATTTAGAAGGGACTGAGCAATAAATTATGTAAAATTAAATCACTGTACAAAAGTGTTAATTGGTGGTGCAACCAGATTAGAAGGAATTGGAGTGGGAGATGCTGAATTAAAGGCTTTTGATGTAGAACACTAGTATGAAGTAGTTCTGCAGAATGTATGTAAGGAACATAAACTTTAATTTACTTTCTGTTTCTCAAGTCTTAGACAAAGGCTATGTTCAGACTGCAGATGCAGATCTCTCAGTTTTCAAAACTGTTGACAATCTGGAAAATGTAGCAATAGGTCGACGTGAACAACAGCTGTACAAGATGTTGTTTCATACAAAAGAATTTAACAAATGTATGACAGCAGTCTCAATTAATATGTGGCATGAAAAGTTAGCACATCAAAATGTCCCATGGCAAGCAACATCACAAGTCTCATCTGACAGATATGAAAGTTGCTGAAAATACTTTGGATGTAATTCATGTTGACTTGTGTGAAATGAATCTCATGTCGTTAGGAGGAGCAAGATATTTCTTGTTGTCTAAAGATGATTTTCCTCATCTCTGAATTGTTTATTTTCTCAAGACAAAAGATGAAGCTGTTTCCAAATTAGAAACTTTCATGAAAATAGTAGAAAATAAGTTTGGGAAGAAAGTAAAATGTTTAAAGTTAGACAACAGGACCAAAATCAAGAATGCACTCACTAAAAGGCTGCTAGATGAACTTGGTGTTTTTCACATCAAGACGAACACATACACACCTCAGCAAAATGGCAGAATTGAAAGAGAAATGTGCACAGTTGTCAAGTCAGCACAACTGGCAATACACACACAAAACCTGAATGAGAATCTTTGTGCTGAAGCAATAAATTATGCCATCTTTATGCTAAATCAAACTGTTAGAAGTTCAGTAAAAGGAAGAAGTCCTGCTGAAATGTGGTTTGGACAAAAAATAGATTTTGATAAGTTGAGAAGTTTTGGATGTGACTATTATGTTTTGACTGAAGATCATAAACAACAAAAAACTGAAAAGAAATCAAAGGAAGGAACCTTTGTCAGGTATGATTTGGATTCACCCTGCTCCAGAATCTATCTACCTGATGGAAAAGACATAGTTACCTCTGATAATGTCATATTTGATGAAAGAATACAAGGTAGATAAGGAGCTAGTGTAATTAAATCTTTCACAGGTGGAATGAATTAATTAAAATATCCAGAAGAAACACAGATATCTGATTATTGTTTCTCTGATGTCTCTGAAGATTGTAGTATGTCATCTGATAACATAAAACAAAATGAAGTCTCACCACCAAAATTACATGACCAACAAAACCTTAGGCATCCTATGTGACTGTAGGCTTTCCCAGCGTAAACTAGTGATGAAGGTTTCTTGGGTCTCCAGCCGGGTGATAGTGTTGATATGATGTTTCAGGAAGTGTCATACTACCCATCTTCTGGCAAAGTCAGAGGGGGGGAGGGACAAGAAAAAGAGAGAAAGATACAGACAAAAAAGTAAAGCAGAAGATAAATAAAGAAAAAACAAAAAGGAAAAAGAGGGAAATAGAGAAAGAGTTGAGTAATTTAAAAAAAAAAAAAAAAAAAGAAGCTGCTGGCAAAAAACCATATGAATAAATGGGAGAGGGGATTAATTAATGGTGGTTTAGTCCAGGAAGATTTGATGATATGTTGGTGAGCAGGTTCCTGTCAATGGAATTTAGGGGAACTATGGCTGATTAGGATGATGCGAATGGTCGACATTGTGTAGCAAGCAGTCATGTTACTTGTCATGCTGTAAATCCTGCTCAGCAATTGGGTATGGGTCTCTCCAAAGTGAATGCTTCTTCTGTGTCCATTCATGCATTCAGCTGGTTTAGTGGTAGTCATTCCTGTGCAGTGGATATGTGGTAATTGCTAAACAATATATGTGGTTTCTCATGTTGCTATGTCTTTAAATATTGTAGAAGGTAGTGGATGGCTGCATGAGACAGGTTTTACAGTGGGAACAATGGTAGGAGTAAGAACCTTGGAATGGAGATTATGGTCAGTTAATGTCATATGGTTTGAAAAGAATATCAAGGAGGTTAGGAGGGGAACATAAGGCAGTAATGAGTGGTGTGGGAATGGCAATAGCTCACTTTGTCAAGGATGATAAGTAATTCAGCTTTGATGTTATTAAAGGTATCCTCTCAAGATTCACTTAGTGTGATTAGGGGGAACCACATGAAACCCCAATCAGGACAGTTGGTTATCTAGCTGGCTCTTCAAAAAAAATTCATTGTCATATTATTTATTGAAGTGAAACAGAAATATAAAGCCGAGAAATAACAACAGCTCATGCCAATATATAACATTCCTTTCCATTTTCATGTAATTTTAGCATAGTTCAAAATATGTTTCCCTCATTTTCTGTAGTTTCCATGTCCCTCTACATGATTCCACCTTTACAAATCACTTCTCAGCACCTACTACAACTAACAAATTATTCTTTTACTTCTTTTAAAATTTTGTTACAGGGGCAAACAATAAATGTTACACATGTTTTTGAGCTTGATGACATCAAGAACAGACTTCATGATATACGATATGTAATAATTGATATACCAAGAAGAGGAGTTCTGTCTCTACTATTTGCTAATGGAACAGTTATAAAACTTGGAATTGGTACGTATAACATCTAAGAAATGTTTATTTTCTTCTATGTCTAAAAATGAAGATTGTGAAATTATTTTGGCATTTATTGCAAAAAGGATGTGTATCTTAAGCATACACACCCACCCACCCACCCACCCACCTACACACACACACACACACACACACACACACACACACACACACACACACACACACACACACACACACACACTTATACCCAGGAAGAATCGGGCTAATACACACATCAAAAAAAGTTTTGCATCACCCCAATTCCCCGAACTCCTGAAGACAGACGTTGACTGTGAATATTGAATCATAGACACAGTCCCTTTGAATGTTCAGAGATGTCACTAAGCCCACCCAAAGATGTAAACAACCATGAATGAGCAGCACCTATTAGACAAAGGGGATCCAACAGCTGATCAGTTCCAGTCATTCAACCAGGAAGGAAGTACATGGCTCATGTTGTCTGTAGTTCAACCATGCCCCGATGGTCAATACCACAGTTTGATCACATCCGCATTGTTACTTTGTGCCAGGAAGGGCTCTCAACAAGGGAAGTGTTCAGGCATCTCAGAGTGAACCAAAGCAATGTTGTTCAGACATGGAGGAGATACAGAGAACAGGAACTGTCAATGACATGCCTCGCTCAGGCCACCCAAGGGCTACTACTACAGTGGACGACCACTCCCTACAGATTATGCCTCAGAGAAAACCTGATAGCAACACCACCATGTTAAATAATGCTTTTGGTGCAGCCAGATTTACATCGTGTTACGACTAAAACTGTGCACAATACACTGCATGATGCGAAACTTAACTCCCAACATCCATGGAAAGGTGCATCTTTGCAACAATGACACCATGCAGCACAGTACAGATCAAACCAACAACATGCCGAATGGAATGCTCAGGATTGGCATCATGTTCTCTTCACCGATGAGTGTCGCATATGCCTTCAACCAGACAATGGTCGGAGGCATGTTTGGAGGTAACCCAGTCAGGCTGAATGCCTTAGACACACTGTCCAGCAAGTGCAGCAAGGTGGATGTTCCCTGATGTTTTGGGGTGGCATTTGTCGGTCCGACGTATGCCACTGGTGGTCATGGAAGACGCCATAACGGCTGTACAATATGTGAATGCCATCCTCCGACCAACAGTGCAACCATATCAGCAGCGTATTGGCTAGGCATTTGTCTTCATGGATTACAATTTGTGCTCCCATTGTGCACATCTTGTGAATGACTTCCTTCAGGATAATGACACCACTTGACTAGAGTGGCCAGCATGTTCTCCAGACCTGAACCTGTTGAGTTTGAGACCAACTGCCATTGATTGGACATGATGCTCATCTCCAGTTCCTGTCGGTTAGTGTCTTTTTATAATCAGTGTTCTTACTCCGAGTTACATGACTCACAAGAAGAGGTCCTCAGTGGTTGGACAGACTTTTTGAAACCATATGTATGGTGATGTTGGTTAATGTCCCAAGTATCACACTATGCAGTCATTCACCCTAGTGAACCCTGATTTGCGAATGACTAAAGGAACAAAATTTCAGAATTTAGCATGCTGCTCTATAGCTTTGAAAACAGGATATGTAACAGATTGGTTGTGCAGTGTAATGGTTAAGGTACAGGCCTCACATACAAAAGGCTGTGGGTTTGAATCTCATCACGCTCTTTGAAAATTTTTATTTTTAAATCTTAATGAAATGACTTTGATCTTTATTTTTATTCAGTTAATTTTTTTAAATGTATTTTTTTTAATTTCTGTTGCTTAGTTGAGTCATTTTAATCATCATATTAATTTTTTCATCTGATCTCATTTTTCTTTGTATGATTTTTTTTTCACACAGAATCTTTGTTGATGTGATTTTGATTATTTTTGTAACTTCAGTTTAATTTCTTCAGTTTTATCATCCTATATTTCTGTCGATCTTATTGCGTTCATTATTTTCATCCCTCATTTAGCTTGAATTTCATTTCATTTATAATCCTGTCTTTTGTTTAAAACTTCATCTGCATTATTTTGTCTATAGTACAATAAATGTTTGTATGACAATAGCTATCCAAAAAATGTACCTACATCTTGTATTGAAAAACACATTTTGACCCCATTGCACAGTCAATGTAAGTAGATTATTTCATCTTTTGTTTTTTAACTGATACACTGGCAGTTTCAAATGTTTAAATATTATTATAGATAAATAAAAAGAATTAAATTCACATTAACAAAGAATCCAAGTGGAAAATGAATGATAGGAAGAAAAAAGAAACTGAAAAAGTTAATTTGGTGATTAAAATGATGTACAAATAAAAAATACATTTAACTCAATTAAAATAATAATAATAATTAACAAAGCCATTTTGATAAAGACTGACTAGATTCGACCCATGTGAGGCCTGTACCTTAACCGTTACACTGCACAACCAGTCTATTAAAAATATCTTTTTTAAAGCAGTAGACCATCACGTGATATTCTGAAAAAATTTTTTGTCAGTTACTTGCAAATGAGGGCCCACAAGGTTAAATGGTTGCATGATGTGGGACTTTAACCTACATCACCATATAAGATGCTTTCAAAAAGTTGATCCCACCACTGGGGAGCTCTCCTTGTCAGAAGGGAACACCATTCCTTGTAGATACAAGCTCCTAATATAATGTGAACACCTTGAACTAATTTATGAGCATAACATGATGTCATAGGAATAACGATGTATATGACATGATCTGTTACCAAACAATCATCCGTAAAATACTTGGAAATGGGCTAAGGCCGAAATTCAACAACTGTACAGGAAATAAAGAAAATGGCAGCTGAAGGCTTCAAGAAATCATTCAAAACATAAAAAATAAAAATAAAAAAATCTCTATACTGATGCAATCAATAAGGACCAGCCTGTTTGTAGATATTTCCAATGCATGTGGGATGCCAAATTAGCTGCTCAAGACAGTTTTTGAAAAACACGTTCAAAAGTACTTTGCAAGACTGTCTGTCTGTACCCCCTGCAATAAATCCAGAAACATTCCAGTCTATACTCAGTAGGTTAAAGTTGCCTCCAACTAGTACTGCTTGATCTGGGTATTTATACACTATTGATTCGAGCCTCTAAAACTGTCACTGTAGACTCAGGTGTCTAGGGAAAACATACAAAAATTAACTTGGTTTCATGTACACTGTTACACATGACCGGATAACTTCACTGTCACACTCATTTTTGACATCAATAGAGACAAAAGTTTTGTCAACTGCAATGAACACTGCCCCTACTGTGGCATTTAATCTGTCTTTCCGATATATGTTCCATGACTTGCTAAATATTTCAGGGCTTTCTCCTTCAGGTTTCAGCCAGCTCTCAGTCCCAAGAATAATTTATGTGTGAGAACTTTCCTACAGGGCACTAAATTTGGGAAGTTTGTTATGAATACTTTCACAATTTACTGATAAAATGTTGACAGTCGAAGTGTTTTTACTATTAACATACCCTAGAAAAACCCCATGTGCACTCCACACGTACTCTGCTACCCAAGTAGCTGCTTTCATTGTACAGTACACCCCTGACCTATCAAGGGGAGTCCTATAATTGCCAATTCAGTAATGCAGGTCCAGGAGTCTGCAGCCAAGGCTGTCATAAAGTCAACAAAGCTTTCGGTTGACACCCTTCACTTGGCTCCAAACCAAAGGACACTCATCAACTCTGGGAACAATGTTACACATTGTGAGCTCTGTTGGCATCTCACATGTGAAGCCATGAACCACAACTTGCATACTTGATAGCCACAGGCAAGGTCATTTCCATACCTTGGATAAGGCCACCAGCTGAATAATGGAGTGCATATTGTCTTTCTTTCTAGCCCTGGACACTATCTGCTTAAGTCTCCTTAACAAACCTAACATTGGAGCTCCTCATAAATAGCAAATCCTTGCCCACATGTGGCTGCTGAGACCCTGCCAAAGGAACAGCTACTGCTCATTCACAGGGTTAACAGGTGAGACCCAATAGCCAGCCTCCACATTGGCCCTCTGCCTCGAACAACGTGAATGCTCTTCCACCCTGGCACCAGAGGTGTCCAAAGCAATGCCCCAGATTCTCTGGCACTACTACACCCCTAGGCAGCAGCCTGAAGGTAGCTCACCATAGCCAAAATTGAA
This sequence comes from Schistocerca serialis cubense, assembly GCF_023864345.2. NCBI lineage: Eukaryota > Metazoa > Arthropoda > Insecta > Orthoptera > Acrididae > Schistocerca > Schistocerca serialis. The sequence continues at coordinate 153,072,676 of NC_064638.1, read as the reverse complement.
TTCAACTGTAAACTATGGCATGCACACATCCTACCCTTCCTAGCAAGACTAACTGAAGAAGTACTGAAGAAGAACTGTAAAAGCAGACAGGAACCTAGATATGCAGTTTGCCACCCTTCTGACAAGTCACAAATGTTTGCTAGTGCCTTAATGACAGATAGTTGTATTTCACAAGGATGATATTGTCTAGATCCAAGCTGACTATCTTTCAATAGATCATTTTCTTTGAGATAATTCATAATGTCCAAACACAGCGTATGTTCCAAAACTGTACTGCAGATTGACATCAGTGATATGGATTTGCAATTCAGTGGTTTAGAAGCAGAGCTGTATGGCCTGCCTGTTGTGTGCAAAGGATACTGAAAAATTTATTAATTTAGTTTATAAAGACAGGTCATTATGAGACCAGATTGTTGAAAACTGTCACTGTTGTGACAGTCAAATAAATGTGTGGTGGGAGTTTTCCACAGAAATGAACCTAACCAGTAAGTGTTTTTAATTGCAGTACTCTTTACAAGGTGAAACATTAACAGGACTATTTTGAAAGTCATTTTATCACACTGCAGCATATTGCAGATTCTTTTACAGTGCAGTGTATTTGGAAATTATATGTAGGATCTGGAACATGGAGTGGATGGTTGAGCCATTCAAGCATAGAATGCTTGAACAAGAAAAGGAAGTCAAATGCAGTTGCTCCCTGTGTCCAAACCGACTATATTGAGATCCACAGGACTTTGAACCACATGCACCAAGCAACTTGAGAAATCATAGATGTTTCAGGATGGGAAGGTAAGGGGAGAAGGGAGTGCTGAAGTCATGTCTCATGTGGTGATCTGTGTGTGGTATTGGCTGAAGCTGATGTGAGTGAGACATTTTGGTCATTTACCTTCATTTAAGAGCACGGGGCATGTAGATGACCATTTTGAAGGTGTTTAAAAATCAAATTTTCTCCGTTTCTGTACAATTTTGAAGCAACTGCTTGATACATAATGTTAAATAGATTGTTTCAGTTATGTAGAAGTAATAACAACTGACATAGCACAGTTTGTTGTAATATAACATGTTGGTAATTGTGAGGAAAAAAAAGATTTTTATACATGCAGTAGTCATATTTGGTACAGTTTTGACATATTGTTTTTGGATCAGAACAGAAAAATTTGCAAAAACTGTTAAAAACACATAAGAAACAAAATCATAAGTAGAAAATTTTTAATTTGAATCCGTACTACCAGTTATAAAACAAAGAAGATGATATTTTAAAAACTGCCCAAAAAAGACTTACATTTTCAAATTTCTTACTCATTTTTTTTAAAAAGTTAGGGAAGATTATTTTGCTCAATAAATTAAAGGACATGCAATGTTTTCACTCCCCTATTGCAAGTATTTCCTGTGAAAAATTAACTTGTGAGAAATTGAAATAAACTAACCATTCATTTAATACACTTATATGGCATCAGGGCAGTATCAGAGCATAGTCATTTTCATACTTTGGATGATGGTCTTTTTTCCTTTTCTCTAACTTTGCCTGAGTTCTAGTTTCCTTTGTTGGTTGAAGAGTATACCTTTCTGCACTGGCAATACATTCCTTGTTGATATCAGTGAGAACAGTAACAATGATTTCTCCAGCTGATATTCCCAGCACTTTCTAAACTTTCATTCTACTTGCTGCTGCATCATTGAAACATATTATAGAATCCAGCATACTAACACCCAAACCTCCAGATGTCAAACACTCAAATCAGTACCAAACATTGTAAGTCGATAGAGTATCAATCAAAACTCCAATTTAGTTCATGCTGTGTACTGTCATCCAACAGAACGGGCATAAACATTAATTAAAATCAACGCCAGAACTAAGGACCACATCAGAAGCATAACTGTGAGTATAAAACAGATGTTGCTTCCATGGGGAGGTTGGCAGAGCATTAGATCATTGTACTAAGGGTTTCGGGTTCAAACTCAATGAGGAAAAGTTTTTTTTTTTCCTGTATTATGCATTAAAGTGTTATATGGCACAATGTGTTTATGACATGAAAAAGGGTTGTTTGGAATGTTCTCTTGACAATCTGCTTTTGCTTCATTTCTTTGAAAGTAGTAAACCTAAATATTAATAATTAATAATAAACAAAATAATAATATCAATAATAAGTACATAACATTCAAATAACAAAGCAAAAGCAGACTTCCAAAAGAACATTGCTACAAATGATGAAAAGTTGTTTTACAAGTCAGGAAAATGTTTTCCCATACAACAGTTTCATGTGAAAACAGTTAAAAAAAATTATTATCAGTGGGGAATGCTCTACCTTCTCATCCACCTGAGATCTACAATACAATTACTCACATATATGCTTTTCCTGTTCTCTGTAGCTTTTGTGATACATGTTCTGCTGGACGACAGCACACAGGATGAATGAAATTGGTGTTCTGGTTCATGCTCTATTGATATACAGTGTTACGTACCAACCTGAGTGTCTGACATCAGGAGGTAAAGTCCCAAGGTACTTATTCCAACAAACAGCAAATACAGTTTTTGGTACCCAACCCATATTATTTGGCCGAAATGTTCAAACCTTCATTTGGGTTTTCTGTGTAATCCTGATCGCAATTTACTAAAAGGCTTTAATTGTTCAAGTTTTGAAAAATAGGTTTTATCACTGTCATCACTGCTTAAGGTAATAAGTGCTTGTGTGTTTATGTTTCCCCACTAATTAGTGCCTTTTGAAACCCACATCATGAGCCAGCAACTTTTGGCCAGTGAGCTTATTGTGCAGTGTTGTCTATAAGAGTTTTTGAAAAAAATATCACCCACACCATTCTTTTCATATTCTCTACTTGATGCAGCATTTCTCCTGATTGCCAAACTATAGTTACACTGCAGAAAAGCTTTCTCATGGCCTGTAAATGGCTTATCATCAGACAGTTTCATTCTTTTATTAGCCTCCTAGGTCTTCCCAGCCTTCCACAAGATTCCAATTTTGAAATTTCTGTTGTTCCATATACTTTAGGTCCTTTTACTTTTGTAAAACATTTTGAATCTCCATCCCCAAGGCAACTAATGTATCTAATAATGTTTGAGACTTCTAGAAAAGTTTGACCTCTCCTTCACATTCCATTCTAGAACTGTAGCCCTCAGAATTCTTGGAAAAATTTTGAGCAAAACACTTGTCATGGTACCTACAACTGCAGCACTGTTTTGTGAAGCATTCAGAGTCAATATCCTTGTCATTACACAGAGAAGTGTATGTGACAGCTCCATTCACAGAAGAAAGTTTTCACCACTGAATGAGCTGTCAAAGGCCACAATTATATCCCCACATAAATCCACAAACTAGAGTGTAAATTGAAAACAGTTCCACACAAAGATTATGCACAGTCAGTAATGCCAATTCCTAATTGAAATTTTGCTCAACAATATTATCAAAAGGAGAGAGTGTTACTCACCATAAAGATGACATGTTGAGTTGCAGACAGGCACGATGTAAAGACTGTTACTTATAAGCTTTAGGTCAAAACCTTCTTCTGAGAAGAAAAACACACTCTCATTTACACAAGCAAGCACACATCACAGACATGACTGCTATTTCCAGCTTTTTCAGTTGGTATGTATTAATATATGCATTCTATCATACATCCTTGAGAAATGTACAAAAGGTTAGCAGAAACCGATGGATGAAGTTACAGTTGGCTGGAGCAGCCATAGGTATCAGTCATGAGCATGTGTGTGTGTGTGTGTGTGTGTGTGTGTGTGTGTGTGTGTGTGTGTGTGTGTCTGTGTGTATGTGTGTGTGTGTGTGTGTGTGTGTGTGTGTGTGTGTGTGTGTGGTGTGCTTGCTTGTGTGAATGTGTGTGCATTTTTATTTTCTGAAGGAAGCTCATATTAACAGTCTATTCATTGTGCATGTCTGAAAATCAATGGCTCATCTTTATGGTGAATAGCTAGCTATTATTTTCATAATATTTCTGATGTTCCAACCTGGAGTTTGCACAGTTTAAAATTTTTCTCAATAATTATATCTATCAACGAAGGCAAAGGAAAATACCTGTCAAACAACATATTTAAAAGGGGCAGAACTGATGCTCCACCAAATTTAAAAGTCTGACAAAGGCATTTAAATGCTAAATTGTGAAAAAAGAATTTTCCACTGCCCATTTGAATGGAGCATCTGATGGGAAAAAACCTGATTTTTTTTCTTTGATCCTTAACCCATTGTTTTGGACAAGAAAGTCAAGGGTAGGTAATGGCAGAAAATTATAGTAGATTGTTCTTAAAGTAACAAAGAATCAAGATGGTTAAGAAAAGAGGAGTACAGCTCCAAGTAAAGACTGGTGTTTTATAGAAAAGTCGTGGTTTTTATGAGATGAAAAAGAAGAAGATGATAAGTACCTTTTGTGAAAATCTATTCCTTTCTGCTCCCAGAGGAAGAAACTGTCAGTTCTGAAAGCTAGGATTCTGTGCGTACTTTTAAGTGCCTTGTCTCCTGGTAATAAGTAATGGACAGCTATTCTGTCTCATAATTTTACATGTTCCACACTGTTAATATCCTTTACAGATGGATCAAACATATAACTATCTCCCTACCTAATTATTTTTACAATTGTATATATTCCATTGATATTCACAGTCACTCAGAGATTATTACTGGATGTAATATGTCACCAATTTTGTTACTGAAGGCCAAACTAAATAGTACCATGCTGTAATTCAGGGACACTGAAGTTCTGAAGATGTGGAGACATATTTTGATAGTGATATCAGATGCTTCAGTATTTACACTTAAAAATTTCTGGAAGACATAATTTGTTAACTCATGTTGTTAAAGATGTCATATTAGCAACAAATTGCTAGAACACTATGATTCTAATGTCTCTATTCTTTAAGTACAAAATCATAAGTGGCCAATGTGGCTAACATATCTACAGAAGTAACACTGCTGTAATCATCTGTCTTTGTTGATGTTGGAACAGAAAGTCATTAGTTCATATGTAGGAGTAATGAAAATCAGTGCTGTGTTCCTGAAATATTGGTCATCAACCAACAATAAATCAAGTCCAGCAATATTATTGCCATTATCAGGCTGGCAGATCTTCATTTTCAATCATCAATGTCACAGCCAAAATGTAACAAAGTATGTGACATATCATTAACTAAACATACCTAACAAAACTACTGTAGGATCACATATATTTGAGTTGATTCTTGTTAAATTGGTGTATACTTGCCATCAAAAACAGTGTTCTATAGAGGAAAAACCACTCTACTGAAGATAATGTGTATTTAATGACTCACTTCTTGGATTTCATTTACGTTGTCTGCATTAAAGGCAAGTGTCAAACAAATGTAATAAGTGCTTATGTTTAAAAATGAGCTCACAGACATTTGTCAAACCTTATGAAAAAATAATTAAGTTTGATTTGTGTTGAAATCCATTTTATTTTTCATATATATACAGGGCTATTACAAATGATTGAAGCGATTTCATAAATTCACTGTAGCTCCATTCATTGACATATGGTCACAACACACTACAGATACGTAGAAAAACTCATAAAGTTTTGTTCGGCTGAAGCCGCACTTCAGGTTTCTGCCGCCAGAGCGCTCGAGAGCGCAGTGAGACAAAATGGCGACAGGAGCCGAGAAAGCGTATGTCGTGCTTGAAATGCACTCACATCAGTCAGTCATAACAGTGCAACGACACTTCAGGACGAAGTTCAACAAAGATCCACTAACTGCTAACTCCATTTGGCGATGGTATGTGCAGTTTAAAGCTTCTGGATGCCTCTGTAAGGGAAATCAACGGGTCAGCCTGCAGTGAACGAAGAAATGGTTGAACGCGTGTGGGCAAGTTTCACGCATAGTGATGTGAAAGAATCAGTGTTTAAACCTCCTCTACCAAAAAACGTGCCAGAACTGCGAGCTCGCATCAACAATGCTTTCGAACTCATCGATGGGGACATGCTGCGCCGAGTGTAGGAGGAACTTGATTATCAGCTTGATGTCTGCCGAATCACTAAAGGGGCACATATCGAACATTTGTGAATGCCTAAAGAAACTTTTTGAGTTTTTGTATGTGTGTGCAAAGCATTGTGAAAATATCTCAAATAATAAAGTTATTGTAGAGCTGTGAAATCACTTCAATCATTTGTAATAACCCTGTATATATATACACACACCATTTGTCTATGAAATTTTTATATGTTTTAATGTAATTGATCTATAACTCTGTAACAGGACATGAATTTAAACTTCAGCATCTAAAGAATGGTACCATCCAATACAGCCATAATACTTCATATCATCACAGGAAAGACCATTTTGAGGTTCTGGCAACAGATGGAATATCTGAGGCAATAAACAGTGTTCATCTGACAATTGAGAAACCAGTGACAATACAGTTTGCTGTCAGTGCTGGGGACACTGTGTTCACGATGGAGGAAAATGGTCCTCCACTTCAGATTCCAATTTTACGAGTTGGTTCAGATCTATCCGAGGAGTCACAAGTCCTTTGTGTAACATCACCAGGCGATGCAACACCAGACCAAGATTATGAGCACATTGAGAAGGTAAGATCCAGAGCAAGAAATCCAAACAATAAACAGTCTTCTCTTACATGTCCTATGAGTATCTGTCATTCATTCATGTACTTTTATTTCCTCATGACTCTTGGCAAGTTTTTACTGAATGACCAAATATGTACATTCACAAGACTCATGGAAATGTTGAAATTTTTTATGTGTGATTACAAGATGTATATTAGTTCAGACACACACACACACACACACACACACACACACACACACACACACACACACACACACACACACACTTCAAACATGCACAGACCATACAAAGTCTTTGCATACAGTTCTCATGGACACCCAGCTGGTGTGGGTCTTTCTGTAGTTAATCCTCCCATAGCTTACTTAGTCTTTCAATTTTTTGGATGTTATCAGGTTTTCACGTAACCATGGCTTTAGTCTGGCAAGTGTCTAGTCTCATGGCAGTGTGTCCTGCCAGGATTATTCCCCGCACTTTCATTTTCTGCACAATGTTTGGTTGTTTCATCATGTTGTACAGTTCCTGGTTCTTTCTGCATCTCCATGTGTTCTGTTCCCAGACTGGTTCTTAATTTCTTGTTTTAAGTTATTATACCTTTTGAACCAGTTGCCAAAGTATTTAAAAGTATCCACCACTCTGGCTCTGTTCCATATTCCTATCTGTAATGAAGCATTGTTAGGGTCTTATCTGGATACTTCTATCATTTCAGTCTTCTCCACATTAATCCACAGCTCAGTCTTACTGGTATTATTTTCTAAGTCCTCCACAGTTTGTGCCATCTCTTTCTCTGACTCCACTGTGGCTGTAGTGTCATCTGCAAATCCCAATTACCAAGTTTTTCCATTTAGTTTCCCCCTTTACCTTCTCTTTCTGTTTCCTGAATTACTTTCTCTATGAGCAAATTATAATCAATGGTGAAATTACATCACCTTGTCTTACACCAGTTCTGATCCTGAATTCCTTGGACAGCTCCATCATGTATTTCACCTTGGCTTTTGTCTACACTGTACATGCCTTCAAGTTAAGTAACTTCTTTGATAGGTCAAGCCCCTCAGGAAGTGATACATATTTAATCTGTGTATATTATCATACTTCTTTGAGGAATCAAATGTCACCAGAGACCAATGGATAAATTTGCAGCACCTCTGCCAGATTTGTCTCATGGAGAATATTGATCCACAGTCTGGTAGATGACTTCCACCCTTTTGGAATCTCTTTCTTTCCCCACACTTTGCTTATGATTGTGTACCTCTTTCTGAAGTGTTTCACCTCCCATCCTCAACATCTCTACCACTATCCTATCTTCTCCTGGCAACTTGTTATTCTTCAGTTTCTTAATTGCTCTTTCTATGTCCTACTGAGTCACTTCAATTTCTTCTTCCTTCATGTCCTCTGCAATTCTTCTTTCTGGGAAGACTCAATATTCAGCATCCAGTTACTTCTCAAAACATTACTTCCAGCCAAGAGTGCCCATACCAAGAGTCATGCGGGTTGAGGGGGTGCTGAATGCCCAACCCCTCCCCCTAGTTGTCAGGAAAAGGAAAAACCATAGTTTAGTTAGGTGTTTTTTCTCAAGAAAATTATTTAAAGGACAGTATCACGCAGGTACTGTAACATTTTTATGCCTGCACACAATTCCCCATGTGTCTTCCAAAATCTTAAAAATACTTCTTACCCAAGGTCTTGCTCCCCCCCCCCCCCCCCCCTCCCCTCCCCATACAAATCATATGGTTGCCCATGCTCCTATCTCTCCAGTATCCTTTCCATGTCTCATCTGAAACATTTTCTACTGTAAAATATTTTGTGTGCTCTCTCTATTTCATTGATCATGTTGGTCGTGAATTTTCCTTTCTCTGTCCTTAGAATCTTGCTTGTTTCTCTTTTTATGTTCTTGTCTGCTTCCTGTTTTCCTGCACAATTTCTACCGAGCATGTGTGCCTCATTTGCTCTGACCTTCATAGCTTGTTCACACGTATCATTGAACTAGTTCTTTCTGGTTGTTGGCATTTTTCTTCTAGATTATCTCTTGCTACTTCAGTTACAGCAATTTTTATTTTTTCCTATTAATCATTAACAATTCTTTCATCATTGTGGCTTGATACCAGGACTTCAAATTTATTTGTGCACTCTCATATCATACTTGTGGCACAACTGTGGATCTATAGCTTCTCAACATCATACTGTCTCTTAACCATGCCTTTCTTCTTCCTTTTATAGTGCAGCTGTAGTTGCAATTTGCTGATTACTGAGTAATGGTCTGCATCTGCATCAGCCCTTCTGAAATCTCTAATATCTGTCATATACTTCTTGCACCTCTCATCTGTAAGAATATTATCAATATGATTGGTGGTGTTACCATCTGGGAAAGTCTATGCACCTTTGTATATCTGTTTGTGGGGGAAGGACACTGAGCTCATCACATAGTTCTGGCTTAAGGTAAAACCAATGAGGCACAGTTCGCTGTCATCTGTTTCCACAAGTTTACTCTGTTTTCTGATTTCTAACGATGTGCAATGATAAAAAGCGGAGTGACTTCGGATTGCAAGCAAAATCCACACCTCTCTCACATTGGTTGACTTACATGATCTGTGCAGCCGATCTTCTTTTCTAGATTGCTGGCTCTGTCGATCTCCAAAACCTTCTTCTACGAAGAATAATGCTGGTTATGGGAATTTGTAAGACACTCTCTCTACTTTTGAAACAATTTAGTACTCAAAGAATACTTTAAACTCAGACATAGTATATTTCAACTTCCACAGAGAACAAATTCAATATTTCTTACATCAATATTCGAATGTTTATAAATCAACCGATTTGTCTTGCGATACGCTTGATAAAATACCTCTGCAGTAGCGTACTTTTTACAACCACATAATTTATGAACATGTCTTGCTTCTAGCAAGTCCAACACATGAAGTACAATTAAAGTGTCTGTAATCAATTGTTCATTTTCTTTAACAATAATCACAGACCCTAAAACAACAAGGAATACTACATGATTACTTCTTGCTCTTCCATTACAACTTCCATGGTACGAGCAGCAAACAGTTGTCGATGTCGTTTGACTGTCGCGTCTACCTTGTGCTTGTGACTCCTTTCCAGCCTGCACACACAAACATGTGTCACGCAATATGTACATTGTCTCACACTTATTTTTAAAACATCGTGTGTTTGAGAAAGTAGAAGGATGAGTGGTTCTGGAATTTACACGGAAATTCTTGAAGCTCTACAGATTGTCAGCTTACACACATCTTCTTATCCCAATTTGGCATTTAAATCTCCCAAAATAATCTTAATATTTCAGATTCTAATGCTTTCCATTGTTCTTTCTAGTATTTCATAAAACTCACTTTGTTGCTTATGTCTGTTGGTGCTTATGTATGAACAAGTGATCTTCATACTTATTCCACATAGTAAGATATGATACTCTCTTGCTGACTGCACTTAATCTCTTTGCTTACATTAGCAAATGATCAGTCACCACAAATACTGTTTGATGTTCATGCCTTCACAGTTTCCACAAAAGATTACTGATTTATTGTCATGTAAAATCTCTTCCCCTTGCCATCTAGTTTCTTGTAATACATACATCAACTATATTCCTCCAACTTGGACACTATGATTTTGGCAGCTCCTGGTCTATGTAAACTTCTAACATTCCATATACTGACTTGTAAACCAATGTGTCTAGCCATTTTCATCTTGTACAGTTCCAACCTAACCTGAGGCACACTTGTAAGATTCTTGGTAATGATAAATGTCCCCTGTCCACATTATGGGTGCAGTGAAGGAGTATCCCAGTAGTGGGGCTTTCACGTTTCTGCTCCTGAGCTGTCAGGATTTGTTATCAGTCATTTTCCCCCCAGGAGGATAGGTTTTACTATACCTCAAGACACTACTCTGTAGTTCTGTGATATTTTTGGTGAATATTTGATTTCCCTCTGGTACAATAGATGTGTTTATTTTTGTTTTGGGTTAGTTTGCCTGCTTTCAAGATGTAGTCTCTAGTGAACAAGATAGTTTCATAAATGTACAAGCTTGGACATTCGAACACCAAGATCATTAAAATGAGACTTACAGGACTCCATCTTTTAAGGCCACAAATTAGAGCTTTTTTAAAAAGAAAAAAATTCTAAAAATCTTTATGCTGTGTGTTGAGTGTCCCCATAAAATGATCCCATACTGAAGCAGTGAGTGGAACTGTGCATAATATTCCTGCAGTACTGTTGTTTTGCTTGTTGTATACTTTAATATTCTTATACCATAGCACACAGATGAGTGTTTCCTAGGGAATTTGAGATGTTAGTAAGGTGAAGAGGGATATGTAGAAAGTTAACAGAAGAAATCAGGGACCTTATTTGAGCTGCATGGATAAATCTCCAAACAAGATCCAAGTAAACTACTTAGCTGAGAAACTGAGATGGCAGTGTGAGTTATGTGACTTGTAAATGGTCCATTGTGCTACATCCATTTTTAAAGCCATCTTGTTCCTTTGCCAAATTAAAATTTGATGTTTTGTCCAATGACAGTTTTAGTAAATATCTAGTACACTGTGGTTAGGAAGCTGATGGGCCTATATTTTTTATCTTTTTCTATCTCTTTTCTTTGCAAGAACAATAAACACAAAATTGTTTCAGTTTTGGCAGTTTTCATATTTTGCAAATATTTGCTACAGCTTTAATGGTTTCAACTGAAACACTCTCCTTTTCTGCCACCTTCTCTTTCTTCATACAATGAATACTTTTTCACACCACTCCTAGGATTACTTTGGAATGTCATTACTTTCATGATCAAATTTCTGTGCTTCTGATGAACTGATGCCTACATAAACATTTAAAGAAATGTTTGTACAATTTTATCGCTGTTGTTAGTTACTAATGAAATTTTCTATCCACTCAAGAAGTTTTGGTTTTCTTTTCTTCATACTTTTATTGTTTTCAGATGTTTACTTTATTAAATTTCCATTGTATTTTCTCACATTCCTTAGAAGACATACGCATAGTCAGGTGTGGCTTTGGAAGGAAGTCTGAAACACTCATGGATCAGAACTGACTTAGACCCCAAGTTATGTTAAACATGCCCACCACCACATCTATGATTACAGGGTTGACAGTGGGCAATATCACTGTAGCCAAAAGTTTAGATATTGCATCTTCTTTGTGTTTCACATATAACTACTAAATAACATGAAAAACTAATTCAAAGACAAGATCCATAGAAAGCACATTTATCCATTGACATCACATTTCCCAACACTTTATCACAACAAATCATACTAAAAGATGCATTTTGGGGACATCTTCAATTATATGTATGTTAACTTCACTGCATGCTTAATTTTTTGTGTTTTCAGTTCTAAACTTTTGACATTTAATGTTTTGTTTGTGTCCAGTCTGGAGTGTTTATAACTTGATGCGATGAAACAGTGATATTTCTGTGAAGGCATTTGTCTTGTGCTGTAATTGTGATTTTTGGGTGAACAAATAAATGCTGAATTGCAATCAAATCAGGAAATGCCATATAAAACAATCTTGCAGTTTCTCAGTCCATATTCCCTGCTGTGTTCAGATGATGGAACAGATTACCCCCTGAAAGAGAAAGAGAAAAAGAGAGAGAGAGAGGGAGGGAGAGAGAGAGAGAGAGAGAGAGACAGAGAGAGAGAGAGAGAGAGAGAGAGAGAGAGAGAGAGAGAATTTGGGGGGGAGGGGAGGGCAGGATAGGATTAAGAAGCAGGTGTTTTTCGTGTAATAATGGATGCAAACAATTTGAGGAAGTGTGTTTATAATTCAGTAAGTGTGGCAAATAGTATGTTGTCATGTTCTCATTCAAAGAAAGAAATGTAAGTCACAGAAAAGTGAAACAAACGAAAACAAACTAAGAAAAGAATGTTCAAATATCAATCTGCTGATATAAATTTATGTTTTCTGTGGTATCACTGAATCAATTTTATGCAGTAATCAATGGATGTAAGTTAAATAAGTTGATTACTTTGTGTTGTGAATTTGATACCTCATTTCCTAACAAAGAAAACAGTCTATAAGCATACTCAATACTCTGTAGCTCTGGCATAAATGTGTGTGTAACTTGATGTTTCATTCATTGTACTGCAACAGTTGGTTCGAGCTCCTCTATGTAATACACACATCAAAAAAAGTTTTGCATCACCTTGTTTCTTAGAGTTCCGGAACAAGTACAGAAAATTGGAATATAGATCAACATAAACACCAGTTCCACTCTTTTTATTGCTCATGAAAACCACACATTGCATGTTGTACCACCATACAGTGAGATCTCCAAAGGTGGTGGTCCAGATTACTGTACACACTGGTACACACCAGTAGCACATTCTCTTGCACTGAAGCATGCCTGTATTTGTCATGGCATACTATCCACAAGATTGTCCCACTCCTCAATGGTGATTCAGCATAGATCCCTCAGAGTGGTTGGTGGGTCATAAACAGCCCTTTTCAATCTATCCCAGGCATGTTCGACAGGGTTCATGTGTGGAGACATGCTGGCCACTGTAGTCGAGCGATGTCATTATCCTGAAGGAAGTCATTCACAAGAAGCGCATGATGGGGGTGCGAATTGTCGTCCATGAAGATGATTGCCTCGCCCATATGCTCCTGATATGGTTGCACTATCTGTCAGAGGATGGCATTCATGCATCATACAGCCATTACGGCACTTTCCATGAGCACCTGCAGCATACGTCAGCACCACAAAACAGCAGGCAACCTCCACCCTGCTGCACTCACTATACAATGTGTCTAAGGCATTCAGCTTGACCAGGTTGCCTCCAAACATGTCTTGAACAATTATCTGGTTGAAGGCATATGGGACACTCATTGGTGAAGAGAAAATGATGCCAATCCTGAGTGGTGGATTTGGCATGTTGTTGGGCCCATCTGTACCACGCTGCATGGTGTCATGGTTGCAAAAATGGACCTAGCCATGGATGTCAGGAGTGAAGTTGCGCATCATGCAGCCTATTGCCCATAGTTTGAGTCCTAACACAACATCCTGTGGCTGCACAAAAAGCATTATTCAACATGTTGGCATTGCTGTCAGGGTTCCTCCGAGCCATAATCTGTAGGTAGTGGTCATCCACTGACGTAGTAGCCCTTGGACGGCCTGAGTGAGTCATGTCATCAACAGTTCCTGTCTCTCTGCATTTCTTCCATGTCCAAACAATATCGCTTTGTTTCACTCCTAGATACCTGGACACTTCCCTTGTTGAAGGCCCTTCCCAATACAAAACAACAATGCGAATGCAATCAGATCACAGTATTAACTGTCTAGAGGTAGTTGAACTACAGACAAAATGAGCCTTGTTCCTCCTCCCTGGTGGAATGTCTGGAACTGATCAGCTGTCAGACCCCCTCTGTCTAAAAGGCGCTGCTCATGCATGGTTGTTTACATCTTTGGGTGGGTTTAGTGACATATATGAACAGTAAAATGGACTGTGTCTGTGATACAGTATCCACAGTCACTATCTTCAGGAGTTCTGGGAACCGAGGTGATGCAAAACTTTTTTTGATATATGTATATCAGTATTTGCAATTTAATAAGGTTTGGGTACATCTTTCGTCTGAAATTGATCCATTCACATCAGCCATTTGCGCATAAATAGTATAACTGCTAGCTTCTTTATAATTAATTGATTAATTATAAGACAGAATTTTTCATTTATGAATTATTTGAGCTCTGAAATGGTCAGAATATTTGTTAAAAAAATTCTATGAATATTTTTCACAATATGTAACCTTCAACAAAATATTTTAGTAATGGCCCCTAAACACCCCAAAGTTAATATTTCATACAGTTTTCATTTCTCTGCAGGTAGTGACATTCCAAAAAGGGTCAAAATCTTCTGTTTGTGAAGTAAAACCTGTTGATGACTCATTGTATGAAGGAGAAGAAAACTTTTTTATCCAGCTGGAAAGAATCCCAAATGGTTTGTCATCATTATTCAACTTTAAATGATATATATCTTCTACTTCATGTGTACCTATAAATGTTTGTCATGTGATATATCCCAGGTTAATAGGCTTACAGAAATTAAAAAAATATCTGCAGTATTTTCTCAATCAAATATGTCTAAAATGTTATTTTTAGTCCTTCTAATAGTTACATAAGCAACAAAAAAGTTCACTTTGTCAGTATAAATGAAAAAAATATGGAGATCATTGAAAAGCAAATGTTGGAGTCTATAAGAAAAGTAGAATAAAGAAAATGATATGTAACCCTACACTATGCAAACATTGTAATGATCATTTCCTAGAAATCATAGAGCAAGTCAGTGGAGAGAATTCAGAAGAAAAAGCATAGTAGTGATTCAGAAGCAGGATGGTCATCATTGTATTTAATTTAAGGTCAACTCAGGCAAACCAAGAAAATGTTTAAATGCTTTGAAAAAAATTACCATTTTAGAGCAGCTAGTATTTTTACTGGCATGACATATAAGTAATACATAGCTTTCATAAGTTTCTTGTTTAGAAAGGTGAGAGTATACAGTTATTGGATTCATTAATTTGTGGGAACATGGGATACAGACATATGTAGAAAATCGAATACATGATATGTACATAGGGTAATACCACTTTATTGAAGACAATGTACACAAGACATCCAGTGATGTTGTTCTGGTCAATAGCTGCCACAGAGGCCTAACAGTGTGGGGCACAGGGTAGGAAATGAAGAAGCGGCACTGAGGTCAACAAGGTGATGCGGTAGTTAGTTGGCATCTGGCATCATGTATGGCAAGATTGCCTGACCATCCGTGTAATGGTTGGCACAGAAGGGGGATGCAGCTGGGCTCTTTCTCACAGGTGTAAGTCTCTTCTGAATAACTGTGTTGTGGGGGCAGGAACCAGACACAGTTAGTCTGTTTCTTACAGACAATGAGGCACAGATGCACATGACCAGTTGTGCTGTGGCTGACACTTTCATGAGACATCACTGGGCCATATCTTGAAGTCACGTTGGGCATTGTATGAATGCTGGACATGTGGTTTATCTGTGGCTGACATGGGAAATGTCTGATGTGTACACACAGAACACAGGTGGTCAGACCAAATAGAGGAGGGTAGGGCGTCTGTGGTGAGGATTTCTACACAGGCTGCTCACATCAAAGGGACTCTGTTCTGATTGAAGTGATGGAGTATGTGGAGATATGTTCAGAGGGTAGGCCAATTGATGTGGATCACTAATTTATTAGCAAGTGGCCTTTAAGGTGACTGACCATGTGGCACTGGAGACCAAGAGGAGGCAGAAATTCTGGGTACCAATCCGTTTAGGGTCTTGGTTGAAGTCAATGTAGGTGGAAATGCAGTCACAGAGTCAAGCATTGTTGTGTTGAATTCATGTTGGGAAGAGGCACTGAAGTTGTCAGTGACAGTTGAAGATAAATAGTGCAACTGACAGTGGTTGTCCTTGTGTGTGTTGTGTGCAATTCCTCTGATGTGTTCCAAATGTGGTGTTGTAGAAAATCTTCAACACATGGTAGTTGTGTGGTAATCGAATGTGGAACCAGGGGAATGTAGTCAGTGTAGTCAATGATGTGTGAAGATCGGCAGCAGACAATGATTGAGCTGCATTCTGGTGAGTCATGGTAGAGGAACATGGCAACAGTGCACTGCCCAGCCAAAGGGACATGCCAGAAGATGCCATCAGCAGAGGAGCCAGGTGGCAAAGAGAAACATGGTGTTCTGTTATGCCTGTTGTGTTTCATGTCTGGGTTTGGTGACACTGCAGATGCGGGATGGAGCGGATGGGCATGGTCAGACATCAGGAAGCCATGACCAGTCATCAGGACTGGGGTCACAAGTGCCTTGCCATTTTGATGGTTGTAGCTCATGACACTGAGCTGCTCATACATTGTGGTGAGGGTAGCTGATGTGTCATTATTATATTGTGGGAACATTGTGATCTGCATACAGAGTGAATCCGATTTGGCATGGTATGGTATGTAGAGGCAACAAGGACAGTCTTCTTGAATAGATAGACTTGTTGTGAGCACTATTGAGTAGTCATAAAGCAAGTGACAGTCACGCGTGGATGTAACAGCATGTGGGGAGTGATCACATACTTCAAAGTTATTTATTTTGACAGTTTGCAGGTTACTGTGCTGAGCTGTGGCATGGACATGATACACATGGAAGTGACTCTGCTCAGGTGTGGTAGAGTTGGCCACTTGTGGCATCTGTGGTGGCACAGCACAGTTGACAATGTTTTGCACAGGCGACAGCGTAGTATGCATGGCAGCGTTCTGCCCAGGCCTGAGTGTGATTCAGTTGGGGCTGTTCTGTGTAGGAGTGGAAGCAGCATGCTTGGCAGAATTCTCTGCAGACCTGGGTGGACAGTGATGGTGATGGTATGTGCATGCGCAGGCATGGAGTGTATTGTGGGGAGGCCAGGCTTTGTTGACATGCACCACTTGGGTGTGATGACGTCAGAATCAGAAGTGATAGGACTAAGTCAGTCAGGCTTGGCTGCTGCATGAAAGGAAGAATGCCGAGGCTGTTGCTGTGGCACATGTGAAAGTTCATTTACGACACAGATATCTAGAAATGAATTGTACACAATCATTGGTCAGGTCTGAGATTGATCAGGATGAACCTAGGTCTGTTCTGTGGTTATTTTCAAAAATAGGACAACTGGTGGAGCAAGGGCAGATCAAATGAATTTGTACATGGTGCAAAATATGTGCTGTCTGTGTTGAACAAATACAGATCTCTGCAGCGAGGATGTTGCAGTGCAATTGGTTCATAGGATTTTGGCAAGTAGGGTGCAGCAAAGAGGTTCCACAGTAGATTGTTTGTAGCTGTCAGTTGTTCAGGACTAGCATCTTAAGTTGAAGCACAGAACTAAAGACAGTGGAAGAGTTGGATGAGAAGCACTACACTGTCAAGAATGGAAACCATCAATGTGGTGTGCAAATTTCCACAGTAAGTGGTTATGTCCTTACCCATGAACCATGGACCTTGCCGTTGGTGGGGAGGCTTGCGTGCCTCAGCGATACAGATGGCCGTACCGTAGCTGCAACCACAACGGAGGGGTATCTGTTGAGAAGGCAGACAAACATATGGTTCCTGAAGAGGGGCAGCAGCCTTTTCAGTAGTTTCAGGGACAACAGTCTGGATGATTGACTGATCTGGCCTTGTAACATTAACCAAAATGGCCTTGCTGTGCTGGTACTGTGAACGGCTGAAAGCAAGGGGAAACTACAGCCGTTATTTTTCCCGAGGACATGCAGCTTTACTGTATGATTAAATGATGATGGTGTCCTCTTGGGTAAAATATTCCGGAGGTAAAATAGTCCCCCATTCGGATCTATGGACGGGGACTACTCAAGAGGACGTCGTTATCAGGAGAAAGAAAACTGGCATTTTACGGATCGGAGTGTGGAATGTCAGATCCCTTAATCGGGCAGGTAGGTTAGAAAATTTAAAAAGGGAAATGGATAGGTTAAAGTTAGATATAGTGGGAATTAGTGAAGTTTGGTGGCAGGAGGAACAAGACATTTGGTCAGGTGATTACAGGGTTATAAATACAAAATCAAATAGGGGTAAAGCAGGAGTAGGTTTAATAATGAATAAAAAAAAATAGGAGTGCGGGTTAGCTACTACAAACAGCATAGTGAACGCATTATTGTGGCCAAGATAGACACAAAGCCCATGCCTACTACAGTAGTACAAGTTTATATGCCAACTAGCTCTGCAGATGATGAAGAAGTAGATGAAATGTATGACGAGATAAAAGAAATTATTCAGGTAGTGAAGGGAGACAAAAATTTAATAGTCATGGGTGACTGGAATTCGTCAGTGGGAAAAGGGAGAGAAGGAAACATAGTAGGTGAATATGGATTGGGGGGAAGAAATGAAAGAGGAAGCCGCCTTGTAGAATTTCGCACAGAGCATAACTTAATCATAGCTAACACTTGGTTCAAGAATCATAAAAGAAGGTTGTATACCTGGAAGAATCCTGGAGATACTAAAAGGTATCAGATAGATTATATAATG
Source organism: Schistocerca serialis cubense (assembly GCF_023864345.2). Classification (NCBI taxonomy): domain Eukaryota; kingdom Metazoa; phylum Arthropoda; class Insecta; order Orthoptera; family Acrididae; genus Schistocerca; species Schistocerca serialis. The sequence goes on along the minus strand of NC_064638.1, from coordinate 153,054,094 downwards.
GTAACACAGAGATTTAGGAACCAGGTTTTAAATTGTAAGACATTTCCAGGGGCAGATGTGTATTCTGACCACAATCTATTGGTTATGAACTGCAGATTGAAACTGAAGAAACTGCAAAAAGGTGGGAATTTAAGGAGATGGGACCTGGATAAACTGTAAGAACCAGAGGTTGTAGAGAGTTTCAGGGAGAGCATAAGGGAACAATTGACAGGAATGGGGGAAAGAAATACAGTAGAAGAAGAATGGGTAGCTCTGAGGGATAAAGTAGTGAAGGCAGCAGAGGATCAAGTAGGTAAAAAGACGAGGGCTAATAGAAATCCTTGGGTAACAGAAGAAATATTGAATTTAATTGATGAAAGGAGAAAATATAAAAATGCAGTAAAAGAAGCAGGCAAAAAGGAATACAAACGTCTCAAAAATAAGATCGACAGGAAGTGCAAAATGGCTAAGCAGGGATGGCTAGATGACAAATGTAAGGATGTAGAGGCTTGTGACACTAGGGGTAAGATAGATACTGCCTACAGGAAAATTAAAGAGACCTTTGGAGAAAAGAGAACCACTTGTATGAATATCAAGAGCTCAGATGGCAACCCAGTTCTAAGCAAAGAAGGGAAAGCAGAAAGGTGGAAGGAGTATATAGAGGGTTTATACAAGGGCGATGTACTTGAGGACAATATTATGGAAATGGAAGAGGATGTAGATGAAGATGAAATGGGAGATAAGATACTGCGTGAAGAGTTTGACAGAGCACTGAAAGACCTGAATTGAAACAAGGCCCCGGGAGTAGACAACATTCCATTAGAACTACTGACAGCCTTGGGAGAGCCAGTCATGACAAAACTCTACCATCTGGTGAGCAAGATGTATGAGACAGGCGAAATACCCACAGACTTCAAGAAGAATATAATAATTCCAATTCCAAAGAAAGCAGGTGTTGACAGATGTGAAAATTACCGAACTATCAGTTTAATAAGTCACAGCTACAAAATACTAACGCGAATTCTTTACAGACGAAAAACTGGTAGAAGCGGACCTCGGGGAAGATCAGTTTGGATTCCGTAGAAATGTTGGAACACGTGAGGCAATACTAACCTTACGACTTATCTTAGAAGAAAGATTAAGGAAAGGAAAACCTACATTTCTAGCATTTGTAGATTTAGAGAAAGCTTTTGACAACGTTAACTGGAATACTCTCTTTCAAATTCTGAAGGTGGCAGGGGTAAAATACAAGGAGCGAAAGGCTATTTACAATTTGTACAGAAACCAGGTGGCAGTTATAAAAGTCGAGGGGCATGAAAGGGAAGCAGTGGTTGGGAAAGGAGTGAGACAGGGTTGTAGCCTCTCCCCGATGTTATTCAATCTGTATATTGAGCAAGCAGTAAAGGAAACAAAAGAAAAATTCAGAGTAGGTATTAAAATTCATGGAGAAGAAGTAAAAACTTTGAGGTTCGCCGATGACATTGTAATTCTGTCAGAGACAGCAAAGGACTTGGAAGAGCAGTTGAACGGAATGGACAGTGTCTTGAAAGGAGGACATAAGATGAACATCAACAAAAGCAAAACGAGGATAATGGAATGTAGTCAAATTAAGTCGGGTGATGCTGAGGGAATTAGATTAGGAAATGAGATACTTACAGTAGTAAAGCAGTTTAGCTATCTGGGGAGCAAAATAACTGATGATGGTCGAAGTAGTGAGGATATCAAATGTACACTGGCAATGGCAAGGAAAGCGTTTCTGAAGAAGAGAAATTTGTTAACATCAAGTATAGATTTAAGTGTCAGGATGTCATTTCTGAAAGTATTCGTATGTAGTGTAGCCACGTATGGAAGTGAAACATGGACGATAAATAGTTTAGACAAGGAGAGAATAGAAGCTTTCAAAATGTGGTGCTACAGAAGAATGCTGAAGATTAGATGGTAGATCACATAACTAATGAGGAGGTATTGAATAGGATTGGGGAGAAGAGAAGTTTGTGGCACAACTTGACCAGAAGAAGGGATCGGTTGGTAGGACATGTTTTGAGGCATCAAGGGATCACAAATTTAGCATTGGAGGGCAGCGTGGAGGGTAAAAATCATAGAGAGAGACCAAGAGATCAATACACTAAGCAGATTCAGAAGGATGTAGCTTGCAGTAGGTACTGGGAGATGAAGAAGCTTGCACAGGATAGAGTAGCATGGAGAGCTGCATCAAACCAGTCTCAGGACTGAAGACCACAACAAACGACAAACAACAGTGGTTATGTGTGGGACACACTGTTATAACTGTATAATGTGAATCTTACCTCATATTTGGTCATCATAAATCACTGGGGTCACTAAAGTAGAAACTTGAGATGTAGACAGGTGTAGAATATTGAATACATGATCTGTACATAGAGAAATACCACTTTATTGAAGACAATGTATAGGAGACAAGAGAGGGGAGAGAGGGGAGGGAAGAGAGTGGGACAGGAGATTATTTTAATTTGGTCAGGTCTGAGATTGATCTGGATGAACCTAGGTCTGTTCTGCGGTTATTTTCAAAAATAGGACAACTGGTGGAGCAAGGGCAGATCAAATGAATTTGTACATGGTGCAAAATATGTGCTGTCTGTGTTGAACAAATACAGATCTCTGCAGCGAGGATGTTGCAGTGCAATTGGTTCATAGGATTTTGGCAAGTAGGATGCAGCAAAGAGGTCCCACAGTAGATTGTTTGTTGCTGTCAGTTGTTCAGGACTAGCATCTTAAGTTGAAGCACAGAACTAAAGACAGTGGAAGAGTTGGATGAGAAGCACTACACTGTCAAGAATGGAAACCATCAATGTGGTGTGCAAATTTCCACAGTCAGTGGTTATGTGTGGGTCACGCTGTTATAACTGTATAATGTGAATTTTACCTCATATATGGTCATCATAAATCACTGGGATCACTAATGTGGAAACTTGAGATGTAGACAGGTGTAGAATATTGAATACATGATCTGTACATAGAGAAATACCGCTTTATTGAAGACAATGTATAGGAGACAAGAGAGGGGGGAGGGGGGAGGGAAGAGCGTGGGACAGAGAGGGAGCAAGGGACCACGGGAGGGAGGGAGCAAAGAAGGGAGGGAGAGGGAGAGGGAGAGGGAGAGGGAGAGAGAGAGAGAGAGAGAGAGAGAGAGAGAGAGAGAGAGAGAGAAAGAGAAAGAGAGAGAGAGGGAGAATCCACATAGTCTCAAATTTATTCATATTCACACTTCACGATTCATAAATTCCAGCACATCATGACAATTTGGAAAGAGTGAAGAACTGCATTAACATACAAAACCAGCCCTCCCCCCAACCCCTTGCCTCACACCACTACCACACAATGTGTATATGGACACTGGAGATACATACGATTTCCCTGTGTCTAGATCTGATAAAATTGTAGGAGTGGCTGATGTGCTAGTCTTTTACTTTGTTTGTGTGTATCTGAGAATTTTCAGCTTCCTACTTAATATCTCCTGATCACCTGTTACAGAATTTTCACCAGAATATAAAATACCATTCTAAACCCTAGATGTGTAATCTGTACAGGAATTATTATTACCTCTAGTATTGTGGCAGTGGATTGCATATCTCATTTTAAATCTATTGCAAAACAAACAAAAGCCATACTGCAGCAATATGTGAAAATACCAAAACTCTGTAAAATAAAAACCTATGCCCTTGAAAACATTACAACACTTCAAGGAACCATTGTGTGGCAAGACATTTCAAATGAGAATGAAGTGGAAGGGCTAGTTAAGCTGTTATTCTGAAGATTTGTTCGTACTTGGGTTCCAGTAGTTGATCACAAATTTGCATTATCACAGTGGAGATTATTTTAATAATAATACTAATACTAATACTAATAATAATAATAATAATAATAATAATAATTTTCCACGTTACAGTTCTTTTCTGTCCATAATTGTATAAAACACTCCTCATTTCTACGGCATGAAAAAAATTGTTTGTTAATAATGCAGGCATTATGTACAAATCTACCAGAGCTCTCCAATAGCAGTAAGAAATATTCACTAAAATCATGAAGGAGTATCATGCACACATAATGTCATTTAACTTACAAATGACAATCAACAGACAATTTTTGATATGAGTTTGGATTCAACTACATCAACAACAGCATAAAATGGAAGAAATACAATAATATTGTGGGTATCAGAGAAAACAAGATATTTATTCCCATATATATTTGACAATAACTCATAGTTACAGTTAATAAAATGTTCCAGGCTATTATGCAGTGGTTGAATGGATTTCACATTAAAACCGAATGTCTCATCTCCAGCTGCAGATAATAGCTTGGGGCACATGGTTTACCGAAGACCCATGCACCACAACCGTTACCTACACTAGGATTTGAACCACCACACACAACAAAGGCAAGGCATCATAAAAATGTTGGCAGATAGAGCAAGCAACATCTGCCAATAACAGCTGCTTGACACAGAATTAAAACATCTCACCAATGCATTGCGTAAGAGTGGTTATTCATTCACTGAGGTAAAAAGAACATTACAAACACCACATAAAAATCATAGCAATGCTCAAGCACCAGTGAAATCAGAAGTTTTTTTGCCTTTGATTAAGCTCTTTAATGATGGCATAGAAAAACTCTTGAAAAAGTGGAACATCATGGTACCGCACTCTACAAAACCCACCTGGAAGATACAAGATCATGTAAAATCAGCTAAGGATGCTCACTAAACACTGGAAAAAGCAGGAATTTGTAAGTTCTGTATAGTTTTGTGGAGGTATACATTGATACTGGAAAAATAATTGTCAAAAAACGACTAGAACAGCACAAGGGAAATTGCAGAAGAGGGAAATTGACAGATCAGCTGTTGTGGAACATGCTGTGGTGCATATAAATACTTAATACCTAATAACATGTCCAATACTCTGAAGATGTAGGCTTCAGATTCCCATCGCTAACAAGTGGTAATTTTCTGCAGACTCCAAATTGGGCAATACAACCATGAAAAAAGTTTGCACTACAGTTTCTGCCATGCCGTTCTTGAATATAAATGCCTCAGGCCACTTGGTGAACCTGTCTACCACCATGAGGCAACACTGTAGCCTTCGATGCTGTGAGTGGACCTACAATGTCAGTATTCATATGTTCAAAATGCTGTTTTAGTTGATAAAATGTGGCCAATTGGTGCTTTGAAGTTCCATGTGATTTTATTCCTCTGGCACACACACAAATTTTCTGCAGTCTCTGTGCATATCTGGCCGTATAAAGTTCTGTTTGACTAATCTGGCAGTACTCCTTACTCCCAAGTGTACAAGATTGTGCATTGATGCTGTTGCCTTTTTCTATGTCACGATATAACTTTCCATTTTCTTCAAGTGATGTCATGATCTATAATCTCAATCCTTTTGATTGTTGCTATAAATCACACAACTCACTATCACCTTGTTGCCTGTGCATGAGGGTCTCATAACCAATGGCATTTGTCACTGCTTCCACACATGTGATGTCATCTGCTACCACATTCACTGTTTCCACACACAAAAGTGCATCAGCTGGAATATTTAGCTTCCTTTCCACCTACATAATGCTGGTCATGAACTGGCTGATACGATTTAAGTGTTGCAGCTGTCTAAGAAATGCTTTCTCCAGCTTTACCTTAAAGGCATATAGGTAAGGAGATTATGATTCATATAGGTAGTGAACTATCAGCCTTCTAATGAGTGTGAACTTTTTGAAAAAGCATAAGTGGCATACAGGTCACCCATGTTGCCCAATGCTGCTTATATGGCAACAACTTATGACTATAGAATGCAATGGCCTGCCAATACTGATCAACATATTGCTGAAGTGCAGCACCAATGGCAGCGGACAAAGCATCAAAAACGAATATAAGCAAGAAGTGGGATGTGTGCAACTGTGTGTGCTGACTGGGCAGCCTCTGTAGTAGCTGTTTTCACAGGCTGAAACACTGTGTCTGCCTTGCTGGTTCAAGCTACTCTGCACTTAGGCATTGGTGTGCCCTTAAGGTATTCATTCAACAGTGTGGTTATCACTATGTGATTGTGAATGAATGAATGAATCAGAAATTTACTACTCCTAGGAACCATCATAGTTCTTAGTCTATGGTAGGTAGGGAGTATTTGCTTATTACCTCCATTTTTTTTGTGTGGACACCACCAACATATCATTTATGTCCACATAGTAAAAATCTAAATCTTTTATCATCACATCCATAAAGCAGTGGAAGGTCTGAGTCACATTGCATAGTCCAAATTACATCCTGGTAAACTGAAATAGGCCAAATGATATTGTCACTGCTGTTTTGGGAATGCCTTTTGTAGCTAAAAGAATTGGATAATGTGCTTCATACTAGGACAGTGGTAGAAAATATCATGTTACAGTAAACATTTGCTGAAAAGTTGTCATGTGTAGGACCATGTACTGGTCTGGGATGGTCCTTGCATTGAGTTGGCAATAGGCACCTCAGGGGCTTCATCCCTGGTGTATGCAGATTAGTAGTCAAACCTATTAGTTGCTGCTGTCACAGATCTGGCAGTAAGTTTGTATAAGGACAAAAAATCTGCTCTGATAATAGGGTGTGATATATCTGTCACTATAAACTGCCATTCAAACACACGACATAGCCCCAGGTTAAGGAATAATGTTACTCAACCATACATTGTAGTCTTGGAGTCAGTAGTGGTTAACAGGCAGCAATCATCACAGCTCTTGCATGGTAGGCAATTTGTTGGATGTACTGACACTTCTGCCCCAACTTGACCTGGTATTGTACTTTCATATCAAGGTCCATCACAAAACATCAGTGCATGTTTGCAGTAGAAGTTGGTGCTGCTACAGTGTGTGATTCATGCTTCCACTTGGAAGGTGATGTACACTTTTGCACATCATTACCAAACTTCCTGTGGTACCAACTTAAGTTCTGTGCTGATTGCAATCATTTATGACCTCATGACTGTCGGCAGTATAGCTGTATTATTTGTAATGCAGCTAATGTGTGGCTAACTCCATCAATTGTAATTTTAGGCAGTCTAGCATCACCATGGGCACATTTTCTTGTTGCACCATCAATGTTGAGACACTTGATGCCAGATAAATTTCAACTATCCTGTCAGCCATTTGTGCCAGTGCATTTCAATCACCCACACTCACTATGAGAATTTTTGGGTGTCTGATTGCAATCGAGGCAATCATATATTCCATAGCACATCATCACTTACAGTGCTACTTGCCAATGTGTGTAAATGTTCTATGAGTTGTGACATTGTCCAGTCCCTGAGCTCCTATGTGCGCAAAAGCTTCTCTAACTGTTTTGCTTCTGACTGCAACAAGCATGTGATCAGTGCATTTTTAATCAATTAATACCAAGGGTATCTGCTGGTGTGGCTACAATATACTGGATTTCTGCTGCTGGGTCCTCCATGAGCACTGCAACCACATCTAGTCTCATCTGCTGATATTTGTGAAACGATGAACTGCCACACAGAGTGACTGTGTGGTTTGAGGTGACATGTCACGGATTGTGAGGTCCCTCCTGCTGGAGGTTCATGTCCTCCCTCAGGCATGGGTGTGTGTGTGTGTGTGTTGTTCATAGCATAAGTTAGTTTAAGTAGTGTGACTTTTTAGCTGGGCAAACCATAATAAGAGGATTATATTGCCAGAATGGTGGGGGTTTTATTGTCACCCTGTCAACTGTAGTGCTGGCTGCCAGTTCAATTACAACTGGTGAATTGTTCGGTCTCACGTGGGAATGAGTGCAGCTGGTGTGGTTGTTACAAGCATCAATGTTGTGAAACTGCATGAAACTCTGAAGCCAGCATGATCATGTCACAATTGGTTGGAGCTATGAAATATGTAGGTATCAGAGAAAACAAGATATTTATTCCCACATACACTAAGTAACTGCTTGAACTTATACAAACATGAATGCATACACAACATAAAGCATGGAATAATAAACAGGAAGTAAACCAAAGAACTACACTAATACCACTTGAAATTGCCACTACAAGGAACGTTCATGTGCCACTGTACATTTTTGGGGGTAGAACATCTATCTTCTATTGCATACGTATATAAACCAAAGTCCCATTGCATGCACTCTGACTGTATGTTTGGGCTAATCTCAAGAACTACTGTAAGGATTTTGATCTGATTTTGACCAGTAGGTAGATTGATTCATGAGAAAGGTTTGTCTGTGTAATTTATAAATATTTTCTGAAAATTGGCCAAACTATTTCTACATGTACAAACTAAATTACCATTCTCACTTCTGTTTGTGTGTTTGGGATAATCGTGAGAACTACTGTATGGATTTCAGTTCAGTTTCAACTAATAAACACATTGATTCATGAGGAAGCTTGTGTGTATTAATTTATAAATCTTTCATGGAAATTGGCTGAACTATGATGAATTAAAGTTTGCTCTCTGCAGTACAGCCACTGCAGCTCTATAGAGTAGAAAAGCTTGAGCAGAATACGATCTTGTCTGATAGTGGAATGGTACGCTAGTATGTTCAGACAGGAGACTGCCCATCTTGTGTAATAAAATGACTGAGTGAAGTTCTCATCTATGAAATTTGAAAGACATCATGTGACAATCACTAAGAGCCACTAACAAAAAACATTGATGAAATAGGTCAAAAGAAAGGAGCCAAAAAGGGGGGGGGGGGCGGGGAACAGAAAATGGGCTAGCAGTAAAGCACACACCTGCAAGCCAAAAGGTTGGAACACACATTTTGCACCCTGTCTCCTAACATGGCATTTATGTCTCAATGATGTTAAAATTCACTGGACACAAAACATGCCTCAGATTCCTTGTCAGACTGCAAGTCTCCTTTTCAAATAGTAGAAATCATGTCAGACCTGTTAATCTAGTGATAGACTGCATACCTGACAACCAGAAGGTTCTGGCATAGAATCTCAGTCAAACCACAGATTTTTATCTCTCTCTTTTAACCTAACATTTTCCTCCCAATAAGGTAGAGATTCACCAGAAATGAAACATAGTGTGGATTCTACATCAGACTGTATGTTGTCTTTTTCCAGTTGGACAACTGGCACAAATATCTAAAGTCACAAATCTCTGAAGTGACATTCAGTTGAAAGACCTGCACCAGGCCATTAACTCACATGAAATTATTACCAATCTCCCTCTACTCATGTTCTGAGTGATTAGATAATGGTAAGACAGAGATTTTAAGTTTTAAGACATTTCCTAGGGCAGATGGGGACTCGGGCAACAATTTATTGGTTATGAACTGCAGATTAAAACTGAAAAAACTGTAGGAAGGTAGGAATTTTAGGAGGTGGGACCTGGATAAACTGAAAGAGCCAGAGGTTATGGAGAGTTTCAGAGGGAGTTTTAGGGAATGATTGACAAGAACAGTGAAAAGGAATACAGTAGAAGAAGAACAGGTAGCTTTGAGGGATGAAATAGTGAAGGCAGCATGATGAGGCCTAGTAGAAATCCGTGGGTAACTTAAGAGATACTGAATTTAATTGATTAAAGGAGAAAATATAAAAATGCAGTGAACAAAATAGACAAAACGGAATACAAAAATCTAAAAATAAGATTGACAGGAAGTGTAAAGTGGCTTAGTAGGAATGGATAGAGGACAAATGAAAGGATTTCAAAGCATGTATCACTAGAGAACAGACAGATGCTGTCTACAGGAAAATTAAAGAGATCTTTTGAGCAAAGAATCACCTGTATGAATATCAAGAACTCAGATGGAAAGACAGTCCTAAGTAACAAAGGGAAAACAGAAAGATAGAAGGAGTATATAGAAGATCTACACAATGGAGATGTACTTGAGAGCAATATTATGAAAACAGAAGAGGACATATATGAAGACGAGATGGGACATACGATATTGCATGAAGAATTTGGCAGAGCACTGCAAGACCTAAACTAAAACAAGCCCCAGGATTAGACCATGTTTTGCTAGACTGCTAATAGGCTTGGGAGAGCTAGCCATGACAAAACTCTTCCATCTGGTGAGCAAAATGTACAAAACAGGAGAAATACCTCAATCTTCAAGAAGAATATAATAATTCCAGTCCCAAAGAAAGCAGGTGCTGACAGATGTTAAAATTCCTGAACTATCAGTTTAATACATCATAGGTGCATTTGAGATGTGGTGCTATAGACGAATGTTGAAAATTGGGTGGACTGATAAGGTAAGGAATGAGGAGGTTCTACGCAGAATTGGAGTGGAAAGGAATATGTGGAAAACACTGATAAGGAGATGGGACAGGATGATAGGACATCCGCTAAGACATGAGGGAATGACTTCCATGGTACTAGAGGGAGCTGTAGAGGGCAAAAACTGTAGAGGAAGACAGAGATTGGAATACGTCAAGCAAATAATTGAGGACGTAGGTTGCAAGTGCTACTCTGAGATGAAGAGGTTAGCACAGGAAAGGAATTCATGGCGGGCCGCATCAAACCAGTCAGTAGACTGATGACCAAAGAAAAAAAAAAAGGTGCACAATACTAACACAAATTCTTTACTGTAGAATGGAAAAGCTGGTAGAAGCCAACCTTCTGGAAGATTAGTTTGGATTCTGGAGAAATGTAGGAAAATGAAAGTAAATACTGATCCTACAACTTCTTATAGAAGATAGAATAAGGAAAGACAAATCTACATTTATAGAATTTGTAGACTTAGAGAAAACTTTTGACAGGTTGACAGGAATACTCTCTTTCAAATTCTAAAGATGTCAGGAGTAAAATACAGGGAGCGAAAGGCTATGTCCAATTTGTATAGAAACCAGATGGTAGTTGTATTAGTTGAGGGGCAAGAAAGGGAAGCAGTAGTTGGGAATGGAGTAAGACAGGGTTGTAGCCTATCCCCAATGTTATTCCGTCTGTATATTGAGCAAGCAGTAAAGGAAACAAAAGAAAAATTAGGAGTAGGAATTAAAATCCAGGGAGAAGAAATGGAAACTTTGAGGTTTGCCAGTGACATTGTAATTCTGTCAGAGACAGCAAAGGACTTGGAAGAGCAGGTGAATGGAATGGGTGGTGTCTTGAAAGGAGGACATAAGATGAACACCAACAAAAGTAAAACAAGGATAATGAAATGTAGTTGAATTAACTCAGGTGATGCTAAGGGATTTATATTAGGAAATACAGCACTTAAAGTAGTAGATGAGTTTTGCTATTTGGGCAGCAAAATAGCTGGTGATGGTTGAAGTAGAGAGGATGTAAAATGTAAACTGGCAATGGCAAGAAAAGTGTTTCTGAAGAACAGAAATTTGTTAACATTGAGTATAGATTTAAGTGTCAGGAAGTCTGTTCTGAAAGTATTTTTATGGAATGTAGCCATGTATGGAAATGAAACATGAACGGTAAAGAAGTTTAGACAAGAAGAGAATAGAAGCTTTTGAAATGTGGTGCTATAGAAGACTGCTGAAGATTAGATGTATAGATCATGTAACTAATGGGGAATAGTGAATAGAATTGGGGAGAAAGGAAATTTGTGGCACAACCTGACTAGAAGAAGGGATTAGTTGGTAAAACATATTCTGAGACATCAAGGGATCACCAATTTTGTACTGGAGGGAAACATGGAGCATAAAAATCATAGAGAGGGACCAAGAAATGACTACAGTAAGCAGATTCAGAAGGATGTAGGTCGCAATTTTAGTCAGAGATGAAGAGGTTTGCACAGGATAGACTAGCATGGAGAGCTGCATCAAACCAGTCTTCATACTGAGGAACACAACAACAACTACACATGTTATAAAGATATGAGGAAGTTCTGTGTACATAATTTATAAATATTTTGTGCAAATTGGCTGAATGTTCTTCTGCCTATATATGATAGCTACTCACAGGATCTACAATAGGGATTTTGATACTTACGCAAACTGTTGTGACCATCCTGTTGACAGATGTGTGGCTGCAGAGACACAGTGCCTTTGTGCAGAGCTCTAATTGTTAGTGAGTTGAATCAGGCTGTCTGCTCACACCTTCAGGCACCACAGTGTGCCTGAAAGAGGTGTATGCTTGTTAAATAGTTTAATTTATATGAAACTGGCAATATTTAGTTACCTAACTTTGTTTTCTACATTTTAATTACAATTCTATGCAGTGACCTGTAAACAAAATCATGGCTGCACCAGCCAAGTCTTCCAGCTGTAGATACTCAGTGCTACCCATGCAAAATCATGTTGCTAATATCTATAGAAATTAAAAGTTCCTGCAATGCTTTCTGTCTGTATGTTCAACCTGATGTCAGGAACTATTGCAGTGATTTTGATCCAATTTTGATTAATAGATAGACTGATTCATGAAGAAAGTGGGTGCATATAATTTATAAATATTTCTTGGAAACTGACTGAACTATTGCCACTTCCCACTTTGGAAAGAATGTCACTGCAACCTTGAAGTACAGACACTGCAACACCAGAGAGCAACAAAGCTTGACCAAATTGTGTGTTGGGCCTGGTGGTACAGCACTAAAGTGCATGTCCGGAAACTGAAAGCTTGTGGGATGAAATCCTGGGTGGACTACAGATTTTTCACTCTGCCTTTTAAACCATCATTCACTTCTCAGTCATGTGAGGTTTGCCAGAAACAAAATGAAGTTCATACTTTGCATTAAACTGTAGTGCCCATTTCCCAGTAGGATAACTAGTGATGTCTAATTGAAAGACTTGCACCAGGCCACTGAGCCACATGAAATTATTATTACCACAAGCTATGTATCTATACATATGCTGCTGGAAAAAAACTGCAACACCAAGGAGTTGTTTGACACAAATGAAAGTTGGTAGGCATGTTTCCACATCAGGAAGAGGATTTGTATTCCAGTTTCATGACAGTCACATAAGAGTGGCACTAGTAGAACCACTATGAAATTGCAAATCAGGTTTGACTTAAATACACACTGTAATGGTCATGAACATTAGTCACCTCTGAGATTGGACATATTGAGTTGATGTTAGTCAAGAATGTCTTTAAGGCAACAAAGATGCCATTGTCAGCACCTCACTGAGTTTGTATGTGGTTGTGTAATAGGGCTATCAAGAGCTGGATGTTCCTTTCGTGATACTGCAGAAAGACTTGGCAGGAATGTAGCCACTGTACATGATTGTTGGCAGCAGCTGTCACAGGAATGTGGCATCACAAGAAGGCCAGGTCCCAGACAGCCACATGGCACTACTGAGAGGGAAGACCATCATGTTCTACATGTGGCTCTGGTGCATTGAACTGTTACAAATCAGTTACTTCAAGGAGAGCTCTGAACCAGATGCTATATAGTGTGCATTCTACTGACCACCATTTGCAGCTCAGTGGTGTCAAGCAAGTGTTCATTGGAGGACAGGATAAAGGTCTGTTATGTTTCCTGATGGAAGCTGATTCTGCCTCTGTGCCAGTGATGGCAACACATTAGTTAGAAGGACAACAGTTGAGGGCCTGCAACCAATCTGTTTGCATGCCAGACACACTTGGCCTGCACCTAAAGTTATGGTCTAAAGTGCAGTTTCATATGAGAGCAGGAACTCTCTCATGGTTATTAAATCTACCCTGACTGTAAATGTGTATGTCAGTCTGGTGATTTGATGTGTTGTGCTGCCATTTATGAACAGTATTCCAGGTGGTATTTTCTAACGGGATAATGCTTGCCCACATACCAGTCTCGTAACCCAACATGCTCTATAAAGTGTCTACATGTTCTCTTGGCCTGCTCAATCACCAGATTTGTCACCAATCTATGTCATATGGGGCATCATTGGATGACAGCTCCAGAGTCGTCCACAAACAGCATTAACCACCCCTGTAATGACTGACCAAGTGCAATGGGCATGAACCTCCATTCCACAAACTGCCATCCCACAACTGTATAATGCACATTTACATGCTTGTATTTAACATTTTGGCAGTTATATCAGTTATCAATGTAGCAGTGTTTCATACTTGTAGTGGCTTGTCTCGTACTTATATTAACCTGTTTTCTTGCAGCGTTAATCACTGAAGTATGTTACCTAGACAAATGTGTTCCCAAAATTTCGTTACTACACATTAATTATTTTTTGACATTGGGATTTTTTGGTCAATGTATGTTCTTCTTCCACACACATTATAAAGCCCCTTCCCATTTTTCTGCCTCCATGCAAGAGCTAATCTCAGGAACTATTGGAAGGATTTTGATAACCATGCTGCAATGGCACTAGAGTCAGCAAGTTCTCAGTTCCATATTTAACTGGTATTGCAGTGATTTTTTTTCATAACTCTAAGCACTGGCTGTAAAAAAAATAACTACTTTGCCAGACAAGTTGTCCAACTGTAGATGCTTAGTGCTACCTGTACAAAGATGGGATGGATCAATAGTAAAAAATAATGTTCTCTATTTTTGAAGTGGAAGGCATGTATCATAGATAACCTAAGACACCACAACTTCTCTTTGATTGATTTTAGTAACAGAAAATGATAAAATGTTATCTTACCATGCTTAAATTAACAAGATGTGGAGCATTGACTATATAACTATGAACAATTTGGACAGAATGTTGTGTGAATCCTTAAACCTCTTGTAGCAACTATTTAAGTCATTAAGAATGCTCACAACAGCCTCACAATATATTTACTACATAATGAATTGCATTACTGATAATCAGTAACAATGAGACTAGAGGCATGTGCAAAAAGTCAAACTGTACATTAACAGGCAGAAGTGGCCACCTTAGGTTACTTCTGTAAAGTTCCGATATTTATGATGTTCTTGTTGTGATGCTTTTCAGTCCAAAGACTAGTTTGATGCAGCTCACAATGCTACTTTGTGCTGTTCATGTCTCTTCATAGCTGCTGAAACACTAGACCAACTTATGTCCACTTGAATCTGCTTACTGAGGTCACATTTTGGAGTTCTTCTACCATTTTTACGCCAAAACTGCCCTATGTTACCCAGTTAACTGTTCCAGAATGTCTCATGTTGTGTCTTACCAACTGATCCTTTCTTTTAGTCAAGTTGTGCCATTAAATTTATTTTCTTCTGAATAGATTGTTCAGTACCTCTATACTAGTTATCCAGTCTACCCATCTAGTCTTCAGTCTTCTCCTGTAGCAACACATTTCAAATGTTTAAGCCCTGTTTTTGTCTACACTGCTTGTCATCCAAGTTTCAGTTCTGTATAAACCTACACTCCAGATAAGTTTAATTTAATTTAGATGTTAGCGAATTCTCCCAGTTTTCTTGCCACTATCTGTCTGTTTTTTTATGTTCTATCTGTTTTTACCATTGTCAGTTACTTTGCTCTTCAAATAGCAAAACTCATCTACTACTTGTCTTATTTCCTAATTTTATTCCCTTAGTATCTACCAGTTTAATTTGATTACTCTTCATGTTACTATTGTTCATGTTTATCTTATAACCCTTTTCAAGACTATCTACTCAGTTCAACTCATCTTCCCAGCCTTTCACAGGATCCCTGAACTTTAGTTCCCTTTCTGAACTTCTCCGTGTTCAATGTACAAACTAAATAACATTGGGAATGGGCTACAACCACATATCACTTGCTTGTCAACTGCTGTGCCCATTTAATGTGATTAATCCATATAACAGCATTCTGGTTTCTGTACAAATTGTAGACAATATTTTATTTCCTCTATTTTATCATTGCTACCTTTATAATTTTAAACATTGCCATAAACTTTCTGTAAATCTACAAATGCTACAATATAGGTTTTCCCCTCTTTAATCTAGCTTCTAAGATAACTTGTAGAGTTACATATTTCTTCACTGTTTTGGAACCCAAACTGATCTTCCATTATCTTGACTTCTGTCATTCTTTCAATGCTTCTTTAAGTAATTCACATCAGTTTATTAAACCATGACCTATTAAACTTACAGTTTGGTGATATTCACACCAATCATCATGTGCAATCCTTAGTATTGGAATTATTACGTTCTTCTATAAGTCTGAGAGTATTTCCCCTGCCTCATACATCCTACATACCAGGGAGACAAGTTTGTTCTTCTAAGGATGTTTATAATACTGTGGGAGCATTGTTTAATTTAGTGTTGGCTGACATCAGACCAGTGCTATCTGTCCTCCCCTGATATATAAACATTCCTTTATAGGGGTATTATTGATCTGCCATGAATGTCATTGGTTACTGTAAGAGCATGAGCACATATTACAAAATGGATGTTGGCTACAGCTGCTGTTTCCATATGGGCCCACACACAAGACAAGACCAATATTTTCAAGCCTTTTGCACAGTGAAGAGAATATCACTTCATCCTTGTTATCTCAGTTCACTGTATTCACTAAATATTAAGGAAATGGAGTGTCTTGATCACTGGTCCATGGAAGTTCCATAGTGAAATTTAGAAATAACCTCTTGGGCAGGTCCTGGTGATACATCATGTGCCTCTTATCATAACATGCAGTGACTTTACAGAATGTTGGATGCTACTAACACTATGATTTTATAGATCTGAATATTGCCTTTTACACATGTACTACAAATTCGAAACTTTTGGGGCTGCTGCTTTCACATATATAAAAGTAAAGCTTCTGCCTGAATCTCAAGCATTTCTATTGTGGTCAGAGATAAGGCTGTCTGTATTGGAAGATATTAACAGTGTATTTCTTTTAATTAAATAAAAACAGCATTCTGTGGATTGGTCTTAATGTTCTTCTTGAAAATGGAAATGACATTGCATGTACAGTATTGCCAGTGGAGAACACCCACAGCTCGTGGTGTAGTGGCTGGCGTTGCTAACTCTGGCTCACGGGGTCCCAGGTTCGATTTGCGGCTGGATTGGGGATTTTTCTCTACCCGGGGACTGGGTGTTTGTGTTTTCCTCATCATTTCATCTTCATCCTCATCATTCGTGACAGTAGCTAGAATGGACTGTGAAAAAATTGGGACTCCTTACGGGTGTTGATGACTGCGTAGTTGAACGCCCCACAAACCAAACATCATCATGATCATCATCATCACCAGTGGAGAACCTTTTGTAAACAACAGCTGGAAGTGGAGCCAGCTCTGATACATTTCCTATAAATTTTAAATGTGTTTGTTTTATGGATAAATGTTGCTTTAGACTAAATTTTACATCTGCATGACAATATTACACAGAACATGTAATATTGTGCAATGGTGACAAAAAAGGCATGAAGACTTTCAGCATTCAGTTTTAGTCACACTTTTCAGTGTCAGTATGATAAATAAGTACGTCATTGCTATTGAATAGCTCCTTCTTGAGCAATTATTAATCCTAGATGAGGCATTTTGTTTTTATGCCAAAATATCCTTTCTACCAAATAACAGGGCAGTGAGTGTCACAAAGTAATGTAGAAAAGAATTGTAACTTGTAAGGGTTTTCAGTAAAGTTTTTCTTCAGTGCTAGCAAATACACATGCACATAATCAACTGTTACTTCTCAGTGCTGGGGTCCAGATGGGCATTGTTTATTATTGTATATTGGAATTTCAATTAATTTATCTGTCAAGTCTGCACTCATTCATTTTAAGCCCACAACATTTCAGCTGTTTACAAATTTGGTATTGTGAAAACTCCAGCTCTAACATTCTGATGACTTAAAGTGTGAGTATGGGTGTGGGTTATACTGATTTATTTCTCCAAACAACATTCCACTTCTTTAAGAGGTGACTTACTTGGAATTTTGCAGCCCCTCTTCCTTACAGGATAGTCAGCTGCTGGAAAACTCTTGACTTCTACTCCATCGAATAGTGCTAGGTACAGGAACTTTTAAGCCTCTTTCTACTTATAAAATGAGTAGACATACAAACTTTCTTTTTTGTCAGTTAATGATGTAATTTACTTTCCTGCACAATATAATTCACACTTTCAACATACATATGTAACTTTCTGTTAGTACCTCATACCGTTGAACATTAAAAATAAAATTTGTTATGGTTAAAAGAAAATTGGCTTGACTACCATGACTTTCTTAAAATGAATCAGAAAATACGACTTTCCTCTACCAAGGCTGAGTCAAGAGCCTACAAGAGCACTTTTTCAGCTGTTCTTGTTTCACATAACAATAGTCAATGACACAATAAGCACAGAGCGGCCCATAAATTGCCAGCCGCTGTGGCTGAGCAGTTCTAGGCACTTCAGTCTGGAACAGTGCTGCTGCTACAGTCACAGATTCAAATCCTGCCTCAGGCTTGGATGTGCGTGATGTCCTTAGCTTAGTTAGTTTTAAGTAGTTCTAAGTCTAGGGGACTGATGATCTCAGATGTTAAGTCCCATAGTGCTCAGAGCCATTTGAACCATTTGAACCAGCCTATAAACTCCGTGGTTCTTCCTGAAACACTCACAAACATCTCTATGGATTGCCCAACAGGTACTTGTCGGTGCCGTCTGACCGCAGCATCTACTTTCTTCCTGCGACTGATTTTAAACTTGCACACACAAACATGTGACATACAGTAGGTAGGATTCTATCATCCCACACTCATATCTAGAATATTGTGTGTTCAAGATTGTAGAGGGCTGAGTGGTTCTAGAATTTACACAGAAATTCTCGAATCATTACATATCCCCACCCCTCTGATCGAACACATGATATTTTATACATAATCATTATGCAAATAATATCACTCATAATACAATTTCACATCTTAACAGTATATGTCTTACATATGTTTATATACATGTCTCTTCTTTCCATAACAACAATCTTTCTAGTATTGTTTCTCTATTCTTTTCTTATTTTACTTTGTTATTAAGACATGAGCATTTACTCATGGCTTTAGTCAGCTTTACTAATATTTAGGTATTGTGAGGACACTTTTTCTTTTCTTTATTTCCTTTTTCAATCGTATACTTCAAGTGTTTATGACACATGAGTAATCCATTTTCTATTCTTATCTTTTTGTACTTCCTTTTTCCTAATATGTACTATTTTCATTAGTTGTAGCTTGTAGGAACTCTGGGTGAAATGAAAGTGTTCTTTTGACACTCATTTACTTCCACAAAACATACTAATGCTAGTCATTCATAGAATTTACCCTTTCCAGAATTATTCCTATAAAATTTGCGACTTTTGTCATGATACTGTCCCCTTCTCCCAGGATCAGCAGCTATTCTTTGCTTGTGGGTTGATCTTATGAGAGCACTTCATCTTTACATTCTGCTAGGTACACCCCTGACAAAACATCTCTATTTTTTAGGCTACAGATCTTCCTATCTCCACATAGGTATTATCTGCCCTTTATACTTAGTGATTTCCAGGTATGTCCCCCTGAGTAGGCCTCATGGATCATTACCCTACTGTACATTTCTATGTATACCATAATTAAGTATCTTCTGGTAAAGTTATAAATCTATCTTAAACTTCGCATTCATTCTTTTATATATCATTTACTCAAATGGTTCAAATGGCTCTGAGCACTATGGGACTAAACATCTGTGGTCATCAGTCCCCTAGAACTTAGAACTACTTAAACCTAACTAACCTAAGGACATCACACACATCCATGCCCGAGGCAGGATTCAAACCTGCGACCGTAGCAGTCGCGCGGTTCCGGACTGAGCGCCTAGATCCACTAGACCACCGCGGCCGGCATCATTTACTCCCTAGAGTCCCCCCTCTACTTATCAACTTCTATACTTTCAATTGGTATTATGTCTGTAGATATTACTTACATCCCACTATCCTTCAATTCATCAGAGTTTTTATTGCACTGACATTGCTCATGCCTTTTTCTTATTTATCCATTACTATTTTATAGTTGTTCATTATGTATGGGCACCTCTGCTATGTATATTTGATGTAGAACCATCATAACTCCCTATATATGTGCAGATAACCTTATGTACACACATTTTCCCCTACAACACCTGGTGGTTCTCACATCATGACAGGCTTTGACTTATATAATTTAGTGTTTGCGTAGAAGTGTATATTTGTGTATATGTGGATGTGTGTTCATGTAGTCTGAGTCTTCAGCCTTCTTATCTAAAGATAAGATGTACCATAGGTTATTAGTAACCACGGAAATAAGGAAGGACTTCAGCGATAGAAGTTTATGAATATGGAAA
Source organism: Schistocerca serialis cubense (assembly GCF_023864345.2). Classification (NCBI taxonomy): domain Eukaryota; kingdom Metazoa; phylum Arthropoda; class Insecta; order Orthoptera; family Acrididae; genus Schistocerca; species Schistocerca serialis. Next base: position 153,034,051 of record NC_064638.1, on the reverse strand, counting down.
GAGGGAAAAGATAGACAGGTCCCCAAGATGAGAAGTAAGAAAGGAAAAAAACAGATGCGGTTGCTAGGATCAAAGAAGAGAAAGAAGATAGCCTCAAAGACAGGAAACCCTTCCCAGCCCCCTTCCCCAGGATTCCTACCTCTCAGGTACATGAGTGAGATGCCAGAGGAGGTTTGCTGTTAAATCATCTCCTGCAGAATGGACTTGTCCCACCTTCACCCTTTGAGGTCCCCAACGGAAACCTTGCAACCCTATGGAAACAGCAAATGAAGAAGAAAGAGGCACACTTGTTTGTGAGGGTTGTTCGAAAGGTGCGATGTGCATTTTGTGTTAGTCATGATTTATTTGTTCTTGCAAATCAAGCTTTCAGCTCAGTACCCACCCCTTTCAAAATTTATACACACCCTCGCATCTATATCACATCTCAAATGGCTCTGAGCACTATGGGACTCAACTGCTGTGGTCATCAGTCCCCTAGAACTTAAAACTACTTAAACCTAATTAACCTAAGGACATCACACATCCGTGCCCAAGGCAGGATTCAAACCTGCGACTGTAGCAGTCGCACGGTTCCGGACTGCGCGCCTAGAACCGCGAGACCACCGCGGCCGGCTATCACATCTCATAAAAGGTATAAAATACTCTATACAAAATAGAAAAGCTATACACTTCAGTACAACAATTGTTCAATCAGTCACATCATATTACATTTTCTACAAATATAATACTCTATTTATTTTGTTTCATCTAGATATCACTTTGTTTCTGTGATTCTCTTAAGTCAGTCTCTATATTATAGCCACATCCAGTTTTTTTTAATAACATTACAGGATAGTTCTAGATCTTAAATGAATTCAGTTCAGGAAACTATTTGGATAAAACACCGAAAGCAACGCGGGATCCAATGGTCGTCACTCCGCCCGTTAACGCAGCATGTTAATGTCCCTGGGGGATAGATGACAGAATAGTTCAAGATTTTAAAGGAATTCAGTGCAGGAAACTATTTGGAAAAACACCAAAAACAACTTGGGATCTGATGATCATCACTCCACCCATTAATTCAGAATGTTAATGTCCCTGGAGGTAGATGACTCCACCCGGGTCCCATGGATCTGATATTAACTTTTCTTGTGCACTGGCAGACCAGTAATTTTCTCTAAATTTCTTTTGATAGTCTTTCCAAGAGGAAAAATTCTCAGTATTTACTGTACCCCATTCTGTGGCTTCCCCTATGAGGTGCCCCACAGCAAATTTGATCTTCTTATAATCTTCCCAATATTTTGGTAATGCTTGGTTAAACCTTTTTAAGAAATGGGTCGGATGTACATCTACGTCCAGGTTAAATTTAGGGAATTGACTGGATAACCCTGAATTAGCTCCCCAATGTAAATTAGTCACAGCTTCACTAGTTCGTACAACATTAGGTGAATATACTCTTTTTTCTACTTTATCCTGGAGAAGCTTAATCTCTTTCCACAGGTCATCCATACCCTTCCTGGTATCATTAAGTTCAGAAGAAGGAATAGGTGATACATTCCAAGATGTTATACTCTCGGTAACTTTTTGATCTATAATTTCCCCAAATTGTTCCTCCAAAATACAAATACAAATACAAATACAAACTAATTACATTGATAATATCAGAGTTAGCTATTTTCTCTTTGAAATTTCTTCCTACATTATCTAAACATGTATTGAACCTGTAATTTGCAATTGAATGACTGGTATTAACTAATTCTGCTTATATACACTCTCTTGCAAAGTATACGCCCCATGCCTTACATCATTATACTTAATACTGAACACTTTTTTGAAGGATCCTAACTTTTCAGTAAGTTCCGATTCTACACTATTACATTTGTTCGCAATGTCCAGTTCTAACCGTTTTGATAAATCTTGCAAATTGTCATTCTAACATATGATTTATATTAGTGGTTAAAGAATTTGTCAACTCATTCTTTAAATCTATTTTTAAATTCTCTACTTTAGTACTTGTAGCATAAAATTTGGTCTTCAAAGCACCCATGCCTTCACATGGATTACTCAATTCTTTACTTTGAGAGTCTACTTTGGTGCTTAACAAACCTAAATTTAATGTTTGAATATTGACCGTTTCCTCAGAGTACTTAAAGCTTCACTCTGGGCATTCAAAGCTTCACTCTGGGTATCTGAGAATTTACTAAACTTAGAGTCACACTCTGAACTTTGATTAAATTTACCAACTCAGCCCAGTCAGGCACTTCTTTGCTAATTTTCATGGCCATAGATGGGTCTTGAGTTTCCCCAACCTGTTGTAGATTTTCCATACTTTTATATGCTTTAGCTCTTGTAAGCATTTAAAACTAACTTCAAATATGCTAATTACACAACAAAAGTTCACTCAACAGTATCTGGTACCACTTCATACTGAAGTAAGAAAGTTTTGTTTCATGCTCACCCAGCATAGGATTCTCATTGCATAGGTGATCGGATGTGCAGGCAGGTCAACACTGGTGAACAGCAGCTGGTGCCAGTGGCACTGGATGTATGTTGGTTTCCACGTATGCGCCCCCTCGATGTGTGTGAGAGCTGTATACTCCCCACATTGGATCTTCTTGGTTAAAACATTCTATGCTTATTTCTTCTTAGACAAATATGTCAAAATCTTATTTGCTGTTTTTATTGTTGTGAATTTTTCATGTCTTCACCGTTCTTTTATTCAAATTTTGCTCCATTGGATACTTGAACATATTCCAATGTCTCAGAGTTGACCCTCTGTCTTATTATGTTTGGTTGCTATGGCAACACATAACAGCTTATTTTCTCATTTTTGACTTAAAATTCCTGTTTTCTCAGTCATTTCACACAGGTTGCCATGTTCTACATCTACATCTACATACATACTCCGCAATCCACCATACGGTGTGTGGGGAGGGTACCTCATACCACAACTAGCATCTTCTCTCCCTGTTCCACTCCCAAACAGAACGAGGGAAAAATGCCTCTGTACAAGCCCTAATCTCTCTTATCTTATCTTTGTGGTCTTTCCATGAAATGTAAGTTGGCAGCAGTAAAACTGTACTGCAGTCAGCCTCAAATGCTGGTTCTATAAATTCCCTCACTAGCGATTCATGAAAAGAATGCCTCCTTTCCTCTAGAGCCTCCCACCCAAGTATCTGAAGCATTTCCGTAACACTCGTGTGATGATCAAACCTACCAGTAACAAATCTAGCAGCCCGCCTCTGAATTGCTTCTATGTCCTCCCTCAATCCGACCTGATAGCGATACCAAACGCTCGAGCAGCACTCTAACGTGTTGTGACGAATGAAAGTGTGAAAGTAGACATACAAACTTTCCTTTTCACCAGTTTATGATGCATTTGACTTTCATGCACAATATAAGTCACACTTTCAACAGACATATGTAACTTTCTGTAAGTACTTCATATTGTCAAACATTAGAAACAAAATGAGCTACAGTTAAATGAAAGTTGGCTTGATTACCATGACTTTCTTGAAATGAATCAGAAAATATGTCTTGCCTCTTCCAAGGCTGAGTCAGGAGTCTACAAGAGAACTTTTTCAACTGTTCTTGTTTCACATAACAATAGCCTATGACACAATAAGCACAGAGCAGCCTATAAAATCCACGGTTCTTCCCAACACACTCACTAAAACCTCTATGGATTGCCCGACATGTACTTGTCAGTGCCATCTGACCACTGCGTCTACTTTCTTCCCATGACTGATTTTAAACCTGCACACACAAACATGTGACATGCAGTAGGTAGGATTCTACCATCCCACACTCTAGAATATCATGTGTTCGAGACAGTAGAAGGCTAAGTGGTTCTAGAATTTACATAGAAATTCTCGAATCACTTCACAGCATCTGTCTAAATATCTGTGGAGACATTCTGCTAACACACACATAACAGCCAGTGTACCAGATCTGAAATTATTAACCCAGTATGTGGATTCAGTCCAGCTCTGACTAACCCCACATCTTACATATCAATATTCTATGTACAGCCACATACAAACAGATTTCCACAGGAGAATCCACTGATCATTTGAGAAATATTAAGTTTTTCCATAATTTAATTTGAAACATCTAATGTCATCTACAAATGTAGGGGAGGAAAATGTAGATCAATAGATTTAGTAAACCTTCAAAACTAATTTTCGGGAAACTTCTGTAATTTTAATTATCTTAGCAGATTGTGAGGGAACTATAGATTACCTAGAGAAGTTTTCTATATATTTTGTTATTGAAATATTATCAATATATGACATTAAATACTATGTTACAGCTACTTTACTTTTGAAAACGAAACTGTGTGATTATTTTGTCTGGTGTGCTATTCGTGAAGTCATACCAAATACAGTTTTGCAGGTGCAGCTGAGTTAGGAATTGTCTCTAAACTTCATGTGAAGATAGTTGATGTGGAGGACAGACCAGTTGTACAATTTGAGAGAAGCCATGTTGCTGTCAACGTGAGTCAACCAAGCAGAATGGTCACTATTAACGTGAGTCTATAACTTGTTTCTAGCTGCTTATATATAATCATCCTGCAGTACTTGTCACAATGATAGAAAATGTAGGATACATCTGAGTATAGTGTGTGTATGTAGTATTATGTTATTATTTTGCACTTTTGTTTTTTCTTTGATAACATTTGTGAATAAACCCTTGCAATTGTTGTAATGCTTTTCTAAAGTTTTTTTTTTTTTTTTTTTTTTTTTTAAAGGGAGGGAGGGGAGGGTGTATACTCTTGCACATAGATCCTCATTCATTCCTTCAAACTAGATGTTATTTTATTGTATTATTAATACTAATACATTAATCATGTTTTGTAAATTCCATCCAAAGGAGAACCTTCAGGGATGTAGAACATGTGAAGATAGACATACATAGATGAAATAACTGTTAAAAAAAACTTTTATACCCAGGAGACATTTAAACATAGTACTTAATTTAGCTTATTATCATTCAAATTTATTTCAGATACCAGCAAGTCACTTTTAATTATCTCAAATGTGAGTAAGACTTAAACTGTTTTCTGTGAACCAGTTGTAAATGCATTAATCTACCATAAAAGCTGTGCATGACATGTTGAATTTGAGCCATTGATTAATATGCTTGTGGTTTGAGCAAATAAAACAGTTTTTATTAGTAATACAAAACTATTTGAGTCTGATTTATGGTTAGGTATAGGAGAAGAAGAGCCAGATATTGACCCCCGCCCTCCAAAAAATCAACATATCCTTATTTCGAGATCTTGGAGATAAGTGATGATATTAATGCAATTAAAAATTTGGTTTTACAAGTAAAATTTTGTGCTGCACAGACTCAGGCATCCTGACAAGTCACTTAATTACATGTCAAAATCAGTGAATTTTAGATCAAAAAAATTTTGTGCGTTTTGTTTTTAAATATGGTATTGTAAATTCACCTTTTAATGCACAAAAAACAAGAAGAAAACAAATTGCTATTTCATTTAAAATGAAAATGGAGCTGCTTAGGTAGTTTATGGTTTATCAAACAAAGTTCAGTAATGGAAGTTTGTAAATAGTATGGCACTGATAACTGTGCACAGTCAACAATAATTAAAATATGGATCAAAATAGAACAATGTTTTACTGTAGTATGTTTGAGACACGCAGAAAATGTGGGTAATGACTGAACATGAAGATGTAGAGACTATGTTACTTGTTTGGCCAAAACAAACTTGGTTCCACAATGCTCCTATATCCAAATATTTGTAGCTGGAAAATGTTGATGAATTAGCACAGCAAAAAGGTATTGAATTTTATGCAAAGTCATGCTGGGTTGGAATGTATAAAGAAAAGGAATAAAGAAGCTCACCAACTATAGCTACAGATTCATTGCAGTATATGTTGGCTTCCGTACTTGAGCAATATGTTATAAAAGATGTCTTCAGTGTTGAGAAAACAGGCTTATTTTACTGGTACTTCCCCAATAAATCATTGTTGTTTAAGGAGACTATTGTTTCCAGGGGAGTGGGGGATCTCTTAAAAAAATACTTATTGTATTGGTTAGCTGTAATTCAGGCTGTTCTGAAAAAGTTATTCTTATTTGTCACTGGGAATCAATTAAAAAGAGTATTTTAAAATGTAACAATATCATAGTTGAATAAATGTGGACACTAATCATCAGTCAGAGTCAGAAATTTGAATAAGCAATTTTTATGAGGAAATCATTAAGCCCAAATTACTGTTGATAATTGTCCAGAATACTCCAGTATTAAATTCAAAATTGTTGTTGTTGTGCTCTTCAGTCCAGCGACTCCATGCTACTCTACCCTGTGCAAATTTATGACACTTAAATTTTTGTCTCTGAACTTCTCACCATTTTAAAACTGTGTGCAAGGTACAGCTTGGCTCCTATGAGAGAATTATGAAAAAGCAATTGAGACACCACCTCAAAAAATTTTCCAATTTACTGACCTCCCATTTCCACCTCATAACACCGCTCATTACCCGTCATTATCTTCCAAAACCCCAGTGAACCCCCATATTCCTAAACCCCATTGAACCCCATATTAATTCCCCATAGAGTCTATGCCCTGCCTTGCTGATCTTTTCTCCATTGGCAACATCCCCCAAAACTCCCTCAGAACATTTAACAACCCAGAACTTAAACAACCCAAAACAATGTTGTCAACCTATCCACCAAAAACCTTAATTCTACAGAAGTTTAAGTCCCATCAAAAGGCCTCATCTTTAGCCCCAAACCCAAGGTAAATCTTGCAGGATTTGTCAAAGATCTACTCTCCCTTTTAACCCAAACAGCAAAGACCAAATAGGTGAAACAGGAGAAAAATTCATATAGTCGCAGGTTTTTATACAGTGGCAGGACAGAGTGCCATGAATAACATATTAGAAGTCCAGAGTGTTGGGATGTGAGTGTGGGGATGGAGGAGCATTTATATTTTACTTTTTTATGTTCTTCTTAAATAACTCAAAACCCATGGCTCCCAACAAAAATATTACCCAGTACAAAATTAAATTACATAAACTGTCCTACAAAAAAGGTCCCTTTCATTTCTTCTCTAAGAGTAATAGTTTCAGCTTTACAGGAGATGAAAAATCACATTCATTAAAAATTGTATTTTAATGGTTTAAAATTAAAGTTTATTGTCAGATGAAGTGGGTTAAGAACAAATTTTAAATATCCATTGCTATATACAAATGCAATACCTGTAGAGCTGTATTAATGGATAATTCTGTTCTGAGGCTGTAACAGGGCCTTTCCAATGCTCTCCTTACGATTCACTGGTGACACAGTGCTGCATAAATATCTGAAAGGTGTGGGGAGGGATGTTTATTTTCACAAAGTTAATTGATACACATGGAGTACAGATATGAGTTACAACACTAATGCAAGAAACATATGTGAACAGAATGTATGTAAATCTCTGCACGTCGTTCTACACATCTAGAGAGGAAATTGTTTCTCGATCATCCTGTATAGTAGTTCCAGCATTCATCCAGGAAAGGCCATTTCACCCACCGCAAGGGTTTGTGTAGGGTTTGTGTAGAGGAGTTATTTTCAGTTTATTAATTGACTACTTATTTGCAGTTTTTAAATGAACTTTTGTGTAAAATTCATTCCTCTATGTGATGGCTGAAAAGCGTTTAATTTGTAAATATGATTTTTTTGGTGATCTGTGGAGTGTTGGTCAAAAAGGGATTGGATTGGTAAATTTGGCACCTGGCTACTGTCTGTCATTAACACTGTGGTGTAACTACTTGATGGTGAATTAGTGTACTTCTCTCACTCTTAACTGTGTTTCTGGTAGATTGCGGAAACCTCTTTCATTTAGGAAATACTATCATTTGTAGAGTGGGCTGCACTAAGTGGAGCCACTTGCCACACTTTCTAGATAGGTGTGAATATGTCTGATGAAACAGGACTGGTCATATTCAGTTCTAGAACACAAGTCTGCTGTAATGCATTGCTTAACCCGTTTTTAAATATCTGAATTTATATAAATGCTAGGTGACCTACTTCCATTGCAGAGGGCAACAGTTTAAGCCTTGTTCTTCTGAAGGTATTGGGGAGAGGTGAGGATAGGGTGATGCATTTGATAATCCTTATGCTGTGAAAAGTATTCCACCCATTGATAATGGAGAAATGAAATATGTATTGACTGTGTTTTACACTTGGGATGGGCTTTTCAGTGTGGTAGGCAGCTGACAGCTCCAGCTGTTGAGCTTTTTTGTATAATTTAACAACTGCAAAAAAAGGTAGCCAATAAACTGAAAATAACTCTAATTATATAACAGTTTTGAAAATAGCTGTCTTTTAGCAACCATATATAAGTTTCAATGGAGAGCTAACACAGCCAACTGGCTGCAAATAAGCACTAGCTCAGCGAAGTTATTTTATCTGCTCTCATAACAGAACTGGACAGAAAATTCTGGGGAGGTATAGTCTGTCTGTAAACTGAGAAGCAAGCAGTGCTCAGTGTGGGGGAAATGGTCTTTCCTGGAAAAATGCTACAGTCACCAAACCTATGAAGGTGGGCAGTGCATGACCACAATCTGGCAATCTACCATCCCTCAGGCATCTATGCCAACCGTTCCAACCCTCACCCTTTGCAGCCTATTGCATCCCCACAACACAGCCTATTACATCCCTTAATATGGCTCTACTGCACCTAGATGTGGTACACAAATTTATTACTTCTTCTTAACCCACTTCATTTAACAGTAAAAATATATTTTATACCATTAAAACATTATTTTCAGCAATCTGTGATTTTTCCGCCCTCTGCGATGTGAAACAGGCCTGAAGATGATGTGATTGGAACATTGCCTAATAAAACATTGTCAAAATAATGGATATTGGTTCAGTATTAATACATTTTGGAAACTATCTGTCCTAGAAAAAAAATTCATAGGACCTTTTCTGCAAGAAACTTAATTTAGTTTAACTTTGCACTGGGAAACATTTTCTACAGAAGCCCCCATTTTCAAATTAGTCAAGAAAAATACAAAAGTGAGAACTAAATGGCCTCCCGACCAGTCAGGATTTTTTTTTAAATTCCTACAGCAGGAACATGTATTTGCCACCGGTCCCTTTAACAAAAGCCTACCAAAATTGAACACTGAGTCCAGCCCCTCCCGTTTCAAACTGCTGTCCAACCATGACCATTCCCCACTCACTGCCTGATTATCTTCTAGGAATTCATTATCTCCAACTTTGCCTCACACTTCTTTCCCAGGCACTTTCCCAGGAATGTAAATCTCTCAGTGGAGTACAGAATAGCCATCCTGAACCATAAGACAGATAACAGTTTTATAATCCTCTCTGCACACAAAGAATTCTCCTCCGTTGTGATGAAACCCAGTGATTATCTGACAGAAGGTGCCTCCAATGAATTCCCACAGGCTAGCCTGCTGTATTGAATAACAAGCCACTTCCTTCACTGACCTCACATTATTCGCACCAGGATTTCTGCATGTAACTGTTGACAACATCCCCCATCCTCATGGCCAAACCACTATTGAACACTACTTCTTCCAACACCTGTCTGACTCCAATCCCACCACCTCATTCCTTATACATCGAACTAGTTACTCAGACTTCTCTTTTGAATCAAGGATGTACAAACAAATCTACAGCACTACCATAGGCTTAAGCATGGCACTTTTCTGTGTCATACTGTGTATGAGCCATCTACAGGAAGCCTTACTAGCCACCCAAAGTCCCAAACCTCTTGTTTAGTTCAGGTTCATTTTTTATATATTCTTGATCAGGAAACAGGGTCAATACACCTATCCACATTCCTACAACACGAATTACATCAACACCTTCTCTCTCTTCCACTTCACCTGGTCCTCCTCAGCTAAGTGTGCCACTTTTTTGGATCTTCACTTCCACCGCTCTGATGGTTTCAACCAAAACGCTGTCCATATCAGGCCCACTAGCCATCAACAGTGCCTACATTTTGATAGCTGAAATGCCTTCCACACCAAAACTTACTTCTGTATAGTCTGGCCACTTGTAGACATTGCATCTGTGGTAATGGGCATTCTCTTACTCATTATACTGAAAGTCCAATCCCCTACTCCCCCCCCCTCCTCCCTCCCCTACACACAGAATCTTATCCTTCAACCAGTCCCAGCAACCAGCTGCAAAAGAGCACATCCCTCATCACCCAGTATCATCCCAGGTACAGCTGAACCATTTTCTTCTCCAGGACTTCAACTATTTATCGTAGTGACTGGAAATGAGGAGCATCCTACACACAATCTGTCCCACTCCTCTCAAAGAACAAAGTAGTATTCCACTGCTCACACAGTCTACACAATACTGTAGTCAATCCTTAAACCACACCTAATCCAAACCTCTTACCATGCAGGTCATACAGAGGTGTGAGATTTGTCTGAAGCACCGGGGTGCGTAGTAGACTAGCCTCCACGTGGTGCACCCCGGGCAACGTGATTATATCGTGGCCAAATAGTCTACAAACTTGGCTACCAGACTATCCTTTGGGATCTCCTGGTAATTCAAACATGCAACGAAGAGACCAAATGAATGATTCCTTTGGGAACCATCCAACTAGAAGATTGGGACCACAAGTCCGGATCTGCCAGCTAAATATTGAGGGAATTAGTCGATCCAAATCTGAATATCTTTCAAAGTTTCTGTTGGACAATAGCATCAATGTGGTACTCCTTCAGGAAACACATACCGACTCGCAGGAAGACTTACAAAGATGAGGACGTATTCAAGGCTTCCAACAAATAGGCGCAACATATCATCACGCTTATGGCACTGCCACATATGCCCAATCCGATATTGAACATGCACACCTGCTGTCCACAAGCACAGAAAACAACATCCATGTCATTGATATAAAAGTAGACAACATAAGACTTATAAATGTCTACAAACCACCAAACCAAATCTGGCCAAGTATTGTACTACCCGTACATGAACACCCAACGATATATGCCGGTGATTTTAATAGCCATCATGAAATGTGGCGATACACCCAAAATAATGAACATGGAGAAGGGCTGGTGGAATGGGCCAATGAGAACAATCTACATCTTATATTCGATGCCAAGGAGAGGGGCACATTCTACTCGGCCGACTGGTGCAGGGACTATAATCCGGACCTCTGCTTTGTAACTACCGATAACGAGGGAAAACCAGTGCCTATACATAGAAGGGTTGCCACAGATTTCCCACATAGCCAGCATAGGCCTGTTATTTTAGACATCAGTGTCACTATACCGCTGATACGGTCCTTCCCCCGACCTAGATGGAATTTCCAAAAAGCTGACTGGGAGAAGTATTCAGCGGACCATGATAAATGCATCCAGTTTATACCGTCACTACCTAAATGCTACGATCGTTTCAGGAAAGCTATAATTACCACAGCTAAAAAACACATCCCTAGGGGGTTTCGAAAAGAATACATCCCAGGATGGGATGCAAAATGCCATCATCTATATGAGGATTTTACTAGTAGTGGTGACCAAGAAATAGCTGATGACCTCCTCCACAATCTAGATTCCACAAGAAGACAATGATGGACTGAAGCAACTGAAAGAATGAATTTCACTCAATCAAGTAGGAAGGCATGGAGTTTGTTACGTAAACTCGGAGGTACGACAAGACCAGCCCAGAAAAATCCAACCATAACACCAGAGAAAATTGCAAATAACATTGTAGAAATTTCAAGAGCTCCGAGAGACAAACCACATACCAGGATGATTAAGCGCGAACTCAGAACACTAAAAAAGAATACTCCAAATATATCAGAGCTTTCCAGACCATTCACTGAGGATGATGTCATTACTGCCCTCAAGGATATGAAACCGGGCAAAGCCCCAGGTTTTGACAACATACATCCAGAATTTCTAACCTACACTGGAAAGAACATAGTCAAATGGCTGGCAAATTTCTTTTCGAACATTTTGACTACAAACCATCTCCCTAGAGAATTCAAAAAGGCAAGAATAATAGCTTTGCTGAAACCAGGGAAACCAGCAGACCAACTGCTAAGCTACAGACCAATAGCACTTCTTAGCTGTACATACAAACTTCTCGAACGACTTGTCCATAATCGAATTAGCGGCATTATTATGGAGAACTTACCTATAGAATAGGCAGGCTTCAGACCTGGCCATAGCTGTTGTGACCAAGTGCTGGCATTAACATCCTACATAGAGGCTGGATTTCAACAGAAATTGAAAACAAGTGCTGTATTTCTAGACTTAACATCTGCATATGATACTGTTTGGAGAGATGGAATAATTTACAAACTCTTAAGAGTGATTCCTTGCCTGATTCTAACATCCTTAATACATAATATGCTGAGTAACAGAACCTTCCAGGTCACCCTAAACGGAAAGACAAGCAAAATAAAACTTATTAACAATGGGCTTCCGCAAGGCTCTGTATTGGCCCCTCTTCTGTTTAACCTCTATATAGCAGATCTCTCAAACACAAAGTCAAGAAAATTTTGCTATGCGGATGACATAGCACTGGCTACCAAAGACAAGTATCTCTTCAATACAGAGGAAGTCCCTAATAATGACGTTGAAATACTATACAATTATTTCAAGAAATGGAGACTCAAGCCAAACCCTAACAAAACTGAAGTATCTACATTCCATCTTAATAAGAAAATGGCAACTGAAATTATTAACATAAAACTCGGAAACACCAACCTCAAACATAATAAGTTTCCAAAGTACTTAGGTATAACATTGGATCACACTCTTTCTTACTGAAAACATCTGGAGAACACCACTGCAAAAATTGGAACACGGAATAACATCATACAAAAACTTAGCGGTACTACTTGGGGAGCTAACGCAAAAACATTACGCACCTCATCTATCGCCTTAGTGTTCTCTGTGGCTGAGTACTGCGCTCCAGTCTGGATTAATAGCTGTCACACCAAACTTATTGACAGGCAATTAAATAACACAATGAGGTTGATTTCTAGAACTGTTAAATCAATGCCCACGTACTGGTTACCAGTGCTATGTAATATACTGCCCCTGGACCTGTGTAGAAAAGTGGCCCTACTGCACAAATTCAGAAAGATTGAGACAAAACCAGAACTACCAATTAAAGAAGAATTCTCACAACTGCGACACACTCGATTGAAATCAAGAAAGCCACCCATACGCACAGCTGAGCAGCTTCAAAATAATAACTATGACCACATGAAACAATGGAGACTAGATTGGAACCAAAAGACAAATGACCAACTACAGACCTGGTTTGAGAGCTATAACTGCAACATCTCTGGAATGGAACTAACACGGAAAACATGGTCCGCATTAAATCGAATACGTACTGGACATGGCAGGTGTGCGGATTCACTACACAAATGGGGAAGAGCGATGTCACCAGAATGCGACTGCGGTGCCCCTAGACAGACGATCCAACACATCCATGGTGAATGCTCCTTGCAAGCATATGCAGGGAACTGGTCCGACTTCCTGGAGGCATCCCCATCGGCGCTAGAATGGATCTCAAACCTCGATATAACCTTTTAACTGACCAATATAAACATAAATTATATTTATGATTGTTGTAAGATTTTAATGTTTAACACTTGATGTATTAATGTTGCATGTACAGCCATACGCTAAATAAAATGTCTGAAGCACCCACCCATCACACCACACATGGTGTCATGCACTTGTCCTATCCTGTCAGAGGCAGGGCCACATGTGTAAGCAGACATGTCATTTACCTGGTGTGCAGTAATTTCTATGCAGTATTTTATGTGGGCATGACTATCAATCATTCATCCACCCAAATGAATAGTGACCAGCAAACTTTGGCAATGGCAGAGTTGACTACCTAGTGGCAGAACATTGATGGCCTCAGCATGCTCAACCAGAATGGCTGCTTCACAACCCATAACATTTGAGTCCTTCTACTCAACATGAGCTTCTCTTAATTATAAAGGTGGGAGTTGTTCTTCCGGCTCATCCTTCAATGATATAGTCTTCCTAGCCTGAATCTCGACTAGCCACTGTCACACGTGCACCTCCACAATACTCCAGGATGTAATGTCAGTCACCATATACCGATGCCCTCTTCCTTGAAGCCTCCGAATCCACTCCTCTATGTCATTGTGCACTGCACACAGAACTCCCCTGCCGGCAGCCAGAATGATTTCACTGGTGTCATAATCCTATTCTGTGTACTTACTTTGTCTCCCTCCCAGCCGTATGCCACCCTTCCTCAAGCTGTCCCTCCCACTTTCCTCCTCCTTTCTTCCCCTGCCCACTACACCTGACACAACCCCTTACCCCAGCTGGGCTACAGTGCTACCACAACATACTCAGCTGGGACAATGTAGCTATACATGTGCATGTTTTTGTTTTTGTATGTGTGTGTATATGTGTAATGTATAGCTTTGAAAAAGGATTTGTCCAAAATCAAGTGAAGTTCCAGGTTTATGTACCTTTTGATGACTCAGTACATCTACTATTCAGCCAGTAATCTTCAAATTACATTCTGCCAGTTCCAAATTTATTATATGCGTTACACATCTGTATGGAATTGTTTTTGATTTTCTGGGATTTTTCAAGGAATCAGATTCGCATACAGAAACTTAATCATGAAATGAAAGCTTCTAGATTATTATATTGTCCTGGAGTAGGACTGGATGAATGTGTTGCAGTCAGTGATGTTGTTGTTATTGTTGTTGTTCTGGTGGTCTTCAATCCAGAGACTGGTTTGATGCAGCTCTATCTATTCTATCCTGTGTAAGCTTCTTCATCTCCGAGCAACTACTGCAATCTACATCCTTCTGAACCTGCTTAGTATACTCATCTCTTGGTCTCTCTCTATGATTCTTACCCTCCACACTTCCCTACACCACTAAATTGATGATCCCTTGATGCCACAGAATGTCTCCTACTAACTGAAACCTTCTTCTAGTCAAGCTGTGCCACAAATTCTTCTTCTCCCCAATTCTATTCAGTACCTCCTCATTAGTTACATGATCTACTCATCTAATCTTCAGTATTCTTCTACAGCACCACATTTCGAAAGTTTCAATTCTCTTCTTGTCAAAACTATTTATCGCCCATGTTTCACATCCAGACATGGCGACACTCCATACAAATACACTCCTGGAAATTGAAATAAGAACACCGTGAATTCATTGTCCCAGGAAGGGGAAACTTTATTGACACATTCCTGGGGTCAGATACATCACATGATCACACTGACAGAACCACAGGCACATAGACACAGGCAACAGAGCATGCACAAAGACGGCACTAGTACAGTGTATATCCACCTTTCGCAGCAATGCAGGCTGCTATTCTCCCATGGAGACGATCGTAGATATGCTGGATGTAGTCCTGTGGAACGGCTTGCCACGCCATTTCCACCTGGCGCCTCAGTTGGACCAGCGTTCGTGCTGGACGTGCAGACCGCGTGAGACGACGCTTCATCCAGTCCCAAACATGCTCAATGGGGGACAGATCCGGAGATCTTGCTGGCCAGGGTAGTTGACTTACACCTTCTAGAGCACGTTGGGTGGCACGGGATACATGCGGACGTGCATTGTCCTGTTGGAACAGCATGTTCCCTTGCCGGTCTAGGAATGGTAGAACGATGGGTTCGATGACGGTTTGGATGTACCGTGCACTACTCAGTGTCCCCTCGACGATCACCAGTGGTGTACGGCCAGTGTAGGAGATCGCTCCCCACACCATGATGCCGGGTGTTGGCCGTGTGTGCCTCGGTCGTATGCAGTCCTGATTGTGGCGCTCACCTGCACGGCGCCAAACACGCATACGACCATCATTGGCACCAAGGCAGAAGCGACTCTCATCGCTGAAGACGACACGTCTCCATTCGTCCCTCCATTCACGCCTGTCGCGACACCACTGGAGGCGGGCTGCACGATGTTGGGGCGTGAGCGGAAGACGGCCTAACGGTGTGCGGGACCGTAGCCCAGCTTCATGGAGACGGTTGCGAATGGTCCTCGCCGATACCCCGGGAGCAACAGTGTCCCTAATTTGCTGGGAAGTGGCGGTGCGGTCCCCTACGGCACTGCGTAGGATCCTACGGTCTTGGCGTGCATCCGTGCGTCGCTGCGGTCCGGTCCCAGGTCGACGGACACGTGCACCTTCCGCCGACCACTGGCGACAACATCGATGTACTGTGGAGACCTCACGCCCCACGTGTTGAGCAATTCGGCGGTACGTCCACCCGGCCTCCCGCATGTCCACTATACGCCCTCGCTCAAAGTCCGTCCACGCTGTCGCGGCGTGCTACCAGTGTTAAAGACTGCGATGGAGCTCCGTATGCCACGGCAAACTGGCTGACACTGACGGCGGCGGTGCACAAATGCTGCGCAGCTAGCGCCATTCGATGGCCAACACCGCGGTTCCTGGTGTGTCCGCTGTGCCGTGCGTGTGATCATTGCTTGTACAGCCCTCTCGCAGTGTCTGGAGCAAGTATGGTGGGTCTGACACACCGGTGTCAATGTGTTCTTTTTTCCATTTCCAGGAGTGTACTTTTAGAAAAAGACTTCCTGACACTTAAATCTATACTCAATGTTAGCAAATTTCTCTTCTTCAGAAACACATTACTTGCCATTGCCAGTCTACATTCTATATCCTCTCTACTTAGACAATAATCAGTTATTTTGTTCCCCAAATAACAGAACTCATCTACTACTTTAAGTGTCTCATTTCCTAATCTAATTCCCTTAGCATCACCTGATTTAATTACACTACATTCCATTGTCCTTGTTTTGCTTTTGTTGATGTTCATCTTATATTTACCTTGTAACTGCGGCCGGAACGGTCATGGGGTTGATGTGATGGAAAGTGCGGCGGGACCCACGGAGCGGCCCGCAAACAAAAACACAACAGGAGACGACTGACACAACCAATGAAGGACCTAATGAACAACAACAAGCTCAAAACAATGACAACGGGGTCTTTGACATCCATGTCATCTGGCACAGATTCAAATTCCGCGGCGTGTTGTACCATATGCCTTTCAAGACACTGTCCATTCCGTTCAACTGCTCTTCCAGGTCCTTTGCTGTCTCTGACAGAATTACAAATTCATTCGCAAATTTCAAACTTTTTATTTCTTCTTCATTCATTTTAATTCCTACTCCAAATTTTTCTTTTGTTTCCTTTACTGCTTGCTCAATGTACACTTTGAATAACAGTGGGGTAGGCTTCAACCCTGTCTCACTCCCTTCCCACCCGCTGTTCCCTTTCATGCCCCTCAATTCTTATAACTGGTTCTTCTAAAAATTGCAAATGGCCTTTCACTCCCTGTATTTGACCCCTGCTACCTTCAAAATTTGAAAGAGGTATTCCAGTCAACCTTGACAAAAGTTTCCTCTAAGTCTGCAAATGCTAGAAACGTAGGTTTGCCTTTCCTTAACCTATCTTCAAAGGTAAGTCATACGGACAGTATTGTCTCACGTGTTCCAACATGTCTATGGAATCCAAACTGATCTTCCCCAAGATCAGCTTATACCAGTTTTTCCATTCATCTGTAAAGAATTCGTGTAAGTATTTTTCAGCTGTAACTTATTAAACTGATAGTTCAGTAATTTTCACGCCTGTCAACATCTGCTTACTTTGGGATTGGAATTATTATATTCTTCTTGAAGTCTGAGGGTGTTTCGCCTGTCTCATACATCTTGCTCACCAGACAGTACAGTTTTGTTGTAGCTGGCTTTCCCAAGGCTGTCAGTACTTCTAATGGAATGTTGTCTACACCCGGGCCCGTGTTTCGACTTAGGTCTTTCAGTGCTCTGTCAAATTCTTCACACAGTATCACATCTCCCATTTCATCTTCACTTATGTCCTCTTCCATTTCCATAACATTGCTCTCAAGTACATCGCCCTTGTATAGATTCTCTATACATTGCTTCCAACTTTCTGCTTTCCTTTCTTTGCTTAGAATTGGGTTTCCATCTGAGCTCTTAATATTCATACAAGTCGTTCTCTTTTCATCAAAGGTCTCTTTAATTTTCCTGTAGGCAGTATCTATCTTACCCCTAGTGATATATGCCTCTGCATCCTTACACTTGTCCTCTAGCCAACCCTGCTTAGCCATTTTGCACTTCCCATCGATCTCATTTTTGAGACGTTTGTATTCCTTTTTGCCTGCTTCATTTACTGCATTTTTATATTTTCTCCTTTCATCAATTAAATTCAATATCTCTTCCATTACCCAAGGATTTCTAATAGCCCTCGGCTTTTTACCTACTTGATCCTCTGCTGCCTTCACTATTTCATCTCTCAAAGCTACCCAATGTCCTTCTATCATATTTTTTTCCCTGTTCCTGTCAATCATTCCCTAATGCTCTCTTTGAAACTCTCTACAACCTCTGGTTCTTTCAGTTTATCCAGGTCCCATATAAATAAATTCCCACCTCTTTGCAGTTTCTTCAGTTTTACTGTACAGTTCATAACCAATAAATTGTGGTCAGAGTCCACATCTGCCCCTGGAAATGTCTTACAATTTAAAACCTGATTCCTAAATCTCTGTCTTACCATTATATAATCTATCTGAAACCTTCCAGTGTCTCCATGCCTCTTCCATGTATTCAACCTTCTTTCATGATTCTTAAACCAACTGTTAGCTATGATCAGGTTATGCTCTGTGCTTCCCCCTTCCATTCCTTACCCCCATTCCATATTCACCTACTGCTTTTCCTTCTCCTCCTTTTCCTACTATTGAATTCCGGTCCCCAGTGACTATTAAATTTTCATCTCCCTTCACTATCTGAATAATTTCTTTTATCTCATCATACATTTCATCAATCTCTTCATCATCTGCGGAGCTAGTTGGCATATAAACTTGTACTACTGTGGTAGGTGTGGGCCTTGTGTCTATCTTGGCTACAATAATGCATTCACTATGCTGTTCATAGTAGCTGACCTGTGCTCCTATTTTTTTATTTTTTTTTATTCATTATTAAACCTACTCTGGTATTACCTCCACTTTATTTTGTATTTATAACCCTGTATTCACCTGACCAGAAGTCTTGTTCCTCCTGCAACTGAACTTCACTAATTCCCAGTATATCTAACTTTCCCTTTTTAAATTTTCTAACCTACCTGCCCAATTAAGGGATCTGACATTCCACACCCCGATCTGTAGAACACCAGTTTTCTTTCACCTGATAACGACATCCTCCTGAGTAGTCCCCACCCAGAGATCCAAATGGGGGACTATTTTACCTCTGAAATATTTTACCCAAGAGGACGCCATCATCATTTAACCATACAGTAAAGCTGCATGCCCTTGGGAAAAATTACAGCTGTAGTTTCCCCTTGCTTTCAGCTGTTCACACTATCAGCATAGCAAGGCAGTTTTGGTTAATGCTACACGGTCAGGACAGTCAATCATCCAGACTGTTGCCCCTGCAACTACTGAAAAGGCTGCTGCTCCTCTTCAGGAACCACACATTTGTCTGGCCTCTCAACAGATAGCCCTTTGTTGTGGTTGCACATATGGTATAGCTATTGTATCACTGAGGCACAAAATCCTCCCCACCAATGGCAAGGTCTATGGTTCATGGGGAGTCAGTGATGATATATGTACAGTATTGATTATTACTGTAAAAGCCGTGTAGTGATTCAAGAATTTCAGTGTAAATTCTAGAACCACTTGGCCTTCTACCGTCTCAAAACATGATATTTTAGACGCGAGTGTGGGATGATAGAATCCTACCTACTGCACATCACATGTTTGTATGTGCAGGTTCGAAATTCAGTCGCGAGAAGAATGTAGATGCAGAGGTGAAACTGCACCGACAAGTACCTGCGGGCAATCCACAGAAGTTTTACTGAAAGTACTTACGAGAGGACCATGGAATATTTATGTAACTCTGTGATAATAGTGTCCGTGGGTATTGTTAGTGAAAAAAGAACAGTGGAGAAAGAAATCTTAAAAAAAAGAAGCTCTTATTCCAGCCTTGCTAGAGGCAAGACATATTTTATGTATCCTATGACAGAGTCATGGTTATTAAGCCAACTCATTTTCAAATGTAATTAACTTTGTTTCTGACATGAGACGATATGAGTGACTTACAAGAAGTCAGATGTTTATGTGAGAAGTGAAAATTATGTTGTGTATGAAGTTTTAATATAGCAATAGTTGATAAAAAGTAACCTTCAAGTACCTACTTATTTCACAAGTAGAGGGAGAATTTTCAATATTCCTATACCTAGCATCACTCTTTGGAGAAAAAGTTTAAAGAGATTCCAGAAGCCAGTCAAGAAAATCGGCTGCAGATAATAAGTAAGTCATCTTGTACAAGAGGAGTGGAAGTTACTTCACACTTAAATCGTCATCCAAAGTGTTAGAACCATTTTGAGATTGGAGATCAAAAGATTGTAGTGATGTAGACAATGATCACAATGAATTTGAGCATGAAATCAATATGCAGTTCCTGTCCCCACTATTCCATAAATGCAGAACATATGGAAATGTAGGTGCAGTAATTTAGCTGTGCATTTGAGTTACATAACAGATAAAACAATGGATGACATCGAACAATTTGTGGAAAAATTGACGTTGCAAAATTTAAAAAAAAAAAAAAAACACTATCTAAAACATTTTGTATATAATCTTCCAATATAGAGTATGAACTTGCAGTAGTTAAATGTTGTATGAAATTGATATACTGGTAGTAATAATATTTGGCAAGATGAAAAATACTGTTTTGCTCATTTTTTGCATTCATCATTTAACCCAAAAAAGTTTTAACATGAAAATATTTTGATCTCCTGATTTTCATCTTAACAAGGTGGTATAGCTCCACTTGTTCTGATATTTCTCCTAACATAAATATTGTTATTTTTCTTCTTCTTTTTTCTTACCTAATCTGAAAACAGTATGTAAATGAAATGTCAAAAATCTTTTACAAATGGAAATTTTCTGATCCTTATTATTTAAAGCACATCATACAGTTGGCTGATGACAGTGGTATAAATAGTATGTATAAAAACATTGTTCTTAAGGAAATAATGAATGTGTAAGATTCATTAAAATTTGGATCCCACTAATAAGTACATTTCAGAATTGACACTCCATTTTAAAGCCTTGTTTTTCTTATATGTAAAGAAAATTTTGTCTTAATTCAAAATTTTGTATTTACAAATCATTATTTGTTATGATATATCATGTCTCTCCATCTTATTTGATAGGTCGGCAAACAAGACTTCACCAATTATGGTCCTTTAAGTTCTTTTCATTTTTGATGCTGCACAGTGTCAGATTTCACTATATCCTTGTAACTCAGTCTTGGTCTTCCTCTTGAGTTTCAAATCATACATTAGTCTTGGTAGCCATATCATCTCAGCTGCTATGAGGTTATTTTGTCTTAAAATTTGAGACTGTCTTTGGATTTCCTCATTTCAGAGTTTATTCATTTGTGTATCCTGGCCATTCTACAAGCAAAACTCATCCTGGCTGCCTGAATTCTTCTGATGCCTGTACTTCTCAGGTTCCATGTTTCACAACCACATGTAAAAATTAGCATGTTATAGGTCTCATAGATGACTCTTACATTTTAGTGGAACTGCATTGATTCATATTAAGTATTTAACTGTTTCATACAAGTTACTACCTGCTTGAGTTCTGTGAGTGATTTTTTTGTCCATACAACCAGTATCAGAAACAACACTGCCAACGTATTTGAAATGATGGGTCATCTGTAGCTGTTTTGCTTCCATTTCAATGTTTCCCATTGATTATGCATATTTTGTGATGGCCATCATCTCATTTTTAACCTATCTGGAGATGAGACCTTATACTTTAGGAGCTGCTGCCCAGGTGTTCATTTGATCTTGAAAATCTCCTTTAGAGCTGCTCCACAGAAATTCATCATCAGTGAACAACATTAAGTACAATAACAAAAAGAAGAGGATGTAGAACTCCATCATGCCTTCACACAGATGTCATATCAAATTTTCAGTGATTCCTGAGGGTGTTTTGATTTTAATGTTGGTATCTTCATGCAAACCCCTGATCTTGTGCATAGTGTTCCCACACTTTTTCCCTCTTCACAGTATCAAATGCTTCCCTTATATCTAGAAAAGTTAACCACTGTTCTTCGTTGTGTTCATAGTATTTTTTGATTAGTAGGCAGTGGGCAAAAATTAAATCTATTGTTGAGCTCACGAAATAAATCTCGGGTGAACAGCCTGGTTTGAGTGTGAATAAGACACAATATTTTGGCAATCAACCACATTGCCATCATCAGGTGCGCTGATGTACCAATGATGGGACGGTGCATGTATATATAGGAAAATCCCCCTCCTGAGCCTCCCTCAGGTGCTTCCTATGAGTCGGTGTGGTCCACGCCCCACGCACGGTCCAGGTACAATGTCCGTTCTCCCGCCATCTGGGTGCTGCATCCTAGGTCTAAGCATTCAGGGGGGTCTGTCGGTACCCCTCTTGTTATTCTTCCCTCCTCCACCAAAGTCAGTAACTCTGGGAAATATTCTTTTTCTTCTTAATCCGGGAGATCGTGGGTTCCCACGCCTTGCTAAGGATGTAACCGCTGTCACAGTTTAGGTGCAGCTCCCTTACTCTGATTTCTATGGCTTCTTTGATGACACAGTCCCAGTATTTGGAAGTCTGTGTCAGGACTTTGGTTTGGTCATAATCCATGCTGTGGAGTTCTGATAGGCGATGCTCAGCGATTGCAACTTACTGGGCTGTTGCAGTCTAATGTGCTGTTGATGTTCTCAAATCGGTCCTCAATGGTATGAATGGTCTGCCCTAAGTATACACTACCATATTGGAAAGGTATCTGATAAACCCCTGATTTACGTAGACCAAGGTTGTCCTTGACACTACCAAGAAGACTCTTGGTTTTGTTTGGAGGACGGAAGATGGTTTTCACTTGGTGTTTACGTAAAATGCGTCGAATTTTTCTGGATAAGGCCCCACGAAACAGAATAATAGCGAAGGCCGCCTCCTCCTGAGGTTCATCCACAGTTTCCGCCGGTGCTGCAGATGTTGGATGTAGTGTCTTCCAAATTTGCCCTTCCTAGTAACTGTTTCTCTGGAACACAGTGTTCAGATGGTCCAATTCTTGTTGGAGACAGTCCCTGTTGGAGATGGTGTGAGCTCTGTGCACAAAAGTTTTGAGTACGCCATTCTTTTGTGCCAGGTGGTGGCTGCTATCCGCATGTAGGTACAAATCGGTGTGCATCTTCTTCCTATACATGCTGTGGCCCAAAGTGCCATCAGCCCGTCTTCTAATCAAAACATCTAGGAAAGGGAGCATCCCATCCATTTTGATCTCCATGGTGAACTTAATATTCTTGTGTTGGGAGTTGAGATGTGTGAGAAAGTCTGCCAGTTTATCTCTTCCATGTGGCCAGATAACGAAGGTGTCATTCACATATCTAAAGAAACAGGTGTGTTTTAGATGTGCTGATTCAAGAGCTTCCGCCTCGAAATGCTCCATGTACATATTTGTGACAACAGGTGAGAGTAGACTCCCCATGGCTACTCCTTCTGTCTGCTCATAGTATTCACTGTCAAATAAGAATTAAGTTGATGTCAGCACATGTCTGAAAGTGTTGGTGGTCTCTTCATCAAATTTCTGGCTGATGAGTTCCAAGGATTCTTGTAATGGAACTTTAGTGAATAGAGATTCCACGTCGAAGCTCACCAGTATGTCAGATTCCTTAAGCGCAAGGTTGTTGATGCATCCTACTGAAATCCACAGAGTTACGGATATGGTTTGTACATCTCCCAACATATGGCTAAGCAGTTGTTTGAGGTGCTTGGCAAGAAGGTACATTGGGGCACCAATACTGCTGACAATGTGACGTAAAGGAATCGATTCCTTGTATACCTTCGGCTGGACTGCTGGACCTTACGCTTAAGGAATCTGACTACTGGTGAGCTTCAATGTGGTAAGTTCCATTACAAGAATACTTGGAACTCATCAGCCATAAATTTGATGAAGAGACCACCAACCCTTTCAGACATGTACTGACATCAACTTAATTCTTATATGACAGTGAATACTATGACCAGACAGAAGGAGTACCCATGGGGAGTCCACTTTCACCTGTTGTCACAAATATGTCCATGGAATATTTCTAGGAGGAAGCCCTTGAATCAGCACATCTATAACCCACCTGTTTCTTTAGATATGTGAATGACACCTTCATTATCTGGCCACATGGAAGAGATAAACTGGCAGACTTCCCCACACATTTCAACTCCCGACATGAGAATATTATGTTCACCATGGAGATCAAAACGAATGGGATGCCCCCTTTCCCAGATGTTTTGATTAGAAGATGAGCTGAAGGCACTTTGGGCCACAGCATGTATAGGAAGAAGACGCACACCGATTTGTACCTACGTGCAGATAGCTGCCACCACCCAGCACACAGAGCTCACACCATCTCTAACAGGGACAGTCTCCAACAAGAATTGGACCATCTGAACGTCGTGTTCTGGAGGAACGGTTACAAGGAAGGGCAAATTTGGAAGACACTACATCCCACACCTGCAGCACCGGCGGAAACTGAGGATGAACCTCAGGAGGAGGTGGCATTCACTATTATTCCATTTTGTGGGACCTTATCCAGAAAAATTGGACGCATTTTATGTAAACACCAAGTGAAAACCATCTTCCGTCCTCCAAGCAAAACCAAGAACCTTCTTGGTAGTGTCAAGGACAATCTTGGTCTACGTAAATCAGGGGTTTATCAGATACCTTTCCAATATGTTAGTGTATACATTGGGCAGACCATTCGTACCATTGAGGACCGATGCTGAGAACATCAATGGCACACTAGACTGCAACAGCCCAGTAAGTCGGCAATCACTGAGCATTGCCTGTCGGAACTCCACAGCATGGATAATGACCCAACCAAAGTCCTGACACAGACTTCCAAATACTGGGACTGTGTCATCAAAGAAACCATAGAGATCAGAGTAAGGGAACTACAACTAAATCGTGACAGCGGTTACATCCTTAGCAAGGCGTGGGAACCTGCGATCATCCTGATTAAGAACAAAAAGGATATTTCCCAGAGTGTACCGACTTTGGGGGAGGAGGGAAGAATAACAAGAGCGGTGCTGGCAGACCCTCCTGAATAAGAAGACCTAGGACACAGCACCCAGATGGCGGAAGAACGGACGCTGTACCTGGACCGCGCGAGGGGTGCGGACCCCATCAACTCATAGGAAGTGCCTGAGGGAGGAGTGGGAGGGGGATTGTCCTATATATACATGGCACTGACCCACTGCCGGTCAGAACATCAGCACACCTGATGATGGCAATGTGGTCAATTGCTGAAATATTGTGTCCTATGCACACTCAAACCAGGCTGTTCACCCGAGATTTATTTCATTATAAAATAAGCCTGGAGAAATTGAAGAATCATATTGTTGAGCTTCCATTCCTGATTTGATATGATTTTTATTTGGTCCTGTTGATAACATACTGTACAAGTAGTGTACTAGTAATGCATAACAGGCCCAGGTAAATAATAAATTATTACATGAGCATTTAATACATCACATGCTGTGGAACTTCATATAGTGAGCATAATTTATTCCAAAATCTTACTCATAGTGCAAAACACTCATTAAGCAAAAGAATTTATCCCATATAAATTGATGTAAAATACAATACTGAGCTCCGTGCAGAAAAAGTACTAAAATTTTATCTTATTCATGCCATCTATTCGAAGAAAATTACACATACAGTATTATGTACTTTATTATTCATGATACTAATTCTGTTTTACTAGGAAGCTATCTATAGTCATTTTTTTTTCTACCAATGCTTCAACACTTGGCAAAAATGTGACACAGCATTATTGTCAAATTTATAATCTGTATAACCACTGCTTTGTTGGGGTGATGATTTTCAGAGTATAATGTAACTGATTCCCATGCTATCAGCATTTCTCTTATTGTGCCAGAAGATTGCTGCTTTGCTGTTACCACCTCCTCCTCTCCACACCTTCGTGCTATGAAACACACTGCTCTTTGGTGGTCATTTCTTGGCTGTGATCTTCCACAAGCTCATCAAGATAATTGTTATCCACTTCTAGTCCCATGCTCTTGTCCAAAGACACAGTCTCATTAACAGGTACTGACTCAAATGCCTCAGAGCCACATTCAACAACACATTCTGGCCAAAGCTCCTTCCAAGCAGAAGTGAGAGTTCTCTTGGTAACCCCTTCCCATACGTTTTTCATCATCGTGATGTAGTCGACAATGTTGAAGTGATATCTCAAAAACTATCTGAGAGTGATATTGGTAGCTTCAGTCAACTCAAAGCAATGCTCAAAGAGTGCTGTAGTGTAGAGCTTCTTAAAGTTAGAAATAATCTGCTGGTCCGTAGACTGGGATAATGGAGTAGTGTTGGGGCGCAGAAATTGGATCTTGAAGAATTGAAATTCTTCAAGGAGGTGGTCTTGTATGCCTGGAGAATGCACTGGAGCATTTTCCATAACAAGCAAGACATGGAGTGGCAGATTCATCTCAAACAAATATTTTTTCACTGAAGGACCAAACACTTCATTGATACAATCCCAAAAAAGATCATGTGTCACCCAAGCCTTGTTGTTGGACCTCCACATCACATTTAACCTGCTCTTCTGGATTTTACACTTCTTGAAGGCTTGTGCAGTTTCTAATGGTAAACAAGCAGTGGTTTAATTTTCAAATTGCCACTTGTATAGGCACAGAATAGCGGTGTGAGACTGTCTTTCATTGGCTTGTGACTGTGCAATGCATTCTCCTATGCTGTTATAAAGGTAAGCTTCAGAATCTTCTTCCAGAATACATCCATCTCATCACAATTAAAAACCTGTTGTTTCAGATAACACTCAGAATCTACAAGAATTTTGAAGCTGCTTATAAACTTCTCTGCTGCCTTTGTGTTGGAGCTGTCTGCTTTGCCATGCTTCACAATGCTGTGGGTGCTGGTCCTTCTCTTAAACTTCTTGAACCACCAATAGCTTCCTTTAAACACTTCTTCAGCCACTGATGATCCTGGTGTCTTTTTAACAAGGTTAGCAAAAATCATTCTCACCTTCTCACAAATGATGTTCTCATTAATAGTGTCACCTTGCAATTGATTTTCATTTATCCACATAAGAAGCAACCTTTCAACATCATCCAGGATATTCTTATCACACCCTTTGAAGCATCTATCTCTTTAATCTTGTCCTCGTTCTTGAGGATAGTGCAAATAGTTGATTTGGACCAACTGTATGTGTGTGCTAAATCAGCAATGCCCACGCCATGTTTGCATCTTTCAGTGGTTTTACATTTCATTTCTAAAGTCATTTTCTTTCTCTTATGGTCTTCTTCTCACAGCTTTATCTTGGGAACATTACAGGAGGTGCTCCTTAAGCAAGGTTCCACTGTACATATAATTTTTCTTATTTTCTAAGAACAGTTGGTTGCATATAATATTACAGCCTGCAGTTTTCTAGAAGAATAATGAAAGAACACATTTTTATTGCAATGACATAAATAATAAATAAATTTACATTTTATCATCACAGTTCATTCAAGAGATTTTCTTCAATGCGGGATCTGATCTTATACTGTATAATTCTTTCATAAAGTCTGCCCACTTGAGACATTAAAGTGATAACTCTATAATTATAGCCACCTACTGCTTGTAAAATGGGCATCATAATCCCAATTTTCCAAAAAGTTGATCAAAAGAAATGTGTAATTATAGGTGTCTCAAGCAGGAAAACTTTATGAAAGAATTATAGAGTGAAAGGTCAGATCCCTCATTGAAGAAAATCTCTTGAATGAATTGTGATGATAAAATATAAATTTATTTATTTATTTATGTCCCTACAATAAAAATTTGTACTTTCTTTCCAGCAACTCCTAAAGCCCTGACCGCTTCTCCAATTATTTCATTAACACCAGTGTATTTCCTTCCATATTCTACAATCTACATCATTCCTACTTATGTCTTCCTTGTAGTCTAAGTCAAAACAACATGAAAAGGATAGATTGCTACCATCACATACAGGAGGCAATGAGTCCACATAGAGAAGGCACAATGAAGAAGACTATAAATATTTAAACTTTCAGACAAAGAAACCTTCTTCCAAAATAGAAACCACACACACATTCACACAAGCACAACTCACACACACTTGGCCACTGTCTCATGGCACTGGGGCCCAACTGCAGATTGTAAATGTTGTAAATGTGTCTGATGTGGGTAGCAGTCTGCTGAGGTGAGTGGTGGGGATAAAGACAAGTCATGGGTCAACGAAGGGCAGGGACAGCAGTGTAGAGATGGGAGAGGATGATGTACTGCCTGTGGGAACATGCAGGGACATGGTGTGGACAGGATAAGGTTGCTAAATGCAGAGTCAAGTAATTGTGCCGTTGGGTGAAAGGTAGTGTTATAGGAATGAAGTATATGTTTTAGGAAGAGTTTTCACTTGCACAACTCAAATAAGCTGGTATTGGTAGAAAGAATCTAGATGGTGAAAGTTGTGAAGCAGTCATTGAAGTGAAGTGCTTGTGTTGGATAGCATGTTCAGCAACTGGGTGGTCCAGCTGTCTTTAGCCATAGTTTGTTAGCGGCCATTCATGCAGACAGATAGTGTGTTCATTGTCATGCCCACATAGCAAGCAGCAAAGCAATTGCAGCTCAGTTTTGTAGATCATGTGGCTGCTTTCACAGGTGCCCTTGTCTTTGATGGGATAGTAGATACCTGTGAAAGGACTGGAGTAGATGATAGTGGAATGACGTATGGGACAGGTCTTGCATCCAGGTCTATTGCATTGATAAGAGCCATGGGGCAAGGGGCTGGGAGCAGGAGTCGAGTAGGAATGGACAAGAATATTGCACAGGTTTGATGAACAGTGGAAATACCACTGTGGGGAGTGGGGAGGAAAATTGAGAGATATTCCTCATTTAAGGGGTCAATGAGAAGTACTAGAAACCGGTATTGGAGAGTACTGAGTCACGTGAGGAGTTCTCCTTTGTGGCCAGACAATGGATGTGTGGAGGATTGTATCTGACTGAAGAGACAAAAGCATTTGATTCCATAAACCATGACTTGCATATCTACAATTAGACAAATATGGGATGAAGGCCAATGCTCTAAATTGGTTAAAATCATACTTACACAACAGAAAACAAAGGGTTCTATCACCTCAGGTGCAGTGAATTATTATTCTCACCCATGAATATAAATTCCCCATCAGTTCTGTTTGCAGATGGTACTTCTCTTTTAATTGAAGATGACAACGCAGGAAAAATTCCAAGCTCCATCATAAGCATACTGGATCCCTGAGAAAACTGGTTCCGGTTAAATGGGTTGAAACTGAACATTGCAAAAACGCAAATGGTACATTTCAAAACCAAACATTCAAAATGTGCAGAATTTAAAATAAAACATAACAATCAACCTTTGAAAGAAGTTGGCATGGTCAAGTTCCTGGGGCTAAATGTGGACAAGAACTTAAGCTGGAATACACACATTGACTTCCTATCAAATAAACTGTACAGTTTTGCATTTGCATTGCAAATACTAGCAAATTTCACTGATTTGAGTACACAAAAGAGTGCTTATCATAGTTATTTTGAATCTGTCATTAGATATGGGATACGTTTCTGAGGAAGTTCAAGTAGTGTATCTTCAATACTGAAACTGCTAAAGAAAATTGTCTGATACATATGTATTGCACAGCAGTCAGATTCTTGTTGCCCATTATTTTGGAAACTGCAAATCCTAACTGTTCCCTCCATATACATTTATGAAATTATTATCTTCCTACACAGCAGAAAAAATTATCTGAGGATAATCATTTAATCATACATATAACTCAAAATATAAAAATAATTTTATGATACCCACA
Source organism: Schistocerca serialis cubense (assembly GCF_023864345.2). Lineage (NCBI taxonomy): Eukaryota > Metazoa > Arthropoda > Insecta > Orthoptera > Acrididae > Schistocerca > Schistocerca serialis. The sequence continues at coordinate 153,004,165 of NC_064638.1, read as the reverse complement.
CACCAGTTGAAATTATAAGCACGGACTCGACAGTAATAGGGGGATGACAATATACAAGAAGTTAATGGGCAAAAACGTATTTAATATGAAACCAGCAATTTTAAAAATGTGGCTACAGCAAATTCTATGGGAGAAATGTTATTATTCAATAGAAGAATTCATAGAGGACAAAGTGATAATTTGAGCAATGGGTAATTAAGGTTAGATTTTTTTGTATGTAGAACAAAATTGTATTATTATTACAATGCTGTTTATTAACATCAGCTGTTCTTTGTTTATGGTGAAATTTTACCACAATTTGACAGATCTCCTGTAGCTGAATCAAATGATTTAGATTATGTATGTTATGAGACAAATAAACCACTATCCACAATTCACAAAGCATTGGAGATCCATCTCTGGACAAGATTGACAGGGCCATGTGTGTGTGAGTTGTGCTTGTGTGAATGTGTTTATATTTTCTATTTTAGAAGATGGACTTTTTTGTCTGAACACTCAAATATTTAGCAGTCTTTTTCATTGAACCAGTATGTGACCCAGTGTCTCCTCTCTCTGGTGAGTAGCAATCTATCCTTTTTGTGTTGTTGTTATTCCATCCTGGACCTTCCATTGTCTGAGTCAAATGGATGTGTATGCTTTATATAATTTACTTTTAACAGCTCATCAAAGTAAATCCTCAAAATTTCTTTAATCTTATCATCATCTGTGATGAGATTCCTATTAACATCTGTTAGGTACTTGGAATGTCCCTTATCTCTTTTTCTGTTCTTCATTATCCCATATAGCTTTCTCTTAATGACATTAACAGTCTCTCTCATTTCATCACTCCACTTGTTCAGCCACTCTTTCTTCTTTCTTAGCAAGTCTACATGTTTCGTTATTATGGTTTGTACAGGCTCTGAAGTATTTTCAAAACATGTTGTTCCTGTTAAGGACGGCAGTTCTTGGTCTGTCATTCCACCATCCAGTATTAAAACCATTTGAGCAATAAACAGCCCATAGTTCAACAAAATAACTTCATTGCCAAATGTGTATAAGTATTGTCTACATTTACTGTTATATTATTATTAAATATGTAATTATCCTGTCTCATAACGTGTTGTAAAAATTGTCCTCTGTGAGTCTCCAAATGGGGTAGCACAGACATTGTTATGGTCTGTCACTGCTAGGCCATCATTGATACACTCCTGGAAATTGAAATAAGAACACCGTGAATTCATTGTCCCAGGAAGGGGAAACTTTATTGACACATTCCTGGTGTCAGATACATCACATGATCACACGGACAGAACCACAGGCACATAGACACAGGCAACAGAGCATGCACAATGTCGGCACTAGTACAGTGTATATCCACCTTTCGCAGCAATGCAGGCTGCTATTCTCCCATGGAGACGATCGTAGAGATGCTGGATGTAGTCCTGTGGAACGGCTTGCCATGCCATTTCCACCTGGCGCCTCAGTTGGACCAGCGTTCGTGCTGGACGTGCAGACCGCGTGAGACGACGCTTCATCCAGTCCCAAACATGCTCAATGGGGGACAGATCCGGAGATCTTGCTGGCCAGGGTAGTTGACTTACACCTTATAGAGCACGTTGGGTGGCACGGGATACATGCGGACGTGCATTGTCCTGTTGGAACAGCAAGTTCCCTCGCCGGTCTAGGAATGGTACAACGATGGGTTCGATGACGGTTTGGATGTACCGTGCACTATTCAGTGTCCCCTCGACGATCACCAGTGGTGTACCGCCAGTGTAGGAGATCGCTCCCCACACCATGATGCCGGGTGTTGGCCCTGTGTGCCTCGGTCGTATGCAGTCCTGATTGTGGCGCTCACCTGCACGGCGCCAAACACGCATACGACCATCATTGGCACCAAGGAAGAAGCGACTCTCATCGCTGAAGACGACACGTCTCCATTCGTCCCTCCATTCACGCCTGTCGCGACACCACTGGAGGCGGGCTGCACGATGTTGGGGCGTGAGCGGAAGACGGCCTAACGGTGTGCAGGACCATAGCCCAGCTTCATGGAGACGGTTGCGAATGGTCCTCGCCGAAACCCCAGGAGCAACAGTGTCCCTAATTTGCTGGGAAGTGGCGGTGCGGTCCCCTACGGCACTGCGTAGGATCCTACGGTCTTGGCGTGCATCCGTGCATCGCTGCGGTCCGGTCCCAGGTCGACGGGCACGTGCACCTTCCGCCGACCACTGGCGACAACATCGAAGTACTGTGGAGACCTCACGCCCCACGTGTTGAGCAATTCGGTGGTATGTCCACCCGGCCTCCCGCATGCTCACTATACGCCCTCACTCAAAGTCCGTCAACTGCACATACGGTTCACATCCACGCTGTCGCGGCATGCTACCAGTGTTAAAGACTGCGATGGAGCTCCGTATGCCACGGCAAACTGGCTGACACTGACGGCGGCGGTGCACAAATGCTGCGCAGCTAGCGCCATTCGACGGCCAACACCGCGGTTCCTGGTGTGTCCGCTGTGCCGTGCGTGTGATCATTGCTTGTACAGCCCTCTCGCAGTGTCCGGAGCAAGTATGGTGGGTCTGACACACCGGTGTCAATGTGTTCTTTTTTCCATTTCCAGGAGTGTATTAGTGACTGACAAACAATGGTAATTCAGTATCAAGCATTCGTAGTCAGTTTTGGGAATGCTAACAGGCCTTCATAATGATAGTTGCTGTTTTGTCTAGGCTCAACCAATCCTTTCTTTTCCCTATGCTAGCATTCTTTATGCTAACATTTCTCATGACCAGAAAAGATACAGGATGGGAATGACTGGTGCTGTTCATGAGCCAACTGATGATGACCAAGGAGAGATGAACCTATTGATTTTTGTGAATTTGCCTTAGAGTATGTGGTACCCACACACACCCAATTTCTGAACCTACCCCATTGCATGCAAATGTCGCACAACAATGGTTCATCACATTTGCCAGTTCTCAAGTACACTGACGTGGATCATTGTGCATTAATGCATGTAAAAAATCTTCATCAAACGCCTAAGGTCTTCCTGAACATTGAGAGTCATTAATGTCAAAACTAGCCTCCTTAAAATGAGAAAACCATTTTCTTGCTGTGCTCTGTCCAGTGGCATTATCCCCATACATGGTACAGATGTTTCTAGCTGCCTCCACTACTGTCACCCCTCTGTTGAACTCAAACAGAACATGTCATAAATGTTTCAGTTTCTCTACCTGGCACTCCATTTTCTAATGTCCACAGTTCCACTCACTATCTCCAAAAGGCAAAATGACAATATATCAAAATTGAGCTATAATAAAAGAATGACAGTTGATAAATGAACTCATAGCAACCAGAATACCAATATGCAAAACAAAAACACTATGAACTTATGCACCAACCCAATATTAACCAAAATTTACTCCTTGAGAAAATAATACTAGGAGTGCCTAATAAGGTACACTTCAGTTTGAGTTTTGTACACCTGAAAAATTTTGTAATCTCCTGCCTGATGTCTACTAACAGTCTCTTAAAGATATTTGCACCAGAATGCAAAACTCCCTTATGAGCCCTAGACAGGTGTGCACAATCTGCATGACACTTATTTTATTTCTAATAATGCAATTGGGAATTTCAGAGTTCATAGTAAACATGCACTTATTGTTAACAACAATACCATTAGGGGGTAAATATAATGGCACATTACTGTAAGAATCCCAATGATCCTGAAGGGACTTCTGCAAAATGTTTACTTGTAAAATTTATGTAATACAAGGGTCATGTGGAAAGTAAAGAACATTTTTTTCTACAGAAATTTTTATTGATATAATTAAATGAATATGTGTTTTACATACAATTTGATACCCAAGCTACGTTTCTACCTCATCACTGTTCAGACTTAGGCATATGTCATACCATTTCACCAGCTTTTCTATGCCTTCTGTAGACACAGTTGCTACCAAGTTGTTGAGCCACTGATTGACAGATTCTTTAAGTTTATCATCTATTCCATAGGTTCGTCCATTCAAAAAATATTTCAATTTAGGGAATGAGTGATAATCACTTGGGGCTAAGACCAGACTTTATGGCAGATGTTGAAGCATTTCCCACTGAAGCTTGTCCTGTGTCACTCCTACTGCATGTGGATGCACATTATCATGAAGGAGGATGACTCCTCTGGTTAGCATTCCATATTACTTGTTTTTAATGGTGCAAGGAAGTCACTGAGCATTTGACAATAGGCCTCTGCAGTCCAATAATTGTGAAACACCTGTCTTCTTGGATTTTTGTTTCAATTGTTGCTTTGAATCCATCAGTCACCACTTCATTGTGAACATTCCTCCGTCTGCCCTTAAACATGATACACCGCTTCCAAACCGCTAATTTGTTCGTCACATTACTGTAAACCTTAATTATATGTCTATAAATTTCAATAGGTCAGACTTTTTTTGTGTCTAAGAAGTGGGTAACACTGTATTTAAAAAGCGAATAACACTATGCACATCACACCTGGTGGGATCACCAATTTTGTCACATATTTTAAAGCCACACTTCTAAGCAGTGATCACCCATGTTGGATTGTAGCTGCTGCCAAACTGAAGCAGATGAGTGCCAAGATCAGTGGTCCGTCAGCAGTGGTGATGGAGGGAGGGGGGGGGGGGGGAGGGGGAAGGGGGGAGGGGGGGGTATGTGGTCACATGTCAAAATGACCCTCATACAATTAACGGATACTTCTGTAGAATTAATATTTATTTACCTTAGTTGCAATCCCCAAGAAGATAGTGTTATATCACAATAACTGATGTTCTTTTATACACGATACACCTGTAGATCTAAATACCTTCGAATTTTTAATTTTCCTGTAGTGTTGTGAGAATCTCATCTTTTTTATTAAAAGTGCAAATGTGTTTCAATTTTTATCTTTTATGCTATCAAAACTACCATTTTTTCTTCACTAATTGCTGAAATGTGTCTATAACTATAGGTAGATTTGTCTAGTCCATATGTGACTTCCATTCATCTACATGTACTTTAATTTATTTATCAGAGAATTAGTATTTTACCCAGGATATGTTCCATCTGGAATTGTGCTTCACACCAGAAAATTAATTTTTGAAGAAAGTTTTTTATTTCATTTACTGCAATGTTATATATTCATTATCATCAGTGTTACTTTGCTGAAATCAGGGTAATATGATGAATTCAGCAATAACTAAAGATTTGTTTCCTTTCATTTAAAAGCAAATATATTAAAATGAGATACAAATCAAAATGAAAATCCTTTTACATAGAAGTAGTGGTATCTTTCAAGAGTAACGTTACTCACTGTAATCCTCTTCAATCACAATAACTGCCTCCAATCTTGTTCTGAAAGGATCGCTTGCACTCTTTAAAACAGAGCTGTCCATATTCACAAATGCATCTTTGATGGCGGTGCATAGAGATATGACATTAGCGTGCCTCGTCTTAATGGTAACACTTTCAAGTACACACCAAACATAGTAGTCAAGGGGGTTCTAACCTGGGCTATTCAGGGACCAGAAATGTTTTGATCAAAACATGTCAATATTATCCGAGAGTCAGTTTTGGACACAATGGCTTGTATGAGCTGGTGCACCATCCTGTTGAAAGACATTTTGTCTCCACAAGGCTGCAGTTACCATCCACAGATTCACAACATTTGTCAATACTTGCAGATAAACTTCTTTTGTGACCGCTTGTCCCTTTACAAAGAAATATAATGGCCTGATATCCCCCTCACTGAACACAATGCCTAGGATGCGAACCCCAGACTTCCCTTAAGCATTATACTTGTCCACAATATTGTAATTATTGATCTTGGGTACCCAAAGAATCAAACTATTTTAGTGGGTGAATGCCCAGTGTGAAGACTTTTGACAATCATGGCTCTTTCGTTGTACTCCACACTTGTCCATAATATCTCGGTCATTTTGAGATTCTGAATGTTTAGTAGATGCATATGTCCTTCAAGAACACCCATCATAACTCCAGTGGAACTGTGATATGGCAGGAAATTTAGATTGAAATTTCTCCAGAGTTAAGTGCTGCACCCAGTATGCAACATATTCAAATCGTGTGATTATGATATGTTTACGTGACCTGACGCTGAAATATACAATCAAAATTATTGATTAATTTGTGGTTTCTGAGTCAAATTATGTTCTCTTAATTTGTATTGGATAATGGTTTATATTCAGAAAGACTATACCTTTTGCCATTACATTTTTAAAACTAGCTGTTTTTTTTATATTAAGGTACTCCGGACAGGAGGTATGAATATGGAATCAGTTGTCAGCATTCTATCTGAAGAAGGGACAGTGCAGTCTCTTGTAGACTATGAATCTTACTCACAGAGGCTACTGTTTGCACCATATGTCACAAGCTTGCCAGTGCACGTCAGACTGAAGCAGTTTTATAAAACAACCACTCGCAGTTTCTCATTAACACTGAAAGCTGAACATCCCACAGTTCTGGGTGAAATTTCAACAGTTACAGTTCTGGTAAGTATACATAACATTCTGTCTCTTCAGAAAGAGAGAAATGGAGGGGGGGGAGGGGGGGGAGGGGAGAGAGAGAGGGGGGGGGGGGGGAGTGAGAGAAATACTCAGTACTTAACCAGACATATTTATAACAATTACTGTTAAAATAACTTGCATAACAGATTTCATGAATGATGAATTTTTTACTGTGTCATTGGACTACACTTAATCTGTAACTCATGTTTGTTATATTTTCTCCTAGCTAGTCACATAAGGTAACCAAAATCAACATATATATAAGGCAAATGTGTGTACATAAAGACACACTTTTTCCATGACCAAGCACTGGCACCTAAATGTGGTTGTGGTGGTAGATAGCCTTTGGTCTCCTGCTTTTAGTAAGGGAGTTTGGTCATGGTGAGTGGAAGTGGGTGATTGTGGATGGCAAAAAATATTTTCTCACATATTGTGTTTCTTAACGGTGTCTAAAATGTTTTGAGTGGCATTTCATGTATCAGTGAGGGATGGAGATATAATCAGAATTTTCTAGAAAGTATCTTTTGAACCAGATTTTCCCAGAAACTTCCAAAACCTTTGTAGATATATGCGACTTAACACTATAATAATGTTACTATCAGTAATTACAGTAATTATAAGCCTAAATCCTCATAAAAAATGAACAGTAGCTTTTTGTAGGAAAATTATTGTAGTTTTCAGGTTATTCAAGAAAAACCTACAAAAGAGATCTTCAAATACAAGCCTACCTCCACACTAAGCCCCCCACCAGACAGGATTTTTAGTACGTTGTTCATGGCACTCCTCCTACCACTGTACAAAAATTTGTTACTGCGCAAATTATTTCCCACATTGGACCTTTTTTGGTCTTTATTAACTGGCTTTATTATATCACCAGTTCAGTTGAGCACTAAAATTGTAAAATTGGTGATTGTATGAATTTTGCCTAACAGTTCTGTGAGTTTTAACAGCATGAAATAAGTAATTATATCTTTGTATTTGTCAGACCTGCTGACTGCAAAACCACTGGCTGTAATGGCTAACTCTGAATTGAACTGTCAATGTAATTAGTTTTAGCATTACATTTACAAAAGTGATTTTTTTTCCCTCACCCTCACAGGCTCACTTACACTAATAATATCAGTGAAACAGCTGACTATGTTGCCGTTATAATACTCCAAACAATAGAGACAAAAAAAGGTTGAATATGGAGAATAATTCATGTAGTTGCAAGTTTGTGTACACTGGTAGGAGGGAATTTCATGTGAATAATGTACTAGAAATTCTCACTGGTGAGGGCTGAGTGTGAGGGTAGAGGTGTGTTTGAAGGTCACTTTTGTACGGGTTTTTTTTTTTTTTTTTTTTTTTTTTTTTTTTTTTTTTTTTTTTTTTTTTTAATAGCTATGAAAACACAGCTTTCTGTGGAAACATAATCCATTATAAAATTTAACTACATTAAATTTCCTACAAACAGATCCTGTTCAATTTTTCTGTAGGACTAATAGTTTGTGCATAGTGAGCAAAAGAATATGAACACCTTGCATGTGGTCTTTGAATACCAAATATAACTTTCCAGGTTGCATAAAACATCAGCAGGGGCAGTTGTATCTCCCTGTATAATGATTTATTTTGTGAAATAGTTGTTGTATATAAAATGTCAAAGCATATGACAGTGCTTATGCAACTGTATGCGAATTTGCAAAGAAGAAATGCAGAATGTAGAAACAAAACAGAGGAAGAAAAAGAAAGATGACTTATGAAATTTCAAGGAGTTCAACAAATAAGAGAAAGGCAAAGTGAATAACAAAAAGCAAATATTAACAAAGAGATGTGAATTAGAGTAAGTTCAATTAGAAAATATGAATCAGGTAATCAATATCAAATGAATAAAAAAATAGAGAAAGAATGGCCACTCCACCTGAGTATCTAGGAGTTTCACACATAGAAACCACAATTTCGAACTTGAGGAAATCCATTATGATTCCACAAAAAAATACAATGAACATCCAAATGTGCATCATTAGGAAAATGGTCAAAACATGCACGTTCTGCTACACAGAAAAATTGAAAGATGTAACTCTGAGTCGCAAATGCCTGGCAGTGTGGCCTCAGTTGCCTCAGACTGCAGGCATGTGTGTGTGAGCTGCATTTGTGTGATTGTGTATGTGTGTGTCTGTAATGTAATTTTGACGAAGGCCTTTCTGGGTGAAAGGTGTATTTGTGACAGGCTTTTTATTGTGCCTATTTGCAACTCAGCATCGCTATTATATGGTGAGTAGCAGCTTTCCTTTTCATAATAGTGTGGAAATAAACTGCAAAATTTTTTAATTCTTTGAATGTTCCAGGAATGCCATTACATTGCGTCAAATAAAAGGTTTGTTCCCCAGTCATTTTACTACAGAAACTGAATTCACTGAAACTGTGTAATGGTAAAAGACTCTGCGTCAAACAGTTGTAAAATGACATCATCAAAGCCAGTATAATGACTAACAAAGAGAAAGGGTAGATGCTGTTTATATTGCGAGTATCTTTAGTATCATCTGGGATGGTCTTCAGTTTAAGCCGATTGCGGTTTTCAGTAAAGTTGGCTTACAGCATGACCTTCAATGAAGCATTGGACCAAATATTCCAATATTCTGGTGTAAACTTAATCATGCTTCTCACATGCCCAGTTGTACATCCTGTACTTATGAATTTGATTGAACTTATTGCATGTCACTATGGAAGCCAGAGAAATGTGTTGCACTCCAGCAATTTTTTTCAGATGATATGTGCCAGATGAATATCATCCTGTTTACTGAATCCATTCTAGTTTGTTGAGCTTACTGTTGCATTTTCACTTTTATTAAGTTTGAATATCATAAAGACCATCTGCCAGAAGCCCACACATGTTGAACATTGACTTTCAGTTGACTTTGATGGTTTGTATTAATACTGAATTACGGTAATATACTCCTTGTCAATCACCAGACAAATGGCACCTAACCAGTTTGAACACTGTTTATTGCAATGCAGCAGGACTCTTCTGCCCAAAGAGACAAAAATGCATGGGAACAAAAGATGATATAAACATCAATTTTTTGAAGCAGAGAATCCTTCTTTGACAAAGAAGAGGGTAGCTGTCATTCAGGTGTACTATCAATCACGGGCTTTTCTTGCTCATTTGTAATCAACTAAATGTAAATTGCCTTTTATAGTCAAATTGTTGTATAGTTGCACATTATGGGAATAATGCATTGCAGAAATAAAATATGAAGCTGACTACAGTATTTACTACAAAAGCAACAACTGCAGCAAAGCAGTTCTCTTTTGCCAAATGAAATCTGACATGTATACTGGATCCAGGCTTATGGACAAGTAGATTGAATGGGCTGCAAAAGAACTTATAAATGTATGAAATGAATAAGACTGAATGTATCAGGTAACAACCAGTGTAACTAACATAGTACAGCCCATATGACAAGCATGACGTGAAAATATGTGTTGAACAACTCTGATGTTAGCTACACAACCATCTATCCTGTTTCCTCAGTATCTTGTACACAGAAATGCCTTGGCCTTTAACATTCCATTCAGCCATAACCTTTCCAGGACCATTAAATGTTATAGGAAAATTTCTCATGATACTCTTTTTCAACAGTTGCTTCATCCAGAAACACACAAATATTGATTTGAATTTATTGATGTGTAGCTTATTCTGTGTATCCATATGTAATTCTGTTTATAATTAAGGCTGTTCCCATCATTTTACTTTTGAGGAAGGAATTTCATGGAACTTCTCACACTGTGATTTTATTGTTTACCAATCTACCTCAACAATTACATCATACTCTACCTTTGATCACACTGTAGACATATGGCTTTGAAAATTGCAGCTGAACAACTCATCAAGGAACTCCAGGTCTGCAGCAAGTCGTATTCTGCCAACACGCCCAGTTATTTTGTCATGGGGAAGCAATGGAACACAATTTCCTGACAATAACATGGAAGTGCAACCAGGATACCCCGTTACTTGTGTGACACCATGTGATGTGCAGCATCCAGATTATGGACAGACTATTAACTTACTGTGTTCAGCAGCAGGTATTTCTGATCCTCTCACAGACATCGTGGTACACTGGGAGGTTTCCACTGGTACTGGACATCCTTACAGGACAGTGTCTACAGCTCCTATTGATATGCTTAGTACAAGACATGCTCCTCGTGTGCTAGATCCTGTATTCTTTACTTCTGGGTTCAAAATACGCTGCACAGCTATCCCACTGAATGAAGAATGGGGAAAAAAGGTAAGCATTCTTAATATTTTATTATTTTTGTACAATGCATTCATGTTAGATCTAATGACAAACTTACCAGTTTAGTGATATTGTATCTGATAATTCTGATTTCACAGACAAAGTTTTAAAATAATTGTTGTAATCTGCAAATTGACATGTAGCAAATCAAACTGCTAAATCTTTTCACAAAACTGCTTTATCAATAAAACTTTTGCAACAGCCTCAGTAGTGTGCATTTATGTGTCTGTGTAGTTGTGTGTGTGAATTTGTGTACTTTCTACTAGAAAAAGCACCAGAGTTCGAAAGCTAGCGAAAATTTTTCTGTTACATGTTTCTATATGCCACATACCAGTCTGCTATAGGTGAGTGGTTGCCTTTCCCTAATATTATATATCACATACAATACATTACACATTGTAGTATTTATAATGAGATATTGAACACATAACTATCTAAAATTACAGGTCTATGCATACATCAATGTATACAATTTCATAAACTGCAATTGAGAATGGATTGTAAGTCCCACAGATACATGTTTCTGCCATGCTCACATCACAGTGTAGGTCCTTTCTTAACAGCTGAAACCCTGACAATGATGCTGTGACTTCAAAATGTACATTGTGAAAGTAAAACATCTGTTGAAAAAACAGTAGACAATCTTTGTTATTAAGTTTCCCACTTTATTTTTAGGTAAAAAGTACTTTTTCATATTGGCCCTTTTCCTGTCAATACAATTTGTGCAGCATTTTCCAGTGAGCAGACTCCATTGTTGAAATTAAGTAGTGTGAGCACCTGAAAATACTAGTCTAAAATTGCCACTAAATCTTCACTAGACTCAAAATATATTTCAGCCAGAAACTGCTTTAGATGTGAGAACAGGTAGAAGTCAGAGGTTGCCAAATTTTATGAATGGAAGTGGATGCTCCAGAAAATTGTGCTTCATATCCCTCAGTCTTTATCTAGGCAAAGAACCTTTCTGATGAAAGATAGTTTTCCATACATATTCCAATCTGTGATTCTTCCCACATATTCTTTTCATCCAGTTGGTCTAGAAAACCTGTAGAATACTTTTTCAAGATAATTAGTAAAAAGAATCTCTCTTTTCTCCCAGAAGATACCGAACATATACATTTCAGGAGGTACAATTGACTTTTTCCTCTTTAGTGCAGGATTACCAGCTTCCACCAACTGCTTTGATCACTGTCTGATTTCTGATATGAAGTACTAAACCCTGTCTCATCTGTAGTAACAATTTGATCTAGAAAATGATTCATTCCCTATTTGGCCTTGATGATGATTTCAGTTTTGCATGTTATTGTATCAGTGAATGACATATCGGGCCCCCATCTTGGACCTATCCTTCTCAGTGTCAACGCTTCATGTAAAATATATTGTACTCTTTCTACTGGCAAAAACCAAACAATGGAAAATCCAGGATGGAATGTAACAATATTATGAAAAAGAAAGTTATTACTCACCATATAGTGGAGATGCTGAGTCACAAATAAGATTTTGACCAGCAAAGCCTTCATCAAAAATAGATGACAGACAAACACACATACTCACACAAATGCAACTCACACACACATGACTGCAGTCTCTGGCATATGAATCCACACGCTGTAGTGTGGCTTCAGTTACCAGAGATTGCAATCATGCATGCGCATATGTGTGTGTGTGGGGGGGGTGTCTATTTTTGGCAAAGGCCTTGCTGACCGAAAGCTTATTTGTGACAATCTTTTTGTTATGCCTATCTGTGACTCAGCATCTCTGCTATATGGTGAGGAGCAACTTTCCTTTTCATAATACTGTTACATTCCATCCTGGATTTTCTATTGTTTGATTTCATAATTTTTGTTTTATTCATTCAACCTTCTTTATCTTTTATATGATAAAATTTCCAATAACTCTTTTAAATTGAGGTAAAATAAATGAAATTTGTAAATAACAAAAACATGAAACTTCAAATAGTTTTTCTTCTGAATACTTCTTCTTTAACTACTGTTTATTAATCACCTTATACACAGTGACTATACCCCCAATGCACACTTTTAAAATAACATACAAAAGATTGTGCGCTGTTGCAGACAATAACCACCTTTGAGTGTAAGACAAGGACTGAATATTTTTGTAACATTTGTTATTTGGGACAGCTACAATTCTTTTTCATTGCTTTTCATTCAATTATTAGAATAAAGTGCAATGTGGCTCTTGACAATGAGGTTCCCATTTCTTGTTTTTATTGGCCCTCAGCTAATGCATCGTGGTGGTCAAAGTTGTGCAAAGTCCTGTCTCATTTGAGCAAGGGGATACTACTTTGTAAGGTTACTGTTAACTCCACATGAAACACAATTGTGTGAATATATTGAGTAATAGCTAACATAAACACATTGAAATAAAAAACTTATAAATATTTTCTGGATCTTACTCAGGCAGAAAAGACAGCACTGTTATCAGTGGATTTGTACAACTACATGAGGACATTTCCATACTGTGTTAGAAAGGTGTAGCAGGTCACTCTGCAGCAGAATGTGCACTGTTTCAAAACTTCCTGGTAGATGAAACCATGTACCAAACTGGGACTCAAACTGAGAACCTTGGCTTTTTTGTGCAGTGTTCCTATCAACTAAGATATCTAGGGTTAATTCACAACTTGCCACACAGCTTAGTTCCTGCCAGTAGCTCTCCACTATCTTAAAACCACACAGTTCTCTTGTATTCTTTAACACCCCTAGACAAAAGGATATTGATGAGCAAAAGATTCATTCTGGAAACAGTCCCCTAGGCTGTGAATAAGCCAGTTCTCCACTATATCATTTCTTCAAGAAGTGCTCATGTTGCAGGAGAAATTCTGTGAAGTTTGGAAGATAGGAGCTGAGGTACTAATGGAAGTAGAATGTAAGGGTGTGTTGTGCATAGATAGCTCAGTCAGTAAGAGAATAGTCCATGTAACACTTGAATTCAGGTTCAAATCATGGTCTAGCACACAACTTTAATTTGCCAGGAAGTTTCAGAGAGATAGATTCATTCTGGAAAGTGTTACATGTTTTGTTGAAAATAGTTGCCATCTTTAGCCAGATGCAGACAAGAGCTAACAGCCAATATCCACACAAAATATTCATGCCCACTTGTTATCCTGTATGATGCTTAATCATTTCAGCCCTACACAAAAGAGGAAGAGAGAGGGGGAGGTGTGGCATATCTTTAGGTCACTGCACATCAAGATAATGAAAAACATAAGCATAGGACGTATTTTACTTGGAGCATTCAAAAATGATTGGCACTAAAATTTTTTTGTGTCCTCAGGAACCATTTACTGAGCAAATGAATACAGATTGTGTTATGGATATTTCCTGACAATGTCTATGCACTTTTGCTATCATTCTGGTAGTTTCTGTATGTGTGTAACAAACCATTATTTGGGAGTATCATGGATGACTGGTGGGCGATTGCATAAAGTTCATAATTTGTGGTGAACTCCTTAGCCCAACGACCTCTTTCATTGCTATTAACATGGCACAGTTGCTAGGACCTGGATCCAGTGAATATGGAGATTGTGGAGCACAGTAAATGCCATTTCACGCTCAGTGGAAATGATCTGGCCACTGGCATATGGCTGCACATTGTCGTGTTGGAGCGGAACATCACAATTCCTATTTCGGTGGCAGTGTAGTTGAATGTGTCAGTGAACTATAGTACTGATCACTGTTGAGGGTCATGTTGGGAGCAAGCAAATTCACCAGCAGTATCCCTTCCTCATTTCAGAACACATTACCACTTGTTTCTGTACGAATAGTCCTGTCTGTGACGAGGGCTCACAGTATACTTCCACTCCATGTATTGATGTTTCTTTTCTGGAGTATTGTGGAAGAACCATGAGTCTGTGATTGTAAGCAGACTCTTAAAGAACTCTACTTGATCTTCGCTTTACTGTTGCTCCAACTGTTGATGTATCTCCACATACTTCTGTTTCTATGCAATGGAGATGGGATGGGGCCCTCATTGTACACACACCTTCTTCTTCAGATCCTCATGGATAATGTTGTGGAGTGTTCCCCATGATAGACCCATGGCCTTCTCTAAGTTCATCAAATGTAATTCACCTATACCCCATGATCAATTGACACACAGGGCAGTGACAGTTTGTGTGCAGTTGCTTGATGCTGAGTGCTTTTGCATTTTTCAGCACAGTTCCTGCTGTCTAAGAACTCTGATACCCAACAAAATATGGATCAGCGACTTTATGCTTATCTGCACATATTGCTGCTAACCTCTCATGGATGTTTGAAACATTGTCCCATGCTTGTCTGCTTCCATTTTGTCTTATCGATGTCCACCAGTGTATTCATAAGCCAGAACAAGTGTTGCTGCAATGTGCCACCAATGGGAAGCAGCATCACCATCTGGTGGCAGTACACAGTACTATAGATTCACATGTACATCAACACACATTCCAGACTGCTACTTTGTAGGGGTTATCGGGGGAGTGCTAATCAATATTGTATTAAGTAAATATTTAATTTTGGCATGTTCATTATCATGCAGAATATATAAATCAAGGATGTGTGATTATATTAATTCAGTTACATATAAACAGTAAATGATGTTTAATGTGAAAGGTGTATCACACCTGTTACACAAATTAATCATTGAGTCTCTTGATATTCCCCTCAGATAATATTTTGTCACATCAGTGACACAGGTTAAGTCTCTGACTTCACAGCTACATAGAAAATCACATTTGTAGAATTAGTAATTAGTTTATACAACAATCAGAATACTGCAATAGCCACTGTATATTCATGGTCATATTGAAAACATCCTACTTAGATTATTACATTTTCAGGTGGAAGGTCTACCTGTGAGAAGTGCAACAGTGAAAGTTGGATCCAAAAAGCTGTGTCCAGCTTCCAATGAAGCTCCATCATTCTTAGCTACATTCACCAGTGGTAATGAAAAACAAAACAACAGTAAGGTGCACATTCGTGTGGAGGTACCACATATTGATGGAACAGTGCCTATTATTTCTACTGGACCGATTGAAGCACCACATCAGCTCATGAGAGAGAGTCAATACATTAACCAAAATCCCTGTTCCAACACATATCAAGGAAGTGCCTTCCTCAATGACAAAGAAAATAACAGGTTTGTTATTGCAGAACTGCTTCCTGTGATTGTGATGTGTCAGTATATGTGACAAGTAGCACCAGAAATATTCAGTCAGCTTTGTGTTATTGCTATTAGTTCTAGGGAAAGTAATAATATAATTAAGTACTTCAAAAATGAAATTCATCATGATGTCTGTTAATGAAACATCAAGATAACATCTTTAACTTAAAACATTAAATGTCTGTTTCCCTGATATAGCTGTGTACCTTGTCATGAGGTAACACATCATTTCCAAGACATGCTATCTCAGAAAGATTAAAATAGTATCTTTCTCCAGGACTTTGACTACCGTAAAGTAGGGTGACTTTGAACAGCGAGGCGGCTTTGAACAGCAATTTAGCATCTTTTTAAAACAATTGCTGCACTCTAGTGTGTAAATATGGAACTGAGTCCAGAGTCATTAAATATTGTCAATAATCGATACTTTCAGATGATATGACAGTTGATATGAAATAACATTGTATACCAACGCCAGAAAATAAAATAATTTTCTGGAAAAGTAAGGTCCTTCACAACCACAAAAACATTTGCCTATTATTAGAAGCATTTTTTAGTTTAGAATTTGAAATGGGTTTTTATGGGCAAGGTTAACACTTGAATGAACATTTACAGAAAGCATAAAATGTTAAAATTATTCTTTGGTGGTGTAAAAAAATAAAATATGGAGGCTTATCTTTCAAGGGGTGACTTTGAACAGTGCCTTCCCTCATCTCCATGGAAATCATGTTTTAGTGAAGTTTTCTTCAAAGAAAAGTGTAAAATAGTGTTGGACATGTTATCACAGATGATGAAATTACACTTACGAGGAAATGGCATTCCAATGTGGAATCAGATGAAGTTTTTTTCTGTGGCCGAATGTTCCCAATGTGTCAGATTTTGAGAAAGATGTCATTTGTAGGATTCTACCTGATTCTGAGGTAGATAGAAGGGAAAGGCTTCATTTTGAGTTTAAATTTGATGTCTATGACATCTGCTAGAGTGGACACCCTTTTGTGGCAACTTCCTTTTCTGTAGAGTGTTTACAGATGTAATTCTTTAAAAGGTGATAAATTTTTTTCATTTATTTTATTAAAGTCATACAGACTGTTTTGAAAAGATCTGTTTTTAAATAATTTTCTTATTTCATAACTAGCTCAGCACCCATTTCAATTATTAGCAAACTAAGCCATATCATATGAACAGTTTCAGGTGATTAAAGAAAACTCGTAAAAAATACTCAAATTTTTCTAAATAAGTTACTTTCAACACTATATTTATATACAAAATATCATGCTGTTTCATATGATAGGGGTGTCATTTAACAGTAATTGACATGATTCCCACATAATAGGCAAATGTTTCCATGTTCAAAGTGACCCCAACCCATGCGGTGAAATTGAACAGTGAAAAATTTTTTAAAAAATTAGCTAGGCCTGGGGGATAAAAATATATAATCTGCTTTATCATATTCAGCAACACCTCTTGCAACTTTTCAAAAGGTTTCATGTTGATATCTCCAGGAGATTCTGTTTAATTTACAAAAATGAATTTAAAATTTCAAAGTCAACCCGTTTTACGGTACATATTGTTGCCCTCAGAATTAGATAAATCCTTACCATACATTCTGAAGTGCTACTCCAGCACCCAACATATCTATGAAACACTCTGATGTGTCCTTATATCCCACCAACCCTAGTCTGCTGTATGTGAATAGTATCCCTGCAAAGACTTAGATGCAAGGACTGGTCTTTGTGCCTATCCAGCCATTCTAATCCAGTCTCATCACAAGCACACCATACCCTGTCAGAGGTATACTGTAAAATATGCACAGTATTTTATGGTTGCACGACTGCCAACCAATTGTCCATTTGAATGAATGACTACCACCAAATGTAAAGAGGTTGAATAGCATCACTTGCTCTGATAACACTCATAATATGAATACCTGACAATATAATGTAATTAGATAGGTAAAAAATCTAGTCACCAAGTGGTGGTAGGAGAATGCACATATAAAAAAAGCAAGCTTTCGGAGCCAGTGACTGCTTCCTCCAGAAGAAGGTTTGAAAGTGAATGAAGAGGGATGAATGGAGAGGAGCTGAAGAGGATTAGGAAAAGGGGTAGAGATTTGAAAAGTCACCCAGAATCCCAGGGCATGGCAGACTTACCAGACAGGGTGAGAAGGAAAGACTGTGTCCTGTATTAACAATAAACTATCATTATGCTGCTTAATGCTGTACATGTTTGTGATATCTAAATTTAACTGAGTACGTTAGAAAGAAAACTGCTTCTTTGGGAAAAAAGGCTTCTGTCTCTTCAGTTGTACCATAGAACTGAAGTTTTTGTGCTGTTAGCAGCTTAATATTTACTTGATTATGAAGGTCTTTTTCAATGCATATATGTCTTATTTTTCAAAGCAAATACATCATAGGTCTGTAAATACTGAGCCTTATTTATAGTACATTGGGTTTTGTCCTGTAGCTTTATTATGAACATTGCTACTTGCCATGTAGCTAACAGAACTTCTCGACTTCTGAATTTAGATACTTAGGTAATTTGTAGAATGAGTGGTTAGTGAGGTATGTTTTTAATTTTATTTTGATTTTGCCGGGTTTCCCAATTTCCTGTTTTCTGTCAGTCAAGAACTTGCTGAATATCAAAGAGTACATAACTCCATTCTGAACGCAAGACAATGAGAATGTTTACATAGAAATTATTTTTGTGTCTTGTATTATGACTGTGTAAATAACAGTTTGGCAAAAAATCATTTTTATTATGAGAAAAAAGAGGGAAAAAATGATTATGTAGTAAATGATTGGGAACTGAGTGTAAGAATTCCAAGATACTTAAAAATTCTTCTGTAAGATGTGTGGTTCAAAAATGGTTCAAATGGCTCTGAGCACTATGGGACTTAACATCTATGGTCATCAGTCCCCTAGAACTTAGAACGACTTAAACCTAACTAACCTAAGGACAGCACACAACACCCAGCCATCACGAGGCAGAGAAAATCCCTGACCCCGCCGGGAATCGAACCCGGGCGTGGGAAGCGAGAATGCTACCGCACGACCACGAGATGCGGGCTAAGATGTGTGGTCATTTACTTTATACAGTATTGTCACTTTATAACTACTATCAAGTTCAAACCTCAAAGTAGCGTCATCAGTGAAATATGACACTTAGCACTGAAAATATATTTATTGTGGACACCAGTGTACAGACAGAACAGAAATTCCTCTTGGACATAGATTGCTACTGTTTATATGAACATAAAATATTCCAGAATATTCCAAACATAAGAAATTTTGAGAAGCTTCTAGAAATGGTAACTACTAAATGACAATTATTTGCTAGTGATCAGATCTGAAATGCTGACCCACAACTTAACAGGCAGCAAAATTAATTGCCACCATGTATTGCAATCAATGCAGCTTGTAGCATTGCTCCCTCTTCCAGTGTTTTCAGAAGCCAACAACAGCATCCTAGATATAGACCTTGTCAGTGGTACTCTGTATGGTTGTGCTGGACAATCTTCATGTTTGGGTCATGTTACTTCCTCTTCACTATGATGAGCATTGAAGATAATCCCTCCCATCAAAGTTTTGCACTCACTGTGTTGGCCTAGAATGAGAAACTCCCATCATCAGTTGTGCCTCAGACCTGTAGGAGCGCTATATACAAAGGGTATGGGTGATATCTCTATACCTTTGTCTTCTTGATGAAGGGTTATAATCCTCAACTTAATATGTCATGTCTGACTAGTGATGGAGCATTCAATACAGCATAAAGTAATGGTTTCGTAACTTTTCAAGTAGTCGTATGTCGAAAGTAGGACCACTGAAAAAGTTGTTAAATCATTACTTCGGGCTGTATTAAACCCATAGCATGCTATTGCTGTTTTCTCTCGGATGAGACCAACCAACAGCAATGTCCCTTGTACGACTACCACTGGCCAAGCACACACCATTTAATACATTTTGTGACTTAATTACTGGTGTAGGGCTGGTTGTATGCTATTTCATTGTGCCCTACATAAATTTGGTAACAATCTAGGCTATTGAGCAATTTAAAGCACAAATATGAAAAACCAAGTAAGAAACTAGGAATGGTCCATGTGAACAATGATGTGTCCTGACACAGGTCTTATCTCAGCTTTAAATATATTACAGTCAGCAAACACATTCCCTCAATTGGTGATCGTACAGAAACTAAAATTCACAATAATAGAACATGATTTTAATATAGCAGTGAGAGTAGCAGTTAATTCCTACATAAGTAATGTTTTACCTGAGTGGTGGCATAGTCCATGTAACATAGCAAAACAAAAGTTATATAAAAGTACTACATCAGAATATTCAACATATTGGAAACAAAAAACTTGAAGCAGAAGTAGTCCTAAGTGTGCAGGTCTGTTCAAAAAATTCTGGTACATTCATAATTTTGCTCTAATGGAGTGTTGGAGCAAAATGCAGTTGGAATCCCTGCACACACCTGTGTTTCATTGTTAATTATGTCTGTTAGTTATTTTTCAAGGTTGTGTTGAGTGGAATGTTGTGTCCCATAGTTTGCAAATTTTTAGATGGCAGGGGTAGGGGAGCAACATGTTTGCATTAAATTTTACATGTAACTAAAGAAAACCTTTACAGAGACACACCAAATAAAGCAGGAGGCCTACAGTGATGAGTGCTTCAGTTGTACTTGGTATTACGAATGGTTCACATGGCTTAAAAATGGTCAGACAGGAGTTAAAGATAACCCTCATTATTGATGTCATTGGACATCTACTGATGACACTCACATTAGGAACATCAACAAAATTGTGCATGCCAATCAATTACTGACTATCCAAGAGATTGCAGAAGAATGTAACATTTCACTTGGATCTTGTCATCAAATCCTGACAGAGGATCTTGGAATACATTGTGTTGCTGCCAAGTTCATCCCACGGCTCATCACTCAAGACCAGAAAGATCTTAACCTTGCAATCTGTGAAGAGCTTCTGGATCACACAAATGAGAACAAGATGTTCATTAAGAAAATTACAGCTGATGATAAGATGTGGGTCTATGACTATGATGTTGATACCAAGGTTCAAGCTTCACAATGGTTTGGGAAAGGTTCTACAAGACCATAAAATGCTCAACAGGTCAGTTCAAATGTCAAAGCCATGTTGACAGTTTTCTTTGAGTTTGCAGGATTAGTTCATCATGATTTTGTACACAGTGACAAACTATTAATCAGTGGTACTATTAGGAAGTGTCGCAACTCCTGCCAGAAAATGTGAGAAGGAAACAGCCTGTAACATGGTGAGACAATTCATGGCTCTTGCATCACAATAATGTACCAACATATTAATCCCTGTTGATGCATGACTATTGCACAAGTAAAGAAATCACTTTGCTGCCTTTTCCTCCATATTCTCCAGAGATGACCCCTGTGGAGTTTTTTGTATTTCCAAAGTTGAAAACCCTATTGAAAGGGCAAAGATTTGCAATGTAGACGTGGTAAAAGAAAATTTGCAGACAGCACTTCACACAATCCAGCAAGAGGAGTACCAAGACTGCTTCCAGCAGTGCAAACAGCATTGGGAGTGGTGTATCAATTGCAAAGGAGAGTATTTTGAAGAAGACCTCACACAACAGTAAAAGGTAAGCATAGAAAAATTTTGTGGACAAAGTTCCGGATTTTTTTTAACAAACCTCGTATTATGTATCAGTGAGCTGGGTCTAACTGGAAGCCAGGTAGATCACTGGACAATAAAGGACTATATCTTATCCTGTTACTTCCATGGGCCTAAACACAAAGGTGGTGGAGTTTCTGTATACATTAAAACAGGAAAGCCCTAAAGACTACAAACAATAAATGTGTGAGACAACCCATAGCTACAGAAAAAGACTTTGAAATTACTGGTGTAGTGACTAATGATTTTAGATTGTTTCGTGTGTGCAGATCACCAAATGGTAAGATTAGCATCTTCCTAAAAAGAATTGCCAACTTACTAAGAATGAACATGAAGTAAAGCATGGTTATATGTTTATTTATTTATTTATTTATTTATTTATTTATTTATTTACGCGTCTAGTTTCATAGGACCAAATTGAGGAGCAAATCTCCGAGGTCATGGAACATGTCAGTACATGAAATTACAACATAAAAGTAATAACAGATAAAATTAAAAGTTTATGAACCAGAAAAAAAGTCAAGCCACAAGTTTAAGTAAACACAACCAACAACAAAACATAAGAATCAGCTTAATATTTCAAGGAACTCATCAACAGAATAAAAGGAGTGAACCATGAGAAAATTCTTCAGTTTCGATTTTAAAGCATATGGATTACTGCTAACATTTTTGAATTCTCATGGTAGCCTATTGAAAATGGATGCAGCAGTATACTGCACACCTTTCTGCATGAGAGTTAGGGAAGTGCGATTCAGTTGCAGATCACATTTCTGCCAAGTATTAACTGAGTGAAAGCTGCTAATTCTTAGGAATAAGCTGATATTGTTGACAAGAAATGACCGTAAAGAATATGTATATTGCGAGGGCAATGTCAAAATACCCAGTCTAGTGAACAGAGGTCGACAAGAGGTACGAGAACTTGCACCACTTATTGCCTAAACAGTCCATTTTTGAGCCAAAAATATCCATTTAGAATGGGAAGAGTTACCTCAAAATATGATACCATATGACATAAGCGAATGAAAATAAGCAAAGTAGACTAATTTTCATGTCAAATGATCACTTACTTCAGATATCGTTCGAATAGTGAAAATGGCCGCATTAAGTCTTGAACAAGATCCTGAACATGGCTTTCCATGACAGTTTACTATCTTTCTGAACAACTAGAAACTTGAACTATTCTGTTTCAATAATTGTATGCCCATTCTGTGAAATTAAACATTGGGTATATCTAAAAACAAAGATGATGTGACTTACCAAACGAAAGCGCTGGCACATCGATAGACACACAAACAAACACAAACATACACACAAAATTCAAGCTTTCACAACAAACTGTTGCCTCATCAGGATGTATGTGTGTGGATGGATATGTGTGTGTGTGCGAGTGTATACCCGTCCTTTTTTCCCCCTAAGGTAAGTCTTTCCTTTCCTGGGATTGGAATGACTCCTTACCCTCTCCCTTAAAACCCACATCCTTTCGTCTTTCCCTCTCCTTCCCTCTTTCCTGATGAGGCAACAGTTTGTTGCGAAAGCTTGAATTTTTTGTGTACGTTTGTGTTTGTTTGTGTGTCTATCGACGTGCCAGCGCTTTTGTTTGGTAAGTCCCATCATCTTTGTTTTTAGATATATTTTTCCCAGGTGGAATGTTTCCCTATTAATTTAAACATTGGGTATTGTTGAATTGTGTGGTAGAAACTGTAGAAACTGAGTCCTACTGTGATTTCTTTCTCCTGAAAACAATGTTATCAGAAGAAATAAAACTGGCATTCTAGGAATCAGAGTATGGAATGTTAGATCCCTTAATTGGGCAGGTAGGTTAGAAAATTTAAAAATGGAAATGGATAAATTAAAGGTAGATATAGTGGGAATTAGTGAACTTTTGTGGCAGGAGGAACAAGACTTCTGGTCAAGTGAATATAGGGTTGTTGTTGTGGTCTTCAGTCCTGAGACTGGTTTGATGCAGCTCTCCATGCTACTCTATCCTGTGCAAGCTTTTTCATCTCCCAGTACCTACTGCAACCTACATCCTTCTGAATCTGCTTAGTGTATTCATCTCTTGGTCTCCCTCTACGATTTTTACCCTCCACGCTGCCCTCCAATACTAAATTGGTGATCCCTTGATGCCTCAGAACATGTCCTACCAACCGATCCCTTCTTCTGGTCAAGTTGTGCCACAAACTTCTCTTCTCCCCAATCCTATTCAATACTTCCTCATTAGTTATGTGATCTACCCATCTAATCTTCAGCATTCTTCTGTAGCACCACATTTTGAAAGCTTCTATTGTCTTCTTGTCCAAACTATTTATCGTCCATGTTTCACTTCCATACATGGCTACACTCCATACAAATACGTTCAGAAAGGACTTCCTGACACTTAAATCTATACTCCATGTTAACAAATTTCTCTTCTTCAGAAACGCTTTCCTTGCCATTGCCAGTCTACATTTTATATCCTCTCTACTTCGACCATCATCAGTTATTTTGCTCCCCAAATAGCAAAACTCCTTTACTACTTTAAGTGTCTCATTTCCTAATCTAATTCCCTCAGCATCACCCGACTTAATTCGACTACATTCCATTATCCTCGTTTTGCTTTTGTTGATGTTCATCTTATATCCTCCTTTCAAGACACTGTCCATTCCATTCAACTGCTCTTCCAAGTCCTTTGCTGTCTCTGACAGAATTACAATGTCATCGGCGAACCTCAAAGTTTTTATTTCTTCTCCATGAATTTTAATACCTACTCTGAATTTTTCTTTTGTTTCCTTTACTGCTTGCTCGATATATAGATTGAACAACATCGGGGAGAGGCTACAACCCTGTCTTACTCCCTTCCCAACCACTGCTTCCCTTTCACGTCCCTCGACTCTTATAACTGCCATCTGGTTTCTGTACAAATTGTAAATAGCCTTTCGCTCCCTGTATTTTACCCCTGCCACCTTTAGAATTTGAAAGAGAGTATTCCAGTCAACATTGTCAAAAGCTTTCTCTAAGTCTACAAATGCTAGAAACATAGGTTTGCCTTTCCTTAATCTTTCTTCTAAGATAAGTCGTAAGGTCAGTATTGCCTCACGTGTTCCAGTGTTTCTACGGAATCCAAACTGATCTTCCCCGAGGTTGGCTTCTACTAGTTTTTCCATTCGTCTGTAAAGAATTCGTGTTAATATTTTGCAGCTGTGACTTATTAAACTGATAGTTCTGTAATTTTCACATCTGTTAACAGCTGCTTTCTTTGGGATTGGAATTATTATATTCTTCTTGAAGTCTGAGGGTATTTCGCCTGTTTCATACATCTTGTTCACCAGATGGTAGAGCTTTGTCAGGACTGGCTCTCCCAAGGCCGTCAGTAGTTCCAATGGAATGTGTCTACTCCGGGGGCCTTGTTTCGACTCAGGTCTTTCAGTGCTCTGTCAAACTCTTCACGCAGTATCATATCTCCCATTTCATCTTCATCTACATCCTCTTCCATTTCCATAATATTGTCCTCAAGTACATCGCCCTTGTATAGACCCTCTATATACTCCTTCCACCTTTCTGCTTTCCCTTCTTTGCTTAGAACTGGGTTTCCATCTGAGCTCTTGATATTCATACAAGTCGTTCTCTTATCTCCAAAGGTCTCTTTAATTTTCCTGTAGGCAGTATCTATCTTACCCCTAGTGAGATAGGCCTCTACATCCTTACATTTGTCCTCTAGCCATCCCTGCTTAGCCATTTTGCACTTCCTGTCGATCTCATTTTTGAGACGTTTGTATTCCTTTTTGCGTGCTTCATTTACTGCATTTTTATATTTTCTCCTTTCTTCAATTAAATTCAATATTTCTTCTGTTACCCAAGGGTTTCTACTAGCCCTCGTCTTTTTATCTACTTGATCCTCTGCTGCCTTCGCTACTTCATCCCTCAAAGCTGCCCATTCTTCTTCTACTGTATTTCTTTCCCCCATTCCTGTCAATTGTTCCCTTATGCTCTCCCTGAAACTCTGTACAACCTCTGGTTCTTTCAGTTTATCCAGGTCCCATCTCCTTAAATTGCCACCTTTTTGCAGTTTCTTCAGTTTTAATCTACAGGTCATAACCAATAGATTGTGATCAGAGTCCACATCTGCCCCTGGAAATGTCTTACAATTTAAAATCTGGTTCCTAAATCCCTGTCTTACCATTATATAATCTATCTGATACCTTTTAGGGCTATAAATACAAAACTTAATAGGAATAACGCAGGAGTAGGTTTAATCATGAATAAAAATGTAGGAGCATGGGTAAGCTACTACAAACAGCATAGTGAACGCATTACTGTAGCCAAGATAGACACAAATACCACACCTACCACAGTTGTACAATATTATATGCCAACTAGCTCCTTAGATGATGAAGAGATTGAAGAAATGTACTATGCAATAAAAGAAATTATTCAGATAGTGATGGGAGATGAAAATTTAATAGTCACAGGGGACTGGAACTTGATAGTGGGAAAAGGAGGAGAAGGAAAAGCAGTAGGTGAATATGGAATGGGGGTAAGGAATGAAAGGGGAAGCCGCCTGGTAGAATTTTGCACAGAGCGTAACTTAATCATAGCTAAGACTTAGTTTAAGAATCATGAAAGAAGGCTGTATATGTGGAAGAGGTCTGGAGATGCTGGAAGGTTTCAGATAGATTATATAATGGTAAGATAGAGATTTAGGAACCAGGTTTTAAATTTTAAGATATTCCCAGGGGCAGATGTGGACACTGACCACAATTTATTGGTTATGAACTGTAGATTAAAACTGAATAAACTGCAAAAAGTAGGGAATTTATGGGGATGGAACCTGGATAAACTGAAAGAACCAGAGTTTGTAGAGAGTTTCAGAGAGTGCATTAGGGAACAATTGACAGGAATGGGGGAACAAAATCTACATCTACATCTAAATCTACATGGTTACTCTACTATTCACACATAAGTGCCTGGCAGAGGGTTCATCGAACCATTTTAATACTACTTCTCTACCATTCCACTCTCAAATGACGCGTGGGAAAAAGGAACAACTAAATCTTTCTGTTTGAGCTCTGATTTCTCTTATTTTATTATGATGATTATTTCTCCCTAAGTAGATGGGTGTCAACAAAATATTTTCTCATACGGAAGAGAAAGTTGGCGATTCAAATTTTGTAAATAGATCTCGCCGCAAAGAAAACGGCGTTTGTTTCAGTGACTGCCACCCCAACTCACGTATCATATCAGTGATACTCTCACCCCTACTGCATGATAGAACGAAACAAGCTGTACTTCTCTGCACTTTTTCAATGCCCTCCGTCAATCCAACCTGGTAAGGATCCCATACTACGCAGCAATATTCCAGCAGAAGGCAGACAAGTGTAATGTAAGCTGTCTCTTTAGTGGGTTTGTCGCATCTTCTAAGTGTTCTGCCAAAAAATCACAGTCTTTGTTTTGCCTTCCCCACAATATTATCCATGTGGTGTTTCCAATTTAAGTTGCTCGTAATTGTTTTTCTTTGTTTAGTGCTAATTACCACTTTTCACACCATACAGAAATTATCTCTAGATCATTTTGTAATTGGGAATTGAATGTCTGATGATTTTACTAGATGGTAAATTACAGCATCATCTGCAAACAATCTAAGGGGGCTGCTCAGATTATCATCTAGATCATTTATATAAATCAGGAACAGCAGAGGGCCTATGACACTACCTTGTGGAATACCAGATATCACTTCTGTTCTACTCAATGATTTACTGTCTCTCACTATGAACTGTGGCCTCTCTGAGAGGAAATCACGAATCCAGTCACACAGCTGAGATGATACTCCATATGCATGCAATTTGATTAAAAGTCATTTGTGAGGAATGGTATCAAAAGCCTTCTGGAAATCTAGGAATATGAAATCGATCTGAGATACCTTGTCGACAGCACTCATTACTTCATGGGAATAAAGAGCTAGCTGTGTCACACAAGAACAATATTTTCTGAATCCATGTTGGTCATGCATCAATAAGTCATTTTCTTCAAGGTGATTCATAATGTTTGAGTACAATATATGCTCCAAAAGCCTACTGCAAATTGAGGTCAGTGATATGGTCCTGTAATTCAATGGGTTACTCCTATTTCCCTTCTTGAATATTGGTGTGACATGTGCTACTTTCCAGTCTTTAGGAACAGACCTTTTGTCAAGTGATTGAGTGTATATAACTGCTAAGAAAAATTTTATTGTGTCTGCATACTCTGAGAGGAGCCTGATTGGTATACCATCGGGATCAGAAGACTTGCCTTTCTTAAGTCATTTGAGTTGTTTCGCAACACCTAAAATATCTACTTTTATGTCACTCATGTTAACAGCTGTTCTGGCTTCAAATTCTGGATTATTTACTTTGTCTTCTTTCATGAAGGAATTATGGAAAACTGTATTTAGTAATTCTGCTTTAGTGGCGTCATCATCCGGTAACATTTCCATTGCTATCACACAGTGATGGTATTGACTGTTTTTGCCACTGGTGTACTTTACATACAACCAGGATCTCTTTGGGTTATCTACCATATTTTGAGACAATATTTCATTGAGGAAACTATTAGAAGCATCTTGCATTGACATCTGCACTAAATTTTGAGCTTCCGTGGAACTTAACCAGTCTTGGGTATTTTGCGTTCTTCTGAATTTGGCATGCTTCTATCATTGCTTCTGCAACAGTGTTCTGACATGTTTTGTGTACCATGGTGGATCAGTCCCATCTTATGCGGTATGAATCTATCTATTGCTGTCGATACTGTATCTTTGAATTTGAGCCATATCTGGTCTACACTTACATAATTAGATTGGAAGGAATGGAGACTCTCTCTTAGGAAGGCATCAAGTGAATTTTTATCTGCTGTTTTAAATCAATATATTTTGGATTTATTTTTAGTGGTTTTGTTTGATATGGTTTTGAGCCTCGCTACAATGACCTAGTGTTCACTAATCCCTGTATGCATCATGACGTTCTCTATTAGATCAGGATTATTTATGGCTAAGAGGTCAAGTGTGTTTTTGCAACCATTTACAATTTGTGTGGGCTCAAGAATTAATTGTTGAATGTAATTCTCAGAGAAAGCATTTAGTACAATTTCGGAAGATGTTTTCTGTCTACCACCAGCTTTGAACATGTATTTTTGCAAACAAATCAAGGACAGATTGAAGTCTCCACCAAATATAACTGTATTAGTGGGGTACTTGTTTGTAATAAGATTCAAGTTTTCTTTGAAGCATTCAGCTATTATATCATCTGAGTCAGAGGGTCGGTAGAAGGAGCCAATTATTATTTTGGTATGGCTGTTGAGTATAACCTCTACCCATAGTAACTTGCAGGAACTATCTATTTCAACTTCATTACAAGATAAACTACTACCAACAGACACAAACACATCACCACCTACTTTATTTAATCTATCCTTTCTGAACACAGTTTGCATGTCTGTAAAAATTTCAGCAGAATTTATATCTGGCTTTTACCAGCTTTCTGTTCCTATAACAATTTCAGCTTCAGTGCTTTCTATCAGCGCTTGAAGCTCTGGTACTTTTCCAACACAGCTACAACAATTTAAAACTACAGTACTGACTGTTGCTTGGCCAATTCTTGTCGTTTCTTTGCCCTGTACCCTTTGAGACTGGACCCCTTTTTGATCTTTCCCAAGACTGTCTAACCTAAAAAACCACCCAGTCCACGCCACAAAGCCCCTGCTACCCATGTAGCCACTTCCTGTGTATAGTGACACCTGATCTATTTAGCAGAACCCGAAACCCCACCACCCTATAGCGCAAGTCGAGGAATCTGAAGCCTACATGGTCACAGAACTGTCTGAGCCTCTGATTCAGTCCCTCCACTTGGCTCTGTACTAAAGGTCCACAATCGGTCCTGTCGACAATGCTGCAGATGGTGAGCTCTGCCTTTATCTTGCTAGCAAGTCTGGCAGTCTTCACCAACTCAGATAGCCGCCAGAAAACAGAAAGAATCTCTTCTGGTCAATAGCGACACACATCATTAGTGCTGACATGAGCCACCATCTGCAGTTGGTTGCACCCTGTACCCTTCATGGCATCCGGAAGGACCCCTTCCACATTATGGATGACTCCTCCCCAGTGCACACACAGAGTTCACATTGGCTTTCTTCACATCCTTAGCTGCCATATCCCCAAGGGGCTCCATCACCTGCCTAACATTGGAGCTCCCAATGACAAGTAATCCTGCCCTCTGCGCTTGTCCGGACCTCTCAGCAAGACTGGCCACTGCCACAACAGGGGAGGCCACCCTTGCTTGCTCAGAAGTACTTTCAGCAGTGGGCAGCACCTCAAACCTGTTACGGAGGCATAAGGGTACAGCCTTGCGGCCAGCACCAACTTCTGCCCAGGGATTTGTGACCCCGCCACGGTTTGCCAATCATCATCGTGCAAGTGTTGACCAGCAAGGATGCCCAAATCTGAGGGCACAGTGGCATCAGAGATCACAGGTGATGCTACAGGTTCCAGAGGTGCCAAAGTGCTCACCTCGGGTGTCCCAGTGTCACCACAGCCCAGGGCAACATCCTGGAGCCTGTCGACCACGGCCAACACAGCTTCCAGCTATTTACGGACGGTGGCCAATTCCCCCTGAAACCGTACACAACAGGTGCAGTCCCTATCCATCCCTAACAATTCTTTTTCCTCTCTTTTATCTCACAAGCCGTTCAAAGCAAGCAGATGACTGATGACTATGTGAATTTGCACTGTACAGGTCCTAAAACACAATGCTACAACCCTCAAATACTATAATACACACAAAATTTATAAATTAAACTATGCAAGTACCCAAAAACACGCAAAGAAATTAAGAATTAAACTAAGAAACAAATAAGTGAACTCAGAGTACAACTTGCTGCTGGCTGCTGCTTATCTAACGGCGCCAGTAGAAGAAGAATGGGTAGCTTTGAGAGATGAAATAGTGAAGGCAGCAGAGGAACAAGTAGGTAAAAATACGAGGGGGAGTAGAAATCCTTGGGTAACAGAAGAGATACTAAATTTAAGTGATGAAAGGAGAAAATATAAAAATGCAGTAAATGAAGGAGGCAAAAAAGAATACAAACATCTCAAAAATGAGATCAACAGGAAGTGCAAAATGGCTTTGCAGGGATGGCTAAATACAAGAATGTAAAGGCATATATCACTAGGGGTAAAATAGATACTGTCTACAGGAAAATTAAAGAGACCCTCAGAGACAAGAGAACCACCTGTATGAATATCAAGAGCTCAGATGGAAAACCAGTCCTAAGCAAAGAAGGGAAAGCAGAAAGGTGGAAGGAGTACATAGAGGGTCTATACAAGGGCTATGTACTTGAGGGCAATATTATGGAAATGGAAGAGGCTGTAGATGAAGATGGAAATGGAAATGCCATGTGGCTAGGGCCTCCCATCGGGTAGACCGTTCGCCTGGTGCAAGTCTTTCGAGTTGACACCACTTTGGTGACTTGCATGTCAATGGGGATGATAAGGACAACACAACACCCAGTCCCTGAGCCGAGAAAATCTCCGACCCAGCCAGGAATCGAACTCGGACCATTAGGTATGACATTCTGTCGTGCTGACCACTCAGCTACCAGGGGCAGACTAGATGAAGATGAAATGGGAGATATGAGACTGCATGAAGAATTTGATAGTGCACTGAAAGACCTAATTCAAAACAAGGTCCCAGTAGTAGACAACATTCCATTACAACTACTGGTAGCCTTGGGAGAGCCAGCCATGACAAAACTTTACCATCTGGTGAGCAAGATGTATGAGACAGGTGAAATACACTCAGACTTCAAGAATAATATAATAATTCCAACTTCAAAGAAAATAGGTGCTGCAAGTGTGAAAATTATCAGATTATCAGTTTAATAAGTCACTGTTGCAAAATACATGAATTCTTTACAGACAAATGGAAAAACTGGTAGAAGCTGACCTTGGAGAAGATCAGTTTGGATTCTGTAGAAATGTTAGAACATGTGAGGCAATACTGTTGCTATGACTAATCTTAGAAGATAGATTAAGGAAAGACAAACCTACATTTTTAGCATCTGTAGACTTTGAGAAAGCTTTTGACAGTGTTGACTGGAACACTCTCTTTCAAATTCTGAAGGTGGCAGGGATCAAACATAGGGAACAAAGGGCTATTTACAATTTGTGCAGATACCGGATGGTAGTTATAAGAGTTGAGGGACATGAAAGGGAGCCAATGGTTGGGAAGGGAGTGAGACAGGATTGTAGCCTATCCCCAATGTTATTCAGACTGTATATTGAGCACGCAGTAAAGGAAACAAGAGAAAAATTTGGAGTAGCGATTAAAATCCATGGAAAAGAAATAAAAACTTTGAGGTTTGCCGATGTCATTGTAATTCTGGCAGAGACAGCAAAGGGCCTGGAACAGCAATTGAATGGAATGGACAGTGTCTTGTAAGGAAGCAAAACAAGAATAATGGAATGTAGTTGAGTTAAATCAGATGATGCTGAGGTAAATATATTAGGAAATGAGACACTTAAAGTAGTAGATGAGTTTTGCTATTTGGGGAGCAAAATAACTAATAATGGTCAAAGTAGAGAGGATATAAAATTTATACTGGCAATGGCAAGGAAAGCATTTCTGAAGAAGAGAAATCTGTTAACATTGAGTATAGATTTAACTGTCAAGAAATCTTTTCTGTAAGTATTTGTATGGAGTGCAGCCACATATGGGAGTGAAACATGGATGATAAATAGTTTAGACAGTAAGAGAATAGAAACTTTGAAAATACGGTGCTACGGAAGAATGCTGAAGATTAGATGGATAGAACACATAACTAATGAGGAGGTACTGAATAGAGTTGGGGAGAAATGGAATTTGTGGCACAGCTTGACTGGAAGAGGGGATCAGTTGGTAGGACATGTTCTGAGGCATCAAGAAATCACAATTTTAGTACTGGAGAGAAGTGTGGAGGGTAAAAATTGTACAGGGAGACTATGAGATGAATAGACTAAGCAGATTCAGAAGTATGTAGATTACAGTAGCTACTTGAATATGAAGAGACTTGCACAGGACAGAATAGCTTGGAGAGCTGCATGAAACCAGTCTCTGGACTGAAGACCACAACAACAACAACAACTGTGATTTGGCATTAGTTTATTTTCTACCAGCCATGAACTTATGTCATGAACTGCACTATTTGAAACAGAGAATGTTGCACTCGACATCCTTTATTACCAAGCTAATGTCATCAGCAAATAGAAATATTTTAGAATTACCCAAAATACTAGCAGGCATATCATTTATATGCACATATCAAAAGAAGTTTTGCATCACTTCGGTTCCGAGAGTTCCAGAACCTGTACAGGAAATTGGAATAGAGATCAACACAAACATCATTTCTTCCCTTTTTATTGCTCATGAAAACCACACATTGCATGTTGTACCACCATATAGCAACACCTTCAGAGGTGGTGGTTCAGATTGCTGTGCACACCAGTACTTCTAATACCCAGTAGCACATCCTCTTGCATTGATGCATGCCTGTATTCATCATGGCATACTATCCACAAGTTCATCAAGACATAGTTGGTCCTGTATTCGTCATGGCATACTATCCACAAGTTCATCAAGACATAGTTGGTCCTGTATTCATCATGGCATACTATCCACAAGTTCATCAAGACACAGTTGGTCCAGATTTTCCCACTCCTCCATGGCGATTCAGCATAGATCCCTCAGAGTGGTTGGTGGGTCACGTCATCAATAAATGGCCCTTTTCAATCTACCCCAGGCCTGTTTGATAGGGTTCATGTCTGGAGAACATGCTGGCCACTCTAGTCGAGCGATGTCGTTATCCTGAAGGAAGTCATTCACAAGATGTGCATGACAGGGGCGCAGATTGTCATCCATGAAGACGAATGCCTTGCCAATATGTTGCTGATATGGTTGCACTATTGGTCGGAGGATGGCATTCACGTACTGCACAGCCCTTACGGCGCCTTCCATGTTGAACCCACGTAATGCCATCCCAAAACAGAAAGGAGCCTCCACCTTGCTGCACTCGCTGGACAGTGTGTGTAAGGCATTCAGCATTCAGCCTGACAGGTTTTCCTCCAAACATGTCTCCGAAAATTGTCTGGTTGAAGGCATATGCAACACTCATAGGTAAAAAGAACATGATGTCAATCCTGAGTGGTCCATTCAACATTTTGTTGGGCCCATCTGTACTGAGCTGCATGGTGTTGTGGTTGCAAAGATGGACTTCGCCATGGATGTCAGTCGCGAGTGAAGTTGCGCATCATGCAGACTGCTGCCCACAGTTTGAGTCATAACATGACATCCTATGGCTGCACGAAAAGAATTATTCAACATGGTGGCATTGTTGTCAGGATTCCTCCGAGCCATAATCCATAGGTAGCGGTCATCCACTGCAGTAGTAGCCCTTGGGCATCCTGAGCAAGGCATGTCATGGACAAATTCTGTCACTCTGTATCTCCTCCATGTCTGAAAAAAATCACTTTGGTTCACTTCAAGACGCCTGGACACTTCCCTTGTTGAGAGCAGCGCCCTCCCTGATGCAAAGTAACAATGTACGCATGATTGAACTACAGTATTGACTGGCTATGCATGGTTGAACTACAGACAACACGAGCTGTGTACCTCTTTCCAAGTGCATGCACGATTGTTTACTTCCTTGGATAGGTTTAGTGACATCTCTGAACAGCCAAAAGGACTGTGTTTGTGATACAATATCCACAGTCAACGTCTATCTTCAGGAGTTTGGGGAACCGGGGTGATGCAAAACTTGTTTTGATGCGTGTAAATAAGGAACAGGCATGGCCCCAACACTGATCCCTGAGGCATCCCCAATTTGAATGTACCCCACTCAGACCCCACATCACAGCCATTCTCAACACTGTGAATAATGACCTCTTGCTGTCTGTTGTTAAAGTAAGAGGTGAACCAATTGTGAGCTACTCCCCATATTCCATAATGGTCCAACTTCTGAAGCAATATTTTGTGATCAACACAATCAAACGCCTTAGTTAAATCAAAAAAATATGCCTAGCATTTGAAACCTTTTGTTTAATCCATCCAGTACCTCAAAGAGAAAAGAGAATGTGGAGAGTTCAATATGAACATGGGAAAAGAATCAAAACCAAACAATATTCTCAAGATTTGTTAATACAACACAATACAGAGGCAGCAATATCTGTACCATCAAGAGTGACCTCTCAAAGTCAGACAGTTATTGACAATATCATTACTAATATTAGCAAGTATAACTACATCACATGCAGTCCAAACAGAAATATCTGATCGTTAAGAATAGCTTATCTGCTTCTGCAGACGTAAGGGCATAACATCAGAACCAAAACAAACAACCAGAGGAATCATAAACATCAGTGAACAAAATATTAACATCTGTAGACCTAAGGTTGCTACACCTACTCCATAAGCAAACATTACAATTTTGACCACCTTTTAAAGTCACTGGAAGATGATTTATGCAGACAAGAAAGAAGAGTGAATTCAGTACAGATACCTATGGGTCTCTAAATATTATGTTTCCCTGTTCTGAGGTTAGTTTCATGCCTGTGACAAAGTCTGTTAATTAAGTGATGTAGGACTATGTTAATCAAAGAGTTGAATTTTCCATCTTCACTTCTGCTTTATAAATTTATTGCCAGCAATGTTCTAGTAAACTGTATATATAAGAAAACTGTCACTGGTTGATGTCTGTACGTAGGAGATATTTAAGAAACTTTAATATGAGGGGTCTTTACAACAGCAATAGAAGCCACAACAATTATTTTTGACTTTTTGTTTGGTTGTTTGTGCAATGTATGTGGTGTTTGCCTAAAGGGTTTGGCAACCCCTCAGACAATGAAGTGTCAAGTGTTTGCATATGTATGAAGAATTGTCTCCCCAAACTGCATCAATCACAGCAAGGATGGCAAGCAGCAGGATGAATACCATCAGAGGCTCTCCATGCCAGGGACCTATTTCCTCCATCACATCATGTGTGCAGAACTGGCCTGGTACAAATTCCTGTGCACCCTGGCTATATAGGGCAGTGCAAGCCAACATGTCAACAGTTTGCTCCACCGGAGCTCTGGGCCAATTCATATGCCAGCTCTTAGCAGCCAATCAATAGAGCCCAGCTTGAAGCCACCTCAATGGGACCTATGACTTTCTAGCGATATCCTGAGACCTACCTGGCAGTCACCTACACTGAACACTCAGCCTCCATCAGTAGGGATTATCAGTGGCATAATGTTGATGTCCCACTATGTTTATTCACTGTGTGTTCATTTAGTGTCTGAGAAGCTGTGTTATTTTTATTGAAGAGTTTTCCATTGTTACTAAACCTCTCTACTGTGGTTGTAATAAACCTTTGTTTTTGTTTACCTACGTCTTTTTATTTCTTATCAGGCATCTCCCCATGGGAGTTTGTCTGTTTGTCCTTATGTTTGTATGTGTATCACATGAAAACTTTTGCATGAAATTGCATGAGGTTTTCACAGTTGTATTGTTGGAGGTCTAACTTAAAATCTGGTTCATGTTTCATCTTGGTATGCCACCTAGAAGTTGAGATATTTATACGTACAGAGTGTTTCTTTAACTGGGTAAGTATGGAGAAATTGTAATCCATAGGAGATACAGGGAAACTGTCTTAGGAACCTTTAGGTGCTTTTTTTGTGAAAACAATTTTGCCATAATCAAATTTTTGGTCAAGCATGAGTTGTCCACGGAAGTGAGTAAAATTGACATTTTTTAAAAAAATGTGGATTGACTCAGTTTTGTGTCAGGATCATTTCATTATGTTGGAAGAAAAAAATCAGGACAGCAGAATTTTATAAAACTAAGCTAAATAAACCAGGACAGAAGTGATATAATCCATAAAAGTTAATATTTATGAATATTTTATGATCATAATAATGGTGTTTACAATTTAATCCCATTATCCATAGACATTCTTGAATTCATTCTTGAGTTGGTATAACTACTACCAGTGATAAGTATGTAGAGTTGATGCTACTAGTGCCCTTGATATGTTTGACAAATTGACACTAAAAAACTGTTATCAATTCTTTACCACTGCATGCTTTTGACAGCTTCATTTCAGCTTATTATGTCTTTTTTTCTCATTGATAATAAGGTTCAGGATTTTTCAAAATTCATTAGCGTTTGAAATACATGTGGATAAAGTCATGGTCATAAGCTAGTTTCTCTCTAAACAATGTTATTGGGTCATTGTCCACTGATTCAGTGTTAAAATACTTTTCTTTTATGCTCTATACCCAACTGATCAGTGTATTTTATTGTTAACATTTGTATATGAGGATCAGATAAAACTTAAGAACTGTAAACATGCTGTATAACATTTGCTTGATCCTCACAATCAAGCCAGTCTAAATTTAATTTTTGTGATGGCTCCCAAACCCAAGGTCCTCGGCGGTACTTTTGGGGCAGCCTCAGTGTATTTTATTGTTAACATTTGTATATGAGGATCAGATAAAACTTAAGAATTGTAAACATGCTGTATAACATTTGCTTGATCCTCACAATCTAGCCAGTCTAAAGTTAATTTTTGTGATGGCTCCCAAACCCAAGGTCCTCGGTGGTACTTTAGGGGCAGCCACCACAAATTGTATAAAGCATGGGTGGTGACCAGGATGTAGCTATGTCTGTTGGCCAAAAAATAAATAATGACAAGAATTGCGCCAGCTAGGATGAAGAGATAACTTATCTTTATTTCTGACGAAACGTGCACCAGCAATACAAGTCCAAGTAATATCCAAGACTAATCCATGTACTGAGCCTAGTCGAATACAATAGCAAATATCACACTGCAATGGCTCCGCTATAAACTCCACGAAAGGCTAGAAATAGACAATCGACAATAGACTGTCCATCTCGGGGCCAGCGCTCCTCCTTATATGCAAAAGGCAGAGGGCGCTGCAGACCCGAGCTCACCCATGGCGTGACCTCTTCCATTGGCGGTAACGCCCTGAGACGCCGACGGCCGCGACAGGAACTGTGGCCAGCGATGTCACCGTCAGGGCACGCATGCGTGAGTTGGTTGGTTGGATGGTTCTGTGGATACAACATTCCTCCCCCCTTGAAAGGCCACCAAGACGTCAGGTGCTGCAAGGGCCTGATGACAAAGGGGCGTGTGGCTACTGTGAGGTGATGGAGAACCAACGTAGCGAGGCTGGGGGTTGTTGACTCCCGCATCCCGGCATTCGCCCTGCGCTGGAGCCGGAACCAGCCGAAACAGCCCCAAGGATGCAACTCACAGCAGCCAAGATGGACCCAATTAATTCGCCCCGACTCTCAAAGACAACAGCAATGTAGCCTCAGGCAATGGTGACGATGACCCATTCGAAGTGAAGGCAATGGAGGCCCCTTCCGGAAGAGCCGAAGGGCGGGCTGGAGCAGCCTGGGCAATGGCGTCGACTTCCATCGGGGTTGGCGCCTGTAGCGGCGATGGCTGTGGGGATGGGGGCGGGAGCAGGGGCGGGGGCAGTGAGGGATGCCCGCCATCCAGGAACCGGGGCAAGGCTGCATGTGGGTCTGCAACATTTAGGTCCACGGCAGTATAGCGAGTGTGGCTAAGCTGCAGCTGATTGTGGTGGTGGCGCTGCAAGCCAAGTGGGGTGGACAAAAGATACATATGGGACCCCAAGCACCGTATGACAGTACCCTTCTCCCAGCGGCGGCGGCCTGAAAACAACTTGAAATACACTGGAGTGTTAGGCGCAAAGCAGGATGAGGAGAGTTCGGTGACGACGTCCATAGAACAATTCTGCCGGCGATGGGCTGTCGCGAGGCAGTGAACGATTTGATGACAGGAAGAGTAACAAAGCTTGGTCTCTCATGTGGTTGGCACGAAGTTTGCTCATCTGTTGTTTGAAAGTATGAACAAACTGCTCAGCCTCGCCATTGGACTGAGGGTGAAAAGGAGCACTTGTGAGATGAGCAATTCCATTATCAACACAAAACTGTTCAAAATCATGCGGAACAAAAGAGGGTCCATTGTCTGTGACAAACAGTTCAGGCAAACCTTCAATGCAAAAGATCGACGAAAGTGCGTGGATGGTACTCTGAGTAGTAATATTGTTTATTGCCATTACAAAAGGAAACTTGCTATAGGCATCCACGACAAGAAGCCATCGAGTACCCCAGAGTGGGCCCACAAAGTCGAGGTGAACATGCTGCCAAGGCGCAGAGGGTGTGGGCCATGAAACAAACTTCTGGGGCGGGGCCGACTGGTGTCTGATGCATGAACGGCACTGAGTGATTAACTGTTCTATATCTATGTACAATGTGCAATGCTGGCATGCAAGTTGCTTAGTGCGTACCATTACCCAGTGGCCCTGATGTAGCAATTGCAAAACTTTGTGTTACAAAGCCGTAGGAATCACCACACAAGTTTGTGCTGACGGAGAGCGCAGGAGCAAAACATCACGTTGCACTGTCAGGTCGTGGCGTTGAGCAAAGTAACAGAGCACGACAGGATTTGCAATGATCTTCGGCGAACGTGGCCATGCCATGCAAAGAAGATGCAGAAGTTCACTCATCTCAGCGTCTGAAGCTGTGGCCTGTGAAATCTTGCGAATGTCCAGAGGAAAACTAAGTACGACGTCACTGTCTTGAGAGTCGATGTGACAACAAGCAATGTCTGATTCATCAAAAGATGTGTCATGGGCGATTGGCAAACAAGACAACACATCAGCATTGCAATGGTGAGATGTGGGGTGATACAAAATTTCATACTGGTAATTTGACGATAACAAGGCCCACCGTTGCAATTTCTGAGTGGTACAGGGGGGAGGGGGGGGGGGGGGGGAGGGGGGAGATTGGCTTTGCAGGATGAAACAATGACTGTAACGGCTTATGGTCCATCACAAGAAAAAATTTCCTGCCATACAAGTATTCATGGAACTTTGTTACTCCATATATGATGGCTAAGGCTTCCTTCTCAATTTGGAAATAGTTCTGTTGTGTGGTGATGAGCAATTTGGAAGCAAAAACCATAGGATGAAGCATCCACAGCAAGAACAACTGGTTTAGAAGGGTCGAAATGTACAAGGCAACAATCACTCAACAGTGCTGTTTTCCGTTTCTGGAATGCCGCTTGGCACCACACAAACGGAACGTTGCGCCGACGTAATCGGTGCAAGGGGGCAGCTATTTGCGCAGCATTGGGTATGAACCTATGATAATAGGTAATCTTGCCTAACACAGATTGCAACTCAGACAAGTTCTTAGGTGAAGGAAGGCTGGCAATGGCACTAGGGTGCGACTGCAAGGGATGTACACCTTGTGCATTGATAACATGTCCAAGATATTCTATTTCAGTACGAAAAAATACACACTTTTCCTTGTTCACTTTGAGCCCTGCTTCCGACAACACTGTAAACAAGTGACACAAATTCTGCAAGTGTTACTCTGGAGTATGACTGGCAACCACAATGTCATCCAGAGACTTTGAGCAAAAAGGTACTTTGGCAGTCAATTGCAACAAGTAGCACTGAATGTTTGCAGGAGTGGAGGAGCTGCCAAAGGGGAGGCGCAAATATTTAAAGAGACCCAGGTGAGTGTTGATCACAAAAATGTCCTGGGATGGTTCATCTAAAGGAATTTGCAAATACGCATCCCACAAATCAATCTTGAAATAGTATCGGCCCATGCCTAGTTTGTCCATTAATTCCTCAGGGTGAGGGAGAGGACAGCTATCAACAATTGTCTGTGGATTCACTGTACTCTTGAAGTCCACACACAAACATGAGGAACCATTGGGTTTCTTTAGTACAACTAAAGGGGAGGCACTGGTCTTGCTTTGCAAAAACGTGGGCGGGCATTATCCTTCAGCGTGACGTGTGCAACATAATCACATACGCAGCCCAAACCACTGCCAAACAAATCAGGGAACTCTTCACAAAGAGGAACAACAGCATCAGGAGTAGGACATTCACTAACAGCTAACATCTGGTCTTGGATGCTGAGGCCAAACAAATCGAAGCAGTCCAGTCCAAAAATATTTTTGCACAAATGTGCGATGACAACATGCAATTGAATTGTCCTGGCCACATTGTGGAATTGTGCTGGCATGCTACATGTACCCAGTACTATAACACATTTGCCACTATATGCCGTAAGCGGAGCAGAAGGTGGAGCAAGTTGAGGCTTTCCTAGCAATTCATACACCCGGCTATTTATCAGTGTAACGGAAGAGCCTGTATCCAACTGAAATTTCACACAATGTGAGGCAACGTGCAACTCAATGTACAATTTGTTCACCTGACATTGCACAGAGGGTGGCAAAGCACTAGTAACTAAATTGACACTACTATGCAAACCATTTGCTAGAACACTGTCTTCAACACTGTTGTCTGTAGAACTAATAGCATGAACAGAATGTGTGTGTCCAGAAGCACGAGAAGCAATTGAGTTACATTTATGCTGTTGGCACACGGATTGTACATGTCCAACCTGTCCAACCTCTCCACAATTGTAGCACGAATAATTATGCGATTGGCAATTGTTGCATTATGACACACATGACACTTTGGGCACGATTTCAAAGGCGCCCGCGAAGAAGCAAACTGTCTGTTTTGATGCAAAAGCTGTTGGCAGAGATGCAAGCTACTTTCGCCTTGCTGATTGGGAGCACGCGGTGTGCATGGCAACTGCGCCCAACAATGGTCGGTCTGTTGTACACAATGTCCGTCTGACACATGACAAATGGTAGGCAAGTCAAAACTATTTTGAGCACTTTCACATCCATCTCTACTCTACAAGATAGCTACGACTTGGTCTAGAGAGGGATCGGGGATCTGCAAAATCTGTTCCCTTACGTGAATGTCTTGCACATTCTGAGTTATTGTGTCATGAATCATATTATCTGCAAAAAGTTTTCCACAGTCACACACAAAACGACAGTCACGAGTTAAGCCCTTAAGGTCAGTGATCCACTGTTTGTAAGTTTGACCCAGCTGTTTGCAATAACAAAAAAATCTGAATCTGGCCACAGCAGCTAGAGTTTGTGAGTC
Organism: Schistocerca serialis cubense; assembly: GCF_023864345.2. Taxonomy (NCBI): domain Eukaryota; kingdom Metazoa; phylum Arthropoda; class Insecta; order Orthoptera; family Acrididae; genus Schistocerca; species Schistocerca serialis. Next base: position 152,962,519 of record NC_064638.1, on the reverse strand, counting down.
AAAGTACTGTGATAAGGCCTGGATGCACTGTTCATATTGCAAAAGTTCAGGTCAGGAGGCCGGGAAAAGTTTTTCCAATAAACGGTACACTTCAACACCAGCGGAGGCCAAGAGAAAAGAAAGTTTTAGCTGACCTGGGTGTTGGTGTGCTGCCATGTGCAATTCGAGTAAGGCCATATACTCTTTCTAAGTTTCTTCCTCTTGATTGAAGGCTCTGTATGGGTGGAGGTGCGGGAATAACCATGTTAGTACAGTGCAACTGTTGAGAACAAGATACCAATAAATGAAACAAAGGAGTGAAGCGCTCCACACTGTAATCAAAAAATGTCCACAAACAATTCTGTTAGTTTGGTTAGGTGCAAGCAAGAAACAATTTGCAAATGGTGCACAAGCGAAAAGCGAACGATGAGGCAAGTGGGGTTGACAGCGACGTCAGGAGGCAAGGTCCGATCGCTTCTCCAAAATCCTCGTCGCCACTTTTGTGACGGCTCCCAAACCCAAGGTCCTCACCAGTACTTTTGGGGCAGCCACCACAAATTGTATAAAGCATGGGTAGTGACCAGGATGTAGCTATGTCTGTTGGCCGAAAAATAAATAATGACAAGAATTGCTCCAGCTAGAATGAAGAGATAACTTATCTTTATTTCTGACGAAATGTGCACCAGCAATACAAGTCCAAGTAATATCCAAGAGCAATCCGTGTACTGAGCCTAGTCAAATACAATAGCAAATATCATACTGCAATTGCTTGACTATAAACTCCACGAAAGGCATAGACAATCGACAATAGGCTGTCCGTCACGGGGCCAGCGCTCCTCCTTATATGCAAAAGGCAGAGGGCGCTGCGGACCCAACCACTGCCATGGCATGACCTCTTCCATTGGCGGTAATGCCCTGAGACACCTACGGCCATGATAGGAACTGTGGCCAGTGATGTTATGGTCAGGGTGCGAATGCTTGAGTTGGTTGGTTAGTTGGGTCTGTGGATACAACATTAATATTTACCATTGCCAGTTCCATACCTTTTTTCTCTTAGTTCACCTCCCTATTTCTGTCATTTTACTGCTTCTTGTTTAAGACTTTTGGTATTTATTTTCACCCTTCACATTTTTAGTTTTCCATTTGAATATTATTTTCCCCTTTCTTCCAACTGCCCTAATTTTTTTTTCTTGGTTGTGTCATTTTTCATTTTCCCTCTTCTTAGCTAATTTGAATTTGAATTTGTGTTTTGTGCATGCAGTGTTACACATTAGCTAGATTCCTGGATAACTGCCCAATTCAATCATTCATCTTTGCTGTGTTTAACATATGAGCATATGTACCAAAATTGAAGCATTTCGCAGAATAATCCAGATCTTCCTGTATATTATCAGACACACAGACAATTTCCACTTCAGCTTCTATTTGGATTGTGTGATTCTAAAATAATGGTGTAAAAGATTAAACAAATTTTATCAGTTATCTCATGGTATTTAATCAGAAAGGAGAACCTTGCAATGGGATAAAGTAAGCCACAGAGCAGTTGAAGACAACTATCAACTTACAGCTCATTACTGTGCTGAAAATATATTTACATTCAAAAGTAAGGGTTTAGAGTTATTTGAATGTCAGTTACTTGATGATATCATATCACTCAGGTATTTAAACACTTTGTGACATTAAATATTTTTGATAGAAGGTTAACCAATAAGAAAATATGTAAGCAGCAATGTAGTAAAAGACAGATTGCTACTTACCATAAAGAAGACATGTTAAGTTGCAGACAGGCACAATTAGAAGACACTTACATAAAGCTTTTGGAAACAGCCTTCATCAGTAAAAGAGAGGCACACACACACATGACCACCTGACCACCAACTCCAGTATTCAGCCCAAGACGCATGAGTTGGCAGTCACTTGTGCATATGATATGCTTCCTTGTGTGTGTGTGTGTGTGTGTGTGTGTGTGTGTGTGTGTGGCAATCTTTCTTTTCCTATCTTGTTGATACTCCTACTTGGAGTTTCCATTGTTTGAAAATACATAAGCATTCATTTTTAACTGTGTTCTCTCTTTGCCTGTTGCACAGATATCGCAGTAACCCATACTCCACTCTTCAGAATGTTAAAACACCAGAGTTATACACTCATCTGGATCTTGACACATGCCTTTGGACATTTGATGCATGGTTTAACATGAATGAAATTGTGAATGACTGTGGCGGAAGAATCAAATCTGAAGTACAGGTACAGTACAACTTTTATTAATTGATGTATGTAGTTAATGCGACGAGTGCATCTGAAACTTAGCAATACATTTAACAGAACTTAAAGTGTGAAGGACATTCAGAGCAAACTGAAATTAAAATTAAAATATCCATGATCACAAAGCTGAAGCAAATCAAACACAGTGAGCTAAAAGAATCTACCTATGAAGTGGCAGCAGGAAAGTACATATATAATGGTATAGAAATGTGCAAGCTTTCGGAGCCAATGGTTCCTTCTTCTGGATGAAGGGTTGAAGGGGAAAGGAATATGAGTGAAGGAAAAGGACTGGTGAGCTTTAAGAAATGGGGAGAGTTCAGAAAAGTCACCTAGAACATTAAGTCAGGAAAGATTACCAGATAGGATGAGAAGGTAAGAGTCTTTCCTTCTCATCCCATCTGGTAAGTCTCCCCTGACCCATGGTTCTAGGTGACCTTTCTGAAATCTCCCCATTTCTTAAGCCTCACCAGTCCTTTTCCTTCAGCTCTCTTCATTCCTTCTCCAACCCTTCTGCCAGAAGAAGGAACCACTTGCTCCCAAAGCTTGCACGTTTCTATACCTTTATATGTGTGTTTTCCTGCCACTGTAAGGTGAGTAAATTTTTTTACCTATCCAATTACATTATATTTTCATAATTTGTTTATTTTCATTGATATAGTAACTTGAAGATGTGCACAATAGTGGAACAGATCAATGCATATACATCAAGCAGTGTCACAAATTTTCAACCATGATTGGGATGATTATAGTGTTGATGTAAAAATGATAAGAAACTGAATAAAAAATGTAATTCTAACTAGATCAAATACTTTTGGAATGGAAGGAAACCTATGTTGATGTCCCTTTATCAGGCTTACCATCAACAAGAATAATGACAGAAACTTTTATCCAATGTAACAGTTTCTGCCACAAAATTGGTAACAATCTCTTGAGATTCAAAGGTGAGAATAAGCACAAAACATTCTCTGCATCAAATCAGAGTAAAAATTCAAGTTTTTGATGATCATCTTCATTGTCTTTGTTAGGGGCAATTGACTGTTATGGCTGCTATAGTGGTTGCCTTTTGTAGCTGAGAGACAGCTTGAAATTGATCAGAGTACATTATCATTTTGCCATGCACCCAGAGACTGTCAATGTCAGCGGTAGATGTATCAGTTTTTGGTGAATCCTCTATTTTTTCAGTATCAAGAATTTTCTTCCACACATCACTAAGATTATTGCCCCTGTTCTGATTGATGTTGTTCTCTCACATTCTAATTTATACTATCTTTTTCATAACAGAATCCTGGTACGTAGAAACATGGCACAAGATTTTTAATATCATCAAACATTATTCAGTGTTTATTTGTGAGGCTGTACTCACAAAATCCTAATGGCTCAAGTTTTCAATTTTTTTTGCCCTTAGTGTTCTGCAACAGTGGCTGGAAAATTAGATTATTTCCAGAGACCTTGAAGCCAAGACAGTCCTTAACTCATCAGTGTCTCCTTAATACTCTTAAGTGCTAAAAAATGTCTTATGCCTCATCTTTCCATGACCCGACCTATTTTGTTAGATGTGGAAGAAAAACAATAGGTGGATCATCTAGTGATACTTCTGCATTTCCCCATTTTTGTTTCTTGTAAAGTACTAACATTGTATCTCATACCCCATACCCATTCTTTCAGAACATACATTTCAGATGTTTCACCTTGGAACCCAAGTGGTCCTTCCCAGAAATTGTTGTAGATCTGTATAATAATCTATTTACAATGGCTGTATGCTGAGATATAAATCTGTGTCCATCAGCTAGTGGCATACAGAATGACTGAGATGCTTATCTTGCTGTTGTTCAAGAAAAAGATCTAAAATGACAAATTTCCTTCTCCAGTACTTACCTCAGCTCAGTACAGCCGATAGATACACATAAAACACATAAAACAGAACCGAAAATTTAGGTTCCTAGCTTTCGGAACAAATGTTCCTTCATCGGGGAGGAGAGAGGGGAAAGAAAGGGAAGAAGGGAAAGGAGATTCAGTTACTCACAACCCAGGTTATGAAGCAACAGGGAAAGGAAAATAGGGAGGGTAGCAAGGATGGAGGCATGGTTGTCAGAGGGAAGCCAAAGATAATCTACTGTAAGTACTGTGCCAGCTTCAAACCAAAGAGGATGCATACAGAAGTAAAGAGGTATATAGTATAAAGATAAACACAACTATGTAGGATGAAAAGATGCGTGAATGGCTAAAGAGGAAAGGGAAAGAGGAGAAGACTGAAGAGTAAATGGGATTGAGGTTGTTTAACGTAGGTTCAGTCCAGGGGGATGGCGGGATGAAAGGATGTGTTGGAGTGCAAGTTCCCATCTCCGCAGTTCAGAGGGACTGGTGTTGGGTGGGAGAAGCCAAATGGCACATACGGTGTAGCAGGTTCCTAGGTCCCTAGAATTATGCTGGAGGGCATGCTCCGCTACTGGGTATTGGGCATCTCCTAGGTGGACAGTTTGTCTGTGTCCGTTCATGCGCTCAGCCAGTTTAGTTGTTGTCATGCTGATGTAAAAGGCTGTGCAGTGCAGGCATGTCAGTTGATAAATGACATGTGTAGTTTCACATGTGGCCCTGCCTTGAATTGTGTATGTTTTACCAGTAGCGGGGCTGGAGTAGGTGGTTGTGGGGGGATGCATGGGGCAGGTTTTGCAGCGGGGTCGGTTACAGGGGTAGGAACCGCTGGGTGGAGAAGGTAGTCTGGGAATATTGTAGAGTTTAACAAGGATGTTACGGAGGTTAGCCTAGGTATTCGTGGCAAACGTATCTGCTCCAGTGACGAATCCCTCAACAATTACACCAATAACCTGACCAATGCTTTCCTCTCCCGCAACTATCCCGCAGACCTTGTCCACAAACAGATTTCCCGAGCAATACATTCCTCCCCATCCAACAACAATGTTCCTACCCCCAGACCACACAGAAGCATCCCCCTTGTCACCCAATATTATCCTGGCCTCGAAAACATCAACAAATTACTCCGCCAGGGATATGACTTTCTCAAGTCAACCCCTGAAATGAGATCATCCCTTGACAAAATTCTCCCCACACCACCCAAAGTTGCCTTTCGTCGCCCCCCTAACCTCCGTAACATCCTTGTTAAACCCTACAATATTCCCAGACTACCTTCTCCACCCAGCGGTTCCTACCCCTGTAACCGACCCCGCTGCAAAACCTGCCCCATGCATCCCCCCACAACCACCTACTCCAGCCCCGCTACTGGTAAAACATACACAATTCAAGGCAGGGCCACGTGTGAAACTACACATGTCATTTATCAACTGACATGCCTGCACTGCACAGCCTTTTACATCGGCATGACAACAACTAAACTGGCTGAGCGCATGAACGGACACAGACGAACTGTCCGCCTAGGAGATGCCCAATACCCAGTAGCGGAGCATGCCCTCCAGCATAATTCTAGGGACCTAGGAACCTGCTACACCGTATGTGCCATTTGGCTTCTCCCACCCAACACCAGTCCCTCTGAACTGCGGAGATGGGAACTTGCACTCCAACACATCCTTTCATCCCGCCATCCCCCTGGACTGAACCTACGTTAAACAACCTCAATCCCATTTACTCTTCAGTCTTCTCCTCTTTCCCTTTCCTCTTTAGCCATTCACGCATCTTTTCATCCTACATAGTTGTGTTTATCTTTATACTATATACCTCTTTACTTCTGTATGCATCCTCTTTGGTTTGAAGCTGGCACAGTACTTACAGTAGATTATCTTTGGCTTCCCTCTGACAACCATGCCTCCATCCTTGCTACCCTCCCTATTTTCCTTTCCCTGTTGCTTCATAACATGGGTTGTGAGTAACTGAATCTCCTTTCCCTTCTTCCCTTTCTTTCCCCTCTCTCCTCCCCGATGAAGGAACATTTGTTCCGAAAGCTAGGAACCTAAATTTTCGGTTCTGTTTTATGTGTTTTATGTGTATCTATCGGCTGTACTGAGCTGAGGTAAGTACTGGCCAACCCCTCTATCTCTTTGTTATATTTGTTTCACATCTCATATGAGATTTTCCATTAATCATTTAAATTTCCTTCTCCCTTTGTATTGAGAGTGAACCAAATGTTCAGGTGTATTCGAATCATGTGACCAAGAAACTTTTCAGTAGCTTTGGTGCTACATGGCCATATCATAAACCTGTTCACAACATATTGTTACAATGATGATGGGGGGAAATGGAGCCATCTTTATGTGTGTTCCTCAGAAAGCTTCATGAAGAAATTAGCCACTTCTGAAGACATTTCATTGGTTACTTCATAAAATTTACCACCATACATGAAGTATGTGATTGTCAATGCATGATAGGACAACTTTATAGTTTCAGACAGAAAGTGGTCTGCCAACAGATTCAACATGGCCTCTACAGGAACTTTTGTTTGGACTATCTCTGATTTTGTCACTGAGGATCTGAGAGATCTGAAATCGTATTCACAGTGGCCAGCTAAGGGAGTCATTAAACTGATTAGATATAGAGCTAGCCTAGAGGTAAGAGAATCAGTAGTACTGACCATAGGTCACAATGGAATGCTTTCTTTGTGATTTTGGATAAGTTGCGCAACTTGGGAGGTCTACGAGTTCAAGCTCTGATGGTAGACCAGAATTCTTCCGTTTTTCTGCTATATGACATAGTGCATTCATATTTTAGGCATTTATATGTATTGTATTCCAAATGCAATGGCACTTTGCTGTAACACTCTGTAGGATTAAGACTGACCATGGCATTTCCCCTGTTAGTCAGCCACACAACTTGATCATCCTGAGGAGCGAGCACTTGCCTCAGCCACTTTTAAAACAGCAGTATTTTGGCAATATGTTGACAATACTTTTATAGTTTGACCTCATGTTTTGGATTGGCTGCAAGAGATCCTACAACATCTGACCTCCATACATGAAAACATAAAATTTACTGTGGAGTTGGAGAAGGAGGGTTGTCTGCTGTTTTTAGACATCTTGGTGTGACTTAAGAGTGATGGCACACTTGGTCATACAGTATAGAGAAAGCCCACTCACACAGACCTTCACTTACAAGTGGCTAGTTGTCACCATTTGGCACAAATGATGGGTGTTTTGAAGACATTGATTCACCGAGCCCATGCCATCTCAGACACCAATAGTTTGCCAATGGAACTGGAGCACCTGCAGACTGTATTTCTGAAGAATGGGTATTTGTCCCAGCAAGTAGAGAGAGCACTGCAGACCTGTAAACAACGGAGCAAAGAAGAGGAAGAGGCCTTTAAAACGACTGCCTATTTACCATATATTGGTAATATTCCATTGAAAATAGGCAAAATACTAAGAAAATATAACATGAAAGCAATCTTTCACACTCCTGCAAAAATTTCATGGCTGTCAGGATCTGTCAAAGATGACCTAGAGCTGCACAAGGCAGGTGTTTACAGGATTCTGTGTGAATGCAGCATATCTTATATAGGGCTAACACATACTGTGCAGGATCACATTGTAGAAAATCAGCAGCATACTTGCCTTCTTCAGCCTTGTAAGTCTGCCATCACTGAACACTGTATTTCCACTGGTCATTTCATGAATTACAATGAGACAAAAATTGTGGCCCATGTTTCTAACTTTTGGGGTTCTATTATTAATGAATATTTGGAAATATGACTGTCTGAGAGGGAGTCTCTTATTAATTGAGTCTCCCATTTTTGATTGAATTCGGCATGGAATCCAATCATTGAAAAACTTCGTATCCTATGTAGCTGGTGTAGTTCTGTGATGGAACCATGGGAAGACAATTGAACTGAAATCGATGCGGCGAGTTTTCACCACAGAGAGCACACTACATAGCAGTATCGAACACACTCAAGTAGCACACATGCAATGCCAAGTGAATCCACCACATATGTGCCATTGTGGCCTTAAATACCAGAGCTCAGTATCACCTGAAGATGGCCAGAAGACTCTGCGCTGAAATATTGTGGCAGGAAGTTACAACATCCGACAGTTCTCCTGAAATTTTGTGGAAAAATATGTTCACCGGGAAAGTTTTAAATCTCACATCTGGAGATCTGATTGACATGTGTGTGATTGATCTTTTCTGCAAACTATCATCACTGAGAGTGAGACCTGATGCTATCAGTTTAATATAGAGTAAGTTAAGCAACTATCAAGTTTACAATACACAACTGCACAGATTCAAAGAACATCCAAAGACAGAGATCTCAATGTGACAATGAATTCTAAAAGAAGCCTGTTATAAAGCTTGCAACATCTTTATAGGTATTACCATACCTGAATGGTTGCAAATGGAGATTACTTTAAAGCTGAATAAAGATATTCAGTATTTGGTTTGTACCTTTTTGTTTTCTTTGTTTTACAATAGCATTTGGCAAACTTTTTAGGTCAGCTCATGGGATTCAGATAGGGAATTTAAAGATTTTCCTGGCAACAAGACAAGTAATACCCCAGAGAGGCTGAATAGTGCGGGGTAGTTTTTGTACACGTGAAAATAGTTTATCTTGGAGTTGAAACTGTTATTGCTACAATACTGTACAATCATTTCACTAATTTTTGGATTAGGTTTGATCATCAAATGTCATAAAACTGATATATTAATATGATATTTCAGTGCCTATGTTATTCTGAACTGTCTATACATTTCATGAAATATTGATAGATCAAGGACTAAAAATTGATGTAAAAAAATTGTGACCTTTTTATTTGATATAATTTCATACATCTAAAAGGAAATGAGGAAAACATGAACCTAAAGAACAAAAATTAGTGTTCTTCACCACATAAAAATAGCTAAACAAACTGCTGTGCTAAACAATAACACTTTTGGCAGGTAGAAGGAAGTGACAAGAACCATGTGACTGTTTCTCTATCACTATACCTAAAAAGGTTATCAGCCTCTGGACCCCCCATTGGTTGGAGTACTGTTGAGCATCAGACAGAGCTGGAGGTGTCTTTCCATTATCGGCCATTGCTTTGGGGCAGTCAATTAAAACTTCAGCAACTGTTGAATGCAACTCTACAGGTGTGTAAAATGTTTATATTTTGACAGATATAAAAGTTAAGTAAATTGTGTTTAGAATACCTGTGTAATGCAGATGTTTTCAGCAGCTCCATTTGTAAGTTTAAAATTAACAAAAAACTTATAAACATTTGTCTGATGAAGCAAAATTTCTACTCTTTTTAAAATAATTGTGCAGTAACAAATCCTTGTGTGTTGGTGGTGCAGTAACAAATCATTGTGTGTTGGTGGCTGGGAGGGGAGGGGGGGGGGGGGGGTAAGGGCATAGTAGGTTTTGAGGAGGGGGATGGGCTCTGTAGGTGTAGGTGTGCATTTGAGTTTGGGTGTGGACACAGGGACATCCACACGGGAGGATAGGCGACCAAGTGGAGGGCTGTGTTTAGTCTCAACATGAGTGTTCTGCTCCTTTCATGCACTTATTTAAATTAATGAGAATGTAGCATGATTGTCACAGAAGGTTGCAAACTTACTTCATTGAAACAAATGACAAGGAATGGGATCTAATATTTTAGCATCATGTCAGTGAAGGGATCATTAGAGACAGAGAACAGGCTCTAATAACAAGATGGTGATGGAAATCATATGACTCAATTTCAGTTAAACCATCCTTGTATTTGCCTAATTCAGTTATGGGTAACCACAGGAAATTGAAAGTTGGATGGCTGGATGGGAATTTCACAATTTGTAGTATGTGGAAAGTTGGGGTATGTTTTGTGCATTATTTTGTAAAATAAACCTCTGACCATTTAGTTATTACATTGTAGTTGACAAAGACAACTGTAATTTTACACTGTTTTTCTGATGAGTATTTAAATTAACACAATTTCTCATTGAATTCTGATGATGGTGTGGACTCCACAAATCATGATATATGTTGGAGATCCTCATTAACCTGTGACTGCTCAACAGCTCTTCACAACTCATGGAGACTAATTGAAATAAATTTCAAGTATGAACATCACTTTCATAATCACACACTGTATGTTCTAATAGGACTTACATCAAGCAGCTTTGAGGGTGTTGCAGAACAATCTTATCTATGAAGTAATCACCAGCTGTGATTCATCATTTTATTCCAATAACTTATGGAAAACAGGAAAAAAAATTACTGTCTGACTGAATATTTTTGTACATTAATTTCTCTTAACATTGGCATGCAACTGTGCCATATAAAAAAATAGTGTAATTTTACTCCATCTAAAATGTTAGTTACTTAAATTCGCACAATAACCTTTTACAAAAAAAAGGAACATAGTATTTTTCCTCAAAGACCCTCATGTATTTAAGCAGAACATATGATGTTTCTTCAAAACATATTGGGAATTTTCCAGCTTTGTGGGTTGTATTAGTCCAGTTCATGCAATTTTGTTGTTGACATGTCTGAAAATTATTTGACTGAATGTTTAGCCTGTCATCAGTCATCAAGAAGGTGATGTGTTTGTTTAAAACTGGGACTACTGATTTGTTTTAAAAATGGAACAGAGAATTTGCATTAAATCCTGCTATAAAAATGGAATAAAATATATCAAAGTTTTAGAAACACTGAATATTCTTTTTGATGGATCTGCTATGAGCAAAACAAGGGTTTATGAGTCATGTAAGTCTTTCCAAGATGGCTGTGAACAAGTTGAAGACAACAAACATTCTGGACAACCCAGCACATCAATGACCACTGAAAACATGGAAAAAGTGAAAGAAATGATTATGAATGATTGCTGAATCACAATCAGAGAAGTAGTTGATAATGTTGGCATATCAACTGGCTCACACCATGAAATCTTTTTGGATGTTTTGGATGACAAAATGTGTGACAGTCATATCTGTGACAAAGGTGTTGAATTTTGATAAAAACAGCGGTGAATGCAAGTTGCTCAGGAGTCACTTAATGAAGTCAACAACAATGCAGAATCACTTAAACACATCATAACAGGTGCCAAAACATGGGCATAAGGGCATGATGTTGAAACTAAGGCTTGATTGTCCTAGTGGAGGCATTCTGGATCACCAAGACCAAAAAAAGCTAAGCAAGTGCAGTCAAATGTGAAGGTTCTACTCATTGTTTTCTTTAAATTTAATGGCATTGTGCATCATGAGCCAAAAGGTCAAACAGTCAGTAAGGAGTACTATCTGCAAGTTCTACATCATTTGTAGGAAGCAGTCTAGAAGGAAAAAAAAGAAGAAAAAAAGATCAACAAGATTTGTGGCAAATCAATTCATGGTTTTGCACCACAATAATGTGCCTGCCCCATTTCATTGCTTGGTCATGAATTTTTGGTGAAAAACAATATTGTAATGATGCCCCAGCCTCCATAGTTGCCAGATATAACTCTGTGTGACTTTTTTCTATTTCAAAAAATAAGAGAACCTAAAAGGGCCGTTGTTTTACAAGCTTAGATGAGATTAAAGGTTCACAGCTGACGAGCTAAAAGCTAGCCCAAAGATCAAGTTCCAAAAGTGTTTCAGGGATTGGAAGAATTTAAGTCATAACTGTATAATATCTAATAGGGACTACTTTGTAGGAGATTACATTTAATGTAGACAAATAAATAAAGTTATTCAAACAATGAAAATTCCTGATATTTTTTGAACACACATCATACACATATTGTTGCTCAAGAATGAGTTGCATATGAGTTCTGTACATGGTCTTCTTTATAAATGCTATATATTTATAAGATCCTTAGAGTTTTCATTAAAACATATTATTTTACACAATCAATCTAGTTAATACCATTTTGTAACATAAGACCTAAGTGTATGAGTTAAGTGACATACTTCTAATACTGTTCTCTAGGTAACAGTTTTTTTTCCTTCTCCCCATCAATAGTAGCTTGCATTTATTTACATATAAGGCAAGCTGTCATTCGTTAACTAACTTTATTGCCTAAGTTGTTTAGAACTGTGCTTCAGTTACTCATCACTGACACTTTCACTGTACACAGCTGTTCCATCTTCAAACAACTGACATTTTGTAAATATGAACACCATAATATTCTGTTCATTTTTTTGTGACGTCTTATGTCATATAAATACAGCTTTCTATGCACTGTGCATATCATGAGCACTGACCCTTTTGGGGCTATATGATTGTGTCTTTAAGTTTGAGTCTATTTGTTGGAGAGAGGACTAAAATACTTCTATCACATATAGGCTGTTGAAGAAGTTATTTGAAATTGTTAGCAAAGTGTGAATTCAGAATTATTTCTTGAGAATGTGGTCATGTCACTGTCCAGTAAGGTTAAAGTTACCTTCTCCTACACTAACATTACTGAAAATTACAACACTGAAACAAGATTCACTTGACTGAAGTGAATTTTATACCACAGACTAGGTACATGACGCTAAACAAATGATTATATCAATAAATAGTAATCAGTTTTTGAAAATATAATATAATTGGATAGATACTATATCTACTCACCAAGTGGCAGCAGGAGAAAAGACACACAGAAAAGTTAAGAGTAGGTGCAAGCTTTTGGAGCATGGCTACTTCTTCTCGGAGAAGGAAAAGGGAGAGGGATGAAAGAAAAGGACTGGTGAGGTTTAGGAAATGGGGTGAGCTACAGAAAAGTCACCCAGAATCCCAGATCAGGTGAGACTTACCAGACAGGATGAGAAAGAAAGACTGATCGTTGGAGGCTCCACTAGATGAAATGCCTCATCCGAAAGCTTGCACATTTCCTTAACTTTCTTTTATGTGTTTTCTCCTGCCACCACTTTGTGAGTAGATCTTTAACAATCCAATTATGTCATATATGCAAATTATTAGGTTTACAGAACTGTATATCAACTCTGGTTCTAAAAACTACATCTACATCTACATCTACATGATTACTCTGCAATTCACATTTAAGTGCTTGGTAGAGGGTTCATCAAACCACAATCATACTATCTCCCTACCATTTCACTCCTGAACAGCGCGCGGCAAAAACGAACACCTAAACCTTTCTGTTCGAGCTCTGATTTCTCTTATTTTATTTTGATGATCATTCCTACCTATGTAGGTTGGGCTCAACAAAATATTTTCACATTCGGAAGAGAAAGTTGGTGACAGAAATTTCGTAAATAGATCTCGCAGCGACGAAAAACGTCTTTGCTTTAATGATTTCCATCCCAACTCCCATATCATATCTGCTACACTCTCTCCCCTATTACGTGATAATACAAAACGTGCTGCCCTTTTTTTTGCACCATTTCGATGTCCTCCATCAATACCACCTGGTAAGGATCCCACACTGTGCAGCAATATTCTGACAGAGGACGAAGAGTGTAGTGTAAGCTGTCTCTTTAGTGGACTTATTGCATCTTTTAAGTGTCCTGCCAATGAAACGCAACCTTTGGCTTGCCTTCCCCACAATATTATCTATGTGGTCTTTCCAACTGAAGTTGTTCGTAATTTTTACACCCAGGTACTTAGTTGAATTGACAGCCTTGAGAATTGTACTATTTATCGAGTAATTGAATGCCAACAGATTTCTTTTGGAACTCATGTGGATAACCTCACACTTTTTGTTATTTAGCGTCAACTGCCACCTGCCACACCATACAGAAATCTTTTCTAAATCGCTTTGCAACTGATACTGGTCTTTGGATGACCTTACTAGGCGGTAAATTACAGCATCATCTGTGAGCAACCTAAGAGAACTGCTCAGATTGTCATCCAGGTCATTTATATAGATCAGGAACAGCAGAGGTCCCAGGACGCTTCCCTGTGGAACACATGATATCACTTCAATTTTACTCGATGATTTGCCGTCTATTACTACGAACTGCGACCTTCCTGACAGGAAATCACGAATCCAGTCACACAACTGAGACGATACCCCATAGGCCCACAGCTTGATTAGAAGTTGCTTGTGAGGAATGGTGTCAAAAGCTTTCCGGAAATCTAGAAATACGGAATCAACTTGAGATCCCCTGTCGATAGCGGCCATTACTTCATGCGAATAAAGAGCTAGCTGCATTGCACAAGAACGATGTTTTCTGAAACCATGCTGATTACGTATCAATAGATCATTCCCTTCGAGGTGATTCACAATGTTTGCATACAGTATATGCTCCAAAACCCTACTGCTAACCGATGTCAATGATATAGGTCTGTAGTTCGATGGATTACTCCTACTACCCTTGTTAAACACTGGTGCAACCTGCACAATTTTCCAATTTGTAGGTACAGATCTATTGGTGAGTTATTGTATCAGCATAATCTGAAAGGAACCTAATCAATATACAAACTGGACCTGAAGACTTGTCCGTATCAAGCGATTTGAGTTGCTTCGCAACCCCTAAGGTATCTACTTCTAAGAAACTCATGCTAGCAGCTGTTCATGTTTCAAATTCTGGAATATTCCATTCATCTTCCCTGGTGAAGGAATATCGGAAAACTGCGTTCAATAACTCCGCTTTAGCGGCACAGTCATCGGTAACAGTACCATTGGCACTGCGCAGTGAAGGAATTGAATGCATCTTGCCGCTTGTGTACTTTACATACAACCAGAATTTCTTTGGATTTTCTACCAAATTTCGAGACAATATTTCGTCGTGGAACCTATTAAAGGCATCTTGCATTGAAGTCCATGCCAAATTTCACGCGTCTGTAAGTTTTAGCCAATCTTCGGGATTTCGCATTCTTCTGAACTTTGCATGCTTTTTCCGTTGCCTCTGCAATGGCGTTCGGACCTGTTTTGTGTACCATGGGGAATCAGTTCCATCTCTTACCAATTTATGAGGTATGAATCTCTCAATTGCTGTTGCTACTATATCTTTGAATTTGAGCCACATCTCATCTACACTTGCATAGTCAGTTCAGAAGGAATGGAGATTGTCTCTTAGGAAGGCATCTAGTGAGACTTTATCCGCTATTTTAAATAAAATTATTTTGCATTTGTTTCTAGTGGATTTGGAAGAAACGGTATTGAGCCTTGCTACAACGACCTTGTGATCACTAATCCCTGTATCAGTCATGATGCTCTCTATTAGCTCTGGATTGTTTGTGGCTAAGAGGTCAAGTGTGTTTTTGCAACCATTTACAATTCACGTGGTTTCATGGACTAACTGCTCGAAATAATTTTCAGAGAAAGCATTTAGGACAATCTCGGAACTTTCTGTCTACCACCGGTTTTGAACAAGTATTTTTGCCAACATATTGAGGGAAGGTTGAAGTCCCCACCAACTATAACAGTATGAGTGGGGGATTTATTTGTTACGAGACTCAAATTTTCTCTGAACTGTTCAGCAACTATATCATCGGAGTCTGGGGGTCAGTAGAAGGAGCCAATTATTAACATAGTTCGGCTGTTAAGTATAACCTTCACCCATATCAATTCGCACGGAGTATCTACTTCGACTTCACTACAAGATAAACCACTACTGACAGACACAAACACTCCACCACCAATTCTGCCTAATCTATCTTTCCTGAACACCATCTGAGACTTCGTAAAAATTTCTGCAGAACTTATTTCAGGCTTTAGCCAGCTTTCTGTACCTATAATGATTTCAGCTTCTGTGCTTTCTATTAGCGCTTGAAGCTCAGGGACTTTCCCAGCACAACTAAAACAATTTACAACTACAATTCTGACTGTTCCTTGATCCAAGCACGTCCTGTATTTGCCATGCACCCTTTGAGATTGCAGCCCACCGCATACTTTCCCGAGGCCTTCTAACCTAAAAAACTGCCCAGTCCATGCCACACAGCCTCCGCTACCCATGTAGCCACCAGCTGAGTGTAGTGAACTCCTGACCTATTCAGCGGAAACCGAATCCCCACCACCCTACGGCGCAAGTCAAGGAATCTGCAGAAAACACGGTCGCAAAACCATCTGAGCCTCTGATTCAGACCCTCCACCTGGCTCTGCACCAAAGGTCCGCAGTCGGTTCTGTCAACGATGCTGCAGATGGTAAGCTCTGCCTTCCATCTCGTAAGCAAGACCAGCAGCCTTCACCAAATCAGATAGCTGCTGGAATCCAGACAGAATTTCCTCAGATCCAAAGCGACACACGTCATTAGTGATGACATGTGCCACCACCTTCAGGTGGCTGCACCCTGTGCTCTTAATGGCATCCAGAAGGACCCTTTCCACATCAGAAATGATTCAACCTGGAATGCACACGGAGTGCACACTGGATTTCTTCCCCTCCTTAGCCACCATATCCCTAAGGGGCCCCATTATGCGCCTAACATTGGAGCTCCCAACTACCAATAAGCCCACCCTCTGCAATTGCCCGGACCTTGAAGGCTGAGAATCATCCTCTGAAACATGGCAGGCAGCTGCATCTGGCTCAGCCAGAGACAGTACCTGAAACCTGTTTGTCAGACACACAGGGGAGGCTTTCTGATCAGCCTCTGGGGACGTCTTTCGCTGTCTGCCATGCCTTGGAATGACCTCCCGATCAACCACAGGTGAGGGCTCAGTCCCACTGCGGGCAGCAACCGGGGCAACCACAGCAGGCTGTGCTGACTTCGGTGGTGCAGCTTGAGGCTGTTGCCAATGGGCACCACAGCAGCAGATCAATCTGGGGACAGACGGGATGAGGTTGACTTCCCGTGATACCCAAGTCTGGCTCCCCACAGTGGTGCCCATTGGCAACAGCCTCAAGCTGCATGACTGAAGTCAGTGCCGCCTGCAGCTGTGAGTGAAGGGATGCCAACTCAGCCCTCATCCGAACACAGCAATCACAGTTCCTGTCCATTCTAATCGATGTTGAACAACGTTTACTGAAACACGAGTCCATGCCTAGATAATGCAAGGGAAACATGCAAAGAATGTATGAACTAACCTGTACAAATGCCTAATGACTGTGCTACAATCTGCCTGAATTTATGATTACAGTAACTAAAACTCGAAATTACACCTCCTATACGAAACTATGTAACAAATAAGTGAGCTAGGAGTATACGACTTGCTGCTGGCAGCTGCTTATCCGACAGCGGCAGGGAGCACACTGGCTGTGACCAACCAACACTGGCCATTCAAAACAAAAACAGAAGACAAATGACTATGTGAATTTACACTATTCAGGTACTAAAATGCGATGCTACAACTCTCATACTATAATACACTTGAAATGTATGAATTAAACAATGCAAGTACACAAAAACACGCAAAGAAATTAAGAATTAAACTATGTAACAAATAAGTGAGCTAGGAGTATACGACTTGCTGCTGGCAGCTGCTTATCCAACGGCGGCAGGGAGCACACTGGCTGTGACCAACCGACACCGGCTGTTCGAAACAAAAACAGAAGACAAACGACTACGCGAATTTACACTATTCAGGTACTAAAACCTGATGCTACAACTCTCAAATACTATAATATGCCCGAAATTTATGACTTAAACAATGCAAGTACCCAAAAACACGCAAAGAAATTAAGAAACTAAGTGTAATACGAAGCTCCCATATGCTGCAATTAAAACCTCTGAATACCGTGAAATGAAATAAAAGAGGGATTGGATGTTTTTCAAGAAACTTCCCTCTGTGTGTTGCTTAATGGAGTCCACATAACATCAACAGTGGTTGTTGGATGACCACAAAGAATAACTGGCAACCAGCTGCATCCCAGATATGGTCAATGTGTGATACACCAGACAAGTTTGCATGTTGTAGAATCAGTTGTATCCATCATTCTTGAAGGAAAGCTTGCACATTTCTCATCATATTGGCTAGGCTTAACAGTAGCACATTAAGTAGCAAATTTTTATGGGTGTTAAAATCAATTCTCACTCACTCTCAGTTCATTCTTAATATTAATGAGATGTCTGTCAGTTTGACCCTGTGTTTCGAAGTGATACCACAACACACACTGTTTTTCACCATGGAGGCAAGACTCTAGTTATGTAGGAGGCATCTAGAAAGTCACAGGCCTTGGAAAGAGCTTGTATAATGTTAAGAGGGCAATTGAGTCTGTGTAGTTTTGATGATACTCCATATCTAATATCAGGAAGGGTTTATATAGGAGTATTCCTTTAACATGTAATCAATAATACAATCTCTGAAAACTGGCCCTAGATACATCACACGTCACACTTTCAAAACATCTTTTATGACATAATCATGCAGGATCTTGTGGAAATGGAGTAATGGCAGAATGAAAATACTTTACTGCAAAAACATTAAACAGTACTACTAAAAAAGGCTAAAAAATTCATCACATTCAGTAACACAAAGAAAACCTCACAAAACTTCATCAGAGATGAAATAGCCAAACAAAACAAGGACTAGCATTGAAATTTCATTATTTTTGGGAGACCAGAAATATTAAAAATTATTATCCACTGTATATATTCTCATTTTGTGCATAACTAAAAAAAACTATTAAACCTGAAATGAATTTAGAGTTTATTTATTAATGCATTTTTTGAGCTGAAGCATGTTTGCTGAAGATAAATTACTTGCTTTATATCATTGATTCAATGTTATTTTAAAATTTCTGATACACAACAAATTTATTTCATTATACACAGCTGAAGAGAGTGGCTGCCGATTCAGATGGCCGGTTGCTGCTGGATTTTACAACAACTACTCACTTTCATGGCTGGTTTGTGACATCTCACAGAGGAGCCCCTCATGTGAGGTCCACTGTTTACCCTCCACATGGACTACTTACCAACATGTCACTGCATCTCATATGGTCACAGGCAACATGGAACAGTCCAGTGCAGTCTTGGAGGGCAACTAGTGATTACAGTCTCCAGGTAAAATACAAAGACTGGGTACTAGAATGATATAGTCATTTCAATTTTTTTTAATTTTTATGTATAGTTGTATAGTTTTTCTCAGATATGAGCTTCTTATTGGTCATCTACAGCTCTTACTGTTCTGCATCATTGACCATTTAATTAAGAAATATTTTACTAATGAACATTTTGTGTTTACTGCTTTGATTGCTCTCTCCCTTTATATATAGTAAACATTCGAGTAGAATTTATTTTTCAAGCAACCCTTATGCACACTGACAGGATTACTCTGGAAACTACACAGCCAGTCTTGTGGCATGTGTTGCTGCTCCTGGGCTTCAGTACACACCAAATGCTGCCAGTGACTGCATACCTCAAGTACCACCTGTAAGGTTGTCTATTCCTGTAAATTTTCAGCATAGTGCTAAACCAGCAGCACTGTCATATGGACTTGAGACACATTTTGTCATCAGCAATAACCTTGACAGTTTACTAGGACCACCAGAAAATCTTCAGGTATGTTTAATCGAGCAAAGCAAATAAGTAACATTCTATGTCTGTTCTCATAGCTTCAATAATTCAGTTTAAGATTTTTCTCTTTTTTAATACAAAGGAATAGTCAGTACTGCATTATGTGCACCACAAGAACATTTGTTTAGTAAGCAGTTAATTTTTCTTGATGTAAATTGATTTTAATGAAAATAATGAGCATTTGAAAAGTATGAAGTAGATAGATAAAAAATGTATCCACCAAGTGGCAGCAGGGGAAAATGCATGAAGATGTGTGAACAATGAGCAGCCAGAGTCAATAGCTCCACCTTCTGCCAGAAGGGCTGAAGGGAAAGGCACATGGATGAAGTAAAAGGATTGCCAACAATCAGCTTGTCCTCATCACATCCAGGAAATTTCCCCAGATTCAGAGTTCTGGAAAAGTTTTCTATAACTCTTCCCCTTTCTTAAACCTCAAAGATCTTTTGTTTGATCTGTCTTCCTCTTTGTTCATCCCTTCTTCCAGAAGAAAGTGTCACTGGCTATGAAAGCTCATGCATTTCCACATCTTTTATGTATTTCCTCCTGCTGCCTGTTGGTGAGCAGATATTTTTAATCTAGCTTTATAATATTTTAAAAGGAATTTTTGTCATTTTGTGGCAGAAAAGTTACATATTTAAGCAAGAAAAGAACCAAAAGTTTGCGTCTCTTTCTAGTAGTTAATAGAAACCAAGTGTAATCTGTTGCAACTCAAGAAGAAAGGGATGAAAAGACTGAAAATTATTAATTCTTGGTGGTTGGTGGGTTTGATGTATTTAAGATTCATATGTAGCAATCAGAGTAGTGGGGACTGACATCCATAAAAGATGAAGTTAATCAACGAGCTAAAGAGGGCCAGGAAAATAGACAGTTATGAGAGTGTTGAGGAATGTGGATAGTGTTTTTGCCACAGGTCCAGATAATGAAGATATCATCAATGAGGCTAAGCTGAACAAGGTTTCAGGGTTTTGTGTGAGTAGAAAGTATTCCTCAATACCAAAACTATCAGCCATATCCCCACTCTGAGATACCATCCCTTCTTCATAATCCAGTCTTTCCAGCTGCGTAAGATACATATATAACAATGAGTGGTTCTTTACTAGTATGACAAAGCCTATGATGGGCATTATCCCTCCCCCCCCTCTCCCCTCCCACTCCCCCCAAAAAAACCTAGAGCACATTTTTTTTAAGAGCTAGTACTGTTTTCACTATTTATGTCATTTGTTATATCTAAATGCTGGATTTCACATTAAACATAAGACTTCTTTTGTGTCATGAGGAATATAATGTAAAATATATAGAATGCCTAGTCAGATGCAAGAGAGGATGTGGTGTCCTTAACAGCTAAATCCCATTCTCTGCCATAGCTTTAATGACCTTTCATCATGACCTGAAATGAGAAATCTGTTCTCCAAAATTCTTCCCACATTTTCCAAACTAATACTTTGTATAGACTGAAATTACAAAATGGCCTGGTTCATTCTTATGCCACTTTTACCACCAACCTCCTGCACATGAGTCATATCTATGAGAGACCCAGGTTCAAGAGCCATCATATGATCCTACCCAGTAAACTGGCTGTATGGTGCACTTGCTTGCAAGCAAGTCAAGTAAAACTGAAGGTGATAAAAGGTCCTACCCACGTCAGCTTCTGTGAATTACGGCATTTGTCTCTCATTTATTTAATGTCATCAGCACACTTTGGAGTAGAACTGTAGCCTCTTTATTTCAAAAGAGAGCTCACTGTGGATCAGTGAAGGCACAAACATTGTTTCTCCCAGAGCAGATCCAGTTGGATCTGTAACTTGGGCCCTAATGCTGTTATAGAGTTTTGACAGCTTCAAAATTCTCAATAATAATGACTGATAAGTTTGTAGTATGACAGACATGGTGAATTCAGAGTATTTAAAAATGCTACAGAGTAACATACTCATGTGTCTGAATTAATCACAGCAGTTCTTTTACCTGGAATTATTTCAGGAAAATATTATTGATGGCAGGCACATGGTCATTTTTTGCGAGTAAGAATGGTTCTATTATACAACCATTTCAGAGACTTGTCCTGAATTTAGGCAATGAATGGATAAATCAAGAATAAATTTTTCACTCTGCAGCCGAATGTGTAATGATATGAAACTACCTGGCAGCTCTAAAGTTTGTGCCAGATGAGACTCAAACTTGGGTCATTTGGCTTTTGCAAGCTAATGCTCTGCTGGCCGATCTACCCAAGCATGACTCACAGCCAATCCTCACAACTTTACTTCCACCAGTAATTCATCCCTTACCTTCCAAACATTGCAGAAGTTGTCCTACGAGACTTGCAGGACTCCTGGAAGAAAGGATACTGCAGAAACATGGATTAGCCACAGCCTATGGGATGCTTCCATAATGAGTTTGTCACTTTGCAGTGATGTGTGTGCTGATACAAAACTTACTGCAGATTAAAACAATGTTCCAGACCATGACTCAAAGTCAGGGTCTTTGCCTTCCATGGGCAAATGCTCTACCAATTGAGCTACCCAAGCATGACTCACAACCCATCCTCACAGCTTTACTTCTGCCACTACCTCTACTCCTACATTCTAAACATTATGGGAAAAAAACAGTACAAGGAGACTTCTCTTTTTGTATCATTTGTTAATCACAACACAGTTCAGTACAATTTTCATTAATTTAAGTTACAGAAAACACTCAACAGTCTTTAAACAATAAGTTCTTGTGTTTCATGGGTATCAGTATGTGGAGTGGCATGAGGCAACACCAAGAATGCATCCTGCATATGTCTTACTCAAGGGCTTTCTAACTGTGAACTGCCATTTTGGGTGACATCTGACTACTTAAACATCGACGTAAGAATAAACTATTATTTTGTAAGCTACATTATATTTGGAATATTGGCTATATCAAAGTTTTTGGATGAACTACCAGAACTACTGCGATTTTGGCTTATAAAAAAAGTTGTTGGTCAGAAATTCAGAAAACACACTGACAATATTATTCTTACATGATGTGGCTCTCCTTGTTTACATGTACCACCATATTGTAAATTAGGATAAATTACTTGAAGTTATTAATTATTTAGTTAATTAATTAATTCTGAATGTCATTTTGTACAAAAAAATTAAGGTAACAAAAACATTTTGTCAAAGTTCAGAATCTAAAAATGGTTATGACAAAAACTGAAATGGATAATGGGTCTACTTATGAACTTGATGCTAATTATCTCTTCAATTAATTAGTTTCTGATAATCCAAAGTATTTTACAGGAAATGGCACTGCCACAATTTCTGTTAGAGTGGGTCACCTTCCTTGATTGTATCCAAAGGGTTTTGTACTTTGTGAATTGCAGTACTAACGTCAATTAACTGTATTTTCTCATTGGGAGTGCCCAATAAAAGTTAATTGTGTCAAAGTAAACAGAACAAACGCTTTATAATCTGACAATAAATTCAAGTGAAATCAAGTCTAAACAAGAACATGAGATTTTTATCTGAGTGTTACATGCCAATAGATAAATGTATTGAAAGTAATAATATGAATTAGCGAAAACAAAAAATAATGATTATTTATGGGAGTACAAAAAAACATAGCAAATGGGAAGAATTCACCTGCTATCTTGTGAGCAGATGTCAGACGTTAGAGAAATTTCCTCACTGGGTGTTAGGTTTCTAGTCTACCAAAAACAATTGCAATCAGTTCTGACAATTTGTGTTGTGCATATATGTGCATATACTGGGTGCCCCACTTAAGTTGCCAGGCACGTTTTCTCTGGCGTTTTGACAGACTTTTTTTTTCTTGCGATGTGTAACTGGAGTCTGCCTAAACAAATACTGCTCACCACAGCTTCTATGCAATGCCCATTGTCTACAGAAAGAATTGGTTTTAGCCATTACAAGTAGAATGTTTTTTAAATTGGAATTTTACATGTCCATTTGATAAAATGATTCCAGATTACTCTAGTCTGGAATTCATTAATCTTTCATTAACAGGTACATGACAATACAAAGTCCACCCCTGGTAGATGAGTGGTCAGCACGACGGAATGTCATACCTAACAGCCTGGGTTCAATTCCTGGCTGGGTCAGAGATTTTCTCTGCTCCGGGACTGGGTGTTGTGTTGTCTTTATCATCATCATTTCATCCCCATCAACACGCAAGTCGCTGAAGTGGCGTCAACTCAAAAGACTTGCACCAGGTGAACAGTCTACCCGCCGGGAGGCCCTAGCCACACAGCATTTTATTTACAATACAAAGAATAATTAATAAACCAATGGCAACAGCGACACATCGGCCCATGTTGACTGCTACCACCATGCAGCAGTTCTGCCCAGTTGCTGCTGGAGTATTGGTTGTTCTTCATGTTTTAGTGTCCCTGTTAATAAATATTGATAAAATGAATATTGCAGTAGACTAATTTGGGACCACTCTATCAAATGGATGTGTAAAATTCCACTTTAAAAAACATTTTGTTTGTAACAGGAAACAAGCCAATACTTTCTGTCAACACTGGGCATTATATGAAGGAATGATGTGCAGTGTTTGTTTGGGTTGACTCCAGCTACACATTGCCATATTAAATTGCAAATCTGTGCCAAAACAGCAGAGAAAACAAGCCTGATGACTTTTAGAAGGGACACCCTATATTCTGAAAGCTAGGAATAACTTTCTTTACTCATAACAATTTAACTTCTGTAGATGAGTGTACTCATCATCCTCTGCCACTCCCCAAGTGCTGAGGACATGTTTAAACACGGCCCCTGCGTTCCCTTGAATTGCTATTGACATGTTTATGCCCTGATCAACCGACCTCTCTCTGCTGCAGATGAGTTACTTCCATACCTCAATGAATACAAAAGTTTTGAGTATTTATCATACAACTAATGTGCCTCTTTGCAATGCAATCATGCCCTGAAGTTGAAAATTTCCGCTAAGTCACATTACATAAACATAAGCGTAGTGAAAGTATGTGTTGTCTTAGAATAAAATGACAATCTGTGTGTATAATCAATCTCTACAAATCAATTAAACAAACTCTGTTTTAAACTATTTCTAATAATTAAGACTCCTATAAGTAAGTAGAAATTGAAACTGTGCTGGACTCAAACTGGGACCTCTGTCTTTTGTTGGCAACATTTTATCAGTTTAATTGCCTAAGTCTATTTCACAGCATGAATTAAAACTTTAGCTTATCCTTATTTTGGAGTCAGTGCTGGAGTTTTGGTCAGAGAGCTTGGTTAATGGAGTGTTGCCCGTTAAAGAGAAGTATGAATCCTGGGATAGTCACAATGCTTCAGTATCTCACTTGAAAGACTAGAAAAATTATCTGTCAGAACTGAACAATCTCTGGAGTTGCTGAATGGGACATCAGCCAGTATTACTAATGGATATGATAATTATGTTCTTGTTATTTTTGTACTACTGATGGATGATGATAATTTTGTTCTTCTTATTGGTGTTGGTGACAGTGATGGTGATAACAACTGAAGTTTCATTATAGCATGCATGACACTGAAGAGTGAAAGTTTGTTTGTTAAATCAGAAGTTGTTTCAAGTGATGTTGTAATGTGGTCATCAGGTTTTATAATTTAGATAATTTTCTAATAATGAATGTTGATCACATGCAAATTGGATACCCAACATTTTGTTACAACTAACAGAATGGAAACACATGTTGTACAAGTACCGTGCTTGGGTGTGAAAGCAGGACCATAAGAAAGGCTGGGAACAGTGTAGAATATACACCTTTGAGTTGTAGTGCTGGAAGAAACTCCATAGAGTTACATGGACTGCAAAGAGAACAAATATGTCAGTATTACAGCAAATAAAGCTTGATTGCTCCTTGAAGGTTTCATACTGAAACAAAAACTGAGCTCCTTTGGGCAATCTTGAGAAGACATGATTTGCTGGAAAAGTTTTTAATGCTGGGGAAGACTGAAGAGACAAGAAGATGACAGAAAAGGATGAGATGGATTTATGACATCACAAATGTAACAGATTCTAAACTGAAAAGTCTGCAGAAGAAAGCAGAAGAAAGTGCACAATGAAAGAAATTGGTGTGCTTTAGTTCATGAGGTCATGGAGAGTGGAATCAACTACAAGAGTAGAGAAAGGAAGAGAGAGAGAAACAGAGAGAGAGATCTAATAAATGACCATGGTGACCTTCAGATTCATATCTGGCACATTAAATGAAAACAGTGACTCTCTAAAATAAATTTTAGTTCCAATAGTGGTAATTTAGCAATGATCACAAGATTTTCTATTCAAAATTTTATCTACCTTTTTTGTAAAGTTCATATGGAATATTTTCATTACATTAAACAGCTAAATCCTCACAATAATTAAATAATCACAAATCTTTCAGTTAAATCCACTTCAACTGGCTTCACTCAAAAGTATGACCACTCTTAGCTACCTTTATTGAAGGAACATTATTTTTAATTGTATAATCTTGTCACCAGTTCTTCTGTAATGTGGCTTTTTATTATACTCGAATATGCAGCAATATATTTCTTATCTTAATATGCATTGCATACTCTCTTTTTCTGTAAAATTATAGAGGAAAATGGGAGGAGTCAACTACTTAAAAGAACAATCTGAATGAATGGTGCATTTTGATAATTTATTCATTTGTAGACAAAACAAAATTCAAAGATACAGCTGGATTTACAATATGTTACTTAGTCTCTGTGCAGTTCAGTGCAGTTCCAGTGTTCACAATGACACCTGTAAGACACTATGACACATAACTCTCTCATAGTACAATTAATGTAATTGTATATCTAAAAACAAAGATGATGTGACTTACCAAATGAAAGCGCTGGCGTGTCGATAGACACACAAACAAACACAAACATACACACAAAATTCAAGCTTTCGCAGCCAACGGCTGCTTCGTTAGGACAGAGGGAAATGTCTGCTTGTGTCTGTGTATGTGCGGATGGATATGTGTGTGTGTGTGTGAGTGTATACCTGTCCTTTTTTCCCCCTAAGGTAAGTCTTTCCACTCCCAGGATTGGAATGACTCCTTACCCTTTCCCTTAAAACCCACATCCTTTTGTCTTTCCCTCTCCTTCCCTCTTTCCTGACGAAGCAACCGTTGGTTGCAAAAGCTTGAATTTTGTGTGTATGTTTGTGTTTGTTTGTGTGTCTATCGACATGCCAGCGCTTTCATTTGGTAAGCCACACCATCTTTGTTTTGAGATATATTTTTCCCATGTGGAATGTTTCCCTCTGTTATATTCAATTAATGTAAGTGGATAGATAAAGGATCAACTCACCAAGCAGCAGCAGAACAAACACATAAAATAAGGTTATAACTAGGCAATCTTTTGAAGCGATTGGCTCCTTCCTCAGGCAGAGGAGTTGAAAGGGAAGGAAGTGGGGTGAAGGAAAAGGACTGGAGAGGTCTGGAAAAAGGGGTAGATTTTGGGAAAGTCATCCAGAACTGCAAGTCAGGAGAGACTTACCAGACAGGATGAAAAGGAAAGACTGATTATTGGGGATTGCACCAGATGAAATTTGAAAATCTGAGAGCTTGAAGTTGGAAAACAGGGTAATATGCAAGACAGAGATTACTGCTTAAATGTCATACATGAGTTAAGAAGAATGGAAAGCTAAGTTCATTTTATGTAACAGAGGTGGAAGGGGGCAGCATAAAATAGACAGTTAAGAAAATGAAAAATGTAGAAACCTAAAATGGAGTGAAGAGAGCAGTAGTTACTGTGAAGAAATGCTGAGACAGAAGAAATTTACATAAATTAAGGCCTGATGGATGGCGAGAACAAGGGACATGTTGTAGTGCTTGTTCACACCTGAGGAGTTCTGAGAAACTGGTGTCTGGGGGAAGAATCTAGATGGTGCTTGTGCTGAAACAGGCATCAAGGTCATGCTTGTCATGTTGTAGAGCATGCTCTGCAACAGGATATTTCATGTTGCCATCTGCATGTTGCCTCTGCCTATGCCCATTCATCCTAACTGATAATTTGGTGGTAGTCATGCTGGTGTCCCACTTTCAGCACTAAACCTGCTTTTGATCATGTTGATTTGGTGAAGGACATACTTTTCTTCACACATAATGTCAACTGGAAATATCATTTTGCAACCCAATCCCAAAACCTGTCCAGCAGTAAAGCTGACACTGAACTCCGCCTTGAACAATTCTGACCACGATCCCAATTTGATCCACCACAACTACCTCAAAATCATCTCTTACAAGCCTTCAAAGAATTTCTCACATCCAGCATTGCTTCACAGCCCTTCCTCATGTCCCTACAACATGACCCTAACCTGTCCTCTGCAGAAATCCCAGCTCTATGTTCCCTAAAAGCTGATGACTCCACCATTATCCTGCCATCAGACAAAGAATCTACCACTGTGGTGTTTGACCAAAAGGAGTATGAACCTTCCTGGCAGATTAAAACTGTGTGCCTGACCGAGACTCGAACTCGGGACCTTTGCCTTTCGCGGGCAAGTGCTCTACCATCTGAGCTACCGAAGCACGACTCACGCCCGGTACTCACAGCTTTACTTCTGCCAGTATCTCGTCTCCTACCTTCCAAACTTTACAGAAGCTCTCCTGCGAGCCTTGCAGGAAGTTTCATATCAGCACACACTCCGCTGCAGAGTGAAAATCTCATTCTCAAAAGGAGTATGTTTGTGAAGGTCTATGCCAGCTGTCTGACACCTCTACATACAGCATCTGCCATCAAGATTCCATTCCTGTGATTGAACTGACCTGCAGTCCCTCCTTAAAACCTTAGGCCCCTCAAAAGGACTAACACCTCAGTCCATAGAACTTCTAACCCCACCCAAACCCCACACCCCCACCTTTGTTTTACCTTCTTCCTAAGATCCGAAAACCTAATCATCCTGGCCATCCTGTAGTTGCTGGCTCAAAGCACCCACTCGGCGTATATCTGCCTTATTGATCAGCACCTGCAACCCATAGTACAAAGTCTTCCCTCCTATATCAAAGATACCAATCATTTCCTATATCATATGAAATTCATGCCCCTCTCCCTCTCCCACCATGCACCTTGCTTGTCACCATTGATGCCACCACCTCACACATACATCATATGTCTGCTGCTGAACATTTCCTCAGTCAGCACCCCCCTGATTCCAAACCTACGATATCCTTCCTACTCACCTTAATCAACTTTATAATTACAAACAGCTACTTCACCTTTCAGGGGTATATGTACAAACAGATCAGGGGTTTAGCCATGGGAACCAAGATGGCTCCTTCCTATGCCAACCTTTTCATGGGTCACTGGGAGAGGGTTCCAGGGATCTGTAAGTCTTCAGCCCCTGGTTTGGTTTAGATACATTGATGACATCTTTACCATATGAACCCATGGTGAGGCTGACCAGTTAAAATTCCTGGAATCTCTGAATACTTTTTCCCAATTAAATTTCACAAGGTCCTATTCTGAATCCCATGCCACTTTCCTTGATGTTGATCTCATCCTCACCGAAGGCCAGCTACAAATATTACTACTACTGTCCAGATTAAATCTGCTAATAAACAACAGTACTTACATTTTGACAGTTGCCATCCTTTCCATGCCCAACGTTCTCTCCCCTACAGCACTGGCATTCAAGGCAAATGTATTTGCTTGGATGCAGATCTTTACAGCAATACACGACCATTCTCACCTCAGCCTTCACGGGACATAATTACCCCACCAGCCTAATCCAAAAGCAAATTTCCTGGGCCATCACATCTAATCCTGGTACTACTGATCCCTCCAAAAACAACTTTGGAGCACACCACTGGTCACTCAGTATTATCCTGGTCTGGAATGTATAACATTACATAGGCATTACTACCACGAAATTATCAGTTAGGATGAATGGGCATAGGCAGTGGGTGTGTACTGGCAACATGAAATACCCTATTGAAGAGCATGCTCTACAACATGACAATGATGACCTCAGTGCCTGTTTCACCCCACGTGCCATCTGAATTCTTCCCCGACACCAGTTTCTCAGAACTCTGGAGGTGGGAAGTAGTGCTACAACATGTCCTTGGTTCTCACCACCCATCAGGCCATAATTTAGATAAATTCCTTCTGTCTCAGCATTTCTTCACAGTAACTACTGCTCTCTTCACTCCATTTTACTTTTCTACATTTTTCATTTTCATAACTGTCTATTTTTTGCTGCCCGCCTCCCACCTCTATCACGTAGAATGAACTTAGCTTTTCATTCTTACTAACTCATGCACTATGTTTAAGCAGTAATTTCTGTCTTGCATATTACCCTGTCTTCCATCTTTAAGCTCTCAGGTTTTGAAATCTCATCTGGTGCAGTCCCCAACAATCAGTCTTTCCTTCTCATTCCATCTGATAAGTCTCCCCTGATCTGCAGTTGTGTTACTGGTGATGAATCTGGTATGGTTTCTGCGTGTGCAGTCTTTAAGTGCAGTTTCATTAGGTTTAGTCATTATGAACACTGTGCCACCAGCCCTGACTGAACAGTGTACTTCATCATTGACCACTTTGTTGGCTTCCATGCTATTCCAACAACTTTCCCTCCAAATGACAATTTAACTGAAGATTGGGAAGCTTGCAAAAAAAGACAGCATTTTTTGGCTTTTGGTGTGACAGACTGTGCAAAGCCTTCTTCCTCTCATGGATTCCACCTAAAATGTGTCAGTTACTGTGTCGGCTTGCCCCTTTACAAAAATCCTGAGCTCTTACTTCTGACCACATGTGCAGTTTATGTCCAACTAACATCACGAATAATTGCACATTATAGAGGCATGAGTTGAATTCTACCAATGCTGTAAAAAACGAATCCGGTCATATAGAGTTTAGACAGCCTAATTTCAAGGCCTTAGTCATAAGAATCAGTTGATTACTGATGCCCATAATGATTCTTATTTAGACTCTATGGTGTGCAACACAAATATCTGTTTAGCTCCAGACAAGGAAGTGAGTCAGAAGGCTTTACTCTATGAAAATCCTCTGTCAGCAGAAGTTTTGCAAGCAGCAGAATCTTTTGAAGTTTCTTAGGCAGCAGTTGATCAAACTGGGGTGATATGGCAGTAGTGTCACAGGATGTTCCCACTAGGACGACAGATAGCTTGCACAAGGAAGTGGCAGTGGCAGTGGTAAACATGCATTCCCAGTGCCGAGCAGACCAAGGTCAGCCCAAGCAGTCATTATCACCACAGTGCCAGCGCCAACATTCTCTGTTTCCATCTTGTCCTTCCTGTTCTGTATAGCATGAACATTCAGTGTGCCCTAAGCACAGGGCTATTTGTAGGGCTTGACAGAAGAAAGGCTAGATCGTCTCCATGTGTCCATTCACTGAAGGTTGTTCAGGATACAGACAGGGATGTAAACTGTGTGACTCCAATGCTTGTGACTTCTCCCAAGTTGTTTACTGATTTAAGTGTTTTTCGCCAAGTGCTGTGGCTACAAATTGACATAGGTGCTGCAGCGACGTTATTGAACTCTCAAACCTATGTGAGTTTAAGCTCACAGAACACCAGTTACACACAAGCCGGTCAGTTATAACTAACAGAACATTGCATTGTTGAGACAACTTATAGCTTCTGCCTCTTTCTATTATGTTTTTGGTGGCTGCTGATGCAGGTGTTGAGAACTTGTTCAAGATGGACGCATTTCAGTCCTTTGGATTTTCTATCACCAGTGCAGTTCACCTTGTGTCCAGTCAGGTAATATATTCTCAATTGGAAACACTGTGTGAGGAATCTTTGAAGTAGTTTTCCAAAGATATAGGGCGTGTTGCAAATTTTTCTACTGATATTTCTTTGAAGTTCATGGCTTGGCTCATTTCTGTCTTACACATCCTATTCCTGTCACCCACAAAGATCAAGTGAAAGCAGAATTGGACAGACTTCAAAGCTGAAGTGAAAACAGAGTTGGACAGACTTCCAGCCTTAGGAGTGGTGCAACCTGTTATGGTTAGTGAATGGTCATCTCCGCTAGTTGTATTTCATAAGCCATCAGGGAAACTTGCCCTCTGTGGGTGGGTACATATCCTCTCCCATAGCAGGAGGAGCCATTGGCAAAAATGTCAAGTGACCACTACTTTCCTAAAATCAATTTGTCTACAGCATATCTGCAACAGTCCATGTAGATAAAAACTCTCAGCAAGTTCCAGTTCTGAATACTCCTTTCAGTCTCTAATAATATTTGCACTTTCCTTTTGGTGTGGCTAGTGGCCCTGCAATTTTCCAACGATTTTTAGAGCAACTGAATATGCCTGTCCTGGGTTACATTAATCACGTGGGTGATATTGTTGACATGGGCTCTTCCACGGTCAGTCACTTGAAAAATTTGTGCACTTTGTTTTCTGTCTTACAATCTGCAGGCTTATGGTGAGACATCACAGAAGCTCAGTTTTTTCAACCTACTTTTGTTTATTGGGGTTCAAGGTCTTGCGGGATGAGGTTCACCCTCTGCCAGACCACATCTTTTCTGTTATGTCTATGCCTCACCCTTCATCCATGAAGAAGCTTCAGGCCCACCTAGAGAAGATAGCCTACTACCATAAATTCCTGACAGGGGAAACAATGTTGGCCCACCAACTGCATAACTTGTTATGCAAGATTGTATCTTTTCACTGGAGCCCAGACTGTGAACATGCTTTTCAAATGCTGAAATCTAAACTAGTCTTGGTCCCTTGTTTAGCTACATTCTCTCTGGACTAGCACATCATTTTGGTGACTGATGCCTCACAGTGTGGCCTCAATGTAATCCTAGCATGCCAGTGTGCCAATGGATGTGAACGATCTGTTGCTTTCACCTCTAAATCTCTCAATCTGACCCAGCAGCGTTACTCCCAAGTGAAAAAAGAAGCTCTTGCCACAGTCTATGCTCTCCAGGAATTTCATGTCTTTTTCCTGTGGCTTCAAGTTTCACCCTATTACTGACCATACCCTTCATTTCCTTGTTTAAGCCTTACACTTTCTTCCTTGATGAGGCAGAACACTGCCTACAATGCTGAGTGCTGTTCTTGTCTCACTACAATTGAAGAACTGCTTTGCTTCCATCTTGATACAGAAACACAGCCTGTGGTCAAGGATTTTCCAGTTGCGAGCTCAGATGTAGCACCTGCCATTGCCGCTGACCTGGTTCTCTGCTACATGGTTCTGTTTTGTTCAAAGGGCTAGCCAGATAAAGCAGTGGGTTAGTCTTTGGACCCCTTGCATGACCTTTTCTCCTCACATTATCACTCTCCCAGAGTAGTCATTCCCACTGTATTATGGTGTGAGGTTCTACGCCTTCTCCAACAGGGTCTTTGAGGAGTTTCATGCACTAACCTGTTGGATAGGAGACATGTTTTTTGGCCAGGGATTGATGGCATTTCATCTGTTTTGTTGTGGCTTTTCAGCAGTGTACCCAACAATGGGGCATCCCTACCCCGTGGCCCACTTCATGCCAGATACGGAAATGCATTCATTTGGAAATGCATAATATGAGCATTGTGGGTCCCTTCTTGAATTATTATTGGCCCTTGGTTATGGATGCAGTTTGCTGGTTTCCTTACATTCTCCAATGTGAGTTAACATCAGCTGATATCACAATTTGTGCGCTTTTGAGTGGTTTCCAATAATGGGACCCAGTTCATTTCCCACAGCTTTCAATTGTCTTGTTCCTGTCACAGCATTCATCATGTCCTGGCTCCCCCATTCCAACCTCAATAAAATGGTGAGGCAGAATGACTAAAGTGTACATTCAAATCCCAAATGAAAAAGTTTGTTGTGGATTCTTCCCTGTTTTCTCAGCACCTATCATTTCATGCCTATGGGGGAGTTGAGCCAGCTGAGTTGCTTCATGGCTGGCAGCCACATATGTTCCTCCACCTTCCAAGGTGTGCACATCTGCCATGGTCGGATTCATCTGCTCGCTTCATGTCACAGTTGCCAAGGCATGGGTGTTTGGTCAGCAAGTGTATACTGGCCACTGTTGTCTGCCACCAGGGATGCCATCTTTGTGATATCTGAACAGTGAATGGGCTGGTGGTGCACAATTTTGATCAGCTGTGCCCCTGCTTACCACTGGAAGTTACCAGTTCATGGGTGCAGCCCTGCCACCACAGCCTGCCCCTGCACCCTCCACCTCAAGCCCATTGTCATCTGCTGTGGAGGCACTCCCATGCCATTGGCTGCCTCCTTCACATGCAGCACCCTGAGGTTCCAGCTTCCCAGTGCCAGGTGCTGGTCAATCTCTGGCCATCATCGTAGTTGATCTGTGCAACAATCAGTATGTCAATTTTAAAAAATCGGCGAGGTTCTGGTAGGACTCATGCACTGAGGGTTCCATACAAACTTAATTATGTATGTAAGCAGTCACCCATTCTGGGAATAGAAAATCTCACCAATTTTTGTCTGTTGTCAACATTGATACTGGGAAGGTATTGGTCCCAGGATTCCAAGACTTTCAGAATGTTTCTGTTTCAATAATATACATGTGACAAAGTGGTGCAAGAAGCAGGTGACCATTTTTATAATAATCAATGGTTCTTCATTCCGGCTTACTATGTCACAATGGTAAAAGTCAAACTTCAGGCAAGGAATGACTGTATTGCTCATATGATGCATTTCCAAATTTATCCACCATCAAATAGACAGGAGCAATTACTGCACATATATATTGTGTTTCAAGTTATATGTGAAACAAACGTTCACAGACTTCTATCCTTGTGGCCCAGTCAGCCTACTGATTGTTTTAATTTCAAGTTTGGCACAGATAACAAATGACAAAAGAAATATTTCCTTCGTGTGATATAATTACAAGTTAACAGTTTTCAATTCTTTGCTACACTTGTACTGTGAAACCTTACTTGCTGCCAAATTTCATCATTGTAGATCAACAGAAAGCACCATACAGATTTTGATGAGTGAGTTTGCAAGTATCAAAACATGTGTCCTAAATGACTGTGCCTTTTGACTGCATTGACTTAGAAGATAATGTTTATTATAACACCAAAGGACCTTAGTATGTGACATAAATTTCAACTTGATATGTCAACCCATTTCTGAGAAAAAGGGGTTTTAACAGATGGACGAACAGACAGACAGTCTACTAGAAAATGACAAAAAAAATTTCTTCACGAGATTGGTAACTAATTTACAGTTTTTGGATTTTCTTCCTGTGGTTGTACTGTGAAACCTTCCTTTTTGCCAAATTTCATGATTTTAAGGCAACAGGAAGTACCCTATAGATTTTGATGACCGAATTTGTATCAAAATATGTATCATAAATGGCCATACCTTTTGACTGCATTGACTTGAAGCTAACATTTATTATACCACCAAGGAACCATAGATCTCAGCATGTGACGTAAATTTCAACATATGTCTACCCATTCATGAGTGAAAGGGGCCTTAACAGCCAGATGGACAGACAGACAGTTGATAACAAATTACCAAAAAAATATTTTTCATTTGTGATAATTACAAATTTACAGTTTTAGGGTTTTTTCTTTGGTTATGCCATGAAATCTTCCTTTTTGGCAATTTTTATGATTCTAGGACAATGGGAAGTATCCTTTAGGTTTTGATGTGTGAGTTTGCAAATATTAAAATATGTGACATAAATGGCCATATCTTTTGATGGCCTTGGCTTAGAAGCTTCAGTTTCTTATATCACCAAGGACCTATAGACCTCAGTATGTGGCATACATTTTAAACTTGATATGCCTACCCATTCCTGAGAAAGGTGGTTTTTAACAGTCAGATAGACAGACAGACAGACAGACAAACAGACAGACAAGAAAGTGATCCTATAAGGGTTCTGTTGAGGCATGTAACCCTAAAAATGACATGGAAAATTCAAAATAACAAAAGGAATTATCTTAAGGCTAATTGGTTTGTGCCTACACTTCTGTCTAAGCTACTAATTATGCCTTCATAATTAGTTGTCTTAAACTATCAATTTAATACTGAGAAAAGCCAAAATATTGAGCCTTTAATCCAACATGAAGATATGAAAACTGTTTTTGATGAGCTTAAGTTTTCAAAATGATCTTTTTCACTGCTGTTTGTAATCGTAAGTAATGGATACATTCTTAGAGTGATCTTGATAATAGGACAACACCTTTAACATTTAATGGGTCCTAGTTTGGATGAACTGAATTATGGAAGAAGCTGGCTTTTCATGAAATCTAATTTCATTTCAAGCGGACTTAATTCATATCATCTGTTTACTGGAAAACTCAGTTGAATAGTAAATCCATCCAGCTAAGTAAGTCCATGCAAAGTAAAGTCAACATCTTTACAATTACACGAGGGCCTGCACCTCAATACTGAAATAATACTTCACTATTTTAAATTATTGTGGTGTAGGTCATCAGGCTGCAGTCCTGTCCATGACCTTTGAGACCTATGCATGCATTGTTAGGACCATCTAGCTTACATTCAGGACTTTGACATATGACTGTAGATATTATGTATGTCAAATGAGCACCGTCACACTGTTAGGAAAGTGGTCCAAATCTCTTGGCTTAATAATGTATAACAGTAACACAGTTGTGTGTCATTTGAGTGGCAATGACTTTCACAAACTAAAACCATATTTTATTAAAGAAATACAAACAAGACCAACATAGAGTAATAAACACTAAGTACAAAAAGTTGCTGGAAAAAAATCTGAATTCATCACTAATACTTCAAATTTTGGTTTTCAGTCAGCTGTATTTCAACAAATATAGAAAAATGTTTTGCAAACCCTAAGTCACATGCATTAGCTGTTTTCCTCTAAGGTACAAAGGTAGGGCAAGTAAATAAACAGACAGTTCCAGTCATATTTCTCTCAAAAATTTCATGATATATATTATATTATAACTTCTTTATCTGGACTAACAAAAATTATTTATTTTTTTTATTTTCAGGATTACAAAGGCCCCTACTTTCCTGAGGAAACAGTTGTTGGGCATATCCTTTGGCTTCCTACCCACCAATTGCACTCAGCATATCAGTTAACAGTACATCGTGTCTATGTTTGTTCTGGAAATGCTGATACTGCCCCTACCAGTTGCCTACGGGGATCTCCAGGACTGGGCCACACTATCTTATTACTGGTACTGCTACTTTAGCTTAAATGGTTTCTATTTTGGCAATAGAACATTTCTATAAGCCACTGAAATCAGAGTTTAGTTAAAACAACTCCTTCTTATTTTCATAACTAGTAGTCATTGGTAAATAATGAAGAATTTGTGTTTTGCAAAGCACATGGAGAACTCATGCTGTTAATTATTCTTTCTTTAGCAATTGCTTGACTAATTTCTTTTCTTTGCATCACTTAGCATTTTGTAAAAATGATTTGCTTTACTCAAATTTATAACTTTTTGCAGCATCAGACTTCTGTTCTATCTTCAAAATGACATGGTACTATGAAAACTGGGATGAAAGAGATAACCAATATTTTCTAATTTGATGAATCTACTCAGAATGCTGAACACACTTCTTTTTTCATGTTCTCACAATCTGAAAACACATTTTCTGATTTGAATTGTCATTTTTTATTTCCTCCAAGAATGAAAATGAGAGGTATTTACTGGTGATACACATAAAACTCTGTTACCTTGAGTACTTAATCAAGTCAAAATATTCCACTCATTTACAATTGTTACATAACTACATCAATATATTTTCATTATTTTACTTTTTAAGACAAAAATTTCCTGTTTACAACAGGTATTCCTTTTTGGAGTTCTCAGTTTTATTACAGCCTCTTCCTAATTAGAAAATACAAGGAACTTGTAGGTTTTAATTAATATTATTAAGAGGCTTTCATACTCTGTGTGTGTGTGCGTGTGTGTGTGTGTGTGTGTGTGTGTGTGTGTGTGTGTGTGTGTGTGTCCTAACAAGAAAGGTAAGTATCAAAGCTGAGTCATGATGTTCAACACCTCGTTTGGTTAGTTTCATGTTCCATGGATCATTTGCATGATAAAATAATGATGTGGAATTAGCATTTCATGTTCACATCACAAATTATGTGCCTATCTACTGGTCAACATTTCCTTCCTATGGTGAGTGACATTTTATGTACAGTTTACATGGGCTCAAATGATGTCATTAACAAATTCTTTGATTACCAGAAAATACTTACATGTTTCTATATATTTTTAAACAGGATAGAGATGATCCAGAAATTTCTGATGACTCTTACAATGATAACTCCTTTGAAGCACGTTTTGCTTCTGAAATGGATGATTTTGGCAAGCTCACTCATTTTCCTGGAGCTGATGGCTTCATCTTCAAAGTAGCACCTTTATATAGTATGAATGTTGGTAATCAATGGTATCTACAGGTAAGACAAATAGATTAAACTACTAAGATTTGTGCTCAAATGTTTTAAAATCAACATTCAAGTAAATACATTACAAAAGCTTTCCTAAAGACTATGCCTGGGGGAAACTGTGTGCTGCAAAATAATAGAGCATTGACAATCAGCAGATTCCCCACCCCCAAACCCCACATCCCCACCCCCAGCTTCAGTCTATGACTGGTTTGATGGAGCTAATCACAAATTCCTTCAACTCAGAGAGAGTAATTATTGTTTGGCCACATTCCAGTCTCTGTCTTCCCCTACAGTTTTTCCCCTTTACAGCTCCCTCTAGTTCCATAGAACTTATTTGTTGGTGTCTTAACACATGACCTATCATCCTGTCCTCTCTTCTTGTTAGTGTTCTCCATATGTTCCTTTCTTCACCATTTCTACAGAAAACCACCTCTTCCCTTATCTTATCAGTCCACCTAATTTTCAACATTCTTATGTAGCATCACATCTCAAATGCTTTGATTCTGTACTGTTCCAGCTTCCCACAGTCCACAATTTACTACCATACAATGCAGTGCTCCTAACGAACACTCTCAGAAATTTCTTCCTCAAATTAAGGCCAATGTTTAATGCTAATAGACTTTCTTTGGCCAGAAATGCCCTCTTTGCCTGTAGTTGTCTGTTTTTATGTCCTTTCTTTGTCCATCATGAGTTATTTTGCTTCCAACGTGCCAGAATTCTTTAACATCTTCGACTTTTTGATCACCAATTTCGAAGTTAAGCTAATCATTATTCTCATTCCTGCTACTTCTCATCACTTTTGCCTTTCTTTGGTTTACCCTCTTCCATATTCTGTGCTCATTAGACTGTTCATTCCACTCAACAGGTCCCAAATTATTCTCCACTTTCACTGAGGATAGCAGTGCCATCAGTGAATCTTAATACTGATATCCTTTCACCCTGAATGTTAATCCCATTCTCGAACATTTCTTTTGTTTCTGTCACTGTTTCATCAATATATAGATTGATCAGTAGGAGTAAAAGACTGCATCCCTGTCTTACACCCTTTTGTTCTTGGTCTTCCAGTCTTATTTTTCCCTCTCAGTTCTTGTACATATTGTACATTGCCCATTATTCCCTATAGCTTACTCCTATTTTTCTCAGATTTTCAAACATCTTGCACTATTTTACACTGTCAAATGCTTTTTTCTAGGTCAACAGTTCCTATGAACTCGTCTTGATTTTTCTTCAGTCTTGGTTTCCTTATCAAGCAAATCATCAGAACTGCTGGTCTGATGCCTTTGCCTTTCCTAAATCCAAACTGTTTGGCATCTAATATATTCTCATTTTTCTTTTCCATTCTTTGTATATGATTCTTGTCAGCAGCTTGACTGCATAAGTTGTCAGTCTCATTGTAAAATAGTTCTTGCACTTATCTGCTCTTGCTATCTATACACCATCTACAATAGTTGGTTGGTTGCCACTTTTCCCAAT
The DNA here is from genome assembly GCF_023864345.2 of Schistocerca serialis cubense. Classification (NCBI taxonomy): domain Eukaryota; kingdom Metazoa; phylum Arthropoda; class Insecta; order Orthoptera; family Acrididae; genus Schistocerca; species Schistocerca serialis. The sequence goes on along the minus strand of NC_064638.1, from coordinate 152,923,291 downwards.
GATTCTACTAATTCCAAAGGAATGTTATCTATCCCTTCTGCCTTACTTGACCTCAAATCTTCCAAAGTTCTTTCAAATTCTGACTCCAACACTGAATTTCCTATGCCTTTGATATCAAAACACAATTCCTTTGTCTATTGTGTCATCAGAAAAGTATTCCCCCTCATAGAGGCCTTCAGTGTACTCTTTCCACCAGCCTGCTCTCTCTTTTGTGCTTAACTGGGGAATTCCCTTTGCATTCTTACCATTGATACCCTTGTTTTCAGTCTCACTAAAGGTTCTTTGGATTTTTCTATGTGGTGAACCCGTACCTCCAATGACCATTTCTTTTTCAATTTCTTCACATTTTTCATGCGGCCATTTCATCTTGGCTTCCCTGTATATCCTATTTATTTCATTCGCAAGTGGCTTATATCACAGTATTCCTGTGTTTCCCTGAACATTTTTGTACTTCCTTCTTTTGTCAATCACTTCAACTGAACCGCCTACTGTAATACTGCTTATCATAGAGGGTCATTTATATGACCCCCCCATGAACCGTGGACCTTGCCGTTGGTGGGGAGGCTTGCGTGCCTCAGCGATACAGATAGCCGTACCGTAGGTGCAACCACAACGGAGGGGTATCTGTTGAGAGGCCAGACAAACGTGTGGTTCCTGAAGAGGGGCAGCAGCCTTTTCAGTAGTTGCAAGGGCAACAGTCTGGATGATTGACTGATCTGGCCTTGTAACAATAACCAAAACGGCCTTGCTGTGCTGGTACTGCGAACGGCTGAAAGCAAGGGGAAACTACAGCCATAATTTTTCCCGAGGGCATGCAGCTTTACTGTATGATTACATGATGATGGCGTCCTCTTGGGTAAAATATTCCGGAGGTAAAATAGTCCCCCATTCGGATCTCCGGGCGGGGACTACTCAAGAGGATGTCGTTATCAGGAGAAAGAAAACTGGCGTTCTACGGATCAGAGTGTGGAATGTCAGATCCCTTAATCAGGCAGGTAGGTTAGAAAATTTAAAAAGGGAAATGGATAGGTTGAAGTTAGATATAGTGGGAATTAGTGAAGTTCGGTGGCAGGAGGAACAAGACTTCTGGTCAGGTGACTACAGGGTTATAAACACAAAATCAAATAGGGGTAATGCAGGAGTAGGTTTAATAATGAATAGGAAAATAGGAATGCGGGTAATCTACTACAAACAGCATAGTGAACGCATTATTGTGGCCAAGATAGATACGAAGCCCACGCCTACTACAGTAGTACAAGTTTATATGCCAACTAGCTCTGCAGATGACGAAGAAATTGAAGAAATGTATGATGAAATAAAAGAAATTATTCAGATTGTGAAGGGAGACGAAAATTTAATAGTCATGGGTGACTGGAATTCGAGTGTAGGAAAAGGGAGAGAAGGAAACATAGTAGGTGAATATGGATTGGGGGACAGAAAGGAAAGAGGAAGCTGTCTGGTCGAATTTTGCACAGAGCACAACATAATCATAACTAACACTTGGTTTAAGAATCATGAAAGAAGGTTGTATACATGGAAGAACCCTGGAGATACTAAAAGGTTTCAGATAGATTATATAATGGTAAGACAGAGATTTAGGAACCAGGTTTTAAATTATAAGACATTTCCAGGGGCAGATGTGGACTCTGACCACAATCTATTGGTTATGACCTGTAGATTAAAACTGAAGAAACTGCAAAAAGGTGGGAATTTAAGGAGATGGGACCTGGATAAACTAAAAGACCCAGAGGTTGTACAGAGATTCAGGGAGAGCATAAGGGAACAATTGACAGGAATGGGGGAAAGAAATACAGTAGAAGAAGAATGGGTAGCTTTGAGGGATGAAGTAGTGAAGGCAGCAGAGGATCAAGTAGGTAAAAAGACGAGGGCTAGTAGAAATCCTTGGGTAACAGAAGAAATATTGAATTTAATTGATGAAAGGAGAAAATATAAAAATGCAGTAAGTGAAACAGGCAAAAAGGAATACAAACGTCTCAAAAATGAGATCGACAGGAAGTGCAAAATGGCTAAGCAGGGATGGTTAGAGGACAAAGGTAAGGATGTAGAGGCCTATCTCACTAGGGGTAAGATAGATATCGCCTACAGGAAAATTAAAGAGACCTTTGGAGATAAGAGAACCACTTGCATGAATATCAAGAGCTCAGATGGAAACCCAGTTCTAAGCAAAGAAGGGAAAGCAGAAAGGTGGAAGGAGTATATAGAGGGTCTATACAAGGGCGATGTACTTGAGGACAATATTATGGAAATGGAAGAGGATGTAGATGAAGATGAAATGGGAGATATGATACTGCGTGAAGAGTTTGACAGAGCACTGAAAGACCTGAGTCGAAACAAGGCCCCCAGAGTAGACAATATTCCATTGGAACTACTGACGGCTGTGGGAGAGCCAGTCCTGACAAAACTCTACCATCTGGTGAGCAAGATGTATGAAACAGCTTTTGACAATGTTGACTGGAATACTCTCTTTCAAATTCTAAAGGTGGCAGGGGTAAAATACAGGGAGCGAAAGGCTATTTACAATTTGTACAGAAACCAGATGGCAGTTATAAGAGTCGAGGGACATGAAAGGGAAGCAGTGGTTGGGAAGGGAGTAAGACAGGGTTGTAGCCTCTCCCCGATGTTGTTCAATCTGTATATTGAGCAAGCAGTAAAGGAAACAAAAGAAAAATTCGGAGTAGGTATTAAAATTCATGGAGAGGAAATAAAAACTTTGAGGTTCGCTGATGACATTGTAATTCTGTCAGAGACAGCAAAGGACTTGGAAGAGCAGTTGAATGGAATGGACAGTGTCTTGAAAGGAGGATATAAGATGAACATCAACAAAAGCAAAACAAGGATAATGGAATGTAGTCTAATTAAGTCGGGTGATGCTGAGGGAATTAGATTAGGAAATGAGGCACTTAAAGTAGTAAAGGAGTTTTGCTATTTGGGGAGCAAAATAACTGATGATGGTCGAAGTAGAGAGGATATAAAATGTAGGCTGGCAATGGCAAGGAAAGCGTTTCTGAAGAAGAGAAATTTGTTAACATCCAGTATTGATTTAAGTGTCAGGAAGTCATTTCTGAAAGTATTCGTATGGAGTGTAGCCATGTATGGAAGTGAAACATGGACGATAAATAGTTTGGACAAGAAGAGAGTAGAAGCTTTCGAAATGTGGTGCTACAGAAGAATGCTGAAGATTAGATGGGTAGATCGCATAACTAATGAGGAAGTATTGAATAGGATTGGGAAGAAGAGAAGTTTGTGGCACAACTTGACCAGAAGAAGGGATCGGTTGGTAGGACATGTTCTGAGGCATCAAGGGATCACCAATTTAGTATTGGAGGGCAGCGTGGAGGGTAAAAATCGTAGAGGGAGACCAAGAGATGAATACACTAAGCATATTCAGAAGGATGTAGGTTGCAGTAGGTACTGGGAGATGAAAAAGCTTGCACAGGATAGAGTAGCATGGAGAGCTGCATCAAACCAGTCTCAGGACTGAAGACCACAACAACGACAACATATTGTATGTGTCATTATCAACAGGTATTAATAAGCAACTGACATACAAATGTTAACTTTCTGAGCTGCTCCAGTTTGGCATGGTTGGAGTCCAGACAGCAAGTACACTTAAACAATCATTCACAACTATTTGTGCCTATAAGTAAGTCAATCAACTAAAAATTATGCATGGATGGACACTCAGAAACAAACTGTGTGAGTATGTAGGCTTTCAGGTCATATCATATCTCTTTCACTTTCTATTACTTACTGTTGTTGCAAATGTCCCACAGTATCTAGTTATGACTTGGATTATTTTAGTCAAATATCTAACAGTGGGTTATTTAGTAATGGTAAGTAAAGTAATGGCATACTTAAAGCCACATAAACCAATGGCTTAATGCCATCTTAGAAGGGAAACATTTCATCTCAAACAGCACAACATTATGCAAATCTATACTGTAATTATATATTTTTCCGAACTACAAATATTTTATTAATTTCCTTACAATTTTGGGCCACTGGCCAACTTCAGATGGATATGAAATATATTGTTACAAAGTAGTCACCAATGTAGTCAGTACATATTGTAAGTGCAAATATATTACTGAATTACATGAATACAACTAAGACCATTGCATTTGCAAGACTCTGCAAATGAATGATTAGTAAAGCCATTGTTATTATTTCCATCTTGGTTTCCCATTGTTAGGTAAACCCATACCTCATATTCAGTCGTAGATCATGTAAATTCTCTCCTCTTAATAACCAAACTCATTGACAGACAGATCATTAGTTTCCCAAAGTCTGGAAGTAAATAAGTAATTAATTAAGTAATCCCATACAATCTTTTTTTTAATTTTTCTTATTCAGAACAACAGCCCTTATCACCCTGACATCATCTTATTTGGCATCCATGGCACACAAAATTGCAATATCAAAATTGAAATAGCTCCTTCCCCACCAGTAAAACGCTCACCCTCTGTCATGCCGTGTGGCTGTACTGTGCTCACATTTTCATTACATATATGTGCATCAATAAAAAATGTGTGCACAATGTGCAATCTTTCCTCTACCACCACTACCATAAATTAATATTTCTACATGAACATCTTTCATTGGCACAGTAGAAAGGAAGTGGGACATGTTGGAGCCTTGAATAGCAACATGTACCACCACAAGCTTCACCTATCAAATGAGTAGCATCCTCAAAGAAGCAACCTTAGCACATTAAGCAGTCTTTCCACAGAATATGTTACTAACATTTCATGTTTCTGCTGTCTTCATGTTGTGATCTGAGTCTCAGCAACTGCTTAACATAACCATAAGCATAGGATAATAACCGTATCTGTGACCAATCACAGCCCTGCTTGTTACCATTCTATTCATTAATCTGAAGTGTGATATGTTGCGGTTGCTGTTGAAAGTATAATGGGGGCAGTCACAGACGCACACACCATGTGTTCTGCTACTTGAACACACCAGTCTTCAGACTGATGAATACAATGTGTGGCAAGCAGGGCTGTGACTGGCCATATAAAAATGCTAAGCAGTTGTATACATATACTGCATCTCAAGAAAGCACACAATAGGCATGGTCAGATGTCAGTGTAACTACATATAAATGTACACCATTGGCAAGGTATGTAACTGATCAGTTACAATTCTCTGTGATTAGCAGAATGGTCACCAGAGTGTGTTAGCTTTGTTTATGTTTAGTGTTCTGACCAGGCCTTTTAGAGCACATAAGTGGTGTGAAAGAAGGTTGTATACATGGAAGAACCCTGGAGATACTAAAAGGTATCAGATAGATTATATAATGGTAAGACAGAGATTTAGGAACCAGGTTTTAAATTGTAAGACATTTCCAGGGGCAGATGTGGACTCTAACCACAATCTATTGGTTATGAACTGTAGATTAAAACTGAAGAAACTGCAAAAAGGTGGGAATTTAAGGAGATGGGACCTGTATAAACTGAAAGAGCCAGAGATTGTACAGAGTTTCAGGGAGAGCATAAGGGAACAATTGACAGGAATGGGGGAAAGAAATACAGTAGAAGAAGAATGGGTAGCTTTGAGGGATTAAATAGTGAAGGCAGCAGAGGATCACATAGGTATAAACACGAGGACTAGTAGAAACCCTTGGGTAACAGAAGAAATATTGAATTTAATTGATGAAAGGAGAAAATATAAAAATGCAGTAAATGAAGCTGGCAAAAAGGAATATAAACGTCTCAAAAATGATATCGACAGGAAGTGCAAAATGGCTAAGCAGGGATGGCTACAGGATAAATGTAAGGATGTAGAGGCTTATCTCACTAGGGGTAAGATAGATACTGCCTACAGGAAAATTAAAGAGACCTTTGGATAAAGGAGAACCACTTGCATGAATATCAAGAGCTTTGATAGAAACCCTGTTCTAAGTAAAGAAGGGAAAGCAGGAAGGTGGAAGGAGCATATAGAGGGCCTATACAAGGGCAATGTACTTGAGGACAATATCATGGAAATGGAAGAGGATGTAGATGAAGATGAAATGGGAGATATGATACTGCATGAAGAGTTTGACAGAGCACTGAAAGACCTGAGTCGAAACAAGGCCCCTGGACTAGATAACATTCCATTAGAAATACTGGCAACCTTGGGAGAGCCAGTCCTGACAAAACTTTACCATCTGGTGAGCAAGATGTATGAGACAGGCCAAATTCCCTCAGACATCAAGAAGAATATAATAATCCCAATCCCAAAGAAAGCAGGTGTTGACAGATGTGAAAATTACCGAACTATCAGTTTAATAAGTCACAGCTGCAAATTCTAATGCGAATTCTTTACAGACGAATGGAAAAACTGATAGAATCCGACGTCGGGGAAGATCAGTTTGGATTCCATAGAAATGTTGGAACACGTGAGGCAATACTGACCCTACGACTTATCTTAGAAGAAAGATTAAGGAAAGGCAAACCTATGTTACTAGCATTTGTAGACTTAGGGAAAGCTTTTGACAATGTAGATTGGAATACTCTCTTTGAAATTCTGAAGGTGGCAGGGGTAAAATACAGAGAGTGAAAGGCTATTTACAATTTGTACAGAAAGCAGATGGCAGTTATAAGAGTCGAGGGGTATGAAAGGGAAGCAGTGGTTGGGAAGGGAGTGAGACAGGGTTGTAGCCTATCCCTGATGTTATTCAATCTGTATATTGAGCAAGCAATAAAGGAAACAAAAGAAAAGTTCAGAGTAGGTATTAAAATCCATGGAGAAGAAATAAAAACTTTGAGGTTCGCCGATGACATTGTAATTCTATCAGAGACAGCAAAGGACTTGGAAGAGCAGTTGAACGGAGTGGACAGTATCTTGAAAGGAGGATATGAGATGACCATCAACAAAAGCAAAACAAGGATAATGGAATGTAGTCGAATTAAATGGGGTGATGCTGAGGAAATTAGATTAGGAAATGAGACACTTAAAGTAGTAAAGGAATTTTGCTACTTAGGGAGTAAAATAACTGATGATGGTCAAAGTAGAGAGGATATAAAATGTAGACTGGCAATGGCAAGGAAAGCGTTTCTGAAGAAGAAAAATTTGTTAACATCGAGTATAGATTTAAGTGTCAGGAAGTCGTTTCTGAAAGTATTTGTGCGGAGTGTAGCCATGTATGGAAGTGAAACGTGGACGATAAATAGCTTAGACAAGAAGAGAATAGAAGTTTTCGAAATGTGGTGCTACAGAAGAATGCTGAAGACTAGATGGGTTGATCACATAACTAATGAGGAGGTATTGAATAGAATTGGGGAGAAGAGGAGCTTGTGGCACAACTTGACTAGAAGAAGGGATCGGTTGGTAGGACATGTTCTGAGACATCGAGGGATCACCAATTTAGTATTGGAGGGCAGCGTGGAGGGTAAAAATCGTAGAGGGAGACCAAGAGATGAATACACTAAGCAGATTCAGAAGGATATAGGTTGCAGTAGGTACTGGGAGATGAAGAAGCTTGCACAGGATAGAGTAGCATGGAGAGCTGCTTCAAACCAGGCTCAGGACTGAAGACCACAACAACAACAAGTAGTGTGAATGGCTTTAGATGTTGAATGATAATTGTAAAGGACATGGAGATGCTGCATACTGATGTGAGACAGCTTCATTAGCACCTGGCATAGTTTGAAAGAAGCCTCATTGTGGGCCTTCAATTTTCTAGTGATAGTGGTCTAACATTGGACTGCACAGGAATGTTAGGACAGGAATATTCATCATCAAGGTTTCTGTTGATCACCACATGGGAAGATTGTTATATGCCCCAAGTATATCATAATCACTTTGCATCTGTGCCTGCCATCTGATGAGAAGTACTTGACTTCCTGCAACATTCTATGTCACCCTGCACCAGTGATCAGAGGCTAGCAGCAGCTAGACTAGGTAATAAACACCACAACACAAAATGCTGCATTTGGAGTAGTGCTGTGACAAGGAAGCTTGGACTGCTGATGAATGGCATTGCATTGTATTCGGCAATGAATTGCATTCCTGCACTGCCCTGGGTAATATCATCAGCAAGCCATCATTGAAGAGTATGGCAGCGATCTGGGGAGAGGTCCTACCCTTTGGATGTTTTGGAGAGGTACAGTGGTTTTAATCCTGGTGTCATGGTGTGAGAATTATCCTAGGACATTTTAATGGAAAAATAGGTAAAGAGGATATGTTCACTGCCACAACAGGAAAACATAGAAGCACTCCACCACAAATGAAAATGGATTACAAATGATCAACTTCACATTGTCAAAGAATATGTGAATTTGCTCCATGATGCTTCCCCACAAAGAAAGTCACAAAGGTATATGGTGCTCTCCAGGTGGCAAAACTGTAAATCAAATGGGCCATGTTATGGCAAATCAAGATGATTTGGAATCAACGACCAAAATCCATGCCAGAACCTAAATTTAATGTAGAATTCCTGAAGGAATTGTCTGTTAAAGAAACATACATGATTGAAATTATTAATCAGTTTACAGCATTGCAAGAAGTTGGGGAGGAAAACAGTGTTGAGAAGATTTGGAAAAGAATGAAGACAGTAGTAACAGATGCAGCAGAGGAAACATTGGGCAAGAAAGAGAAACTGGAGAAACAGAAATGGTCCAACAAAAAATGTCAGAGACCAGTGCAAAAGAGGAAAAAAGCCAGGATGCTGCGGCTGCATAATATGGAGAGTGAGGACAGGGGAGAGACATTCAACACAGTGAGGTGAGAGACAGCAAGAGTTCTACAAACAGAGAAAAGGAAATATCTAACTAGAGTCTTGGAATCTATAGAAGTGGAAAGCAGAAATAGAGGATCAAAGACGCAGTTTCAGTATGCAAAGAACAGGAAGACAGGTTATCCAAGTGAAAACATATTCATAAAACATAAAAATCAAAATACACTAACAGCTGGAAGATATTCTGCAATCTGGGAAGAGTATTTCTCAGAAATGTTAAATTGCACTGACCCTCACATAGCCTTCAACTGTGCAATGATTGAGAGTAACAACAGTAATAATGACAAATACAGCATTACAGAACAGGAAGTGGTACACACCATTCAAAAGCTGAAAAACAACAAGACTGCAGGCAAGGACCAGATATCAGCAGAGATGTTAAAAGAGGTGAAAACAAACTACACAAAGAAATTTATAACCTTATCACAATGATCTCAAAAACTAAAACATTACTGAAGACTGGAAAACTGCAATAATTTGCCCCATACACAATAAAGGAAACAAAATGAGATGTGTAAATTACACAGGAATCAGTCTGCTGAACATAACATACAAAGCTCTGTCAATGATCATTCTTAACAAAATTAAGCCTTACACAGAAAACATTATTCAAGAATACCCGGCTGGATCTCAACCAAACCATTCCACAACTAACAAACTGTTTATTCTGTGGTAGAATTTTGAGAAATACTGGGAATTTAATGAAAACATACAATTTCCAGCAGGTCTATGATAGCATCCACAGAAGTAGCCTCTACAACATACTAAGAGAATTTAGGATATCAGTAAAATCATTAGGATAATACAACTGTGCATGGATGGCTCACAGGCAGAAGTGAAGTTCAGAGGATCCATATTCCCCAACTTCCCAATGAAAACAGGCTTACAACAAGGAGATACTGTTTTATGTGTTCTCTTCAATCTGGCAGTGAAGAAAATGGTTTTAAAGAGTAATTTACAGCTCTACAATGGTCTCTGATTTGAACACAGTGAAGTAAAACTCCTGGCATGCATAGATGATGTAGTCTTATTCAATGAAACAGAATAAGAGCTAAAAGACATGTACAGATCTCTCAGGCACAGAGCCAGTAAAATGAGATTTTGATAACCTAAGAGAAAACAGAATATATGGAAATAGGTTGAGTCATAAACCAAAATCTACACTTTTAAATTGACCACCATTCTATATTCAGAAAATTTCATGAATTTAAATACCTTGGATTGCACTTCCGCAGTAAAAATGTCATAACACTGGATATAAATGAGAGAATAGCCTCAGGCTCAAGATGTCTGTATGCTCTAAACAGCCCATTCAAATGTAAAGCTTTGTTAATCCCCACAAAGATGGAGATATATACCACCACCATATGCCCAGTAGTACTGTATGGTCAGGAAAGCTGTACATTTACCAAGAAAGAAAGAGAAAAACTGAATGCTTTTGGAAGAAATGTGATGAGAACAATCTGGAGACCTGTGATGGAGAATGATATCTGGAAAGTTTGAAAGAACACATAATTTTTTCAGTTAATGAAGCAACCCACTGTCACACAGAAATTAAAAAGTAGGAGACTACGATGGGCTGGGCATGCAGCTAGAATGGAAGCAACAGAATTCCCAAGAAGGCATTTGAGGGCACTCTCAAAACAACAAGACCATTGGGATGACTTCACACACAGTGGAAAGATGACACAGAGAAGGATGGTGCAGCATTAGGAATCCCAACAGGATGGAAAGAGACAGTGAGAGACAGAATAAGATGTAAGCAGATCACTGATGCAGTGCATGTTCTACAGGGCCTGTGATCACTGAAAAGAAGAGGAAGAATCATGATGTGGGGAACCATCAAGTACGACTGCAGGTCATGGCTGGTAGTGACTGAGGAAGTTCTAGTGGCACAATGGTACGTCACAGACTACCTGTGTCCTCTTGTATTACCTTTCATGTGATATTATTAAGGTGCCATTTCTCAACAGGACAGTGCTTGCCCACATGATACATATGAAATGTCTACATGGTGTTGTAATCCTGCAGTCAACAAGATCGCCCAATATGTCCCTGACAGAATACTTGTGGGCCCAGCACAAACATCAGCTCCATCCCACTGTCAGTATACGGGATATCAAAGACCAGGTACAATAAATGTGGGCCTGCTTGCCTCAGAAGAGAATATGACAGCTTTATGACCCTCTTCACAAATGAATCATTGAATTCTCTCAGGCCAGAGGAGATGCAACATGATGTGAAGAAGTTATGAGGTCATGCAGTTGCCACAACTTGTTCAAGTACCTGCCAATCACAAACTAAATTGTTTTGAGAAAAACACTTAGCATTTAGAAGGCTACCTATCACATAGATAAAATACCATAAAAGTCTTGAATGAAGCAGTCTGGCCCTTTCTCACTTCTTCTTCTTCTTCTTCTCCTTTTTATTCTTCTTTCCCAGTTGGCTGACAATGTTGCCTCTCTTCAGAATGACCTCTCCTTGTCTTCTCGCATTGTATCGTACACAGCTCATTACAAGTACACTGATTTTTCCACGACAACATGTCAATGTGTTTTTTGTGTTTGAATTTTGCTGTAGTTCATACACACATGTGGAAATGAATTGAAGACATCTATCTATAAATATGCAGCACCCCCCTTCAGTCCTTCAGAATTTATGACAGCAGTGTTATACATGGACTTTGTGAGACACTGGACACACTGGGAAGCCCTCCTGATCCATGACAGTTTAACTACCACCCAAACTCATGAAGACTGGTCAGCAGTAAATCCAAGACATAGACATCTCATTCAGATGTGCCATATGTGCTCAATGGATTCAAAGTTAGGTGACCTGAGTGGCCAAACATGCATTCTACTGTCTGTGCAGTGTTGCTCAAATGATTCTGTACAGTTAAAGAGCAATGAGGAAGTTCACTGTCACACTGAAGATAAAGGTCACCTGCTGGGTGCTATAGGCAAACAGATGCACATGAACACATAGTATGTTGCTGTACTCTTCACCAGAGAGACAGTGGCTGATGTACCAGGTGCCCCATTTTATTTCAGTGATCATCCCCCACATGAGAATACCTAAAGGATGTCCTGCTGGCAAGCAGAATGTGCCACCTCATGTGGTTTTTGAGAGACTTGAACCATCACTTGGTTTGTAGTAAGTGACTTGTCAGCCTAAGATACATTTTTCTGTAGTTCATGCTTCCAGTGATCCCACTCCCCTGCTCATACTATTTTCTGTGCCCTGTGACATGTAGTGAGCAAAGATGTGTGTGTGTGGAGCAGTGGCTTCTGTATGTTGCAGAGAGGTGGTGGTTCTTTATGGTACAATTGCTACACAGCATTGAACTGGCAAGTGAAGTACTGTCATCTACCTACTGTTATCATTCAGTGTAATTAACAGTGATCCATGTCATCAACATGTCATTGTCCATGACAGTTCACCCCAGTGGCATTGATTTTCCTCTAACTGAAGAACTCATAGTACACCCATGAAATGGTGGCATGTGTAAAGTGTTGTGCCCTACGCATCAGGCAACAACTATCTGGCCTCAGGCAAATGTGATGATAACATTGGTCTCACCTATCTTGTGCTTGACTGCCATACTGGTGACCAGTAAAAGAAGACAGAAATGGTTTCTCCCCTTCACAACCGTTTTATCTAGATCAGTTGCTCACAAGTTAAGTGGACTCTCCCTTCTCAGTTTCATAATGTGTCTATTTTTTTTACCCTATAATACATTTTTTTAGGATTCCCTACCTTGGTGAGAATGGACCCTTACAGGATCACTATGTTGTCAGTCTGTCTGTCTATCTGTACACTGGTAAGAATCCTTTTTTTCGCAAATGGGTAGATATATCGGATTCAGATTTACATCACATACTAATGTCTCTGGTCGCTTGGTGGTGCAAAGCATTTAATATTCTAAGTCATTGCATTCTAAAGATATGCTGATTTATGTCACATATTTTGATATTTGCAAATTCCCTCATCAAAATTTCTAAAGTATTTCCCATTGAGCTAGAACAATTAAATTTGACAAGAAGTTACACCAAATGAAAAAATATTTTTTTTTGTCATTTTTTATTTGTCTGTTCGAAACATATTTCTCAGAAACAGGTAAACTTATCAAGTTGACAATCATTTCACATATTAAAATTTACAATCCATTGACAGTGTAAAACATTTAAGTTTTTAAGTCAGTGCAATCAAAAGATACAGCCATTTATGTTACGTATTTTGATATCCATAAACTTACTCACTAAAACCTATTGAGTACGTCCATTGACCTAGAACCATGAAATCATCAAGAAGCAAGGTTTTACAGTACAAGTAAAGGAAAAATTATATCACACAAAAAATCTCTTTTTGCCTTTGGGATTTACATTGCGTTCATCATCTGTCAGAAGCATAATAGAAAGTATTACTTCATGCCAACATAAAATGTAAATTGTAGTCACATTTTAGTAAGTAATAAAAATATTTTCTTAAATCTTCTCTTTCTCTATATATAAACATAAGTCCCTTTCTTGCTTCTGTTTGTATGTCTGGGCTAGTATCAAGAACTACTGTACAGATCTTCATATTGTCTTGGAATTCCTGGGACTGGTATCTTGTCAGTATCAATATCATTAACAGGCAAAATCATTGAGATCCTCAGTTCTGAGGATTGATAATCTGTCCATATACATAATTAAGTTTCTGCAGAACCCCTCAATGCAAGAGGCCTACTCATACTTGACCAATTTTTTTTATTTTGTCTTCTAACTAAACATTTAACATTACAACACATACATAATAGAAATTAAATGGAAAAATTCTGAATCAAGGGTGAAATTATTATGTTCTTGGCACTAAACATGTTCTTGGCATCAAACAGCTAATGATATTTACTTTATGCACATGTTCTTTAATTCTACAGGCATTGTACAGTATTGGTCCAAGAAGTGCCACACGATATACAAGAAGTGTAGACAATGGACTGCCAGAGAATGCCTCAACTGTAAAACCATTTTTGCTTGAACCATCCATCAACGTACCTCACGCAAAAGAAGTGTTGGCTCCAGGAACATTTATTGCAGCTGCTGGGGTATGTCTAGAACAAACTAATTTTTGGTAGGAACAATATGTAATATTTATAATTGATTTTGGAGTGTACAGAGTGTGAAATTTAATACATAGGGCTGTCACATCTCATGGCAACAATGGCTCTAACCCAGGTGTGCATTGAGTCAAACTAACAACAATGTAGGAAAACACAGATTGCTGCTTACCATAAAGAACACACATCAAGTTGCAGACAGGCACAATTAAAAGACACTTACATAAAGCTTTCATCCACAGCCCTCATCAGTAACAGAGGGACACACACTATTCACTCACACAACAAAGCACACTTCATGCACACAAGACTTCCAACTCCAGCATCTCAGGCTGGAATGCAAATATCACATTCGATGCAAGCAGCAATCTGGAGGGGGTGGGGAAGGGGTAAGGATAGTAGTGTACGTGTGGAGAGATAGACGAATGCTGTCTGATGGAGTGTACCGGGACTAGACTGCCATGTCTGATTGCTACTTGCATCCCACATGATAGTTGCATCGCAGCCCGAGATGCTGGAGTTGGAAGTCGTGTGTGTGTGTGTGTGTGTGTGTGTGTGTGTGTGTGAGGTGTGCTCACTTATGTGTGGCTTTATGTAAGTGTCTTACAATTGTGCCTGTCTGCAACTTTACATGTCTTCCTTATGGTAAGTAGCAATCTGTATTCTCCTACATTGTTGATATTCCTATCTGGATTTGAGCCAAACTAAGTCAGCTGTGGACATGTCATATAACACAGCTTCAACTCTATGCCAGTGTTCATCAATCTAAGTGGAATGTGAATGGTGGCATACCTGTCTCCTGGCAACCTACGATCAAATGTATTAAAAGAGTGGTAGATCTGGCAAGTGAGTTGGCCAGGGCAGCAGTCAGACAGCCTCTGTGTAGAGGTAGGCCTGGGCAATATGGGCAACACAGGGTCTTCCATTATCTTCTGGAACAATAATGTCATGAAAACCTCAAAGACTTCCTATAGCCAGTAGCATTAGCATTCAGAAATTTAATGGCTGCTGCCCAAATTTGTGAGTTACATCTGCAAAGAAGATTTGTCTAATCTGTGTGTGAGAAAGCCTTGAGTATGGTAAATCTATCATGTGATTACAAAGGGGGCCCAAAAAAAACTAATTTTTTGGTGGGCACAGCTTTCGTAGTACCATGTTTTGCCACTATGAGCACATAGAGCAAACACTCCAGAATCAGTAAGCTGATTGATACTGCTGAAGGTCAGGCCTAGTTTCGACAGAAGTTACAGTCACAACTGTTTTGTGTGATTGCCATTTTTGCAATGGCAGATTTTTGTGAACAGTATATGCTGGTGAAATTCTGCTTTTTGCTCAGAAAAAATGGAACAGAAACTCTTGAAATGTTAAAGAGAGTGTATGAGGACAATGCTATGGGGAAAACTCAAGTCTTTGAATGGTTTTTCCATTTCAGAAATTGTGAAATGTCAGTTGGTGATGAACTTCATTTTGGTCAACCTTCACTGGCCCAAACACCTGAAAATCTTGAAAAAAATCATGGGATTGTCAATGAAGGTTGATGATAGAGTGACTTTCAATTCAGTGCAGTGAGTGCATTGTGGCAGATTTGGGAATGGAAAGGGTGGGTGCCAAATTTTTGCTGACTGCTGAAGAAAAAAAAGACACATGGAGGCATGCTGTGCTTGGAAAGAAGAGTCACAAAATGATCCAAATTTTTTTTCAGAAGTATCACTGGGGATGAAACTTGATGCTATGCTTATGAACCTGAATCACAGCAACAATCAAAGCCAATGAAAGACTTCAAATTCATCTCACACCAAGAAAGCTTGTCAGGTGAAATCAGACATTAAAACAATGATGACTGGTTTTTTTATATGAGAAGAGGTCATCAATTCAGAGTTTGTTCCACAGGGTTGGTCAGTTAACCAGGCTTTCTGCTTGGAAGTTTTGAAAATACTGAGCAACAGTGTGTAGCATAAGCAGCTTGATTTGTGGCAGTCAGGTGACTGGTTCTTCCATTGTGACACAGCCCCTTCTCACAAAGCCAAGTCTGCACAACAACCCTTGACCACAAATAGTATGACTCTTGTTCTTCAGCCCCCATACTCACCCAACTTTGCCCCTTGCAACTTCTTTTTTTCTGACGAGGACAGGAGACATGAAAGGAAATCATTTTGTTGAGGTTGCTGAGGTGAAGAAAAAATGATGGAGGCACTGTCAAGCATCATAAAACATGAATTTAAACAATGTTTAGAAAAATAGAACAAAAGATTAGACAAGTGTATTAGTGCAAGCGGAGAGTACATTGAATGTGAATAAATATGTTTAAAAAAAAAAAAAGTTTGGTTTCTTTTGAGGTATCCCCCCCCCCCCCTCCCCCCATTGCGTTGTGTAGATGTGGTCTATTTCTTAGTCTAATTTGTTTAGATTTTCTGTAGGATAAATTATACACCTGTAGATGTAGAGGCTGGGGACTGTCAGAATGTTAATGATCTGAACAGACTTCTTTCTGCAAGTCTTTCTGAGGGGGGGGGGGGGGGGGGGGGCAGGGGGCGCAGACGTAGAACACACTAATGGCTTTCTAGTATAGTAGCAGATTCTTATTGACAATTCATCTTAATTTATATAAAAAAAAATATACTCTTGCTAATTTATTGCTTAAGTAATTTCTGTGTCCATCACACAACAGTCTTTTATAAACCTCAAGCCCACGTAACTTCACATTCTTATTCTCAGACTTCGTTGTTCTGAGACTTAAATATAGTTGTCTTGTTTTTATTTTGTTAATGGGCAGCTGGTTGGCTAGCACCAGTGTTTAGTCATCTTGGTTATTTCTCTGTTGTAATTTTGAACACTTTTTAAGCTTTTATCTGTTGTTATCAGTGTGAGGTCACTGGCATACAGCACATTCTCACATGGTATATAACTTGAGAAATCATTTATATAAAAATTGAAGAGAAGGGATCCAAGAACCAACCCCTGTGGTATTTCTTTTTTTATATTCAGCAAGTGTGATGTCCAATTATTTGCATATACTTGCATAGCATGCCAGTCAGATAGGTTCTAAATACACCTGACAATTTATTTCTAATTCCATAGTGAGCTAATTTTATTAAGGTAGGATTGTGTGACACTCAGTAGATAGCTTAGCTCAAGAATATAAGTATACCACATGTATAATATTTAACAGATTTCCTGCTGCTTTTACTTTTGACAGATCTAATCTAAAGCCAAACTGGTTTGCAATCAGTAACCTGTTATTTTCAAAATATGCATGTATTTGTCTGTGTATACAGCATTCTATTATTTTTGATACAATTGGAACAATTGACATTGGTCTATAGTTACCAGGGAGGTGTCTTTCTCCTTTCTTAAATATCAAAAGAGTAACACTGATTTTAAGAGCTTCTGTGAAAATATCATCTGCCACATATGTCTTGGCTAGATAAAGCAATGGAATTTTAATTTTATTTGCTATGCTCTTTATGACAAAGTTAGTCATTCCATAACATTCCTCTGTTTTAGAATTTCCAAGCTTGTTAATTGCTTTACTAATATTGTGGGGAGTAATTTTAGACCATGAAAATGTACTTAAATGTTTTTCTTGGGGTAGAAGTGACTCAAAAACTGAGCTGTTGTTGCAGCTTGAATGATGATAGTCTGTACAGTTTTTAAAATATACATTTATTACATTAGAGTGTATAGCAGAGTTTCCCAAACTGTGTTCCATGAGTCCTCCATGGTATACAGTCACTGTAAAGACAATTCTAAAGAAACAGAGACTAAAGTATAACAGATGTAAAATAAAGCATAGGACTATAGATAGATGCTGAATGAAATGCGTTTGACAGTCAAGAGGGCAAGGCATGAAGTCTTCAATGATTACCATAGCAGAATATTGTCAAATGATCTTTCATAAAATCCAAAGAAATTCTGGTCATATGTAAAGGCTGTTAGCAACACCAAAGTTAGTGTCGAGTCCCTAGCGAATGAGACGGAAGCTGAAACTGAGTAGCAAAACAAAAGCTGAAATGTTTAACTCTTTTTTTCCAAATGTTTCTTTACAAAGGAAAACACAAGAGAATCATCCTAATTCAATCCTCATACCACTGAAAAGATAAGTGCAATCAGTATTACCATCAGTAGTACTGAGAAAAGCTGAAGTCATTAAAATTGAACAGGGCTCCAGAGCCCAATGGAATCCCTATTAAATTCTATACTGAATGTGCAACTGAGAGGTACTCTTCTAAATATAAAATATTGTAGATCCCTCAAACAGAAAATTGTGCCCAGTAGTTGGAAAAAGCACAGGACACATCCATCTACAAGAAGGGTAGTAGAAGTGATCAACAAAAGTATCATCCAATGGAAAATCCAGGATGGAATGTAACAATATGAGAGAGGGTAAGTTGCTACTCACCATATAGCGGAGATGCTAAGCCATGATAGGCACAATAAAAAGATTCAAACAATCATAGCTTTCAGCCATTAAGGCCTTTGTTAGCAGTAGACACACATACACACACGCACACACACACTCACGCAAGCGCAACTAGGACACACATCTGCAGTCTCAGAGAGCTGAAACTACACTGCGAGCAGCAGCACCAGTGCATGATGGGAGTGGCAACTGGGTGGCGGTGAGGAGTAGGCTGGGGCAGGGAGGGGGAGGGATAGTATGGTGGGAGTGGCGAACATTGAAGTGTTGCAGTTTAGATGGAGGGTAGGAGAGAAGGTGCGGAGGGGGAAGGGGGTAAGTAGTGAAAAGGAGAGAAATAAAAATAATAATAATAAAAATAAAAATAAAGGAAATTAAATGACTGGGTGTGGCAGTGAAATGGTAGCCATGTAATGCTGGAGTGGGAACAGGGAGGGGGCTAGATGGGTGAAGACAGTGACTAACGAATGTTGAGGCTGGGAGGGTTACGGGAACCTAGGATGTATTGCATGGAAAGTTCCCACCTGCACAATTCAGAAAAGCTGGTGTTGGTGGGAAGGATCCATATGGCTCAGGCTGTGAAGCAATCATTGAGATGAGGGGTATCATGTTTGGCAGCGTGTTCAGCTACAAGGTGGTCCACTTGTTTTTTGGCCACAGTTTGTCGGTGGCCGTTCATGAGGACAGACAGCTTGTTGGTTGTCATGCCCACATAGAACGCAGCACAGTGGTTGCAGCTTAGCTTGTAGATAATATGAATGGTTTCACAGGTAGCCCTGCCTTTGATGTGATAGGTAATGTTAGTGACCGGACTGGAGTAGGTGGTGGTAGGAGGATGTATGGGACAGGTCTTGCATCTAGGTCTATTACACAGGTATGAGCCATGAGATAAGGGACTGGGAGCAGGGGTTGTGTAAGGATGGACGAGTGTATTGTGTAGGTTCGATGGACGGCGGAATAGCACGGTAGGAGGGGTGGGAAGGATAGTCGGTAGGACACTTCTTATTTCAGGGCACAACGAGAGGTAATCGATACCCTGGCGGAGAAAGTAATTCAGTTGCTCCAGCCCCGGATGGTACTGAGTTATGAGGGGAATGCTCCTCTGTGGCTGGACTGTGGGACTTTGGGAGGTGCTGGAGACTAGAAAGATAAGGCATGGGAGATTTGTTTTTGTACAAGGATGGGATGACAATTACGGTCAGTGAAGGCTTCCGTAAGACCCTCGGTATATTTAGAGAGAGACTGCTCGTCACTGCAGGTGTGACGACCACAGGTGGCTACGCTGTACAGAAGGGACTTCTTGGTATGAAATGGGTGGCAGCTGTCGAAGTGGAGGTATTGCTGGTGGTTAATAGGTTTGATATGGACGGAGGTACTGATATAGCCATCTCTGAGGCGGAGGTCAACATCTAGGAAGGTGGCTTGTTGGGTTGAGTAGGACCAGGTGAAGCAAATGGGGGAGAAGTTGTTGAGGTTCTGGAGGAATGTGAATAAGATGTCATCACCTTCAATCCAGATAGCAAAGATGTCATCAATGAATCTGAACCAGCTGAGTGGTTTAGGATTCTGGGTTTTTAGGAAGGATTCCTCTAGATGGCCCATGAATAGGTTAGCATAGGATGGTGCCATGCAGGTACCCATAGCTGTACCGCGGATTTGTTTGTAGGTAATGCCTTCCAAGGAGAAGTAATTGTGGGTGAGGATATAGTTGGTCATGGAGACTAGGAAGGAGGTTGTTGGTTTGGAATCCATAAGGCATATGGAAAGGTAGTGTTCAATAGCAGTAAGGCAAAGGGCATTAGGAATGTTAGTGTACAGGAAGGTGGCATCAATAGTGATGAGCAGGGCACCGTGTGGTAAAGGGAGAGGAACTGTGGAGAGTCGGTCGAGGAAATGGTTGGTATCTTTTATATAGGAGGATAGGTTCCGGGTAATAGGTTGGAGGTGTTGGTCTACGAGAGCAGAGATTCTCTCAGTGGGGGCACAGTAACTGGCCACAATGGGGTGTCCTGGGTGGTTGGGTTTATGGACTTTAGAAAGCATGTAGAAGGTAGGAGTGCGGGGAGTGGTAGGGGCAAGTAGAGAGATGGACTCTGGAGAGAGGTTCTGAGATGGGCCTAACGATTTGAGTAGTGACTGGAGATCCTGCTGGATTGCTGGAATGGGATCACTGTGGCATGGTTTATAGGTGGAAGTATCTGACAGCTGACGGAGTCCTTCTGCCATGTAATCCTTGTGGTTCAAAACTACGGTGGTGGAGCCTTTGTCTGCATGTAGAATTATAAGATCGGGATCAGTATTTAGATGGTGGACTGTGGTTCTTTCTGCAGATGTGAGGTTAGTATGCATGTCGAAGGATTTGGGAAATGATGGTGAGGCAAGGTTCAAGGATAAGAAATTCTGGAAAGTTAACAGGGGATGGTTTGGAGGCAGTGGGGATGATCACAGTTGGATGGAGGAGTGAACTGAGTTAGGCAAGGTTCAATGTTGGTCTTTGGTTGAGTCTGATTGGTAGGATTGTGGTGAAAAAGTGTTTCCACTGTAGGGACCGGGAAAAGGAGAGAAGGTCTTTAACTAGTCCTGCATGGTTGAATTTGGGAGTGGGGCAAAAGGTGAGGCCTTTGAAAAGGACTGATATTTCTGTGGGACTAAGGCTTCTGGAGGAAAGATTCGTGACTGTGTTGTGGGTCTGTTTAGGATTTGAGCTCTGTGTCGTGGTGGGAGGGAGTTTCGGAGGGTGGGGTAAGTGTAGTAGGTCTGCGAGACAAGGTTTGTCAGCTATGAGGGGGCGTGGGGGAGGTTTGGAGGTTGTTGTAGAAGTGGTGGACAGTGGCAGGAGTAGGAAGTGAGCAGGATGGAGAGCTTTTTGAGGTGGCGTTATGCATGTTGCTTAAATTCCTGAAGGGCAAGAGTTTCAATGTGTGTTATGGGTTCCAGGAATCTGGGATTATATAGCAGGAGAATTTTGCTGATGGAGAGAAGGTACTGCAAGGAGGATTGGGCTTGGTTGATATGGTTTTGCAGGACTATGTTGGTGAGGGCTAAGGATTGGTGGAATCTGAACAGGTAGAGGTCATTGTGGAAGGAGGGGTGGCAACCAGAGATGGGTAATTTGATGGTAAGGCCACTAGGGGGGATTTCATGAGCTAAGCAACAAGGCAGGAACAGTATGTGGGACTGGGATCTGGCTAGGGATAAGGAAACTTTTCCGTATTGATGCAGATGGAAGGAGCAAGGTGGTGCAAAAATGCGAAAAAATACGTAAGAAAGAAGAATTATGTCTGAAAAATTACACAAAAAAACACCCAAATACGTGTACGAAATAGATGCACAGAGGGAAAAAAAAGAGATGAAATCTGAGGAAGATGACGATAGTGGAACCTACACAATATACTCGTCCATCCTTACACAACCCCTGCTCCCAATCTCTTACCTCATGGCTCATACCTGTCTAATAGACCTAGATGCAAGACTTGTCCCATACATCCTCCTACCGCCACCTACTCCAGTCCGGTCACTAACATTACCTATCACATCAAAGGCAGGGCTACCGGTGAAAGCAGTCATGTGATTTGCAAGCTAAGCTGCAACCACTGTGTGCTTTCTATGTAGGCGTGACAACCAACAAGCTGTCTGTCCTCATGAACGGCCACCGACAAACTGTGGCCAAAAAACAAGTGGACCACCTTGTAGCTGAACACGCTGCCAAACATGATACCCCTCATCTCAATGACTGCTTGACAGCCTGTGCCATATGGATCCTTCCCACCAACACCAGCTTTTCTGAATTGCACAGGTGGGAACTTTTCATACAATACATCCTAGGTTCCCGTAACCCTCCTGGCCTCAACCTTCGCTAGTCACTGTCCTCAGCCATCCAGTCCCCTCCCTGTTCCTATTCCAGCACTACACAGTCATCATTTCACCACCATACCCAGTCTTTTAATTTCCTTTATTATTATTATTATTAGTATTAGTATTTTTATTTCTCTCCTTTTCGCTACTCACCCCCTCCCCCCTCCGCACCTTCTCTCCTACCCTCCCTTTAAACCGCAACATTTCACTGTCCACCATTCCCACCATACTATCCCTCCCCTCCCTGCACCAGCCTCCTCCTTACCCCCACCCAGCTGCCATTCCCATCATGCACTGGTGCTGCTGCTCGCAGTGTAGTTTCAGCTCTCTGAGACTGCAGATGTGTGTCCTAGTTGCGCTTGCGTGAGTGTGTGTGTGCCTGTGTGTATGTGTGTCTACTGCTGACAAAGGCCTTAATGGCCAAAAGCTATGATTGTGTGAATCTTTTTACTGTGACTATTGTGGCTCAGCATCTCCGCTATATGGTGAAGTAGCAACTTTCCTTCTCTCGTATTGAAACTATCATCCAATATCTTTGAAATTGATTTGTTGTAAAATCTTAGAATGTATTCTGAGCTCAAACATAATGACACATCTTGAATATAATGACCTTCTCCGTGCCAACCAGCATTGATTCTGAAAACATTGATCATGTGAAACTCAACTCATACTTCTCTCATGACATACTGGAAGCTTTTGATCAAAGCAGTCAGGTAGATGCAGTATTTCTTGATGTCCAAAAAACATTTGACTCGGTACCACAGTTACATTTATTGTCAAAAGTATGCTCATATGGAGTACCAAATGAAATTTGTAACTGGATTGAGGACTTTTTGGTAGGGAGGGCACAACATGTTACCTTGGATGGAGAGTTATCATTAGATGCAGAAGTAACTTTAGGTGTACCCCAGGGAAGTGTGCTGGGGCCCTTGCTGTTCATGAATTATATTAATGATGTTGTAGATAATATTAGTAATAACCTAAGACTTTTTTCAGATGATGTAGCTCTCTATAATGAAGCACTGTCTGAAAGCTGCTGCATAAATATTCAGTCAGACCTTGGATAAGATTTCAGACTGATGCTAAGATTGGCAATTTACTCTAAATGTTCAGAAAAGTAAAATTGAGCACTTCACAAAATGAAAAAAAGTAATATCCTATGACTACAATACCAATAAGTCACAGTTGGAATGAGTCAATTCATATAGATACCTCGGTGCACCACTTTGTAGGGATATGAAATGGAATGCTCACATAGCTCAGCTGTGGCTAAAGTGGGTGGTAGACTTCATTTCATAGGTAGAATACTGGGGAAGTGCAATCAGTCTGCAAAGGAGATTGCTTACAAATCACTTGTGTAACCCATTCTAGAATATTGGTCAAGTGTGTCAGATCTGTATCAAGTTGGGCTAACAGGGGATATTGAACATATACAGAGAAGGCCAGCACAAATGATATCAGGTTTGTTTGAATCTTGGGAAAGTGTTACAGAAATGCTGAAGTAACTTAACTAGCAGCCTCTTGAAGATAGATGTAAACTATCCCAAAAAAGTGTACTAACAGTTTTGAGAACTGGCTTTAAAAGATGATTCTATGAATATACTATTATTCTATGGATATACTACAATCCCATATGTATCACTCACATAGGGATTGGGAGAATAAGATCAGAATATTTACAGCACACTCAAACACATTGAAACAACTATTCTTCCCATGCTCCATGCGTGGATGGAACAGGAAGAAGCCCTAATAACTGGTACAATGACACATGCCCTCAGCCACGCACTTCAGTGGTTTTCAGAGTACAGATGTAGATATAGATGTAGAACGCTGATGTTCCACTGGAAGTAAATAAGTATTCCACAAAAAATATGAATAATATGTTTTTTTCTTAAAATTTTATTATCTACATCTACATCTACGTGGTTACTCTGCAATTCACACTTAAGTGCCTGGCAGAGGGTTCATTGAACCATTTTCATACTACTTCTCTACCATTCCACTCTCGAATGGTGCATGAGAAAAAGTAACACCTACATCTTTCCGTTCGAGCTCTGATTTCTCTTATTTTATTATGATGATCATTTCTCCCTACGTAGGTGGTTGTCAACAAAATATTTTTGCATTTGGAAGAGAAAGCTGGTGTTTGAAATTTTGTAAATAGATTTTGCTGCAAAGAAAACCGCCTTTGTTTCAGTGACTGCCACCCCAACTCATGTATCATATCAGTGACACTCTCACATCTATTGCGTGATATCTGTCCTTCTTTGCACTTTTTCGATGTCCTCTGTCAATTCTACCTGGTAACGATCCCATACCATGCAGCAATATTCCAGCAGAGGATGAACAAGTGTAATGTAGGCTGTCTCTTATGATTTCTGTGTTGTTTGTTATGATTTAAAATTGAAGTAATCACTGAATACAGCATGTTTTTCTCATTTTATATTTTATTAACCTTCAAAATAAATAGTGTATTCCATCAAATACCACCATTCCATCAGAGGAAAAGTTTGGGATCCCTGGTCAGTGGAAACAGTATTGTCTTTCTTGTGTTGGTTTATGTATGTTCAGTATTATGAAAATAATATTGTTATTACTCCATCCTGGATTTTCCATTCTTTTATTATATATTCTTCATTCAACCAGTAAATCTCTACAGATAGTGAGACGTCATTTGTCATTCATTCACAAGTGTCCCCCCCCCCCTCCCCTCCCCCCACCCACACACACACACACACTATTTGCTCTTGCTTTAGAAGCAGCAGGTTCTGTGTATTCTTGCTTCAAGTCTGTTGTACTTCATATGATCTAAAAATTCTGCCACTGAATAGAAGTTGTGATCAAAGTAGAATGCCCTTAGGGTTTTGTAAAATACTGAAAATGCAGAAATAACTTTTATTTTATGAGACAGGCCATTGTACATTTGTATTGCACCACTTGTAGTGGAGGTTTTAAGGGCTGTTTTTCTTAGTGAGTGGACATGGAATTTGTCTTTTTGCCTGGTGTCACATTCATGCACATTTAAGTTTTATTTATCTCTTTTAAATTCTCTCACATGTCTGCAAATTTCTAGAGTAACAATTTAGGGGAGTGGGAGGACTGAAGATTTCTGAAAGCGGAGCCTGCAGGAATTTGTTTCTTGTGCATGGCGTATTGCATTTAAAGCCCTCTTTTGGGTGAAGAAGCTGACTGAGTTAGTTGTGCTACTCTGGAATATAATCCTATACTGTAGAACACTGCAGAACTGGGCAAAGTATGCAATCAAACAGTGTTGAAGCTTGCTTTACGTGTAAGCAAACTTAGACTGTAGCATACTTTCTTCAGTGTCATATTTGTTTTTGTTATGTGTTTGCCATTCAAAATCATGTTGAAGCAATATGCCTACATTTTTGTTTCCAATGAGAGTGTAATTCCACTGGTGTTTATTGTGATGGAGATGTTGAAGGCTCTCCCTTTTAAACAGAAATTAGGAACAGTTCTTTTGGATGTATTTATTATTAGTTTATTTCCTCCAAACCAGTCATTCAGCTGGTCTGTAGCTTTATTTATATTTGTTTGTAGTTGTGTCACAGTTCTCTCTCTTAGAAGGATGTTAGCATCATTTGCAAACAATGTATTTATTGGTGAGTCAATGTTTAGATCTAGGTCTTTTATGTACAGAAGGAAAAGAATAGGCCTAAGAATGAATCCTTGATGGACTACACTTTATATTATTCCTGTGTCTGAAAAAATATGTTCAAGTGCTATCATTCAGTTTGTATGTTACTACTACTTTCTGATTCTGATTTGTTATGCATGAGAAGAACCATTTTAATGCAGTGCCTCTAATGCCATACTTTTGGAGCATTTCCAACAGGATTCTATAGTCCACAAAGTCAAAAGCTTGGTTTAGATCTAAGAAAATATCAACACCATTTTGTTTTTTGTCCAGTTCATCTAGGACATTTTGTAATAAACTATAGATGGCACTAGTCAAGCATTTATTTTTACAGAAACTCTGTGGGGCATTTTGTTCTTGTCCAGAAATTTCTTTAATATGTTGTATATGATTCATTCAGTGAGTTTGGCAAAAAGTAATAATAAAGTTCCTATCAAAATTATCTCTCCAAGAGTTATTTGTAAGACATTCCTTTGTGATAACATCTGGAATATCATCAATTCCTGAGGGCATTTTTTGAAGGTTTTTGGTATGTGAATGATTTCATTGATAGAGATAGATAGAGTGGAGGCATGAATTTACTTTGTTCTCTTGTCTGTTTGGGCTCTCTTTTAACATTGATTATCAAACACAGTGGATTACGAGTGAAATACTAGAACAGCGAAGGAAGCTTCAGGACGTGAGACGGATGGGCGAAACTGAAAACTATAAAATGTTAAAAAAGAAGTATAGAAAAACAATAAGAGAAGCAAAAGCAAGAGCAATTGACACCACTCTAGCGAACTCAAAAAACAAGGCAAAGGCAGCTTGGAATGCAATCAATGCTGAAAGAAAGGAAAAAGATGGGTCAAACAAAGAAGAAGGTATTAGGTCAATTAAAGTAGACAACACAGTGGTCACAGATGGTATGGAAATAGCAAACATACTGAATAATAACTATATCAGTGTAGTAGAAAACCTAAAATTGGAAAGAAATAGTCAAAAACAGAAGGGTATTAAGGTACCAAAAAGATCATGCAGTACTATGTTCTTAAGACCAGTCACGGAAGATGAATTGCGGAAAACTATACAGAAACTGAAGTCCAAGAAATCAGCTGGTGATGATGAAATATCAAATCATGTAATAAAGCTGGTATGTGAGGAGATAATAACACCACTGCTGAACATAGCAAACTGTTCTTTCAGAGATGCAATTTTTCCAGAAAAACTGAAGATAACGAAGGTAGTGCCAGTGTGCAAGAAAGGGTGTAAGGATGATCCCAACTACTACAGACCAGTTTCACTGATATCAGGTTTCTCAAAAATCCTAGAAATGCTTATGTATACCAGATTAGTTAACTATTTGGACAAACATAACATTGTCATGACCTCACAACATGGTTTCAGAAAGGGTAAATCTACAGAATCAGCAATTGTCAGTCTAACAGAATACATTTTACAGTCCTTAGATGAGAAAAAGGTTGTCTCTGCAATGTTTCTGGATCTTTCAAAGGCATTTGACACCATTGACCATGAAATGCTGATACAAAAATTAAGCAACTATGGCATTCGGGGGCAACCAGGTGAATGGATAAAATCATACTTGTGCAACCGCAAGCAGTATGTATCATTAGCAAACTCGTACCAATCAGAAACCAAATCCATCAAATATGGAGTGCCGCAGGGTTCGGTAATGGGGCCATTGTTATTTAATGTATTTGTTAATGATATAGGTGTTGAGGAGGAAGAAAAGAAAATATTGTATGCTGATGACATGACAATACTAAATAGTGACCAAAATATGGAACAGCTTGAGAGAAGAGCATACATATCTGCAAATGTCAGAGCTCAATGGCTGTTGGAAAATGAATTGGTTATAAATCTAAAAAAGACTATGTATGCAGTGTTTAAAAACAAGGAAAAGGCTGTAGACATGGATTTAGAGGTTGACGGAACAAGGCTGGAAGAAGTAGAATCTGCTAGATTCTTAGGTATTCTTGTGGATAATGAACTGAAATGGAAAAAACATATTAATAATGTCTGTAAGAAACTGAGCTCTGTCATATTCTTAATGATGCAGCTATCACAGTATTCAGACAAGAACCTTCTGTGTACAGTGTATCATGGACTTTTCGAACCATACTTACAGTATGGAGTGACGGTGTGGGGAAACTCAAACAAACAAGAGACAAAACGAGTGTTCACATTACAAAAAAAAGAAATGAGGACCATTTTAAGAATAAAGACCTCTGAAACATGCAGAAACTGTTTCAAGAATTTAGGTATCTTAACTTTTTCATCGTTGTATATATACAAAACAATAATGTACATCACAAAAGGTAGTGAGGACTGGATTACAAATGCTAGTGTACACACCCACAATACAAGAAAGAAGAATGAAGTACGGAGCATACCCCACCGACTGGCAATGCTAGAAAAAGGACCCCAGTACTCTGGTATCAGACTACTAAGAAGTCTACCCAAAACCCTGCAAGATAGTGTACTTCACAATGAATTTACAAACAAACTTAAAGACTATCTCATTGAAAAAGAGTTTTACAGTGTTGCAGAATACTTATGCCACTAAATTTGTATATATTGTTACTGATTATCAGTTATGTAAAAATGTAAGCTGTGTGTGTGTGTGTGTGTTTGAGGTTTACGGGCACTAAACAGCGGGGTCATCAGCGCCCAAACGCATAAAAACAGGAACACATGCAGTGAAAGGACTAAGACGAACAACGAACAAGGGGAACAGCTAAAAGATACAGACCTGATGCAGTTCCAAATCCTCACATACAGAGGCAAAACAAGAGGAGAAGGAGTGCACTAAAAAAGGAAAGGAAACACAAGGAAGGGAGGACAGAAACCGAAGGGAAACAAGGAGGTAGACGTGACTGGTTGACCTCTTACCTAAAATCTGGGTGAGCCAGTCATCCAGCAGCACATTAAAAACCTCTCCCTAAAAGCCGTGGCAACAAATTGGACAGGACACAAAACCGTAAAACCTTAAACACAGACGTTGCGTCGTCTTTCAAAATAGAGGGCAAATCCGGTGGCAAAGAAACCACCGCCCTCTGGTCAGAGAATAAAAGACAGTCAAGTAAAATGTGGTGGACAGTAATCTGGACGCCACAAGCACTGCAGAGGGGGGGATCCTCCCGCCGGAGTAAAAAACCATGTGTGAAGGGACTGTGCCCGATGCGGAGGCGAGTGAGGAGAACCTCATCCCGCCTGCATGACTGGTAGGACGTACGCCATGGCCGCGTCGTGGCCTTGACCAGACACAGCTTATTTTCACCAACTGCCAGCCACTCCTCTTCCCACTGACGCATAACGCGAAAACGCAGGAGGGAGGTAACAGCATGGAGGGGGATGGCACAGTCAACAACATGTGGGAGGGAACATGCATCTTTGGCAGCCACATCCGCCAGTTCGTTTCCCCTAATACCCACGTGCCCCGGCACCCAGCAGAAGAAAACCTCCTTCCCCTGCCGCTGCAGGTGGAGTAGGGCATCATGGATGTTCTGGACGACCGTATCCGCTGGGTACAAGTGTTGCATGGTCTGAAGGGCACTCAGGGAGTCAGAACAGATGAGGAACTTACGACTGGGAACACATCTCATCCGCTCCAATGCCCGCAAGATCACAAACAATTCGGCATCAAAGATGGTAAACGCTGCAGGAAGCCGTAACTTGACGAGTCGATCAGGGAAAACAACAGCACAACCAACAGTGTCCCCCTGTTTAGAGCCATCCGTAAATACTGGTACATGGTCGGGATGCTGGTTTAAAATATCATAAAATAAGGAGGTAAAAACAAACGCAGGAGTGCAGCTCCTCCGGTACTCCGACACGTCTAAAAGGACGCTGGGCCTCTGGAGCAACCAGGGAGGCAGGCGAGTAAAACCTTGTTGTTGGGGGGCCACACGCTCCACACCAAGGGACTCAAGCAAATGCTTGGCACGAATCCCAAATGGTCTCGTTGCCCTGGGACGACTGGAAAAGAGACGTTCCATAGGCGGTCGGGCATAGGTAGGGTACGCAGGGGATGTAGGACAGGCAAGGAATTGACACACCCGTCGCACCATGAGGAGTTTCCGCCGGATGGCGAGCGGCGGATCCCCTGCCTCAGCACACAGGCTGGGGATGGGACTGGTACGGAAGGCACCAGTGGCCAGCCTGATACCCTCATGGTGTACTGCGTCAAGTATCTTCAGATACGAAGGCCTTGCTGACCCATACACAGTGCAACCATAGTCAAGACGCGATCGGACGAAAGCCCTATAAAACTGCAGCAGACGCGCCCGATCTGCTCCCCAGGACCGATGGCTCAGACACTTCAAAATATTCAGTGCCTTCAGGGCCGTCTTTAAGGTGAGGCAACCACGACAGTTTGGAATCAAAAGTGAGGCCCAGGAACCGCACAGTGTCGCTAAAAGGAAGAATGGTGTCCCTCAGACGCAATTCAGGGGAGGTAAAAAGACGTCGAGAACGATTAAAATGAACACACACACATTTGTCGGCAGAAAAGGTAAAACCCGTCTTCGCAGTCCATGCCTCTAATCGCTGTATCGTAAGCTGCAACTGCCGACTAGCAGTGACAAGACTGGAGGAAGAACAGAAAACAGCAAAATCGTCCACAAACAAGGAGCATTGGGCAGGACTCCGGATAGTGGACGTGATACTGTTAATGGCGACAGCAAAGAGGGTGACACTTAAAACGCTTCCCTGAGGAACACCATTCTCCTGCACATACAAATCAGATAGCACATTACCAACCCTATATCAAAAGAGGCGGTGGGAAAAAAAGGACCGAAGGAAGATGGGGAGACGGCCACGAAAACCCCACCCATGGAGTTGATTGAGGATATGGCGGTGCCAAGTAGTGTCATACGCCTTATGAATGTCAAAGAAGACACCGAGACAATGCTGGTTACGGAGGAAGGCCTGCTGGATGGCCGCCTCAAGCAGGGTCAAGTTGTCTATAGTTGAACGACATCTCCGAAAGCCACACTGCGAGGGGCTAAGGAGCTGCCTGGTTTTGAGCAGCCAAACCAGGCGACGGTTGACCATGCGTTCTAACGTCTTCCCGACACAGCTCGTCAAAGCAATACTTCGGTAACTGCTGGGATGCGTTCGGTCCTTCCCCGATTTGAGGAGGGGGATCAAAATCGCCTCCTTCCACGAGTCAGGGTATGTGCCAGATAACCATATCATATTAAAAAAATTCAGGAGAACTTCCTTGGAAGGCAGTAACAAGTGCTGCAGCATGCTGTACCGGATTTGATCATGGCCAGGCGCAGTATCATGAGCCTCAGACAGCGCCGAATCCAGTTCCCACATTGTGAAGGGGCAGTTGTAGGGTTCAGAATTTGGAGACCGGAAGTCCAAGTGACCCCTCTCGATGGCAGTGCGGTAGCAGCAGAAATCTGGATCACAGTTAATAGTAGCGGTAGATTCCGCAAAATGCATGGCCAGTGTCTGGGCAATGTCTCTCGGCGCCGTGAGGAGACTTCCCTGATGCAGCAATGCCGTGACAGGTAGCTGGCCGAGTTTCCCGGAAATTCTCCTGATGGCTTCCCATACTTTCGTAGAACTAGTGGAGCGGGAGATGGAGTTCAAGAACGATTGCCATGATCGTCGTTTACTCTCTTTAATCACTCGCCGCGCTTTGGCCCTTGCCACCCGAAAGGCCGCAAGATTGTCAGCTGAGGGACGGCACTTGAAGCGGCGCAGAGCTTCACGGCGGGCTCGGATGGCTGAGCGGCACTCAGTGGTCCACCAAGGGACAGGACGCCTCTTGGGACGACCGGATGACCGTGGAATTGACAATTCAGCAGCATGGGAGATCACGGCTGTAACATGGTCTACCCATTCGTGGATGCTGGCACGGTGTTCCAAAACAGCCAGTTGGCTGAAAAGTGTCCAGTCAGCTCTGCAGAGGTGCCACCGGGGCGGCACTGGTAATGCCATAGCCTCACCCAGGAGGCGAATCCAAAGGGGGAAGTGGTCACTAGAATGGAGGTCTGCAGCAACCTCCCACAGAGCAGAATCCGCGAGTGCTGGAGAGCAAAAGGAAAGGTCAATAGCTGATGATGACCCAGAAGCAGTACAGAAATGAGTGGGAGCACCAGAGTTGAGGATGCATAGTTCTTCAGACATCATGAGGCTTTCCAGAATGCGACCCCTGGGGCAAGTAGTTGAAGAGCCCCATAAGACATTATGAGCATTGAAGTCCCCCAGAAGAAGAAATGGGCGGGGGAGTTGGCTAATAAGGTCTGCGAGAGCCTCAGAGTCTATCGCATCCTGAGGTGGTAAGTAAAGTGAACAGACTGCGAGCCTCCAACCCACAAGAAGGTCAACTGCAACTGCTTGCAAGTCTGTAACGAGAGGGAGCTCAGATGAGGGGTGCATGTCACAGACAAAAACCGCAACACCACCCTTTGCCCTTTCCCCGGTCAGATCATCTTTCCGATAGATGGTATAGCCCCGTAAAGAAGGAGCATCAGTGGCCCGAAAATGTGTCTCTTGGAGACATAAGCACAAAGGGCACTCTCGTACAAGGAGCTGTAATTCGGCCACATGCGTCCTGAACCCATTCAGGTTCCACTGTAATATGGGAGCCAGTGATCAGGGGGGCTGAACTCTCACCCTGCCTCTGTGCTTTGGAGGAGAGCCCGTACTGGCCAGAGATTTATTCCTGGGGCGAGAAGATCACCCCCGGTCGACGTCAATGTCCATCAGCTCCGATGACGACCCACGGGAGACGTCAGACAGTATGATGGCCTCGTCATCGGACTGACCCTGACTAGTCTCCGCAGGTGGCAAAACCTTCAGCTTCGGCATCTTTGTCTTGGGGGGCTTAGAAGGCAGAGCCTTGTCAACAGGTGGAGCATTACTCGCCTGGGCACAAGGCCCCATATGGGGAGAGGGAGGAAGTACCCCAATGTCAGCAACCACAGCCTTGTCCGACGTTGCGGGGAGAGCCGCAGGTTGCAAAACAACCGCAGCAGCACAAGTGCACTGGCAAATGCAGGTATTAGTGCTAACACTAGCAACCTCAGTTTGCGTAGCAACAGTGGCCATTTGTACCGGTTTTTTTCAGAACGGATGCGAAAGATGTAGTAAACACAGGAGGTTGCATGGCCTTAAAGAGCTACTTGGCCTCACCATAGGGGATGCGCTTAGATGTTTTAATCTCCTGTATCTCCCGTTCGTCAAGATAGATGGGGCAGACCCGGCTCCAGACAGGGTGACTCCCAGAGCAATTCACGCACTTCACAGGCGATGAACAATCAGCTCCTTCATGGGCAGGCTGACCACATTTACCACAAGTGGTTATCCCATTGCACCCCAACGTAGTATGCCCAAAGCCCTGACATTTAAAGCAGCGCATTGGGTTAGGGAAATATGGCCTTACTGGCAAACGTAAGAACCCCGCTTTAACATGCTCTGGGAGTCATGGGCAACTGAACGTGAGAATAAACGAGTCGGATTTGACTAGGTCCCCATCGACTCGTTTCATAATATGCTGCACGTCAACAATACCTTCATCAGCCCATTCAGATTTTAACTCGTCTGTGGGGATATCCACCAGGTCCCTACATGTCACAACACCCTTACTGTAGTTCAGAGTGGAGTGAAGCTCGGTCTCGATAGCGTACTCACCGAGACAGGTTGCTTTCCGAAGAGAAGCGACTTGACGGGAACTAGATGTCTCAACTAACAGAGTCCCATTGCGCAGTCGCTTCACAGATTTAAGTGTTCCTGCAATTCCCTCAAGACCGTTGTGGATGTAAAAGGGAGAAACCCTCTCAAAGCTACCCTCCTTCCGTTTAATAATCAAAAACACAGTCTGATTATCAGCATGTGCTCTGTTACGACAGTCTGACAAATCTCGATCAACACTAGGCGCTGGAGGACTCGCAGCATGAAGTCGCTTCTTCGATGGGGTGTGTTTTTCTACCAGTGGCCCACCCAAGCCACTGGTAGGGGGAAATGTAGAGGTCGAAGGGTCCATTGCGGTCCCACGAGCAGCTAGGGAACTAAAGGTCCGCTCAGACAGAGCCCCGCATGCCTGAGTAAGCCTGATACAACTGGGGTGCGGCAGGTGCCCCAGAGGTTGCCCGCTTGCGACTGTTCCACCTCAACAGCCATGCATCTCATAGGCGCAGAGCACACCGGAAGATTGAGGGGTTTTTAGAGAGGTCGGCCTTCCTCGCAATCCAGGCGGTCAAGCCAAGATTACCATTCCCCGCAGCACACAACATTCCACCGCCGCACCATACGGTGGTCGCTGAAGCATGACCGGGGGTTACGGTGACAGGAGACTGGCGGCGCCGACCAGTCCCCAGCTCAGGACCCCGGGGTCGCCAAGCCCGTACTCAGCAAATGAATGCTGAGCCCCTGGGGGCAAAATGTAAGCTAAAGGTGTAGAAAAATAATTGATAAAGAATTTTAATACTTTGACATGTCCTATATTACACGTACATTTACTGTACACAATGTAATCTTACAGGATCAAATAAAATTCAATTCAATTCAATTCAATTCAACAACATTAATAAAAGGATAGATTGATACAAAAGACTGTTACACATCTAACTTTCGCCAAAAGCCTTCTTCAGAAAAGAAAACACACAAACATTCATAAAAGCAAGCCCACCTCATGCACATATGACTGCCATCTCCGGCAGCTTGGACTGGAATGCAACTGTTACAGTGATAAGACAGGATGTGGGGACACTAGGTTGCCATAGGTTGAGGTTGGGATAAGTTCAGGAGAGAAGAATATGTTGTAAGGATAACTCCCATCTACGCAGTTTGGGGAAGTTGGTAGTGGAAGTGAGGAACCAGATGGCCTAGGTTGTAAAGCAGCCATTGAAATCAGGTTATGTTCAACAGCAAGTTGTACCACAGGGTGGTATACCATGCTCTTGGCCACAGTTTTGCAGAGGCCACTCATCCTAAATATGACATGGCTGTTTTCGCCAGTGTACCAGTCCTTAATAGGGTGGGACAAGCCAGTGACGGGACAGGAATAGGAAGTGCTGGGTAGGTGGGCTGGGCAAGTCTTGCACCTGGGTCTTCCACAGGGATCAGGTGACAAAGGGATAAATTAGGATGTTGTGGAGATTGGAAGGAGGACAGCTCAACACTTTAGGAGGGTGGGAAGGATCTTGGGTAGGATATCCCTCATTTCACAGCAAGGTTACTTTTCGAGTTTCATAAGGCTTATTATCAAACATCGGAAAATCCAGGATGGAAGTAACAGAATTATGAACATGATAGTTGGTACTCACCATACGGTGAAGACGCTGAGTGGCAGATAAGCAAAACAAAAGGACTGTCACAAAATAAGCTTTTGACCTAAAAGGCCTTTGTCAAAAACAGACAACTGAAACACACACACACACTCACACAAGTGGTTGGGGAAGAGATGGGGGAGGGGTTACATTCCTGTAACCCTTCCGGCCTCAACCTTCATTAGTCATTGTCTGTACCCATCTAGCCCCTTCCCTGTACCCATTCCAGCACTATGCAGCCCTCTGTTCCGCCAACACACGCAGTCTTTTTACTACTCTCCTTTTCCGCTACTCCTCCCCCCCCCCCCCCTCCCCGCTTCTCACGACTCTCCATCTAACCTCCTGACTGGATCTAGCTTGCATATCCTTCTCTCCACCTCATTCCTCCACATTTCCCCAGCAGCACTTTATCGATCCCCAACCTTACCCTGCTATCCCTCCCCCTCCCTGCCCCAGCCTCTTCCTTACACCCACCCAGTTGCCTAACCCATCATGTGGTGCTGTTCATAGTCCAAGCTGCCAAAGAGTGTGGTCATGTGAGTTGCATTTGTGCGTGTGTGTGTGTGTGTGTGTGTGTGTGTGTGTGTGTGTGTCCATTGTCTATTCTTGACAAAAGCTTTGTTGGCCAAAAGCTTATGTTGTGACAGTCTTTTTGTTGTGCCTCTCAGCAACTCAGCATAACGCTTTCTTTCTCTTCTGGAAGCTAAATCCACAGATATGTGGGCGGCGTAAAATTATATTTATACCTCCCCACCAGGCTATTCGTAGGCAATGCAGTTTCATACAAGGAGGTGACATAACTAGAAAACTGGCCATGAACACAAATAAATGTAGCATAATCTGCATAAACAGTCAGAAAGACCCACTACATGTAACTAAAAAATTGCAGTTCAGTCATTGTAATCAGTCACAACCATCAAGTATGTATGAATATCTGTTCACAACAATTTAAAGTGGAATTACACAATTTATGCCATGGGAAGGCAGATGCCATATTGAGACTTACTAGAAGAAAGCTAAGCTAAGGATATCACTTACGAAACCTTAATTTAACCAATTCCTGATTACTGTTAGTCTGAGTGTGTTGCCAATTAAGATTAAATGAAGAGGTAAAGACTATTTATGAATGGAGACTCTAAAAGAAATTCAGTTTTTACCACAGTGAACTTTAGTCATAGAATTCCAAGAAATCACATTCCAATGAGAGCCAAGAAACATCTTCATTTGTTGTTGTTGTGGTCTTCCGTCCAGAGACTGATTTGATGCAGCTCTCTATGCTATTCTATCCTGTGCAAGCCTCTTCATCTCCAAGTACCTACTGCAACCTACATCCTTCTGAATCTGCTTACTGTATTCATCTCTTGGTCTCCCTCTATGATTTTTACCCTCCACGCTGCCCTCCAATACTAAATTGGTGATCCCTTGATGCCTCAGAATGTACCCTACCAACCGATCCCTTCTTCTAGTCGAGTCGTATCACAAATTCCTCTTCTCCCCAATTCTATTCAGTACCTCCTCATTAGTTACGTGATCTAGTCATCTAATCTTCGGCATTCTTCTGTAGCGCCACACTTCAAAAGCTTCTATTCTTTTCTTGTCCAAACTATTTATCGTACATGTTTCACTTCCATACATGGCTACACTCCATACAAATTCTTTCAGAAATGGCTTCACTTAAATCCATACTCGATTTTAACAAATTCCTCTTCTTCAGAAATGCTTTCCTTGCCATTGCCAGTCTACATTTTATATCCTCTCTACTTCAGCCAACATCAGTTATTTTGCTCCCCAAATAGCAAACCTCATCTACTACTTTAAGTGTCTCATTTCCTAATCTAATT
This sequence comes from Schistocerca serialis cubense, assembly GCF_023864345.2. NCBI lineage: Eukaryota > Metazoa > Arthropoda > Insecta > Orthoptera > Acrididae > Schistocerca > Schistocerca serialis. The sequence goes on along the minus strand of NC_064638.1, from coordinate 152,886,389 downwards.
CCCTCAGCATCACCTGACTTAATTCGACTACATTCCATTATCTTCATTTTGCTTTTGTTGATGTTCATCTTCTATCATTCATTCAAGACACTGTCCATTTCATTCAACTGCTCTTCCAGTTCCTTTGCTGTCTCTGACAGAATTACAATGTCATTGGCAAACCTCAAAGTTTTTATTTCTTCTCCATGGATTTTAATTCCTACTCCAAATTTTTCTTTTATTTCCTTTACTGCTTGCTCAATATATAGATTGAAAAACATCAGGGATAGACTACAAACCTGTCTCTTTCCCTTCCCAACCACTGCTTCCTTTTCATGCCCCTCGACTCTTATAACTGCTATCTGGTTTCATACAAGCAGGTCTCTTTTCTCGAAAGGTCTCATGTAATTTTCCTGTACGCAGTATCTATCTTACCCCTAGTGACATATGCCTCTACATCCTTACATTTGTCCTGTAGCCATCACTGCTTAGCCATTTTGCACTTCCTGTAGATCTCATTTTTGAGACGTTTGTATTCCTTTTTGCCTGCTTCATTTACTGCATTTTTTTATTTTCTCCTTTCATCAGTTAAATTCAATATCTCTTCTGTTACCCATATTATTATTATTATTTTAAACCTACTCCTGCATTACCCCTATTTGATTTTGTATTTATCACACTGTATTCACCTGACCAGAAGTCTTGTTCTTCCTGCCACTGAACTTCACTAATTTCCACTGTATCTAACTTTAATCTATCCATTTCCCTTTTTAAATTTTCTAACCTATCTGTCTGATTATTGGGTCTGACATTACACGTTCCAATCTGCAGAATGCCAGTTTTGTTTCTCCTGATAAAAACATCCTCCTGAGTATTCCCCGCCTGGACATCATGGAGGACTATTTTACCTCCAGAACATTTTACCCAAGATGATGCCATCATCATTTAACCATACAGTAAAGCTGCATGGCCCCTTGCTTTCAGCTGTTCATAGTACCAGCACAGCAAGGCTGTTTTGGTTAATGTTACATGGCCAGCTCAGCCAATCATCCAGACTGTTGCCCCTGCAACTATTGAAAAGGCTGCTGCCACTCTTCAGGAACCACACATTTGTCTGGCCTCTCAACAGATACTCCTACATTACGGTTGGTTGCACTTATGGCATGGCTATTGCATTGCTGAGGCATGCAAGCTTCCCCATCAGCAGCAAGGTCCATGGTTCATGGTTCTTCCTTTATCCAACTGAAATCTCACTAATGACCTCAAGGGTAAAATTAGAGAATTTTTGACTTGTACAGAATACCAACAATATTTTTGTCTTGTGTCCTGTGCTCTCAGATACCTCTGTTTCAAGAAGGATCACATTTCTGCAATATGTACCCTATTAAAGTATATGAGACATATTCCTTAGAAAGCTGATTACTTGAGTACCTGTGTTACGATCTGAAATTATTCTTTGAACTAAGTTGACACTCCCATCTTGAGATATATTTGACACTCAATGTCATCATAAACAAAAGCAATTCTTTTTGTATGTGAGAGTTTTACTAAGTATAGACGTGTACAAACAATAAAATATGACTCCAGTCTCATTCTAGGGTAACATACCTGCACTGAACAGTACCACATCTGATATTACAAATGGTTCAAATGGCTCTGAGCACTATGGGACTTAACATCTGAGGTCATCAGTCCCCTAGAACTTAGAACTACTTAAACCTAACTAACCTGATGACACCGTACACATCCATGCCCGAGGCAGGATTCAAACCAGGGACGGTAGCAGTCGTGCAGTTCCAGACTGAAGCACCTAGAACGGCTCGGCCACCATGGCCGGCCTGATATTACCCTTATGTAACAATATTATGAAAAGTTGCTGCTCACCACATAGCAGAGATGCTATATTGCAGATAGACGCAACGAAAAGACTGTCAAAGCTTTTGGCCCCACAGGCCTATATGTGACTCAACATCTTTGCCATATGTTGAGTAGCCACTATCCTTTTTCATGATATTGTCATTATTCCATACTGTATTTTCCATTACGTAACAATAGCTGTAAATAAAGACATCATTTCCTATCCCAAAAAGCACTCACTTTAACTGCAGAGGTGGGCAGTTATTATTATTATTATTATTATTTCCTTCACTTTCTCAGACGTTAAGTCCGGTTAAAAATGGAGTGACACGGACCTTGATCAAGCGTCACTTCCTTTTAACTGTACGGTATGTGTTATATTGCATTTAGGAACTTTCGGGTAATTGAACATGTATCAATAATTACGGATTTCTGTAGCTGTATATATATGTTTGGATGTAGCTGTATTGCATTGAGGTACTGGTGGATATTGTGTGGTATGACTCCTGTAGTTGATAGTATAATTGGTATGATGTCAACTTTATCCTGATGCCACATGTCTTTGACTTCCTCAGCCAGTTGGATGTATTTTTCAATTTTTTCTCCTGTTTTCTTTTGTATATTTGTTGTATTGGGTATAGATATTTCGATTAGTTGTGTTAATTTCTTCTTTTTATTGGTGAGTATGATGTCAGGTTTGTTATGTGGCGTTGTTTTATCTGTTATAATGGTTCTGTTCCAGTATAATTTGTATTCATCATTCTCCAGTACATTTTGTGGTGTATACTTGTATGTAGGAACGTGTTGTTTTAAAAGTTTATGTTGTAAGGCAAGCTGTTGATGTATTATTTTTGCGACATTGTCATGTCTTCTGGGGTATTCTGTATTTGCTAGTATTGTACATCCGCTTGTGATGTGATCTACTGTTTCTATTTGTTGTTTACAAAGTCTGCATTTATCCGTTGTGGTATTGGGATCTTTAATAATATGCTTGCTGTAATACTTGGTGTTTATTGTTTGATCCTGTATTGCAATCATGAATCCTTCTGTCTCACTGTATATATTGCCTTTTCTTAGCCATGTGTTGGATGCGTCTTGATCGATGTGTGGCTGTGTTAGATGATACGGGTGCTTGCCATGAAGTGTTTTCTTTTTCCAATTTACTTTCTTCATGTCTGTTGATGTTATGTGATCTAAAGTGTTGTAGAAGTGGTTATGAAATTGCAGTGGTGTAGCCGATGTATTTATATGAGTGATTGCCTTGGGTATTTTGCTAGTTTCTGCTCGTTCTAGAAAGAATTTTCTTAAACTGTCTACCTGTCCATAACGTAGGTTTTTTATGTCGATAAATCCCCTTCCTCCTTCCTTTCTGCTTAATGTGAATCTTTCTGTTGCTGAATGTATGTGATGTATTCTATATTTGTGGCATTGTGATCATGTAAGTGTATTGAGTGCTTCTAGGTCTGTGTTACTCCATTTCACTACTCCAAATGAGTAGGTCAATATTGCTATGGCATAGGTATTTACAGCTTTTGTCTTGTTTCTTGCTGTCAATTCTGTTTTCAGTATTTTTGTTAGTTTTTGTCTATATTTTTCTTTTAGTTCTTCTTTGATATTTGTATTATCTATTCCTATTTTTTGCCTGTATCCTAGATATTTATAGGCATCCGTTTTTTCCATCGCTTCTATGCAGTCGCTGTGGTTATCCAATATGTAATCTTCTTGTTTAGTATGTTTTCCCTTGACTATGCTATTTTTCTTACATTTGTCTGTTCCAAAAGCCATACTTATATCATTGCTGAATACTTCTGTTATCTTTAGTAATTGGTTGAGTTGTTGATTTGTTGCTGCCAGTAGTTTTAGATCATCCATGTATAGCAAATGTGTGATTTTGTGTGGGTATGTTCCAGTAATATTGTATCCATAATTTGTATTATTTAGCATGTTGGATAGTGGGTTCAGAGCAAGGCAGAACCACATTGGACTTAATGAGTCTCCTTGGTATATTCCACGCTTAATCTGTATTGGCTGTGATGTGATATTATTTGAATTTGTTTGGATATTAAGTGTGGTTTTCCAATTTTTCATTACTATGTTTAGGAACTGTATCAATTTAGGATCTACTTTGTATATTTCCAATATTTGTAGTAACCATGAGTGGGGCACACTATCAAAAGCTTTTTGGTAATCAATGTATGCGTAGTGTAGTGACCTTTGTTTAGTTTTAGCTTGATATGTCACCTCTGCATCTATTATCAGTTGCTCTTTACATCCTCGTGCTCCTTTGCAACAGCCTTTTTGTTCTTCATTTATAATTTTGTTCTGTGTTGTATGTGTCATTAATTTCTGTTTAATGACTGAAGTTAATATTTTGTATATTATTGGTAGGCATGTTATGGGGCGATATTTAGCTGGGTTCGCTGTGTCTGCTTGATCTTTAGGTTTCAGATATGTTATTCCATGTGTAAGTGTATCAGGGAATGTGTATGGGTCTGCAATGTAACTGTTAAATAATTTAGTTAGATGTGAATGTGTTGAGGTGAACTTCTTTAACCAGAAATTTGCTATTTTATCATTTCCAGGGGCTTTCCAATTGTGAGTAGAATTAATTGCTTGGGTGACTTCCTGTTGCAAAATTATCACTTCAGGCATTTGTGGTATCATCTTGTATGTGTCTGTTTCTGCTTGTATCCACCGTGCATGCCTGTTATGTTGTAACGGGTTTGACCATATGTTGCTCCAGAAGTGTTCCATGTCTGTTATGTTTGGTGGATTGTTTATTTTAATGTGTGTGTTATCTATTGTTTGGTAAAATTTCTTTTGGTTTGTGTTGAATGTTTGGTTTTGTTTCCTTCTATTTTCACTTTTTTTGTATCTTCTGAGTCGTTTGGCTAATGCTTGTAATTTCTGCTTCTTTTCGTCTAATTGCTCTGTCGCTTCTTGTTGTGAGATTTTACCTAACCTTTTTCGTTTTTTTTCCGAGATTTCATTTCTTATAAATTGTGTTAGCTGTCCGATGTCTTTTCTCAGTTTTTCTATTTTGATCTGTAGCCTGTGTTGCCATGCTGGTTTTGTGGGTTTCTTCTGTGTGTTGGTTGGTTCTGATCTCTGCCTAGTGTGTATATTTAGTGTAGTGAGTGCTCCTATATAAACCAGTAGTTGTAACTCTTCCATAGTTGTGTTTTCATTTATTTTGTTGTGTATGATTGTGTTGATAGTTTTTATTGTTGTTTCGACTTGTGGGTTATTTGGTGGTCTACGCAAGAATGGTCTAATGTCTGTATTTGTGTCTTTGTATTCTATATATGTTAGCTGAAATTTTTCTTGTATATCTAACATCTGTGTCACTTCGTGTTCTATTTGTGCTTGTTCTGGTGGCTGTCTTAAGATTTCGTTTTCCTCTGATTGTTTAATTGGTGCATGTTGTTCTTTGTTTGTTTGCTCTGGGATGTTTGAGTCCATTACTGTATTTTCTTCTTCTTCTGATTGCACATTATTTTGTTCCAGTATTTGTTGTACTTGTTGTTTGATGTTTTCTAATTCTGACTGGGGTATCCTGTTATTTTTTATTATTACACGAATCTGATCAGCTAATCGTTGTTCTGTTAAAAATTTTAATTCTGGGTATCTGGTAATAAATGTTGTGTATACTTGTGATCTGTATCCAGTTGTGTTGGTTCCTAGGTTTGTTGCTTGGTAATAACAGAACATGAGGTGTCGATTAACTTCATCTGACCATCTCATCCTCTGTCTTTGTTTTCCTTCTAGGGTGGTTGCAGGAAGCATATCCGGCAAAACACCTCTATTTGGATTTAAATCATTTTCCAGTTGGCTAGCAGTGTCGTTACCATTGTGGGCGGGCATAGGGTTCAAGCTTCGTCCCCGACCATGACGGCGCTTGTCCGAGGCTTCTTTAGTTCTGTCCTGAACCAACTAATCACACTAAAAGGGGGGTTAGCCCTATTAGTGGTTTGTTCTTTTCGTCGTCTTTTACGACTGGCAGAACATACCGGAGGCCGATTCTTTTCCCGGGCCTCCACGGGGTTTATTATTATTATTACCTTTCCTTTCTCAGACCTTAGGTCTGGTTCGGAATGAAAGTGACGTGGACCTTGGTCAAGCGTCACTTCCTTTTAACTGTACGGTATATGTTACATTGCGTTTAAGAACTTTCGGGTAATTGAACATGTATCAATAATTACGGATTTCTGAAGTTGTATATATAAGTTTGGATGTAGCTGTATTGCATTGATGTACTGGTGGATATTGCGTGGTATGACTACTGTAGTTGAAAGTATAATTGGTATAATGTCAACTTTATCCTGATGCCACATGTCCTTGACTTCCTCAGCCAGTTGGATGTATTTTTCAATTTTTTCTCCTGTTTTCTTCTGTATATTTGCTGTGTTGGGTATGGATATTTCAATTAGTTGTGTTAATTTCTTCTTTTTATTGGTGAGTATGATGTCAGGTTTGTTATGTGGTGTTGTTTTATCTGTTATAATGGTTCTGTTCCAGTATAATTTGTATTCAACATTCTCCAGTACATTTTGTGGTGCATACTTGTATGTGGGAACGTGTTGTTTTATTAGTTTATGTTGTATGGCAAGTTGTTGATGTATTATTTTTGCTACATTGTCATGTCTTCTGGGGTATTCTGTATTTGCTAGTATTGTACATCCGCTTGTGGTGTGATCTACTGTTTCTGTTTGTTGTTTGCAAAGTCTGCATTTATCTGTTGTGGTATTGGGATCTTTAATAATATGCTTGCTGTAATATCTGGTGTTTATTGTTTGATCCTGTATTGCAATCATGAATCCTTCCGTCTCACTGTATATATTGCCTTTTCTTAGCCATGTGTTGGATGCGTCTTGATCGATGTGTGGCTGTGTTAGATGATACGGGTGCTTGCCATGTAGTGTTTTCTTTTTCCAATTTACTTTCTTCATGTCTGTTGATGTTATGTGATCTAAAGGGTTGTAGAGGTGGTTATGAAATTGTAGTGGTGTAGCCGATGTATTTATGTGGGTGATTGCTTTGTGTATTTTGCTAGTTTCTGCTCGTTCTAGAAAGAATTTTCTTAAATTGTCTACCTGTCCATAATGTAGGTTTTTTATGTCAATAAATCCCCTTCCTCCTTCCTTTCTGCTTAATGTGAATCTTTCTGTTGCTGAATGTATGTGATGTATTCTATATTTGTGGCATTGTGATCATGTAAGTGTATTGAGTGCTTCTAGGTCTGTGTTACTCCATTTCACTACTCCAAATGAGTAGGTCAATATTGGTATGGCGTAAGTATTTACAGCTTTTGTCTTGTTTCTTGCTGTCAATTCTGTTTTCAGTATTTTGGTTAGTCTTTGTCTATATTTTTCTTTTAGTTCTTCTTTAATATTTGTATTATCTATTCCTATTTTTTGTCTGTATCCTAGATATTTATAGGCATCTGTTTTTTCCATCGCTTCTATGCAGTCGCTGTGGTTATCTAGTATGTAATCTTCTTGTTTAGTGTGTTTTCCCTTGACTATGCTATTTTTCTTACATTTGTCTGTTCCAAAAGCCATATTTATATCATTGCTGAATACTTCTGTTATCTTTAGTAATTGGTTGAGTTGTTGATTTGTTGCTGCCAGTAGTTTTAGATCATCCATGTATAGCAAATGTGTGATTTTGTGTGGGTATGTTCCAGTAATATTGTATCCATAATTTGTATTATTTAGCATGTTGGATAGTGGGTTCAGGGCAAGGCAGAACCACATTGGACTTAATGAGTCTCCTTGGTATATTCCACGCTTAATCTGTATTGGCTGTGATGTGATATTATTTGAATTTGTTTGGATATTAAGTGTGGTTTTCCAATTTTTCATTACTATGTTTAGGAACTGTATCAATTTAGGATCTACTTTGTATATTTTCAATATTTGTAGTAACCATGAGTGGGGTACACTATCAAAAGCTTTTTGGTAATCAATGTATGCGTAGTGTAGTGACCTTTGTTTAGTTTTAGCTTGATATGTCACCTCTGTATCTATTATCAGTAGCTCTTTACATCCTCGTGCTCCTTTGCAACAGCCTTTTTGTTCTTCATTGATAATTTTGTTCTGTGTTGTATGTGTCATTAATTTCTGTGTAATGACTGAAGTTAATATTTTGTATATTGTTGGTAGGCATGTTATGGGGCGATATTTTGCTGGGTTTGCTGTGTCTGCTTGATCTTTAGGTTTCAGATACGTTATTCCATGTGTAAGTGTATCAGGGAATGTGTATGGGTCTGCAATGTAACTGTTAAATAATTTAGTTAGATGTGTATGTGTTGAGGTGAACTTCTTTAACCAGAAATTTGCTATTTTATCTTTTCCAGGGGCTTTCCAATTGTGAGTAGAATTAATTGCTTGGGTGACTTCATGTTGCAAAATTATCACTTCAGGCATTTGTGGTATCATCTTGTATGTGTCTGTTTCTGCTTGTATCCACCGTGCATGCCTGTTATGTTGTACCAGGTTTGACCATATGTTGCTCCAGAAGTGTTCCATGTCTGTTATGTTTGGTGGATTGTCTGTTTTAATGTGTGTGTTATCTATTGTTTGGTAAAATCTCTTTTGGTTTGTGTTGAATGTTTGGTTTTGTTTCCTTCTATTTTCACTTTTTTTGTATCTTCTAAGTCGTTTGGCCAATGCTTGTAATTTCTGCTTCTTTTCATCTAATTGCTCTATTGCTTCTTGTTGTGAGATTTTACCTAACCTTTTTCGTTTTTTGTCTGATATTTCATTTCTTATAAATTGTGTTAGCTGTCCGATGTCTTTTCTCAGTTTTTCTATTCTGATCTGTAGCCTGCGTTGCCATGCTGGTTTTGTGGGTTTCTTCTGTGTATTGGTTTGTTCTGATCTCTGCCTAGTGTGTATATTTAGTGTAGTGAGTGCTCCTATATAAACCAGTAGTTGTAACTCTTCCATAGTTGTATTTTCATTTATTTTGTTGTGTATGATTGTGTTGATAGTTTTTATTGTTGTTTCGACTTGTGGGTTATTTGGCGGTCTATGCAAGAATGGTCTGATGTCTGTATTTGTGTCTTTGTATTCTATATATGTCAGCTGAAATTTCTCTTCTATATCTAACACGTGTGTCTCTTCGTGTTCTATTTGTGCTTGTTCTGGTGGCTGTCTTAAGATTTCGTTTTCCTCTGATTGTTTAATTGATGCGTGTTGTTCTTTGTTTGTTTGCTCTGGGATGTTTGAGTCCATTACTGTATTTTCTTCTTCTTCTGATTGCACATTATTTTGTTCCAGTATTTGTTGTACTTGTTGTTTGATGTTTTCTAATTCTGACTGGGGTATCCTGTTATTTTTTATTATTACACGGATCTGATCAGCTAGTCGTTGTTCTGTTAAAAATTTTAATTCCGGGTATCTGGTAATAAATGTTGTGTATACTTGCGATCTGTATCCAGTTGTGTTGGTTCCTAGGTTTGTTGCTTGGTAATAACAGAACATGAGGTGTCGATTAACTTCATCTGACCATCTCATCCTCTGTCTTTGTTTTCCTTCTAGGGTGGTTGCAGGAAGCATATCCTGCAAAACACCTCTATTTGGATTTAAATCATTTTCCAGTTGGCTAGCAGTGTTGTTACCATTGTGGGCGGGCATAGGGTTCAAGCGTCGTCCCCGACCATGACGGCGCTTGTCCGAGGCTTCTTTAGTTCTGTCCTGAATCAAGTAATCACACTGAAAGGGGGGTTAGCCCTATTAGTGGTTTGTTCTTTTCGTCGCCTTTTACGACTGGCAGAACATACCGGAGGCCTATTCTTTTCCCGGGCCTCCACGGGGTTTATTATTAATATTATTATTATTATTGCTATTATTAGTATTACTGCCTTCCATTCTGAGCCTTACTGTATTTGCAATGCATATGGGTGTTTAATTGAGGATCCAATTTTGGGCTTAAAGGATCTAAATGAAAAAATTAATGTTTTTGATTCAATAAAGTTTAGGTTTCTTGGACTTCTTCAAAAACATACATACACATTTAAAAAGATTAGTCTCCTGCTTCCTTTGATACATTTACGTTCTGATGCACCATTTCAAATCTCCAAAGACATTCCATTTTTTATGACTGTCAAACAATGAGAACATGATCTCCATTCCTTATGTGTGTGTGTGTGTGTGTGTGTGTGTGTGTGTGTGTGTGTGTGTGTGTGTGTGTGTGTGTGTGGTTTATGGGCAGTCAGTGCATCCTTTGATCTTTTCAAGGTTGATAAGGCACTCTATGATGAAGCAGTTACAATCTTTATCCTCTGTGCTCTCATCACCATACAGAAGTTTTCTATGGTTCAAAATTACTACAGATGAACGTGACAAAAACACCATAAAAATAGCTCTCCATTCCCACAACCTGAGTTAATATTTATATACAATAAAAAAAGCTTTCCTTGACTCCCATACAATGGTTTGTCTGTAATCTATGTTTCTCAAATCTAATTTTACAGGGATCTCTTAAGGTATAATTCATCCATTCATTCACTCATTCTTTCACGCATCATGTTCCATCAATCCTACTCCTATACTACTCAGGGGCTGTTATTATCTAATACTTCAAAGAATGATTTTAATTTTAGACAGGTCACTATTAGCTGTCTACATACTGATAATATTAGGATCTACCTGATACACACATTAGTTACACAGAATTTACATTCCTGAGTCCAGATATTCAGATATATTGTAGAAGGAATGGCTAAAGATGTATTCTTTATTGTGTGGGGACTTGCAGTTTCCTGCCAGATGGCCCCTGCCAACATATTGTAGACTTTGGCACCAGAATATAAAACTTCATTCTGAATCCTACAGATGGATGCATAGTCTATACTGAAATTATTTCTGATCCTAGCAAGGTGGTTGTCAATTGCTCAGTCCATCCTAATTCACTCTTGTTATTAACCACAAATAACATTAGGGAGAATATGTATTAGTGTATAAACATCAGACTCCCAGGTCTCTGCAAGATCATCAGTTACAACTTTACACAGTAATCTTATTGCATGTTTCTGTAGAATAAACTCTTATTTCATCTCAGCTCAAGTGCCCCAGAAGATTGTCATAGGACTGAACTGAGAAAAAGTAGTCAAAGTGTAGTAGCAATTTTTTCTACAGGTCAACAATGAGACAGAAATTTCTGAGTGCAAAGCGTGCAGAGTTGGGGTTTCTTGTTACCTTACCCACATGCTGGTGTCACATCATTTTATTACCCATCTGAAGTGGGAACTTCACACATGGAGCCTCATCCAGTGTATGCCTATTGATCTCTAGTTCTGTTACCTGTTAGTCATTTTTATTTGTATGGGATTGTGTGAGTTTTTGCAAGATTAAGGTTTAAGCTACTGGCTGTGAACCAGTTGTAAGCCTCTTCCATTATTTTCCTGACTGCGTATGGTATGTATGTGTTTGGAACTTTTCTCAATAAACTCATATCACATCAAAACATTACTGTTTTCTATGAGTTCTTCAATTTCCTCAGGAAACCATTAATTTAGAACAAAAGTAGGATTAGGCCATGCACTGAGCTTTGTGGCACACCATATTTAATAGGTTCCCCACTCTGAATTTTATCTTATTCCCATTGTAACATTTGCTAATGTGACACTCTCTTTTCTGTTGTTAAGGTATTACTTCATCCATGCAAGGGGAAGACTTTTAATGTACTATCATTTCAATTTCCCTGGCAGAATTTTACATTTAGCTCTACACGAACTGAGTTTTTGAGATCACATATTGTATGGTTGGCAGAGAAGTCTCTGAGGAAGCCAAACTGAATTGTTTCAGTATTTTGTTGTAAGGCTCCCAAAAAAAGTTCCAGAACATGGAAATAAGTGAGGTTGGCCTATAATTAGAGGTCACTTACTTGCGCTTTTGTATATTTTGTTACTACTGCATAATTCAGTATTTCAGATAATATTCCTTGATTCATTGACTGCTTATAATGGTATCTCAAGGACAGTGCTGCCAAGTGAGCACAAGATTTTAATACTTTGGCTGAGATACCATCATAACCAGAAGAATAACTACCTTTTAGTAACCTAATGATTTTCATGATCTCTCTAACAAATGAGTAAACGAAACTAATGTCTTGTGTTGTAGTATACATCACTTGTATAAGTAACTTTATCAGATCTATGGGATCATGTTTTGGGGAACAAGTGCCAGTAACATACAAACTGTGTTCAAAGTACAAAAAAAGAGCCATAAGGATAATAACAAACAGCAACAACAGGGCCCACTGTCTAGAATTATTTAGAAAGCTAGGAATTCTAACTGTTTCTTGTGAGTATATCTTTCAGAACATAATGTTCATTAAGAAAAATCTCAACATGTACAACACAAAAAGCCTAATACATGACCATGAAACAAGAGCTTGTCACCACCTCCATCTAGATAGAAAGAACAAGGCAAAGACGCAAAAAAGTATATTTTATAATGGGATAAAACTGTATAACAAATTACCACAAGAAATTAAAGAAATAAATGAGCCCCTCACTTTCAGACAAAAGCTTAAAACCTTTCTAGTAAGTAAAAGTTGTTATACTGCAAAAGAATATTTAACATAGATGTAGATTATTAGCAACATATGACATTATCACCAAAATATTATGTAATTATAAATGTGTGTATGACTTGTTATAAAAACTACACAAAATATGAGAAACCTGTTTCATTGTAAATGTAAATGTGTGCTCATGTATTGTAAACTGACGACATCCATACAATATTTATTGTTCCACGGATGAATAAATAAATCTTCTTTCAATATTTTTTTTGCCCCCCCCCCCCCCCCCTGAGTTCTCAGTTACTGTTAGGAAGAATCCATTGGATTTAATAGCCAATGGTTTTAATTTCATATCATCTGTATTACTTCTACTGCCATTTGTGAGTTCAATATCATTTTCCTTGCCAGTTTTATTCATTTCATGCCTAATAATGCTCTGGATTTTTCTTGCCTTGTTCTTGGAATTTTGAATTTTTTGTGCATAGTACGTGGTTTTTGCCACTTTGATGACACATTATAGTGCTTATAGTGAATTTTCCAGGATCAGATTAAAGCTAGTCCTTTCATCAAACAATTTAGAGCTATCTTTCTAGCATGTGATATTTTTATCCCGTGTCTACATTCTGTGATTAAGTCAAGTACTCTTATTTTATGAAACTCTGCAAATATGCAGTCATGTATATAGACGTACAAAGCTCTTCACACAATAAAACTGTTTGATTAACAAAGGGGCAATAGCAATAATTTTTGGACATAATTACCACTTATGGCCAATATATTTATTGGTTGTAAATGCAGTTTCAACAGTTTGTCATTTCCAAGCATACATATTGAACACTTTGGAACACATATTTAAGTGTCCTACAATGACAGCATTTTTAATTCCACCACCAAACAAAGCAATATGTGTCAGATTTCAAACATCACTTTTTTTTCTTTCAGCAATAATAATCATTTCTTCTGCAATGAAATAGGATCCAGTTATATGTGTGCTTGAAAAATGACACTCCATCTAAATTTCAATCACAATTCATACATAAATTGACAGTCATAACTCATATCGATCATGTTCAAAATTAAAATAGTTGGAAATTAGTTTGTTTTAAGAACTGCAGACATGATGTACAGACTGACTTGTATAACAAAAGAAAGCAGTTGTTAAGAAAGCTTTGATGCCACTTTGCACTGGTATCAGAGCTCTGATGGTAATGTTCCATTTAATATAGCATTTCTGCATATTTTTGCTGGCATCTGTAATTAGTGTTTCTCTGTTTCCCTGTATTTGATATTAAATCCTACCAAAAGCATTTATTTTCCATTTATATTTATATTTATTAGCTATCAGAATCTACTTGTCTGTAATGATCCAACTGTATAATGCCTTTGTTTCTTGTCCAGGTAATTCTTCTGACTGCTTGCTGCCTGGGAGGAGCACTGTGTCAGTCAAGAAGGCAACCTACTTCTGATGTCGTTGCCCCTCTCAATAGCTCACTGCAAAGCCCCAATACTGGGAAGCAACAAGTGCTGCTGAGAGCTATACCAGTCACTGTGTGGAATGACCTTGCTTCTAACGAAGGCACTGAAGTGTGATATTATAAATACTACCTCATGTAGTGATATCATTGTATGTTGCCACTATTAAGTTTTTTAGACAGAGGAGGAACTAACTATGTGGACAACTATAGATTCTAGTATTTTTTGAGATTAACTGTAATCTCACACATTAGATATTGCATGAATGTTAAAAGTGAGAATTAAAATTACCAAGGACACCGATCTCTGACTTACCAATAGAGCTGAAAATCAAATAACTGAAATAGAATTGTCAGATTTATTGAATTATTGTTTTAAAAAAATGTTACTGATTGTCTCACTTTCTTAATAGTTGCTTCAGTGTTAAGTTCTATAAAAAAAAGGCAGATAAAACAGTGAAAGATACACAACTGTACACCGACAACCCATGTTCCCTAGGGAAACACAGTGACCATATCGTAAATTTCTTAAATTACATATTTTTCCTATCACATTTGTGTTGCACCCACAAAATTGGTCACACCCGGCTTGCCAGCCACTCATGTCCATGAACAGTGCACTACATACAATCTTTCGCAATCAACAACTGTGCACGACACAGCACAATTAATCATGCCAGTGTTCACATGGCCTAAGATACACCTCACCGAAACTTGGAAATTAGTGCTACCACTTATACAGTTTCCTGAGAAACAAATAGAAAACATTTTTTGCTGGTTACTACAATTTGATAGCTGCTTAGATTGAACACATTTCCTATGACCCATATTACAAGTCCACATACAGCCAATATGTTAAAAAGCCATCTTCAGTCCTTTTGTTATTTATGACAAATGAATTTAATGCAGCTGCTCTTGCATTTATTTAATTAGCACAAAAATAATTTATTAACTATCTAAGCCTAATATTATATTCAATGGCATATTTAACTCAATAATATAGCTTTATTTATGAGTAGCTATTGCACCCAATATGAGTATACTAGTGTTGTACCAACTTGCTACACATGCCATATTTTATATCATATCTGGCTTTTGGATCTTTTAGGGAGCTTTTGTTGCTGGTTAGCTCTTTCCTTGTTCCAATGTGATTCATGAATAATGATAGACTAATTTATGGAATCTGTAAATTCTACCAGGAGGTATCACATCAAATGCTCTATGTCCAAGCTCACACATTATCTAATCTTATACAGTGTTTCTTTAACAACAAGAAAATATCTTCCTTCTAGGATTTTATAATAAGTTCTGTACTGGTGGAATCTATAACTTCACAAACTTGGTTATCCACCATTAAATACATTATTATTATTATTATTATTATTATTATTATTATTGTACCTACTACTCCTGCTGCTGCTGCTGCTGCTACTATGTCGTCACTGCTACAACCAATGTATTAGAATTTAATGAAGAAAAATCAAAGGAGCACAGTACAAATCTTTCCCATGGCATAAACAGTTACTGGTAACTGTTACAATTTATTATCCTGTATATTCATATTACTTTAAAAAATTAAGGTAATATTTAATTTTAACTGCATGTTAATATGACTTTTGTACTTCTGGTATTGAAATAAATTGTTAGAAAAAGTTAATGTTATTATTTAATTTCCTGATAATAAACTATGATAAATGAAAACAGTGTTCCACAAAAAGAAAAATCCTTTATTAGCACTGTATTGAAACCTACAGCCATTGTAATTACGCTCAGTCATGAAAGATCTGTAAGACTTTCATATTTTATTCTGCAGTGATATCTGATGCTTTACAACTCAGACATAGACTAAGTGAGGAGAGGAGAGGGGAGGCAGTGTTTACTAAAGCATTGGTTCAAATAAATCAATAATATTGTAGTATCATAGCCTATCAATACTGCTGAAGCCGAAGCCTCGAATATTTCTGTGGGCAGCGCGAGCGGCACTTGGAATATCACCACCAATAAAGAACCTGCATGCCACCAACCACTGAAGATGATGGCATTATATATGGCAGAAACCTGGGCACCCGTCTGCTACCTGAGAGTACTTCAATGTTGTTAGTTGGTGCCAAATGTTACACCGAGTTGCTGATATTTGGCCCTCGTCAACAACGTAGCATTTCTCGACCCACAAAATGAGCACAATGTATTTATTTAAAGTGCACTCGTGCCAACTAATGTTTTGCTTGTCTGTCCAGATTCCTACTGCAATAGATCCTCTGGTCACCTAACACACCATTTATTATTGGCAACAAGAAGATAACATTTGGCTCCTCGGAACATATCAAGTACAGTAACATGCTCTGGTATAAAAACACTGCTGAAACAAAGGGACCACACAGAAACATACTTACTATTAAAAAGGGCAAAAATGTATTGATATCTACTGGAGAAATCTAACATGCATTTCTGTGGATCTAAGAAATCCTTGCTTAATCATCTCTGCAGAAATAAGTAATAAAATTTCTTGCAACTGGTCACTGTTAACAATTACCTATTAACAGAGTTTTAAGTACATACTGCAATACTTCATTTTACAACCACACTAAAGCTATTGAAATCTATATCAGTTGAGCACTGGAAATAAGACAATGATTAAATGCTCCTCTGTGTTTGAAATCATATTCATCATGAAAAAAATAAATCTTTAATGTGCTCTCTACTTCATATGATGTTATCCAAATTTTAGATCTGAGATGACTTCACACACACACACACACACACACACACACACACACACATCAGCTTATTTTTGGGCTTTGACCAAAATTCAGTTGTTAACTGGACTTTTCTAAATGTCTACCCACTGCCTAACATCTATGTTACATGAGTTGTGATCCACATCTAGATTTACATCATGCTCTAATGGCGTGTGGCGAAGGGTACTTTCAGTACTACTATCTGATTGCTCCAGCCCTGTTCCACTAGCAAATAGTGCATGGGAAGAATGATTGTTGGTAAGCCTCTGTATAGGCTCTAATTACTCGAATTTTCTCCTCATGGTCAATATGCGAGATGTATGTGGGGAAAGTAATATGTTGTCCAACTCCTCCTGAAAAGTGCTGTCCCAAAATTTCGATAGTAAATCTCTCCGTGATGCACAACGTCTCTCTTGTAACGTCTGCCAGTGGAGTTTGTTTAGTATTTCCGTAACGCTCTCTCGCCAGCTAAACGATCCCGTGATGAAATGTGCTGCTCTTTGTTGGAGCTTCTCTATCTCTATCAGTACCACCTGATGGGGATGCCAGTTAGATGAACAATAGTCAATAATCGGGTGAACAAGTGCCTTATAAGCCACTTCTTTCGTGGGTGAGTTACACTTCCTTAAGATTCTTTTGATGAATCTGAGTCTGGTGTCTGCTTTTCCCACTATTGTTTTATATGGTCACTCCACTTAAGGTCGGTCGCTCTGGGTAGTTACGCCTAGATATTTTATGGCAGACGCTGTCTCCAGCTGTTTGTCATCAATAGTGTAGATGTACAGTAGTGGATTTCTTTTCCTATGTATGCGCAATATGTTACATTTATTTACGTTCAGAGCCAACTGCCAGAGCCTGCACAATTCATCAATTCTCTGCAGGTCGTTCTGCAAATTCTGTTTTCTGGCATTGTTACTTTCGTATAGACAACTGCATCATCTGCGAATAGCCTTAAAGAGCATCTGTCGCTTTCTATTAGATCATTTATATATATTGGAAACACCAACAGTCCTATCACACTTCCCTGTGGTACTCAGGATATTACCTTTACATCTGTCAATTTAGTTCCGTTAAGAGCAACATGTTGAGTTCTATCTGCAAGGAAGTCTTGAATCCAATTGCAAGTCTGCTCCGATACTCCATAAGCTTGTATTTTTTTCATTAAACAGCAATACGACATGGTGTCAAATGCCTTACTGAAATCAAGGAACGCAGCATCAACTTGAGCGCCATTGTCCACTGTGTTGTGGATCTCATGGAGGAACAGAGCAAGCTGAGTTTCGCAGGATCTCTGTTTGCGGAATCCATGTTGATTTTTATAAAAGAGATGTTCATTTTCCAAAAAAGTCATAATTCTTGAGCATAAAACATGCTCCATAATTCTACAGCAGATTGATGTCAAAGATATAGGTCTATAATTGTGTGAATCTGTCTAACAGCCTTTGTTAAAAATGGGAATGGCTTGCGTATTTTTCCAGTCATTAGGTACCTTTCATTGCTCAAGCGATCTATGATAAATTACTGTTAGAAGGCGAGCAAGTTCTTTTGCATAATCTTTATAGAATCTTATAGGTATCTCATCCGCACCTGAAGCCTTTCCACTACTAAGCAGTTGTAGCTGATTTCCAATTCTGTGATCGGTTATCTCAATATCTGCCATTTTAATGTTTGCACAACAATTGAAAGGAGGGACAGTGTTACGATCTTCCATGGTGAAACAACTTTGGAAGACTGAATTCAGTATTTCAGCCTTCTCTGTTACCTTCTGTTTTGGTGCCGGTGTGTCCGCTGAGAGAATGAATAGATGATTTTGATCCACTCACTGATTTTACCTATGACCAAAATCTCTTACGGTTTTTACTCAGGTCAGTTGACAACGTCTTACTTTCAAAATCATTGAACATTTCTCTCATTGCTCTCCTTACATTCATTTTCACTTCATTCAGCTTTTTTTTGTTAGCTAGGTTTTTACTTCTCTTGAATCTCAGATGAAGTGCTCTTTGTTTACATAGCGCTTTTCTAACACAGCTATTAAACCATGGTGGATCTTTCCCATCCCTTAAAACCTTACTCAGAACGTACTTGTCTAGGGCACACTGAACAATGGTTTTGAATTTTTTCCATTTGTTCTTTGTTCTCCACATCTTTGTCCTCATTACCGAATATTTGATGCTAACTGCTGAGATATTCTGAAATTTGTATCCTGTCACCCTTGCAGAGCAAATATATCTTAATACCTTTCTTAACATTTCTTGTAAGACCCGTCGTCATAGATGCTGTCACAGCCTTATGATCACTAATGCCTTCCTCTGCACTAACTGATTCGATAAGTTCAGGTCTGTTTGTCGCCAGGAGGCCTAAGATGTTACCCTCATGAGCTGATTCTCTATGTGCTCAAGGTAATTTTCGGACAAGACATCCAGAACAATGTCACATGATTCCCTGTCTCTGGCACCAGTTTTGATGGCATGCCACTTCCAGTCTATATCTGGCAAGTTGAAGTCACCCGTATTACAATGGCATGGTCAGGAAAATTACTTATGATATTCTGCAGGTTCTGTCTGAAGCACTCTACAACTACAGATCCTGACCCAGGTGGTCTATAAAAGCATCTGATCACCATTATTGACCGTTCCTTGATATTTAATTTCACCAAGATTAATTCATATTCGGAATCCATGATAACCTAGCTAGAATTTATCGAATTTTTTACTGAAATAAATATGCTGCCAATTTGAACTTAGGATTTCATCGTCATTAACGTCTAGTTTCAACTAGCTGTCCGTTCCCAATACTATCTGTGCATTATAACCTTCAGTAAGCGATACTAATTCTGGGACTTTTTCTTGGATGCTCCTGCAGTTTGCTAAAATCATATTAATCTTTTCTATCTCTGATCTACGAGGACCAACATTCTCTGAGGTCACTGTGGCTGATTTAACAGGCAAATTATCTTTGATCCCAAGGGAGGGGTTCTCCAACCTAAAAAAGCCCCATGTGCATGCCACACGTACTATGTTACACTAGTAGCTGCTTCCTGCATGTAGTGCACGCCTGGCCTATTAAGGGGAACCCTACAATTCTGCACCCAATAGCAGAGGTCGAGAAATTTGCATCCGATACCATCACAGAGTCGTCTGAGCCTCTGGCTTAGACCTTCCACTCTGCTCCAGACCAGAGGACCGCGATCAACCCTGGGTACGATGCAACAAATAGACAGCTTAGCCTGCACCCCGCGTGCATTGCTACTTGCCTTCACTAAATCAGCCAGCCACCGAAAGTAGCCGAGCATGGTCTCAGAACCCAAGCAGCAGGCGTCATTTGTGCCAATATGTGCCACTACATGCAGCCAGTTACACCCAGTGCGCTCGACAGCCACCAGCAGGGACTCCTCCACATCACAGATGAGACCTCCCAGCAAACATACCGAATGCACACTGGAATTCTTTCCCATCTAACCTGCAATCTCCCTGAGGGGCTCCATCAACCGCCTAACATTGGAGCTCCCAATGACTAGCATAACCACCCTCTGTACTTGTCCAGACTGGGCAGGAAAATCGACTGCTGGCCCAACAGGAGAGGCATCATGTGCTGGCTCAGAGGTATCATCAACAAAGGTGAGCACCTCGTACCTGTTGCTAAGACATAGGGAGCCAGTTGCACAGCCTGCTCCCTCTTTTGCCTTCTGCCCAGGGACATGTGAACCCAACACTGTCTGCCACCCACTCTGGAGTGAGGACGGTCCGGTCAGATGATGTGTATAAGAAGCCGCAGTGAAGTCTGGGTCACCAGAGGATTCCACTGGCACCAAAGAAGTCGCAGGTCTCATCACTGACGCCCTGACATCACCGCAACTTTGAGCATTAGCTAGAAGCTTGTCGACAGTAGCCAACGCAGTTTCCAGCTGTTTATGGACAGCAACCAACTCTCCTCGTGTCTGCTCACAACAAGCGCAGTCCCTAGCCATATCGTACTGTGTATAAAATAGATATAGGGTTTCAAATGGCGCTACTGAGTCTGAACATATACCAAAGAAGAATAAAGTAACACTAAAAGTTGCTATGCAGATTTCTCGCTGTACTTGGAGACCACAAGCTATTAAACAGAAATAAATATCTCTACTGAAGTTGATGTACTTACAGATACCTGTTATTGGAAATCCTGTTTGCCGAAAAGTTACTGCATGACATAAATATTCAAACTAGAATGCACTGATCTGAACTTTGTGCTGTCTACTAGCACAAAATTAAAACTTAGTGACGTGACGGAGTTTCTGGGAACAGGAAAATTTACACTAGGAAGCCGCCCTACGCAAAGATATTCACAAGACTTACACAAAAATAAAAACTACGATTAATTTTCTAACCACTAGTCTACACAGTATAATACACATGTACATTTCACTTCTTTGCAAAAGTGCGTGAATATAAAACAAAAATTAAATTAATTTACAGTTTATCAAACAAGCGCTGCTGCTGCTCTGCTACAAATCCTCTCGGCTTCTACATCTACATTTACATCCATATTCCGCAAGCCACCTGATGGTGTGTAGTGGAGGGTACCTTTAGTACCTCTATTGGTTCTCCCTTCTATTCCAGTCTCATATTGGTTGTGGAAAGAACGATTGCCGGTATGCCTCTGTGTGGGCTCTAATCTCTCTGATTTTATCCTCATGGTCTCTTCACGAGATATACGTAGGAGGGAGCAATATACTTGACTCCTCGGTGAAGGTATGTTCTCGAAACTTCAACAAAAGCCCGTACCGAGCTACTGAGCGTTCTCCTGCAGAGTCTTCCACTGGAGTTTATCTATCATCTCCGTAACGCTTTCGCGATTGCTAAATGATCCTGTAATGAAGCGCACTGCCCTCTGTTGGATCTTCTCTATCTCTTCTATCAACCCTATCTGGTACGGATCCCACACTGCTGAGCAGTATTCAAGCAGTGGGCAAACAAGCGTACTGTAACTTACTTCCTTTGTTTTTGGATTATATTTCCTTAGGATTCTTCCAACGAATCTCAGTCTGGCATCTGCTTTACCGACAATCACCTTTATATGAGCATTCCATTTTAAATCACTCCTAATGCTTACTCCCAGATAATTTATGGAATTAACTGCTCCCATTTGCTGACCTGCTATATCGTATCTAAATGATAAGGGATCTTTCTTTCTATGTATTCGCAGACACTTGTCTACATTGAGATTCAATTGCCATTCCCTGCACCGTGCGTCAATTCACTGCAGATTCTCCTGCATTTCAGTACAATTTTCCATTGTTACAACCTCTCGATATGCCACAGCATCATCCGCAAAAAGCCTCAGTGAACTTCCGACGTCATCCACAAGATCATTTATGTATATTGTGAATGGCAACGGTCCTACGACACTCCCCTGCGGCACACCTGAAATCACTCTTACTTCGGAAGACTTCTCTCCATTGAGAATGACATGCTGCATTCTGTTACCTAGGAACTCTTCAATCCAATCACAAAATTGGTCTGATAGTCCATATGCTCTTAATTTGTTCATTAAACGACTGTGGGGAACTGTATCGAATGCCTTGCGGAAGTCAAGAAACACGGCATCTACCTGGGAACCCGTGTCTATGGCCCTCTGAGTCTCATGGATGAATAGCGCGAGCTGGGTTTCACACGATCGTCTTTTTCGAAACCCATGCTGATTCCTACAGAGTAGATTTCTAGTTTCCAGAAAAGTCATTATACTCGAACATAATAAGTGATCCAAAATTCTACAACTGATCGACATTAGAGATATAGGTCTATAGTTTTGCACATCTGTTCGACGTCCCTTCTTGAAAATGGGGATTTGTGAGACAATCTAGAGAAGGAACTACAGTGCAGTCTTCCTCTGTGAAACAGCTTTGGAAAAAGACATATAGTATTTCGGCCTTTAGTCTGTCATCCTCTGTTTCAGTACCATTTTGGTCACAGAGTGTTTGGACATTTTGTTTTGATCCACCTACCGCTTTGACGTAAGACCAAAATTTCTTAGGATTTTCTGCCAAGTCAGTACATAGAACTTTACTTTCGAATTCATTGAATGCCTCTCGCATAGCCCTCCTCACACTACATTTCGCTTTGCGTAATTTTTGTTTGTCTGCAAGGCTTTGGCTATGTTTATGTTTGCTGTGAAGTTCCCTTTGCTTCCGCAGCAGTTTTCTAACTCAGTTGTTGTACCACGGTGACTCTTTTCCATCTCTTACGATCTTGCTTGGCACATACTCATCTAACGCATATTGTACGATGGTTTTGATCTTTGTCCACTGATCCTCAACAGTATCTGTACTTGAGACTAAACTTTTGTGTTGAGCTGTCAGGTACTCTGAAATCTGCTTTTAGTCACTTTTGCTAAACAGAAAAATCTTCCTACCTTTTTTAATATTTCTATTTACGCCTGAAATCATCGATGCAGTAACTGCTTTATGATTGCTGATTCCCTGTTCTACATTAACTGTTTCAAATAGTACGGGTCTCTTTGTCACCAGAAGGTCTAATATGTTATCGCCACGAGTCGGTTTTCTGTTTAACTGCTCAAGGTAGTTTTCAGATAAAGCACTCAAAAAAATTTCACTGGATTCTTTGTCCCTGCCACCCGTTATGAACGTTTGAGTCTCCCAGTGTATATCTGGCAAATTAAAATCTCCACCCAGAACTATTACTTGGTGGGGAAATCTACTCAAAATATTTTCCAAATTATCCTTCAGGTATTCGTCACATGACATCCAATTACCACGTCTGAGCCTGCTTTAACTGTAACCTTCACCCGAATTATTTCACATTTCAGATCTCCATCAATTTCCTTCAATACTATTGCACTTCTTATCACTATAAACACACCTCCCAGTTCACTGTACAGCCTGTCTCTGTGGTATACATTCTAATCTGAGTTTAGAATTTCATTACCGTTTACATCTGGTTTCAGCCAACTTTCTGTCTCTAGTACTATGTGGACATTGTGACCGTTTATTAATGAGAGCAGTTCTGGGACCTATCTATAGACGCTCCTGCAGTTTACTATTAGCAGATTAATATTGTTATTCCCTGTTGCATTTTGCCTACTCCTACCTTGCGCATCTCAGGAAGCGTCTTGTCGGGCCTAGGGAGGGAATTCTCTAACCTAAAAAACCCACATGTGCACTCCACACGTACTCCGCTACCCTTGTTGCCACTTCCTGCCGCTTGGTGGCTGCAGGTACATTGAGTAGTCAACAGTCATTCACTCAAATGAGTCACACGACGGGTGACGAGGCAGTCTGGTGACGGCAAAATTTACACTAGGAAGCTGTCCAGCACAAGTATATACACAAGACTTAAAACGATTATTTATTTTCTAACCACTAGTCTACACAGTAAAATAGTGATGCACAGTTCACTTCTTTGCAGAAGCACATGAACAAAAGACAGAATAAATTAATTTACAGTTTATCAGACAAGTATCCATTTTGATACAGATACTTAGTATCATAAATTTTCCATCATTATATTTGCAGAAAAGAAACATTATTTATAAACAATAAATAAAGGTAAGAATTTCGTGTTCCATAAATTAACAAAAATAGACGAATGCTTGTGCTATCCTTTACACATCAATTCAAGTGTGTGTGTGTGTGTGTGTGTGTGTGTGTGTGTGTGTGTGTGTGTTTGTCATAGTTGAGCTACTTAAGAAAATTTCAGGTACATAGTCCACAAGTACACATTTGCTATATTTTTTAATGTTAACACTGATGTACTCTTTCCATCCTCCGTTCTTCTTTCTTTTCCTACAGAAGTGAGGGGTACATCAAGGACAGGTGGATTTTGAAGCTGATAAACTTTTTTGTCCTGAGTTTTCTAACTTTTTATCTCATTTAACTTATTTCCTTCAATAAATTCTGGAAGTCTCAATGCCAGAGTGGATGACTGTCCTATCCGTTCACATATGTTTTGTGTCAAACAAGACACTTCTGCCTAAGGGACTGTTTGCCTGTTTCCCACAGGTAAACATTGCTCTTTACATGAAATGTAGTGAAATCTGAAGCAGTTCATTAGATAAGGAATGAGAGACTTTACTTCAAAGCAGATGAAACCCAACGTTATGTGTCACTGCCCACAACAATATAGACATGGCTTTTTTTTCCCAGTCCTGCTATTGAGTTTCTTTATCATGCTTCTCACATCAGTGAAATATTCTCCTTCCCATTCTTTCTCTGAATCTCCAATGCTGATATGCTTTAGATCTCTGCACAAGACAACACACTTCCTGACATTTAGTGATGAATTTCTGTGGTTACTGGAAACACTCTGTGGGAATGTTTCCTTACCTAACTAATAAGTCATCTATCAAATAATAAAGCAAGAAAAGATAGGCACTGCACAAAGCACAATATTCACATGTGGTCAAGGAACACATCTATTTACCGACTGTGCAACTACAAAGAAACACACGAAATGGTCCCAAAATTCATAAGTTCTGAACCAAGGCACAGGCAGTCGTTGGTGTGGCTAGTGCTGGAAAAAGGTGTGGCACAACAGAACAGGTAGATGACGAGCAAGGTGTCAGTCTCATCCCCAAGTGTCACCAGCACAACAATATTCTGGCACGAGGCATGGAATTGGCACAAGACATTGTATGAAACACCATTTACACACCTACCAGCAGAGCAGGGTAGAGATGGCGCACAGCGTGCATGTCTCTCAAAACTTCACGGTGCATACTGCCACATAGCATGACTGTTGTGTGGGCACGGAGCAGGAACCAATGTTGACGTTGCAAGGAGAGGATGGAGACTGGTCAAGGCTAAGTGTATAAGTCTCACTAAGGATCAAGCTATTGTTGTCTGCCAGTAGCCAGCGATCATAGTATGCAGGTATCTGGTCACAAAGCATGATCGACAGCTTGCAACAGAAGTAACATGCAAAGGGAGAAACACACTGCCTTAGCAGATGGTTATTGCAAGTTAAAGACATACAGAACAGCTAAGATAGCAGGCCACCACTCAGTTCCCCCCTTGCCCCTCCCATGGGAACGGAGTTCGGGTGGTGAGCAAGGTGGTGACAGCGAAGGTTGGTACTGGTGGGTGACATGTCTTTTACCCATGGTGAGGATGTGGGCAATGGCATCATCCTTGCAGTTGCTGGTCATGCGATGGGGATGGGCGCCGGACTTCAGGGTGCTGAGTGCAAAATGGGTGGGGCAGCCAGCTGTCAGTATCATGGGTCCACTGTGTGACAGCTAGCAGAGGTGCAGAACTGGCAGCCGACACAAGCAATGAAGAATCTGCTGGAATGTGGGGTGAGTGGAGACAAGCTGGGGCACCCTGAGCCTGCATTCAGTGCTGCACTCGTATGGGTGGGCAGGCACTGGGCACTATTGCCAGTGCAGGGTTGTGCAGGCAAGGGCATAGTGTTGTTGCCAGTTGGCTGTGAAGAGAGGTTGACAGCCTGGTGGTTTACGTTTGACAGCTGGGTGGGCACTTCAGATGTGAATCAGCAGTGTGTCTGGTGTGAGGACAGGTGAAAGCAGCTCCAGGGTGCAGCAATGGAAGCATGTGAAACAATGCTGTTGTGGAAGTGATGTGGGCTGCAACGTGCCGTTGGTGGCATAGCCCACTGTTAACTGAAGCAGCCTCGGTGGCACCGAGAATGCACTTTGCTTTGTTGATGATGATGCCTGCATCCTGGAGGCTTTAAAAATGCTGTGGAGGTGCTCACAGTGTTCCTTGGGCATCATGGAAAGCACAAGTATGTCATCGAAGTAGGCAAAACAGCAGGGCAAGCTGTCCAACATGTCGTCAAAGAAATGCTGCCATGTTTGGCTGGTATTACGGAGGCCTAAGGTCATAAAGGCACTCTCATGGAGTCCAAATGGTGTGATGATGGCAGTCTTCTGGATGTTTGTGAGTGTGTCCAGAATCTGGGTAAAAGCCTCCATGCAAATCGTGCTGAAAATTGTATTCCAGCCAGTGTATTGTTGTATCTGTGTAAGAACAGCACCGTGATTCAGTTAGGGATGGTGTGGACGTTTAGCTTCTGGTAATTGACGCATGGATGCCAGGAACCATCCTTCTTCTTGACAAGGTGAAGGGTGGATGCCACAGGCTCTTCAAAGGACGCAGCACACTGGCAGCGAGCAGCTCGTCAAACTCGGTCCTGGCGATCATGAGTTTGTGAGGTGGTAGACACCATGGCCAGCAAATAACAGGTGGTCTAGATGTGGTGTCGTAGTGGACAGTTGAATGACAGACATCCCGAGTTGGGCTGTAAGGGTGTGTGAGAGCATAAAATTGCACTCGTATGTCCGTGTATGGGCCAGAATACGTCGTCTGCTTCACGTCATACAAGTGGTGCATTTCATTCACCTCCCAGTGCCACTGTCAACGAGGTGTCAGCCTGAAATGTCAGGGAGCAGGCAGTAATGTCTGATGAAGTCCGCTCCAATAATGACGTCAGTGACGGTGAAGATCCAAGGGAGCTCCCGTTGCAGACTGAGTCAAGGACGCCGCGATATATGCCGTAGGTGGTGATGGTGGAGTCGTTCACTGCCATTAGGAAGATGGCTGAGGCAGTGCCAGCATCCCGTATAAGTTGCTGTGGGAAGATAGACAACTCAGAGCCTGCGTTAATCAGGAAAGGAGTGGCAGAGTGAGCATCACAGACGAACAGGAACTGAGAGATAAGCCAACAGATGGGCGGGCGTATCTG
Organism: Schistocerca serialis cubense; assembly: GCF_023864345.2. NCBI lineage: Eukaryota > Metazoa > Arthropoda > Insecta > Orthoptera > Acrididae > Schistocerca > Schistocerca serialis. The sequence continues at coordinate 152,859,110 of NC_064638.1, read as the reverse complement.
ATCCCAGTGGCCATTGGCATGCTACCAGTAGTTTGCATCATCGGTGCCAAAACGCTCGCGATACTAGCAGAGGTCGGTTGTGTCAAGAGAGGTGTCAGCAGGTCGACTAGAGCTGCAGTGGTGATAGCCATCGTTGCACCAGCAGCTGGAGCTGCATGGATGGTGGCAATCAGAATTGAGGCAGATCATGGTTGCTTGCAGCAATGCATGTTGGGGCTGAGGTGGGCAAGGATGTCTTATACCTCCGAGCAGCAAGGGGACGGCTCAAAACAGGTGGCCAGCAGAGTGACCGCCAGCTTGCTGCACCGTGTGTGGATAGGACTTGTGCACATTGGTGACAGATGCAGGCAGGATGGCCAGTGTCTCATGAACCTGGTTGGTGAGGCTGGTGGCATCAGTGAGGGAGAGATTGGCATGCATCGGCACAGTTATCTGTAATGGGGCTGGGAGGCGAGCCAGCCACATGTTGTATAGAAAGCAGTTGGAGACCGTGTGTGGCTCTGTCAGGTTTCAGAGATGACACAGGAATTGTGGAGGTTTCTGGCCGCCACACTGCTCAAGGGAAAGGAGAACCTGGATGTGCTACATTTCGCGTGATGTGAGTTATGTCATTAGGTGGCAGCAAGTGTCTCATAGGAGTCTGTGGCTGGGAGCAATGAAATAATGTTGTGGATCTCCATTGCGTATGTCAGCTCAAGCTGGCTGATCACCACAGTGAACTTGGTGGTGTCATGGGTGATGCCGCAGCTGGCGAAGATGGCGTCCATTGAGGAAAACCACAGGCACAGGCACAGGCCCCATGGACTGAAAGGCAGTAGGTGAGCTGCTGCATGGCCTGATGGAGTGGTGGCGGCTTGCAGGACAATGGGCAGCGGTGTATCGAGGCAGGGAGGGATGGTGGTAAAGGTGGAAGAAGCAGGGGCTGGTGCAGGCATTGGCGTGGAGTCTGTTGCCTGTGGGTGTCTGCAAGTGATCGCATCACCGCTAATTGTGCACACCGGTCAGCATTGCTGCATTTCAGTTCTGTGAGGCACGCTGTCAGCTCGGTGATGACATGTGATGCTGGATCAGCAGCCATGTGCAATGAGGTGTCGGCTGGGGTGGAGGGAGAAGTCTTCGCCACTAGGTTGCACAATGGATGGCAAAACACACAAGACAAATTGCTCATGATGTGAAACACTAGTGTATGGTGCACAAAAATAGAAGTTGTTGGTGGGGTACACACAAGTACGAGGGTCAAAATGAGTGCTGACAGAACGAAATAGCTGACACCATGCTGAAATAGGAAATTAAGTCAACGGATTCTACTGTCAGGTCACCAGTGCAAGAATGTTTCCTTACCTAACTTATAAGTCGATTACCAAATAGCAGAGCAAATGTGGTAGGTGCCACACAAAGCAAAATGTTCATACATGGTCAAGGAACACATCTAATTACCGATTACGCAACAATAAAGAAACAAAATTCGTAATTTCTGAACCACGTCACTTGCTGGTGTAGCTGGTGCTGGAAAAAGATGCATTGTAGTATAAAAGGCAGATGCTGAGCAAGGTAGCACCCCCGCGTTTCACCAACACAATGATATTCCAATGTGAGGTGTGGATTTAATAGTCTTTGGCAGAAGATGTGGCGAAAGACCACTTACAGGCCCCACTGAGTGACAGGAATAGAGATGGTGCGGCGTGGGTGTCTTTCAAAATTTTGCAGTATGCGGCAACATGTGGCATGCCCATAGCAGTGTGGGTGCAGAGCAGCAAAGAATGTTGACAACGCGAGGAGAAGATGGAGACTGATCGAGGCTAGATCAGCAGAAGTCTCGCTATGGACCGAGCTTTTGTTCTCTGCCTGCAAACAGTGACCGTAGCATGCAAGTATCTGGTCACATGGCAGGATCAACAGCTTGGCATGGACGTAAGATGAGAAGGGAGAAACTTTGCTTTCAGAAAATCTATGAATGGGAGATTTTTGCTTATACAGGAGAAGCATTAGTGTTCAATGTTCTACTGACAATACGGTCATTAAAGAAGAGGGCCAAATGGATTGGATGAGATAGGGCAGGAATCATCTATGACCTATTCAAAGGAACTATCCAATTAACAGAAAACATATAAAACCTAAATCAGGATGGCAGGATGGGATTTTAATCCTGCTCCTACCAATAGCCTTCAATGTGGCCCTCACTATCACCTTTACTAATTTCTCTCTACTGTCTTTACAACAAGTAGAAGATACTTAGTAATATTAGGTCTTTTGTTTCTACAATTTGTGTCTGAGCTGATGCTCTCAGCTTACAATTGAAAACCATTTTCATTAAATGTATGATACTGGGCTCAGAGGTTAACCCAACATTTCTGTTCTCAATGACATTTCTACCACAATGAACCAAAATCAAAGATATGACACTAGACTAGTGGCACTGAAGAGCTTACAGTTTCAACACTCAGGTTTGCCCAATCCCAATTCAGCTATTGGTATCTGAGCTCCTTGAGGCACACAGCATTTAACACAATCCATGGGATGCATATAGTTTATCAGATTCTGCCATTACTCTCACACTTTCTGAATGAAATATTTCACATCATGATGACAGAATTATTTGGGTGCACAACAGCAAGGTCTTTACCACCCATTCCCAAGTCTGTGGAGATGAGTGGAGCTAAGATGAGCAAAAGCATTAAGAATTGTAGAATAAAAACATAAAATATTTCCTAAAAATTTTCACACACACACACACACACACACACACACACACACACACACACACAAACACACAACCACACACACAAAATATAAAAGCTTGTAATACATCAGTAAACAGATGCTTAATGCTGGATTTTCGCTAAACAAGAAATGGTGCATTAGCCACTTCACAAAACACTTAAATTTAAATATTTCATACTCCAGTTAGCTCTTGCATGGGGGTCAGAATAGTTTCCATGTATTGCGGAAAATGCAGGAGAAAATCAGTGGGGAAACAGAAGATTTGCACTTGTTGGGAGTCTAGCAGTGCGATCATGAGTGATAATAGTTGACTGGGTGTCATAACACTCCATTATATGTTTGAGTTCTCCACAGACTTAAAACTTTTTGAATAGGGGTCACTTCATTTCATCTAGCCTCCCCTGCTAACACAGTGACTTTTATGATAAGGCAGCAGCATGAAAAATCAGTGTTCACTATCAGTAATTCCCATCATTCATTTAGCACTCAGCTATGTAAAATGTAGTTTGTTAATGGAAAGACATCATCTGGAGATACACCATTTTCTCAGTACTGGACTGTAGTACCCAAAGTACTATCCGTTGTCCATGTGCCATTGTGATTCAGTCATAAAATACTCACTAACAAATATATATTGAGCAGTAAATATATCTGCAAGATAAACTGTGCCATCAAAGAAGAATTTCATAGTCTTGGGCAGTTTTCATACATCGAAACAAATTCCTATGTGAAAACTGCCTAGGAAAGGATAATCATTATTTAAATAGACAAACCTGTAACATCTGGCAGAATGCTTACTAATGTCTGCAAAATAATCGAAACAGTGAACCTAATATGGCTTAACGGGGAGAAAAAATCAGATTCTCTTGCTGAGAAAGCTAACCAACCAAAAAAGGAGGTACTATAGAGTATAATTTCAGAACACAGTCATCAAAAGGAAAATTACATATAAACACTATACCAGAAGATCCAATAAACTTGAAGCAGAAGTAGTAATACGTGAAATACAACCAGACATATGCATCACACATCTCTTCTATTGCCACGTCTTTGCTTTCAATGTTTTGAGAGATGGTAGTATGGACTGATCTGAGGAAAAAATTTCCAGTAAACATGGGTTCTAAACTGCATATCTTATAAGTTATGAGCATTTCTTCATCTTTGCTACAGTGAAACATCTCTCTTCTACTGAACAAATGCACGTAGCTCTAAAGGCATGCATTTTAGAGCCCATGTTTACTGGACTTTTTCTTGTGTTTTGGTCCACACTATTACCTTTCTATGTATGGAACACTTTTTTTTAACATGCTGTATGTTAAAAAAGGAAAGCTCCTAAAGATTAAACCATGAAGACATGAGATTACACATAGCTAAAGAAAAATACTTTGAAATTATTGGTGTAATAACAGATGACTTAAGAGTGTTTTGTATATACAGATATACGGTGGCAATAGTAGCATCTTCCTGAAAAAATTGCAAACTCACTATGAATTAATATGAAGAGAAAAATTGTTCTATGTGGAAACTTTAATACTGACATGAAAAAATGACAAAAGACATGATTTTGAAGATCTGTTACAACATTATAATGTTAGGGCAACAACATTTGTTTTAAAAAGAGTGACTTCTCAGGGTCAGACTGTTACTGACAATATCATTATCAATATTAGTAGAAGTGGCTACGAGTCACATGAAGTTCAGACAGAAATATGTGATCATCACAGACAGCTGGTATGCTTTTATACAAGTAATGACATCACAGCACACTCAATAAAAACAACTAAAGAAGTCAGGATAATCAGTTAGCAAAATATTAACATCTTTGAAACAATATTAATTAGGAAAAACCAGATCAAAACCCAACAAGCACAGAATGTAAATGAAAAGTATGATTTATTTATTACTACAATTAAATATCATTTAATGTTACATTCATCAAAGTAAGAGCTGCAGGATCATACATCGGAGATAATCAGTGAAATATTAGAACAATGTAGGAAGCTGCATGGACTGAGACAGACTGGCAACACTGAAAACTACAAAGTATTATAATTAAAGTATAGGAAAGTAATGAGAGATGCAAAAGCAAAAGCAACTAACACCACCATAACAAGCTCAAAAAAAAACATTAAAGGCAACCTGGAAAATAATTAAAGCAGGACAGAAGGAAAAAGTTGGCTCAAACAAAGAACATAGTCCACAACAGTGAAAATAGACAGAAAAATGGTTATAGATGGTACAGAAGTAGCAAACATATGCAATGATAATTATCTAAATGTGGTAGAGCTTAAAACTGGAAAGAAACAGCCCAGAATGGAACAGCATTACGGTACCAAAAATTATATAGTTCTTGAAAGCAGTCACAAAAGACGAACTAAGGAAAAATATACAGAAAACTTAAGTCCAAGAAATCAGCTGCTTATGACGGAAAACCAATTTGCATAATAACAATAAGCCAGTAAGTGAATAAATGATCATACAATGGCTGGACACAGAAAACAGCTCTTTCAGAGGTGTAACTTTTCCATAAAAACAAGAAAGGGGATCAGGACTACACCAACAACTACTGACCAATTTCACTGACAACAGGTTCTCAAAAACCTTGATATGTTTATGTATAACAAATTAGCTCTTTCCTGGACAAACCAGCATTTTTGTAGTATCACAGCATGCTTTCAGAAAGGGTAAATGCAGAAAATCAGATATTGTCAACTGACAGAAATAAATTACACACTTAGTAGATGAAAAAAAGATGTATTCCCAATGTTTCTGGATCTCTCCAAATCATTCAGCACCACTGTACATGAAATACTAATACAAAAATAGTAAAATTATGGCATTCGAAGGCAATCAGGAGAGTGGATACAATCACACCAACGCAACAGTAACCAGTGTGTATCAACTGGCAACAAATACCAGTCAGAAACAGAAGCATGAAATATGGGGTGCCACAGGGTTCAGTAATGATGACATTGCTGTGTAATCTATTTATAAAATGATATAGGAGTTAAACTGAAAGAGAAGAAAATATTGTATGCAAATGACATGGCAGTACTGAATAGTGCTCAAAATGCGGAAAGGCTTGAATGAAGCACATATATTTCTGCAAATGACACTGTCCAATGATTCACGGGAAATGAACTAGTTATAAGAAGATTATGTATGCATTGTTCTAAAACAGATAGAAGTCTGAGCATGTGGATTTAGAGGTAGTTGAAACAAGACTGGGACAAATAGAATCCACTAGATTCTTAGGCATTAATGCAAATAATGAGATTAAATGGAAACAGTTTTTAATTCTATCTGTAAGAAACAGGACTTCATTATATTCATAATGAAGCTGCTATCACATTATGCAGACAAACAGTTACCATGCATGGTATATCAAAGACTCTTTAAACCACACCTGTCATACAGAGGTGCAGTGTGGGGAAACTCAAATAGTCATGAAGCAAAAAGAGTTTACACTGAGAGAAAAAAATGTTAGTATAATTTTAAGGTGGCCTTCTGAAACATGCAGAAACTGCTTCAGAATTATAGGAATCTTAACTTTGACATCTTTATGTAGGTGTGCAAACACACAAGGTGTCACAAAAGGAATGGTCAGTATTCAGGGACATGATGGTAATGATCACTCGAAGCAAAAAAATCTAGTAAACATGGGCTCCAAGATGCATGCCTTTTGAGATATAAGCACTACTTCATCTTCAATACCGTGAAATGAATCTCTTCTACTGCAAGCTCGTTGCTTTTCATATTTTGGGAGGAGGTAGTATGGGCCAAAAAGAAAAAACTGTCTACCAAAGATGGGCTCTAAAATGCATACCTTAAGAGATATGAGCATATATTCAGTAGAAGAGATGTGTTTCACAGTACTGAATATGAACAAGTGCTTATAGCTCTTATGGTATGCATTTTAGAGTCCATGTTTACCAGACTTTTTTGTTTCGAATGTTCATTCATTTGTCATATCCTTGAATACTGACCATTGCTCCCAGCAAGTCGCTTTGGCAAGCTAATTTCATACATACATACATACATTAATCCTTGTTCCATAGATCATGAATATGACATTTCGTAATGATGTGGAATGTGCCATTTTAACCTAAGTTTTCTTTACACAAAATAATTAATTAAGTAATTTAATTTTTTATTATTTTTTGTGTATTTTTTATTTTTTTATTTACACTTACTACTTCACATCTAAGAATTCATCTATTGAGTAGAAGGAGTTGTCATTCAGAAATTCTTTTAATTTGCTTTTAATTGTTGGTTGGCTATCTGCCAGACTTTTAATACTATTTGGCAAATGACCAAAGATTTTTGTGGCAGCATAATTCACCCCTTTCTGTGACAAAGTGAGATTTAATCCAGAATAGTGAATATCATCCTTTCTTCTAGTGCTGTAGCTATGCACTTCGCTGTTTTTTTGAATTGGGTTGGGCTATTAATGACAAATTTCATAAGTGAATATATGTGTTGCGAAGGTACTGTGAATATCCCTAGTTCCTTAAATAAAGGTCTGCAAGGTGATCTTGGGTGTGCTCCAGCTATTATTCTGATTAAATGCTTCTGTGCAAGTAATACTTTCTCTTTTAATGACGAATTGCCCCAAAATATGATGCCACATGAAAGTAGTGAATGAAAAGGCATAGTAGGCTAATTTACTGATATGTTTATCACCAAAACTTGCTGCAAGAAACTATTGTTTCCACTAGAGTTTCATGGTGAATAGGCAAGTAGATGTTTACAGTGTCATGGTTAAAAACCAGAGCAGTCCCCACCATTGTTGTTGCATTATTATTATTATTATTATTATTATTATTATTATTATTATTGAAGAAAAAATAGTTAAGAAAATCAAAAAGTTAAGAAAAGAAAAAAATGTGTGTGTGAACAAATAACGATGGATACATATATAAATTATCAAGAAACATTACTGAATGATCAAAAATCAGTTGACTTCACTCAGATTAAAAACTTTCTGAGAGTTTCGTATGCAATGTCCAAAAATCTCTTGTCTATTGTACAATAAAATATTTGAAAACAGGACACAAAAATGCTGCAAATTGTATCACCAAGAGATCACTTTTTACTTATTCTTACATTTTCACAATCAATGTTTATTACTTTTATTACAAATGTATTGCACTCAAAAACAAGATACCAAAATGTTGTTATCTGTATCACCTTGGAATCACCTTTTAATTACTCTATTATTTTTGCAAACAATATTTACTACTTTTATTCCAAACGTTATTTCATTTGAAAACAATATCAAAAAATGTTGCAAGCTGTGTCACCAAAAGAGCACCTTTTAATTACTCTTCAATTTTTGCAAATAGTAGTTATTACTAATGTTTATGTTCATGCTAAAATTTAAAGATGACTATACTGTCATTCTACGTCCCCTTCTGGTGAAACAAATTAATCAGTAGATTCATTTTGCACTTTTGTGGCTGATAGTTACTAATTATTTATGTTTAGTGGCTCCTATAGTACATTTCTTTCTGTCCATCTGTCTCTGCACTGTTCTTCTTTCTGACACTGACACTTTCGTATTGCCATTCAACATACAAAACTTTTGCAAGATTGAGAAAAACTTCCAGAGACTGGCCTGTTTGGCAGGCACTTGCAGCAACAAGCTAGGAAGTGTTTCCATTAACTTGTGGAACCTAATTCAGCAAGTAGATGAAACTTGCAGAAGTCAACTTGCTGGGGGAGTTTCAATGTCAAATAACTTGCAGAAGTAGCTCATATAAGTGACTTGTGGAGATTTACTTGCTAGTGGACACCTGCTCTAAGAATCTTGTTTCCGCAGATATTTGCATTTAGTTTTTGCAGTGTGTAGCTGGAGTAAGCCCAACAAATACTGCCGATCATGTCTTTCATGAACACCATAAAATTATTTTTAAAGTAGAATTGTATATGCCCACTCAATAGAGTGGTCCCAAATTAGTCTGTCTTGATATTTGTTTAATCAGTATGTATTAAAAGTGCCAGTGGAACATGAAGAAAAACCAGCACTCCATCATCAGTAACAGCATCACCCTGGCCCACACTGACTGTCACTGCCATACAACAGTATTGCTTAGTTGCTGTTGGAATAATGGTAATTCTTCACATTATGTGGTTCCTGTTAATAAATATCAATAAAAGAAAAATCACGCTAGAATAATTTAGCACTGCTCTATCACACATACACAAAATGAAGCTTTTCATCAGTGCTGAGTGTAATACATACTGATGCTAATGTACATACCCGCTACTAGGGCTGCTGATATTTTAATTAAAAGTATTGGGAATCCAATAAATCAAAATTTTAAAAAATATCATTATCAGCCCTCGATATATCAAAAAAAGTTTTGATACAGCGACGAAAAAAATGTCGACATACTGTCTTATAAAAATATTGGCTGCACATTGTAAACATACTGCTGGTTTTAGAGCTGCATATTTAAATATTGATTTATTATTAGTTATTCTGTACATCAACAAGCTAGCAGCCTCCTTATCTCCCTTAGAGCAAGAATTGAAAGGAAAACGCACAGCAATAACCACTTTGCTAACAATGGTAACTACATGTTAGTGGCAAAAGAAAGGGTGCCCAATGGGTCTGTCATTTGGTTTCATCACATATCCAGTTTGATCCAAACACTTCATGTCAACATCCCTATTTTTTTCATTTCTGCGAAATGTTGTAGTGTCAAAATTGCATGGTGAAGGCAAACATTGCAGTTTCTGTTAGTAGTGCCAAGTGCCAATTACGTCGGCATTTCCCCTCTCACATATGCACCCACCGCAAAGACCAATCTTGTCATTTATATTTTTGTTCATCATTTCCAGCATTTTTTTGAAGAATGCCGAAATGAAGAAGTAGCACACTAGTTGCATGAAAAACTGTCTCTTAATTCAACTGATGTGCTATTTCTTCACATCAGAAATCTTGTTATTCGATTACCACTGCCACCCCCCCCCCACCCTCCCGCCTCCCCCCCCCACCCCCACCCCCACCCCTACAGGGCAATTGGACCTCTTCTTTGTGCCACCTATACTTGCTCCACACAATCAGAGAGAGAGACTGGACATGATGATAGCTCAAAAAGTTGTAAGACTCCTTCACACAGTGAAAGTAAAATTATGCTCTACTACGATTTTCAAAGAACAATTTCAAATATTTGCCCAAAATTGCAAAAAAAAAATATAATATAAAATAAAAATATCGGCACTCGATATTGCCTTTTCACTATTGATACAAATCAATATTTTTGAGAAAAAATATCAATATATCAATATTTTATCAACAGCTGTACCCACAACACATCAAGGAAGAACAAGATACGAAGCATACGCCACTGGCTGACAATCCTTGATACAGGACCTCAGTACTTGAGAATCAGCTTACTAAGAAGCCTCTCCAGAAAGTTACATCATAGTACACATGACACTAACTTTCCAAAGTAACTCAGAAACTATCTGATGGAAAAGGAATTTTACGGTCTTAAGGAGTATCTCTTAAGTCAAATTTGTGTATATTGTTCTTTGTAATTAATGGCGTTACTTAATATAATGAATCTGGTTGCACTTTAGGATTATTTCCTACAGTGCAACTGTTTTGATTATACTATTGAGTGTTTTCTGTGTTGAGTATGACCTACATGACATGCACACTTGTTGTTCATAATATTTCCTATAGTATCATATAAAATTAAATTCAACTAAAGGTCATTCATGAACTAAATAAATACAGATAAATTGGATATAGGAGAGGTAAGTTGACAATACTGGACAATTATTTTGGATGTTCATAAATCTTGTATTAAAAATTTTTCAGTTATTACAATGTGCTAAATTAATACAGTTTATCAGACAATCTCTCAATCGAAAGTTTTAAGCAAAGACATGAATAAGTACTGGGTTTCTATTCCTATTATATAAGTACATCAGTGTACTCTAGAGCTGTCCTGAGCAGTTCTGTTCACCAGTCTCTTTCTTCTGGTTTCCTATACTTAAAGTCAATGCAGTTAAAAATGTCCTCCTCGCTAGTAATGGGAATCGGTTCACCAGCCACACCTGGAACAGTTAATTTATGCACTAGCTAGCTACAATAACTCAAGGAAACATCAAAGCAGCATTAGTGTTGCATATCACTTCTAACCTCACAGACTGAATCTCATTCAAAGACATTATGTATGTACTTGAACGTTTCTTCCTAGATAAACAAGGAGTACGTACATCAAAAGAGTTAACCTGAGCCTTTAATATTCCTCATCAGTTTTGGGCCATGAGACAGTATAGTTGCCATGGGTCACATTATTCATTAATGAGCTTACAATCCCAATCAGTCAGTAATTAAACATCATCTTTCACTGCCCTACTAACGAGCAAAAGTGGTGATAACAGTTTACATGAACTTGGAATTATTTATGAATGCTTTTTCCTTTTGAATATAAAATTCTTGAATGGCATGCTACTTGCCTTCAGAGAACAGGGGTCAGTTTGTGAGTTATAGTCACGCTAAACCATTAATTATTTGTTTTATTTTGATACAGTGTTTCACCAATTCCCACATTTTGTGGTTATTTGTACTGGCATCATTTTTGGACTTTTTGTATTGCTATCAGTTTTTGGCTTTTGTATTGGTATTGGCATTTTATGTTGAGCTATACAGATCAGGTGAGGCTTTTGATACCACATTTCATTAGGTCTTGTGATATTTCACTATGTATTGGTCATGGGCATTATAACATTTTTGAGGAAGGGAGATTGGGGAGATGGCAAGACTTAAAAATTTCTATTTATGATATAAATGAGTTCCACTTATTACCTAAAAGAGTTTGTCAGTCTTGATACGTGTCGTACCACAAGAACTAAATTTTAGTTCCACAAAGATCTTGTTATATATTACAGAATTGATGGTTATCCATGCACATCACGAAGCATGTGAGAATCCAGAAATGAATAGAAAATGTATGCTTCAGATCCCAGAGGAAGGGTTGGAAGTGCCTCCTTTTGCCCCTCCTTATAGACATATATGGTATTCGTATCATTTTTATACTGATATTGGTTTTTGGCTTTCTGTATTGTTATCAGTCTCTTAAGTTGAGCTAAGTGATGTTTTCAATACCAGTTGTACACTGAAACACCAAAGAAACTGGTACAGGCATGTGTATTCAAATACAGAGATACGTAAACATGCAGAATACCAACGCCTATAGAAGACAAGTGTCTGGCGCAGTTGTTACATTGTTACAATGACAGGTTATCAAGATTTGACTGAGTTTCAACATGGTGTTATAGTACGCGCATGAGAGATGGGAGACAGCATCTCTGAGGTAGCAATGAAGTGGAGATTTTCCCTTGCAACCATTTCATGATTTTACCCTGAATATCAGGAATCCAGTAAAACATCAAATCTCCAACATTGCTGTGACTGGAAAAAGATCCTGCAAAAATGGGACTAATGACAACTAAAGAGAATCATTCCAACATGACAAAAATCAACCCTTCTGCAAATTGCTGCAGATTTCAATGCTGGGCCATCAACAAGTGTCAGCATGTAAACCATCATCGATAGGGGCCTTTCAAGCCGAAGGTCCACTCGTGTACCCTTGATGACTGCACGACACAAAGCTTATGCCTCGCCTAGGTCCGTCGACACCGACATTGGACTGTTGATGACTGGATACATGTTGCCTGGTCGGACGAGTCTGATTTCAAATTGTATTGAGCGGATGGATGTATACGGTTATGAAGACTACTCATGAATCCATGGACCCTGAATGTCAGCTGGGGACTAATCAAGCTGATATAGGTTCTATAATGGTGTGGGGAGTGTGCAGTTGGGAGTGATATGGGATGTCTGGTCACCTGCATCCATTCATGTCCATTGTGCATTCCGACGGACTTGGACAATGCCAGCAGGACGACAATGCAATACCTCACACATTCAGAACTGCTACAGAGTGGCTCCAGGAACACTCTTCTGAGTTTAACACTTCCACTGCCCACCAAACTCCCCGGGCATGAACATTATTGAGCTTGTCTGGGATGCCTTGCAACATGCTGTTCAGGAGAGATTTCCACACCCCCACACTCTCACAAATATACGGACAGCTCTTCAAGATTCATGGTGTCAATTTCCTCCAGCTCTACTTCAGACATTAGTTGAGTCCATGCCACGTCATGTTGCAAAACTTCTGCGTGCTCGCAGGGGCCCTACGCAATATTAGGCAGGTATACCAATTCTTTTGGCTCTTCAGTGTAGTCGGTTTGCAATACTTTTGTGTTTTTTTGCGTCTTTCAAATCAGCCATGGTATTGTGATTCCCTTCTTGTTTTGTTTTGTGTATTTTGCTGCAACATGATTTTGTGGCTGTTATTTTAGATATTAGTTTGTCCTTGTGCAAAAGTGCTAATTTCTTATCACTGCCCCATTAACTTCAATATTTATTATTAATAATTTGTATGATTCTCTATTTGATGTACATTTTTGGCACAATGGGAGCATGTAACATCCTTGGCCAGCATTTAGAAATCATGTTTGTGCTGCATCTTGGGACTTGTTATGACATCACTGGTCTAAGTCAAGGGATGGTATCTAATGCTCTGGTTTATCCTGTTGATCCATTACCTGTCTCCAAACTAGCATTAACTGAGACAAATACAGGTCTCTGACTTCCATAATCATGGGCAATTACTAGACTTCCATATGCCTTGAAGCATGAGCATGTCAGAAACATGATTCACACTATGAGGGCACTGGAAGGGATGGGCAACTTTACTGATAAGTCCCACACGTGAACAAGTAGTCACTACCAATGAGATTTTTCTAACAGTTGCAAGTTGATTACAATAGATGTACTTATCATTCCTATAGATCCATAGTGAGGAGATCCTCTAGCATGTAGAACATGTCAGGAAACAAGACTACACAATAATATTTACAAAAAAAGTATGATTTTGTATATTCCACAGATTCTAAATTAAATGATTTTCATGGAAGTGCAATTACATCAAAAACCTTACACACATCTACATTTAAAAGTTAATGGCAAATTTGCCACAAAACATGTAGATGTTTAAACAAAGGCGCATATGACAACTCTTAGGCTATTGTAGCCACACAACATCAAATAGAAAAATCATTTTACAACACTTATTTACATTGATCACATTACTGCACTGAAGTTGTACAGATGTCACATTGTACAAAATGCTCCCATATTTGATATTAATAATAACATGTACACATCACTTGATTCTGCTAAGAAATTTATCAATGGAGAAGGAGGAGTTGGCCAGCAGTAAATCATTTGGGCTTCTCTACAACTGGACTTTATTAGTACAGTAGTTAAACTTTTTATGGCTGCTGATAAGTTATTGAAAATGTGTATTCCTGAATCATGGACACCCTTCTGGACCAAAGTAACTGACTTTAAATCTCTGTGAAGATAATTCTTCTTTTTAGCAATGATGCCATGAAATGAATTGTTGGTTTGAAAAATATATTCCATTAAGAAATAAAGATATTATGAAACTGTAGTTGGTATTTGTTTTCAGAAAATTCTAGACATTAAGATACTAGCAACATAATACAAAAATAAATCCAATTTCTACAATATTTTGGGCTGGAATTTTTCCACAAGCTTCTAAAATAAAAACATACTTCCACCTGTGTAAGAAATGGAAGCAACAAGAATTACTGGACCAACAGAGAGCTGTCTCCAGACAACCTTTCCTTGTCTACAAAAGAGAAAAATTCATAAAATAAGTGCTCAGATAAATTCAAAATGATTATAGCAAACTGCAAACAGCTATAACTATTTAACACATAGTGATGTATCAATAACAATTATAGATAGTAAAAAAAAGATAAAAATTTTGATTGTTGTGCAAGTACAGTAAATCACACCCCAGCACGTGCAGAGTGATTCATATGTGGAAAGTTCATATCATAAGTGAGAATGGTGGATACCACACAGAAGGTATTCTGCATGTTAAATTCTAACAGTTGTTCTGTCATCACAGTGCAAAGAAGATTTCAACAGCAATGCTATCAAGCATCTACAAATAGCAATAACCTCCACAGATGACATCAACAATTTGAAGAAACAGGATGTTTGTGCAACTTGATGACACTGTATTCTGCTCTTGGCCATGTAGATCTCCAGACCTGAGGCAATGAATTTCTTTTGGCAGGTTACATAAAGGTCTTGTGCTTTCTTTGTCAATATCAACTCCAGAACTCAAAATGTACATTTCTAATGACGCTCGCATCAGTTACTTCACATGTGTTTCAGAATGATGGAGTGAAACGGATTACTGTTTAGACAATGTCCATGTGACCAAGAGTAGTAGTATAGAAATCCTATAAAGTATATATTCTTTTTAAAAAATGAACTTTTTTATTCTCTTTAATTCTTATCACTGTGCATTAAATAGTTATAGCTGTTTGTAATTGTTATATACATATTGAATTGTCCTTGGAGTCTCGGTTGGAATACAAATAATGGAAGGTCAAAAGGTACACAATCACTGTATAGTTGTAGCATTGAGTGATCAACAGGAACATGCACAAGACTGAAAACATTATCCAGTGCCTGAAAGTTCAGCATCATTTTCATTCCTTTTTATATGCTTGTCAATATCCCAACAAATTAACTATACAGAGTGTGATTACCACCCTCACACCTTCCATTATTCATAAAAAAAATGTATGTGGTTATCTAATAACAGTTACATTAGGAGGTACATATTGTGTGCTGCCACTAGGTGACAATTTCTTTCTTCTACCTTCTCAACCACTATTGATGCAAAGTGAGTATGCAGTCATTACTATCACCTAGCATAAGAGGTGTGTGAGAAAAATAATGAGACTTACTTTTTATCTATCAACACTTTTTTTAACATATTTTTTTTCAAACAACACTATTGCCCCATTCAAAGAAGTTTCCTCCAGCAGCTATCACTGGCAGGCATTGTTCCCGGTCTTGGTAGCAGCACTGAAAGGCGTCAACTGATAGCACCTTTAAAATGTCACTCACATTCAATTTTGCCAACAGAAAAAAGTTACGAGGACTCAGACCAAGTGAATGGGGTGAGCTGTGGAACAACAGGAATGGCTTTTGGGGTCAAAATTCTGTGATGGAAGTAGCCATGCGACATGGGGTGTTGTCCTGATGCTGCATCCACTTGTTTGAAATGTCTGGTCTCACTCAATACACCCTTTTCCTTAGCCTTTCAAGCAGATCTTTGTAAAACACTTGGTCAACAGTTTGTCCTTGAGGAACAAATTCTTTACGCATGATGCCCATACTATAGTAAAAGCAAATCAATGTTCTCTTGATCTTTAATTTGCTCATTTGGGCTTTCTTCGGTCAAGGAGATGTCTCAGTGTGCCACTTCTCATTTTGCCACTCTGTATCATACTCAAAAATCCAAGATTCACCACTTGTGATCGCAGGACTGAACCAATCTTTTCAAGAATATCAACATGTTTCTTTGACTCTCCTGCTACTCAGTCAGGAGACTTTTCAGCACCATTTGGACACAGGTCTTTCTTATGAGCAAAACTTTGGTCAAAATTTGATGTATGGTGGGAGTGTCTAAGTTTAAAAGTCACCCATCATCCTTATTGTCAAACGTCAGTCTGAGTTCACAAGAGCACGCACCTGTTGGACATTTTCATCAGTTTTTGAAGACGAAAGTCTCCTTGAGTGAGGTTCATTTCCAATTTTCTTGGGCTTCCAAACATGATATGTGCCACCAAAAAAAAATTCTGCTCTTGATAAGGAAAGTTACCCACAAGCTTATTTCAACTTTTCAAAGATCGTACTTGTGGATTCCCCAAGTTTAACACAAAACCTGATTGCATAACATTGCTCTAAATTCTGCTGTTCCATTTTCATAACATGCAACTTCACTGATGGCACTCTCAAAAGTCACATGATTGCTGAACAGAACTGAAACTGGAACAGAGCATCTAGAAGAGGTGAACACATTGGCATACACAAGTAGAACAACACAGCATTGCCAGATCACTTGCACTGTTGTCAGTCTCATTACCTTTATCACACACATTGTGGACAGTTAACCATGAAGAACAACACTAATGTATCAATAAATCATTTGTGAATTTTTGTTCAGTTTCTTTCATGTACAAATTTAAAAAAAAATGTAACTCAGTTTGTATCTAAAACTGGACATGTTAAACTTCTCGAATGCACCATTCTCCAAATATTTTCTGTCCTGCCACAAACACACAGAAAACTTTAGGTTTTAGTGTCGTATAATTGTATCTCATCAGTCGCTAAAAATAAATTCACCATAAACTGAAATAAATTGCAAATCTGAAAAGAAAAAGATCAGTTGCATCATAAATGAATTGGCTACAGAAAGTAAACTTCCAAGTTTCATTTTAATGATCCATTATTTCTCCTCACACTACAACTAATTTTTAATTATCTCTTACTGCCTTGCACTACAACATGTTACTATATATGTGACTCATGACCACATCTCCTACTGAATATGTGAAATCCACAAACTGTAAAATGTGGATGTTACCTACATTTTTGGGTTTATTTCATGAATATTCACTGAACCTTTTTAATAATAAATTATGCTTTGTTTTTATTCACTCAGCAGAAGACGAGCATTGAAACACATGGAATAACGCACAAGATGAGCTCTGAAAGCTATAACAGCATCAGTAGCAGGCTATTAACTATATTAAAAGCGAAAGAAAGAACCAAGTTGTCAATTCCCGCTACTATAGCAGAACAAAAAATAACACGTAACTGGTTCTTTTCCTCCTGAATAAACTGTATACACACTACACTGAAACATAGGCTTTTCCACTCACCTGACAGAGGTAAGAATAATTGAACATACAAAGGGAATGTTTAGAGTAATGTACTCTCTTAACATAAAATTATTCCTTAATTTAGTTCCTTCAATTCCTACTATCATTACCACATCTGTATAGACTTCTTTTAGCTGACACTCCAAGTTGCTGGATGTCCTGCAGTGCCAATATTTCTTATCACTCCCTTCCGACTTATAAACCCAAGCATGCTTTTATGTGTCACATCCCACAGTACACAGACATGTCAAGTGGTGACAAGACACATATCATTTCTCTTTTCTTACTACTTTCACCATGACTGGCTACAAAGAAACACTTTTGACAGGCCAACAAGAGAAGACATCTTCCTCACCAACAACAGAGGACATCTTCCTTTTTCCAGATTACTGATTAAAAAGTTTTTGAAACATTAACTGTTTTAGGCTAGTTACAAACATAATTGTCAAATATTAGTTTTCCTCTCCACAAACTAAAATAACTACAAGACAGAACTGAAGAAATTTTGTAATGAGTATTGCTGTAATATATAAATATCATCACTACTTAGTGACAATGTTGTAACTAAGATACCTGTGCTTCCAACAGGACGTAATGAATATTCATTCAGTGTAAAGCCCTTTGACAGAGCATGTGTTCTCATCTCTTTGTTGAACAAGTCTGAACCTGTGAAATACAGGATAGCACAGTAGAACTGATCATATGGTATAAAACGGATGTCCAGTCGTCTCACTGGTGTCTCTTTGGATGTCTTTTGAACTCCAGACAACCTGCATGCACCCTGCAGAAAATACAGACATCTATTACAGCATCAATAGAAAAACTATAACTATATAAACATAATACTGTAGTCATGAAAAGACCTATTTCCAAGATTGATTTCATTGTAAAGTTTTTGAAACACAAAATTAATACAATTCTTAAAGTAGATGACAAAATCATTTCTTGTTGTGAAGGTCAAAAAGTTTACATTTTATGTGAAATACTGAGTCTAATGACTAATACTTAGAAATTAAATATTGTTTTGTGTTGCAGCAATTAAATTATGATGATATTTAATAAATTCAAAGGATTCTTCATAGAAATTAAACTCTAAATAGTACATAGTAGGGCATGATCTTTGATCACTACCTTTAACCTTAGTTACTTGGAAAAATCCAACAGTGTATTTATCATCATTCTACTGTTACATATCACCTACTCTTTGAAACTCAATGAAGAAACAGGTCAGGTACCTTTATCTGATGCACTGGTTAAGAAACACGCATACATATTCCTGGACAACAATGTATGTAGCTAACCTATGCAGGTAAACCTTTCACTCCATGTCTTGAGCCAATCACTATCACTCATGGGGAAATGTCAACCTTAAGTTCCTGGTCCATAGAGCTCATGAACTGTTAGACAAAGAGTGCCTTGTCAAAGGATTTCTGTTCAAACACTGTTACAAGTACACTACTACATTATGTAACTTGCTAATGATTTCTGCGGCTGAGTTTATTACATCATTAAACGGGCTCGGAACATAATTTACTGGTCATGGATTACAGATTGAAACTGAAGAATCTGCAGAAAGTTGGGAAATTAAGAAGATATGACAATGATAAACTGACTCATTCAGAAGGAACTGCAACATTTCTGTAGTGAACATTAGGCAGAAAAAAAAATTGGGCTTGCGATAGCACTTCCTGAAGCTTTGTACAGAAAAGTATGTACTATTTCAGCAGGTTTCATTTCCAACAGGTTTCCAATTATAAAGGTTTCCTCCTGGAACACTCTTATTCTGTACAGGAGCTCCTCACAATAGTCAAGGAATTTCCTCTATAATGTCTAAATTATTCGTACACTCTCTCACAATTTTTTTGTGTTCTATTACCGTATTTACTCAATTCTAAGCCGCACTCGAATCTTTTAGGCCACACCTCCAAATCGAAACAAAGTTGGTCCATTGTAATAAGAGACACAATTTAGGTCAAATGAATGACGATACAGCTACAGTAGTTTGGTTCGAGTTGTAAGCTTAGCAGTTAAGCTTTACCAGGTAGCCATTGCTATGCGTCAGGTGCTCCGTCCGTATTTATATGGGTACCCTTCCTTTTTCACGTGCTTCGCTGGTTTGAATCGATTGCTTATTTTGCTTTGATCTGATAAGTGCCGTTTTCTTTGTTATAGGTGTTTACATCACTCTAAGCTGAAAATGCATTACTGTACTGTGTCATGCATTGTTTGTCACATTCTGGTAGTTCGTGTTTATGGCCTGTCGCCGCTCGTGGCATGGCTTGCTTTTGTGCGCGCTACCGCCGCTTACAATTAAAAAAAAAAAAAAAAAAAAGAGAAGAAGAAGAAGAAGAAGAAGAAGAAGAAGAGAGGAATCGTCTCATTAGCGAAACAATGGCAAGAGACTGCTATTTGTTGTTACTTACACTGCTGCTTTCTTTGATAATTATCAACAAGAACAAAATAATAGACTGCGTATGATTGAACATGTTCTGAACGAGAGTTACGTGAAAATTTTTCTGTGTTTGAAAATCTTTGCGGCCGCTTCTTTAGAACATCAAATTCTGCACAGAAATTAGAGTCATCTTAGATTTAAAAATCTAGTCAGTTGCCGTGCTTCATTTCTGACTGTATCACTATTAGGCATAAGAATAATACGAATATAAACATGACACGATATGTATTTCTTCCACGTTTGCTGTTGTCTCACTCTAGTTTCGTAGTTTATTAGGCAGACAGGATTTAAATGAGATAGCAGGAAACACGAAAGAATACATGGCAAAATGTTTATATTCGTATTATTCTTATGGTGAAGAGAATACTGCATGTGATTCACATTTCATCAGGTTCCTATTAGCAAACATCTCTTCTCACAGGTAGGAAAAAATTCAGAACGTAGAGTTGGCCATATTGACGAACATCCCAAACAGTCTTGCCAGTCGGATTTTCATAGTACATTGAAATTCTGCTACATTCGAAGATGAACAATACGGAATTTGTATTTACTTCGTTGGATAATATATAAAAATGCAGTAGTCTAAACTCGGGGCAGAGAAAAAAAGCTCGTCTTCCACCTTTTTTTTTTAATTTATTTACTGACGCAGAGGTTTTGGCGCCAGTATTTATCTTTGTGCCTACAAAGCATGCCTGGGTAGCGCTACATATATTCGACGGCAGAACTTAGTTGTGGTGGCACCTACCAACATTTTTCAGAACTTCCGCTTGCTTTGCACTCGATTCTAAGCCACAGGCGGTTTTTTGGATTACAAAAACCGGTAAAAAAGTGCGGCTTAGATTCGAGTAAATACGGTAATTCTTTAATTTTTTGTTTATGATCAGCATCCTGTAAACTACGTGTTTACTCCTTTCATTACAAAGTCGCTTTGGACTCATATGGTCTCGCAGCACATGATAGATAGATAGATACATAGATAAATAAATAAGTAATGAATATGAAAGATGCTGAGGTTTTTAAAGGGGCCATTACACAAGTGGCTGGACGAAACAGAGAAAAGGAATGTGACAGAAGATGAATGGGCAGCTTTCAGAGATGAAATAGTGAAAGCAGCCGAAGATTAAACAAACAAAAATATAAGGCCCACTACAAATCCTTGGGTAGCATACAAATTCTTGAACTGAATGGTGAAAAAGAGGAAATATAAAAGTTAAGTAAGCAAAAGCAAATATAAACATATAAAAATAAGACTGGCAGGACGTGCAAAATGTTGAAACAGGATAGACCCTATGATAAATGCAAAGCCTGGGGGAAATCAATATGCTGCCTATAGGAAAATCAAAGAAATTTTTGAAGAAAAGAGAAATGGTGATATGAATATCAAAAGTGCAGATCAAAAGCCAGTAATAAGCAAAGAATGAAAGGTGAAAAAGTGGAAAAAATGTATATAAGAGCTATAAAAAGGAAACATACTTTCAGTCAATATTATGGAAAGGGAAGAGAAAATAAATGAAGATGAGACCAAAGATATCATAGTATTTGAAGCATTCAATTGAACACCATTGAACCCCGAGTCGAAACAAGGTCCCTGAAGTAGACAACGCTCCCTCTGAATTACTGAGACCCTTGGACAAAACTATTCCATTTGGTATGCAAGATATATGCAACAGGCAACATACCATCAGGTAAATGCAATAATTCCCATTCCAAAGAAGATGGGTGTGAATATTACTGAACCACGTGGAATGTTTCCTTCTATTATATTGATATTACTGGACCATCAGTTTGATACATCATGGTTGCAAAATACTAATACGAATTTTATTTACAGAAGAACAGAGAGAGTTCTAGAAGCCCACCTTGGGATTCCACAGAAATGTAGAAACATGTGAGGCAATACTGACCCTACAACTTATCTTAAAAAGAAAAATCAAACAATGGAAAATTCAGGATGGAATAATTACAATATTATGAAAAAGATATATAGCAGAGATGCTGAGTCCCAGATAGGCACAACAACAAAAAACTGTCAAACACGTAAGCTTTCAGTCACAAATGCCATCTTCAGAATTAAACAACATCAACATGCACACTCACACAAACGTAACTCACACACACGACCACTGTCTTTGGCAGTCTATCTTCAGCTCAAAATCTCCACTATATGGCGAGTAGCAATCTATCCTTTTCATAGTATTGTCATTATCTTAAAAAGATATTTTTGTAGCAGTTGTAGATTTAGAGAAAGCATTTGACAATAGTGACCAGAGTACACTCTTTGAAATTCTGAAGGTAGGATTATAGCCCACCCCCCCCCCCCACCCCCCCTCACTCACACACACACACACACACACACACACACACACACACAAAATTGTTCAATCTGTAAACTGAGCAAGGAGACTAGTGGTAAACAGAGGAATTTGAAAAGGAAATTAAAGTTTAAGGAGAAAAAATAACAACTCTAACGTTTGCTGATGACATTTTCATTCTTTCGGAGACTGGAAAGGACTTAGAACAGTTGACGGGAATGAAAATTGTCTCGGAAAAAGGTTAAAAGATGAGTAGCAACAATATTAAAACAAGGGTAATGGAATGTAGTCAAATTAAATCACGCAATGATGAAGGAATTAGATTATGAAATTTAAATAGTAGATGATCAGTTCTGCTACTTGGGCAACAAGATAACTGACAACACTGAGAGTAGAGAGGAAATAATATGATGACTGGCAGTAGCAAATCAGTTTCTGAAAAAGAGAAATATTTTAATATCTAATACAAGTATAAGTATTAGGAAAATTTTTTAAAAATATTCATCTGCTGTGTAGCCTTTTGTGGAAGTGAAACGTAGATGATAAATAATACAGTCAAGAAGAGAATAACAGCTTTTGAAATGTAATGCTACAAAGGAATGTTGAAGAATAGATGGGAAGATTGGATAAATAATAAAGAAATACCGAATGAGACTAAGTAAGAAATTCATTTGAGGCACAAATTGACTAAACAAAGGATTCAGTTGATAGTGGACAGCCTGTGGCATTAATGGATAGCCAATTTGATAATAAAGGAAGTATAGTGTGTAAAAATAGAAGAGGTAGATCAAGATTAGACTACAGTAAGCAGGTTAGCATGGTCAACAACCTCATACTCAAATTTTAACCAACAAATTACAGTTCCTTGATATATATGTTTTTCCTAGTCTCGCTGTCAGTATTTTCTGTCTCAAGTGTACCCACAGCACTGCAAATGGTCAATATTCATTCTTCTCTTGTGTCTTGCAACTTGATTGTCAAGCAGTATATCAGCTGACATAAAGTGGAATTTTTATCGACTCAGTTTCTCCTGCAATTTTGATAGGTTAAACATATTCATAAAGATTGCACCACAAGCTGTGGTTAATAGTTGTGAAGACAGAAAAACACATCTGGGCATCAATACTAGATGTTACCATAAAAACCTACTTTATTTGTATGGAATAAACTGCTTAAAAGATAATGTCCTTTCACAAACAACACACTATCATCATTACAGGCTTTTAATATGGATAAATTCATTCTGGGATGCCATATGAACTTAACTGACAAAGCTCCTAATTTTGAATGAACTCTTTTTCGTGGTAGTGGAAGAATTAACACTGATGCGAAACATTCACCACTACTATGCAAAACACAGTCAGAAAATAATTTTGTGGGAAACTGCAGTATTCTTTTGAACAAAGATTGCTCACTTTTTTGTCCCAATCATGAGATAAATATCAATGAAGCAATAAAGTTTGTCAAATCCTATGCATTTCTCCTTTGGCAAAAGAGAATGCAGGCTAGCATATGTACCTTGGTGTATCAATAAAATTGATTACTTTCAGTTACTTTCAATACCATCAGGTACTGTAATGCAGATATCACAAATATATATGAGTGTCATTTTATTAGTGAAAGTGAAATGTATTTTATCAATGTAGAGTCCCCCCATGAACCACGGACCTTGCCACTGATAGGGAGGCTTGCATGCCTCAGCAATAAAGGTAGGTACTGTAGCTGCAGCCACAACTGCATATCTGTTAAGAGGCCAGACAAACATGTGGTTCCTGAAGAGCGGCAGCAGCCTTTTCAGTAGTTGCAAGGGCACCAGTCTGGATGAATGACTGATCTGGCCTTATAACATCAACCAAAACAGTCCTGCTGTGCTGTTACAGCAAACAGCAGAAAGCAATGGAAAACTACAGCTGTAATTTTTCCTACGGCATGCAGCCTTACTGTATGGTTGAATGATGATGGATGGCATCCTCTTGGATTAAATATCCCAGGGGTAAAACAGTCCACCATTCAGATCTCCAGGTAGGGACTACTCAGAAGGATGTCATTATCAGGAGAAACAAAACTGGCAGTCTATGGATCAGGGCATTAAATGTTAGAGCCCTTAATTGGAAAGGTAGATTAGAAAACTTAAAAAGGGGAATGGGTTGGTTGGCTGGTTGATTTGAGGGAGGGGACCAAACAGCAAGGTTATCGGTCCCATCGGATTATGGAAGGATACGGAGTGAAATCAGGCATGTCCTTTCAAAGGAACGATGCTAGCATTTTCCTGAAGTGATTTAGGGAACTCATGACAAACCTAAATCAGGATGGCCGGACACTGGTTTGAACCACCGTCCTCCTGAATGCAAGTCCAGTGTACTAACCATTGAGCCACCTCACTTGGTCAAATGGATAGATTAAAGTTAGATATAGTGGGAGTTAGTAAAGTTTGGTGGCACGAGGAACAGGACTTCTGGTCAGGTGAATATAGGGTTCTAAACACAAAATCAAAAAGGGGTAATGCAAGAGTAGGTTTAATAATGAATGGAAAGTAGAAATACAGATAAGCTACTGTGAACAGTGTAGTGAAAGCATTATTGTAGCCAAGATAAACATGAAGCTCACACCCACTACAGTAACACATGTTTATATACCAACTAGCTCTGCAGATGATGAAGAGATTGAAGAAACATAAAATGCAATAAAGGAAATTATTCAGATAGTTACAGGAGACAAAAATTTAATAGTCGTGGGAAACTGGAAAAATAGTAAGTGGATATGGACTGGGGGAAAGGAATGAAAAAGGAAGCCACCTGATATAATTTAGCACAGAGCTTAATTTAACATAGCTCACAATTGGTTTAAGAATCATGAAAGAAGGTTGTATAAGTGGAAGAGACCTGGAGACTCTGGAAGGTTTCAAATTGATTACATAATGGTATGACAGCGATTTTGGACCCAGATTTTAACTTGTAAAACATTTTCAGGGGCAGATATAGACTCTCACCATATGAACTGTAGATTAAAACTGAAGAAACTGCAAAAAAGTAGGAATTTAAGGAAATTGGACCTGGATAAAATTGAAAGAACCATAGGTTCTAGAGTGTTTCAGAGGGAGCATTAGGGAATGATTGGCAAGAACAGAGGAAAGGAATACAGTAGAAGAAGAATGGGTAGTTTTGAGAGATGAAATATTGAAGGCAACAGAGGATCAAGTACATAAAAAGACGAGGCTTAGTAAAAATCCTTGGGTAACACAGGAGATATTGAATTTAATTGATGAAAGGAGAAAATATAAAAATCCAGTAAATGAAGCAGATGAAAGAGAATACAAACATCTAAAAAATGAGAATAACAAGAAGTGCAAAATGGCTAAGCAGGAACAGCTAGATGACAAATGTAAGGATTTAAAAGCATACATCACTAGGGGGAAAATAGATGCAGCCTACAACGAAATTAAAGGGACCTTTCGAGGAAAGAGAACCATCTGTATGAATATCGAGATCTCAGATCAAAAACCAGTGCTAAAGCAAAGAAGGGAAAGCAGAGAGGTGGAAGGAATATATAGGGAGCTATACAAGGGTGATGTACTTGAGGCAAGATAATGGAAATGGAAGAGGATGTAGATGAAGATGAGATATGATATTGAATGAAGAATTTGACAGAGCACTGAAAGACCTACGTCAAAACAAGGCCCTGGGAATAGTTAACATTCCGTTAGAATTACTAATAGCCTTGGGAGAGCCAGCCATGACAAAACTCCTCCATCTGGTGAAGCAAGATGTATGAGGTAGGCGAATTCCCTCAAACTTCAAGAAGAATATAATAATTCCAATTCCAAAGAAAGAAGGTGCTGACAAGTGTGAAAGTTATCAAACAATCATTTTAATAAGTCATTGTTGCAAAATACTAACACGAATTCTGTACAGAAGAATGGCAAAACTGGTAGAAGCTGATCCTGAGGAAGATCAGTTCGGATTCTGGAGAAATGTAGGAATACACAAGGCTATACTGACGCTACAACTTCTCATAGATGATAGGTAAAGGAAAGACAAACCTATGTTTTTAGCATTTATAGACTTAGAGAAAGCTTTTGACAATATTGACTGGAACACTCTCTTTCAAATTCTAAAGAAGGTAGGAGTAAAACAGAGGGAGCAAAAGGCTATTTACAATTTGCACAGTAACCAGATGGCAGTTATAACAGTCAAGTAGCATGAAAGGCAAGCACTGGTTGAGAAGGGAGTGAGATGGGGTTGAAGCCTATCTCTGACATTATTCAATCTGTATACTGAGCAAGCAGTAAAGGAGACAATAGAAAAATTAGAGTAGGAATTAAAGTCCAGAGAGAAGAAATAAAGGAATGGACAGTGTCTTGAAAGGAGGGTATGAGATGAACATCGACAAAAGCAAAACCAAGATAATGGAATGAAGTAGAATTAAATCAGGTGATCTTGAAGGAATTAGATTAGGAAATGAGACACTTAAAGTAGTAGATGAATTTTGTTATTTGGGAAGCAAAGTGGTCAAAGTAGAGAGGACGTAAAATGTAGAATGGCAATGGTGAGAAAAGTGTTTCTGAAGAAGTGAAATTTGTTAACATCGAGTATAGACTTAAGTGTAAGGAAGTGTTTTTTGAAAGTATTTATACGGAGTGTAGCCACGTATGGAAGTGAAATGTGGACAATAAATAGTTTAGACAAGAAGAGAATAGAAGCTTTTGAAATGTGGTGCTACAGAAGAATGCTGGAGATCAAATGGATGGATCACAAAACTAATGGGGAGGTACTGAATAGAATTGGGGAGAACAGGCATCTGTGGCACAACCTGACTAGAAGAAGGGATTGGTTGGTAGGGCAAATTCTGAGACATCACAGGATTACCATTTAGCACTGGAGGGAAGCGTATGGGGTAAAAATCGTAGATGGAGAGTGGAGAGTCAATACAGTAAGCAGATTCAGAAGGATGGATGTTGCAGCAGTTACTCAGAGATGAAGAGGCTTGCACAGGATTGAGTAGCGTAGAGAGCTGCATCAAACCAGTCTTCAGACTGAAGACCCCTTCCCTCATCACCCTCACAAACAACACAAACACAATACAATGCTACACACTACCTGCAAACATCACCTACAGTGGACAACTGCACATACAGAAGACTGATTTAAATTACCATGAAAATGCTTGTGCACTGCACAGTATGGTAAGTTTGAGCTCACTGGCACAAACTTCCTTCCTGCAGAGGAAAAGATCTGTTCAACAGCCAGAGTACACAGGACTTCCCTACTACCACTATGTAATGTTGCCTAACGTTTCAGTTTTGTAATACATCACTAAAATTAATCAAATAAAGTTGGGCCACACAGTGTGCCAAAGTGTCTTTTCACACTTTGTGAAAATACAAGAGAAATGACTGAGCATTTAGCAATATTACATGGATACACTTTCATTGGAAGCTCACATTTTAAGATAGCAAATGTTTTCTGTGTATCACAAGATTAAAACAAACGCTGTATGTTAGACACACCAAACAAAAGTTTGTCAAAGTGGTGCTCAGGTTCTAGTGTACAATCAACAGAATGTGAGTCCTGCGAACTGGTGTTCGTCTTAGAGGCCACAACCACTAAACAGTGGTGGATTAGCTGGAAAACATGGAGATTACATCTGGAGTTCATAACTGCCTGGAGATGGGGTTGAGTGATGTCACAGGAGAAGTAGAGAGTTAACCTATTTGTAAACATAGCAAAATCAGTCAACAGTAGAGTACAAGCTGTCCAAAGAGAAATCCAACTACACAATGAGGTCATCACTACTCAACTTCATATAGCTGAGTTATCTGCTCTGACATACATTGTGGTGGACTTTATAGGCTGTTTGATGGCACATGGTAGCACAGCATAGTCAGCATCTGCAATGGCCTCTTCTGACTCGACACACGGCAGTACGCCATATGCTGGTCACATTGACATCTTCATCAAAAAGCAGTAGATATGTAGATACTGTATCTCTGCTGGACGAGAATGCAAGGAGTTCCTTTTAGAGAATTGTGGGAAAGTTGAAGATGAAATCTAATAAGAAAGACAACTCTCCTGGATTAGACTCATCTCTCCATTGGCCGTAAGTGAAAATTAGTGAGTACGTGAAAGTTTGTGTGGAGGTCATTAAGAGGGACAATTTATCACACACCATATGATGGCTTGCAGAGTACAGCAAAAAGAAGATCAGAAAGCTCGGTAAATCTTTTGGGGGAAAAAGCAATATTAGGATTCAATGTCCTGGTGATGAGAAGATCCTCAGGGATGGAACACAAGCTTAAATTGGAGATGGTAACTGGTCATCTCCTTCTCGGAGGAACCATCACAGTATTCTGCTCAATTAATTTAGAGAGACTACAGAATACCTAAATCTGGATGACCAGACAGGAATCTGAACCCAATCTTCCCAAACGTATATCCTGTGCTTTACAACTGCACCATCTAACTTGGTTCCAATCTTCTGGAGTCCTTCGGAATTGATAAAGGGTACTGTAAAAATTAAATTACATCTGTGTGAGTGTAAATTGTAACAAGTTGCTACAGTCAACAGTAGTATACATCCAGCTACTGCAAAAATTAAATTACATGTGTGTGAGTGTAAACTGGGACTAGATGTCAAAGTGAAGAGTAGCTTATTTCCAGCTACAAACATCTTTTGAAAACAACGATGATCTAACCCAAAATCAAAAACTACTACTTTACCTTGAGATATGCAAAGCATTATTCATTAAGATTTGATTCTTTTGGAACGAAGTCATGACAAGCAGTTTTACCAAGAATGTCTTCAGAGACAGGAAATGAGTTCTTTGGGTGAGTGTGGAACGCACCAATAAAACCGCTTGCACACAATACACCATTATTTCCTTTTTTTTTAAAGTGAAAATCAGCACTTCTGTAGTATCTTAGCCTCTACATTCTCCTGATCAGGCACTGCATGGTTTTTTTCCTTTTTGAAAAATTGAGAAGTTACTGAAGTATGTTTTTTTGGCAACCTTCAAATGTCATATTGAAAGCTGTGACAGACCAATTGAAAACTGACTACACCTGCTACCTCCAGAGATGCTTCGTAAAATCTTAGTGACCTCTAAGCGTGGCACCTGAAGGCAAGTGTCCGGTTACTCGGGGTATCTAGTAAGATACTTATCGCATATGCAGACAAGGTGATCAAAATGAGATACCGCCTGCTAGGTATGCAACACACCTGATGTCAGGGTAACACAGTTATAATCTTAACTGACTAAAGCTACTAGGAAAACTATCACTACTGACACTAACTTAAAATACTCTACAGTACTTTTGCAACTCGAAACAAAATAGACAGATAAATAAATAAACAAATAAAAAAGTGTTTCGACTCGTATAGGTAGTACCAGTTACACCTGCCAGGACCTCAATAAGCACGTGAAATGGACAGTCCAATTCTGTTAAATACCTATGCACCATTGCTGGTCAAATCATATCATTACCATTTATGAAGATAATAGTTTCGGCCATAACTATCTGCTGATAAACATCGTGCTTATGTATTTGGATTTCACATCAGATGATACTGGTCAGCGCAGTCTACAACAGCTATGGCAATCTCACACTTTCTTTGAAAGTTTGTGACTTGGACTTAGTTGTAAGTGTGCTGCAGTCTGAAGTGTCATTTTCTATACACGGGGATTTGGTGTACCTGCAGAGACACAGAATTCTGATGCCACGGACTGTAACCTGCTTGCATTATGGACAAAAATTTCTCAATCAGTGGCACTAACGATTAAAGTTGTAGCAATAACAGCAGTGTCATCTTCAGCAGTAGTTATTGCACCAGTGGGTACAACAGAAGCTATAACAGCAAAAAATGCTCCTGTCCCAGCAGCAATTACAGTGACAAAATACATAAAGCAACAAATGGTTCAACAAAAGGACTTGGCATCTGCACTCCATATACATTGTTTAACAGTTTTGATGAGTCTAAGGGGACTCGGGATACATATTTACGCAATTTCCTTCAAGGTTAATTAGGTTATTGGTACTATCTCTAAGAATATTCTATCACTGTCATGGTGTAGTCAGTCATACAAAGTGATCCAGAAACTAAGGGCACTCTAAATTCAGGTATCTTGGTAAAATGTTGATTCAATCAAATGGTTGGCAAACTCACATTGTGACAGCTCAACTGCACTTTAACTCATGTGCTACATAAATCAGTTAATCACATGCATGATGGATTGCCAACCTCCAGGACCTCAATCACATGTATAATTCTGCTTGTTATGAGTGGAAGACATCATATGCAGAATTGCTGATCAGAGATGTTGTGGTTCGTCAACCTCCCAATGGTTTAATTTCACACCAAAAGTCAATTTATCAGTGCAGTCATCGACAGTTCGAAATAAGACATAATCAAAATAGGGGTAAACAGCAATTGTAATGATAGTGAAGAGATATGATGCTTAAATTGTCAGGCAAAGGAGTGGGCAGTAGGGAGCAGGACTGTTGCCTTTGAGACAGTACGAAACCTTTCAGTACTTAGAGGATTTTATAGGCAGTATGGTGTTGGGGTTCGGGCATTTTATTAAATGACTTCAGAGATCTCACTGAAGCTAAAATGCACTAAAATATAGAATGAAAGTAGGGAGCTAAAGGTAACCATTCACTGTAGGGATGTGACACTGAATGGTCATCAAGCACATAAAACAGAAAGAAATCATTGCTAAGCTTTTGGATAACACCCTTCCACAGAGTTATTTAACAAAACCACACACATTCAGAACCATGTATGTATCGTCCCTGCTGCAGTGCTGCAGAGCAGGCGTTGCACAAAAATAACTAACATACTCACTACACCAGCAGCAGCTGATAATTTGCCTTGTGAGCCATGCCCTTGCTCTATGGCACAACAGCACTTAGCCTGGGTGCACACTTTCTCCACTAACACAGCATGCTGTCTAAGGGGGATGAGGGGCGAATGGGGGAAACTGTATTTAGAGGGCAATACACTCACACTGAATACGACTTGGTTTCATATTTTCCAACAACATAAAACACAAACAAAACAAATTTTCACTATTATTTAATTATTTTTGGTGCACTGAAGATTTAATATAATTTTCAGCTGGAGTACGTACACACACAGACATTTCACAGATTTTCGCACTCAGGTTGCCACACAGTCATGACTTATTTGGTTTCATAATACAAAAAAAGCCTTTCACACATATATGTTGGCACAAATATTAAAGCATGTTTGCAATCTAACTATGAGGACGTGGAAACAAAGTAGTTATCCTGCATAGTTTTAATGTAAAAGTATTTATCTTTAAAGCAGGAACTACACTGTAGATCAATCTGCACATGCACAAGGCCCTTTCAACTGAAATGGCAAACGGTTTCGAAAACAGCCCGAAGACAGATGTAAGAATTGCAGTGTCCTCAAAACATTTAAAAAACTAATCCTTGTAATTCTTCCAAGGCTACAATGAATTCTTCAAACCTCGCATCTTCATTGATGCTAGTGAACTTACGGAACCGGTCTGTGTTTGTCAGAATTTGTCCATTACACAATGTGATTTTCTTTTTCAATGCATCCCATCAAATCAGAAATAAGTTGTTTCTCATCTTGCAATGTCTTACTGTGGGAAGTGTGCAGTCATGTCCACTTAGAATGCAAGCTCTGCAATCCATTCTGAATGTTCTAATTTTCGTTCCTGCACTTCTTTTTCCTTCACAAATTCAATAGTGGGTTTGAAATAAAAAAAAATGTTTCAGGCATCCCCTTTGACTTAGCCAACATACTCTGCAATAATACAAGATTATCACAAATGACTGAAGTGGTTTCATAAATTCACTGTTGCTACATTATTTGATATATTGTTAGAAAACTCACCACTCCTCATAGAAGAACACAAGAGGTTTGGTACTACTGCAGCTGCACTTCAGATTTCTGTCATGAGAGTGCAGCAGTGAGGAGTTAGGCAAGATGGCACTGAGAAAGCATTTGTTGTGCTTGAAATGCATTCACATCAGTCTGCCATAACATTGCAATGATACTCCAGAAAGAAGTTCAACAAAGATCCACCAACTGCCAATTCCATTAGGTGATGATAAGTGCAGTTTAAAGCTTCAGGACGTCCCTGGATTGGTCACGGTGGGGTTGATGATCATCAATTCATGTCATATCCTTCACACTCTCCTGTCCTAACTTCATATGAGTCTTTTGTCTGGAGTTATATGAAATATTCTGTATTTATGGCTCCTCTACCAACGAACCTACCACAATTGCGATTTCACATCAAAAGTACTTTTGGACTGATTGATTGGGACATGCTGTGCCAACTGTGGGAAAAACTTGATTATCGACTTGATATCTGTAGAATCAGTAGTGGGGCACTTATGGAGCACTTGTAAAATGTGAAGGGGGAAAAAAATTTAGTTTTTGTATTTGTTTGCAAAATCCTGTAGCAGTACATCAAATAATACAGCTACAGAAAATCTGTGAAATCACTCCAATCATTTATTATAAAAGTCTATATACTCTTCTTTCAATTTCACAGGAATAATGCACAAGACGTTGGAAATTTTACTATATGTACTTCCTACTTCTTCACGTGCTACATGCCCACCAATTTAGGACAAATGGTTTTTGATGTAAAGAACAATGAATCCCATCTGTGCTCTTTCACTGTCAACTAAATCTTTAAATTCTTTCTGCATGGTACTATAATGTCAATTATGTGACTGCATAACACATACCAAGAATTCTCATCACTTTCTACTGTCAGTCCCATTCATTTTTAAAGACTTGTGGCAACAGATTGCTAGATTACCTCTTTTTGTGTAAACAGCCATTGGGTCTGTGAACATCCTTCATACCATGAACAAATACCAAAGAGAAAACAGTGCTGACACCACAATTCAGCTGAAATAAAGAGAACCATGCTGACCAAAAAATGCCACTCCGGGACACTAAACTGATGTTGTGCTGTACCAGATACTTCTGAGGAGGACTGAGCAAAGCTGAGACAGGCCAAGTCATGGCCCACACATCATTTTTATTTATTTATTTACTGACCTAGTTCCGCAGGACCAAATTGAGGAGCAAATTTCCAAGATCATGGAAGGTGTCAGTACATGATATAACAACATAAAAGTAATAACAGATAAAATGAAATGTTTATGGACCTGAAAAATCAAGCCATAAGTTGAAGTAAACGCAATAAACAATATAACGTAAGAATCAGCTTAATTTTTTCAAGGGACTCCTCAACAGAATAGAAGGTGTGACCCGTAAAGAAACTCTTCAGTTTCAAATTCAAAGTGTGCTGATTCCTGCTAAGATTTTTGAATTCTTGTGGTAGCTTACTGAAAATGGATGCAGCAGTATACTGCACAGCTTTCTGCACAAGAGTTAAGGAAGTGTGATCCAAATGCAGATTGGATTCCTGCCGGGTTTTAATTGAGTGAAAGCTAATAATTCTTGGGAATAAGCTGATATTGTTAACAAGAAATGACAGTAAAGAATATATATATATATTGAGAGGCCAATGTCAGAATACCCAGACTAGTGAACAGGGGTCGACAAGAGGTTCGCGAACTTATGCCGCTTATGGCCTGAACCGCCTGTTTCTGAGCCAAAAATATCCTTTTAGAATGGGAAGAGTTATCCCAACATATAATACCATATGACATCAGCAAATGAAAATAAGCAAACTAGACTAATTTTTGTGTCAAATGATCACTTACTTCAGATACTGTTCAAATAGTGAAAATGGAAACATTAAGTCTTTGAACAACATCCTGAATGTAGACTTTCCATGACAGCTTACTATCCATCTGAATACCTAGAAATTTGAGCTGTTCAGTTTCACTATCACATGCCCATTCTCTGAAATTGAAACATCAGGTTTTGTTGAATTGTGTGTTAGAAACCATAAAAACTGAGTCGTACTGTGATTTACCATTAGTTAACTTTCTACAAGCCAATAACTTACGTCATGAACTGCACTATTTGAAACAGAGCCAATGTTGCACACAACATCCTTTACTACCAAGCTAGTGTCATCAGCAAACGGAAATATTTTAGAATTAACCGTAATACTAGAGGGAATATCATTTATACAAATAAGCAACAGAAGTGGCCTCAACACTGATCCCTGGGACACCCCCCCCCCCCACCCCATTTGACCATACCCCACTCAGACCCCACATCACAGGCTTTCTCAACACTGTGAATATTGACCTTTTCCTGTCTGTTGTTAAAGTAAGAGATGAACCAATTGTGAACTACTCCCTGTATTTCGTAATGGTCCTACCTCTGGAGCAATATTTTGTGATCAATCCAATCAAACGCCTTAGTTAAGTCAAGAAGTATGTCTATCATTTGAAATCTTTTGTTTAATCCATCCAGTACCTCACAGAGAAATGAGAATATTGCATTTTCAGTTGTTAAATGACTTCTAAAACTGAACTGTACTATTGATAACAAATTATGTGATATAAAATGATCAATTTTCCTTACATACACAGCCTTTTCAATAATTTTTGCAAACACTGATGGCATAGAAATAGGTCTAAAATTGTCTACATTATCCCTTTCTCCCTTTTTGTAAAGGGGTTTTACTACTGAGTACTTTAATCATTGAGAAAACTGACCATTCTTAAATGGTAAATTACAAATATGGCTAAGTACAGGGCTAACATGTGCAGCACAGTACTTTAAGATTCTTCTAGGCATTCCATCATATCCATGAGAGTCCTTAGTCTTCAGAGATTTAATTACTGACTCAATTTCCCCCTTGTCAGTATCACAGATGAGTAATTCAAACATCAGTCTCAGAAAGGCATTTTCCAAGAGAGTTATGTGATTCCCTATAGAAGATATGTTATTTAATTCACTAGCAATGCTCAGAAAATGATTGTTAAATACTGTACATATATCTGATTTATCAGTAACAGAAATATTTTTGCTACGAACCCAGACGCTTCCTTCACAACTGACCATACGTTTTTAATTTTATCCTGTGAATTAGCTATTCTATTTGCACACCACGTACTCTTTGCCTTCCTAATAACATTTTAGGCACCTTACAATACTGTTTGTAACGGGCTACTGTAGCCTGATTGTGACTACTTCTAACATTTTGATGCAATTCCCACTTTGTTCTACTACTCAGCCACACAGGCTGCCTTTTTCTGCTAGTACCACGTTTAGAACATTCTAATGGAAAATAACTCTCAAAGAGCATGTGAAATGTGTTAAGGAAAGCATTATATTTGTCAACTATGTTATCGGCACTACAAACATCCTGCCACTTTTGTTCCTTAACGACGTTTAAAAAACTCTGTTGCCACTGGATTAGTTTTGCTACGTAGTTTGTAATTATATGTGACATTTGTTTGAGTACAAAAGCCTTTTAGTGCTAGACTTTGTGCATCATGGTCTGAAAGGCCATTCTCCCATATACTAACAGAATGCCCATCTGGTAATGAAGAATGAATAAAAATATTGTCTATGCCTGTGCTACTGTTCCCTTGCACCCTAGTTGGAAAAAACACAGTCCGCTTTAGATCACATGAGTTTAGGAGATCTTTTTCTTGCACAATCAAGCACAAGATCAATACTGAAGTCACCACATATAACTAATTTTTGGTACTTTCTATAAAGTGAACCACGAAACCTCTCTAGCTTGAACAGAAATGCTCTGAAGTCAAAGTTAGGGGACCTATAAACAACAACAATTAGAAGTTCATTTTCACTAAACTCAACTGCCCTGCACAACATTCAAATATTTATTCAGTGCAGTGCCGTGATACGTCTACGGACTCAACAGAATACTGTTTTTTTACGTACATGGCTACTCCCCCACTCCGCAAGGAACTCCTCGAAAAACAGCCAGCTAATCTGTACCCTGGTAAAGGAAGACTCTGAATTGCCATATTATTTAAGTAGTGCTCTGATATACCAATAATGTCATCTATAAGTAGTTCACTAACTTTATCTCTTATATTTTGATGAAATATGCTAATTCCTTCTCTACTAGGATACCTGACCTTCTCTGAAGGTGATTCCTTAATTAGAGTGACTGCCTTTAAGCAGGTATACCTAAAGCTGACTTCAATCTAAAAGAGGTGCAGTTCTAACACCAACTACTACAGGAATTTTCCAATGAGTGATTCCACCACCACCCACTACACTGTCAACTATAAGCTTTGCCAGCCTCCCCTTCCCATACCTATTGAGGTGCAGGACATGCCTAGCAAAACTCGATCTACTGATAGACTCAACTGGCACCACTGCATTGTGACCCATGTCCTCTGCCATCAGTGCCTTCTCCAGCCCCATGTTAAGACACCAGCAGCCGCATTAAGATAAGGCCGTTTGTGATGCTGAAACAGTTACATGGAATGCACATTTGTACCACCAGTTTGAGTAGCTATCTCTACCAGGTCACCACCTACATCATGTTCCCCGTCCCTATCAATACTATTCCCACCTCTGCCCACAATCACTACCTGATACTATTTCACAAAATTCCTGCAATAACTCTCGCAAGCTGTCAGTCACCTGACCCAGCCCTGCACTAGGCTTCACAATGCTGGCGTCCTGGTACTCACTCCCCAACACTTCCTGCAATTGCTGGCCCCACCTCAACCATGTGGACTACCTAGCAGCAGAACCTTCTTCTTTCTGTGACTTTGCAACTGCTGAGGACTGCTGCATGTTTCCTACGCCTACAGCTGCAAGAGGCTCCAACTCTTAACAGTTGGTCCAATCTATTGCAGATATGCAAAATACAACTATCTGAATACCTCCTCCTCCTAACTGCCTTCCTGCCAACTGCCAGTTCCCATTCTCCAGCATTCTTTACCCTCTTCAAACTATATAGTTCCTTCTTTGCGTATTGTAACTGCACCCTTCATTGTAACTGCACCTGAAGGGTGCAGATCTTATGCTCCTGCTCCTCTATCAACTTATTTCTACTACAGATTCTGCATTCCCAAGAGAGTATCTGGCTAGAATGCCCACTGGCTTCCCCACTGCATTCCCCCCAATGAAAACACTTTGAGCAAATCCCACACTGTAACCCACTACTCATAAACCTACAACAAAGCCCACACTTCTCACTTACAGTAAAATTTTACAGTTACTGAAAAAAACTAAGTGTCTATTTTACCTAACTTCAACTACACCAGCAGAACTATTTATAGAACTAACAATACTGGTCTCAAAATTCCCACTCTACTAAGAAAGTAACAACTTTCATTAATACTATTCAACCAGAAGTAATACCAATACTAACAAAACCTCACACATGTTACTAGCTAAAACCAAAAATCCAAGCAGCCATTGGAACACTCACTGAAGTTAAAACAGGGAATGAAGATTTTACGGAAATATTTCACTATAAACAATAAGAAACATCAGCTTAAAACTGCTGCACAAAGTTTACTAAATGCTTCAACACACAGAAAACTCTAAAAAACAAAGTAAGCGAATGTTTCCAAAAGTTTGGTAAACTGTTATTTCGACATAAACAGCACAAGACACCATTGAAATCTACTAAATTTAATAACAGTATAACAGTGCACAAACAACTTTCTCAGAAATTAACTTCATAAGCACTACAGCTGCAACTGCATGCCGCAAAATGTAAACACACTGCTAACATTTGGACGAACAATTGAAAACTACTAAATTTAATATTTGAATACAGTCCACAAAAAAATTTGACAGAACTTAGCTTTATAGCTGCTACAGTTGCAAACACATGCCACAAAATGTGTGTTTTCACACAGTGTGGCTGACCCTGCACTAGATAAATACATATTGCGTCTTACAACATGCAGTCACTCTAATATTTTGAAAATGATATTCACTAAGTGTCATTTCAAGATTTACCACAATATTCTTAGGTAGAAATAGCCCATTGTGTTTTTACAATGTGTGCATGGATGTGTGGATCTCTCTCTCTCTCTCTCTCTCTCTCTCTCTCTCTCTCTCTCTCTCTCTCTCTCTCTCTCTTCCCCCCCCCCCCCCCTCTCCCTCCCCACTCCTGTATGTATGTTGTTTCTTCAGATAAAAAAAGAGTATGAGGGTGATTTGCTTACACTTTTTAAAGTTTACCTCGAAGAAACTGGCAGACAAATCTGTCCATTTGGGAGCCTAAATGTCACCTTGTATTGTGCCAGTCGATCAAGAGAATATGATGATGATTAATTTGTGGCGCGATGAACTGCATGGTCATCAGCGCCCGAACAAAGTCACAAGTTTTTTCACAGTCAAATTTTTTTTGCAGTCCAAGCTAGCCACTGTCACAAATGATGAGGATGATGATGATGATGATGATGATGAAATGAGGAGGACAATACACCCAGTCCCTGGGCAGAGAAAATCCCCAACCTGGCCGGGAATCGAACCCAGAACCCCATGATCCAGAGGTAGCCACTAGACCACGAGTAGACAATGACCAAATTAGTTAGCTAATAACGTAGCCTAAGAAGTACTGACAGTTGAGCTGACTATGAGATTTTCACAAGAGAAATATACTGTTGCCAATATGATTGAAGGCACTGTCTCATATAAGTTCTGTTATGTGTTCTGTATCCTCTCTCAAATCCGTAACATTAACCCATTAGAAAAGCTTCTCATATGATATTTAGTGCTGTATTGAGATAAATAGTTAATTCCTGGTACTAATCAAAATTCTGAACATTTCTCAAAATAATGAATCTGTACCAAGATCCCATACGTCAAAACAGCAATGGGCACCTGTACTCCACAAACTGCAATATGTGCTTTTAAGGATGGCATTAAGAGTAAAACTAGGGGTAAACTACTCAATGACAATGGTTGAAAAGACAAGCTGCCTCAAATAATAAAACACTGAAAATACTTTAAGCAAACGAGTGCAACAGAGTTCCACAGCTGACATTCCTTAATCAAGCAATAGTTGCAATTTTGGCCTACAGGCAACAATGCTCTTGCTGCACATTGCACACTGCATTGCAGTGTATCCCTTGTGGCTCAGATTATGATCTGTGAAATGCAACTGTCTCTCGTAGTCCTTCAATAGAAAAGTTCTTGAATGACTTGTGCTGGCTTTCAAATATAATCATTCCATATTAGCTAGTACCTCCAATCTAGCATATTACACCTATCACATGCTGCTCTTACCACACTTAACATCTCTGTTATGTCTTCAGGCCTATAAAGGATTAATATCTCAACAGAAACATTTATTTTATCATGCAGATTACTGGATTTTCTTAATGGCATCAAACCACAATTCCATGATGTATTTTTTTCTTAAAGTAGACAACAGATATTTATCCAGTGTGTCTATATAATTATGTTTCTTTTTAATTGATTCAACTTTGGGCTCTAGGTGAAACATTGTATTGTATTAACTAAACAAAATACCTTTTTAGCCTTGTTTCACACATTTTATTATTACTTTACAACATGTTTTACATATTATAAGTCCATTTCTTAACACATAATACACATGTACTAATACATAACTACTAGGAAATGGGATTATAACCTGAAACCTAGGTCGACAGTAACAATAAAGTTGTGGAACAAGGCTAAAAAAGTTTTTTGTTTGCTTAATACAACTAGGCTTCTTTTTAGGACAAAAACTTGTATATATCTGCAGAGTACCCACCATGAATTTACTGTCACCTTGTGAAATGGTATCAACAATGAGACCACATTTCTCCAGTGACGCAACAACATCTTTGAACACTTTTGATTTGTTGTGGCTCTTATCTCTGGTGGTGTACATGTAGTCAGTATGAGTCACTAGTACATCGATGTCTCCACTATCTGCCTTTCCCCTCCTGAAATAAATGGGGTTTCATAGTCAAAATTTGAAATATTTAACCACAAACATATACAGGGGCATAGAAAAGAATATGTAGGAGAATAGGGGGTCTAATATAGAAGCTAAATGCCTACATGAAATTTCATAAAAGTTTCTACCTGTAACTTCCACATATAGTTGCCACATACTTTTCATCATTGTCAGCAAGTTGTTTCTTAATTACAGCTTCAATCTGTTGGATCTCTTCCCTGGGTATTCTCTTCTCAAAGTCTTCTAAGTACCTGAGCCAAAATATAACAGTATGGTACACAACAGAGCAGGACGGTGAAATATTTGAAGAAGTCTATTATTCTCTCTCTCTAAAACATGGCATTGTTATCACAGAAAATATGCTGACATATAATAGTTATAAAATTTTGATTACAAATGTAATTGCATTTTCAAGAAAGCACATGCCGTTTTACATTTAGAGAGACTGCGCCTTGTAAAGTTACTTGTTCGTGCTTCTCTCTGTCATAGGCACAACAGACCGAGCTGTGGTGAACTCCTTTCACTGTCTTTTTTTGATCTAATGACATACCAATGCACTGCATACTC
This sequence comes from Schistocerca serialis cubense, assembly GCF_023864345.2. Taxonomy (NCBI): domain Eukaryota; kingdom Metazoa; phylum Arthropoda; class Insecta; order Orthoptera; family Acrididae; genus Schistocerca; species Schistocerca serialis. The sequence continues at coordinate 152,818,339 of NC_064638.1, read as the reverse complement.
CTTGTCCTCTGGTCAGCAACATATTCATTCAGCCCCACCTATGATACTACGGAGAAAACCAGAGGAAGCACACTAATTGGGAACTCCAATTTACCCAGCAGTTAATCACATCCACTAAGCAGGTTTGACATTCCAGGCAGTCTGCTTCTGAAGAGCTACACTATAGGTTAAGACATTAAAAATATGTATTAGAAACTAAACACTAAAAACATCAAAACATATGCATAGATACTAGTGACTAATAACATATGATATAAATGTATTAATAATGAAAATAGACAGATATTGATGAGGACAGGTATATAAATAAATAAATGCTGAAATGTTTGGGTGCACACATAAACAAAAGGAAGGAAGGAAAGGAAAAAAGTAACCATGTTTTGCAAAATACAGATCTTTTAAAACTAAGTTTGGCTGAAAACTATTCCCCCCTCCCAACAAGGTCATCATTTGACAGGCAGAGTTTCAGTATTATACAGATTTCTAACAAGTATCACAGGATCCTAGGAACAAAACAAAATGTTCCTTTTGACATATATCACATGACATATTGTTATTCAGTTGCATTTCAGTTGCATGCTGAAGTATAACAGGAGGTACAGTGGTCACACTGCAGGAGATAGCATTGAATATGTGGCGATGTCTCAACATGGACACGTTATGCCATTGACGATATCCAGGTTCTGCTAAACAGCTACACAGATATTGTGGATATCCTACTGCAAATCACTCAAGTTATTAACTGGAACAACATACACCAGTTTCCATGTGTTTCCACTGTCAAAATTCCACTGGATTAAGTATAGGATCTCAAGTACATTAGTGCACCCAAACAACCACTGTGAATAGTGTGCCTTACCAACCATGAATTACATGGTGGGGCAACTGTTGGTGAAAATATTCCATTACTAAAGACAAAATGGGCCTCAATAATGTCAAGGTCCAACGCATGACAAACTAGCTGCCCTGTTGCACCACTCAGTTCTCTTTCTCCTGAAAAACTGTGTCATCCCTCCAAGAAACAATACGCTGTTAGCATGGGTGACCATAGATGACTTATGCATATTAATACACAAACATATTTGTTTTTTACAACAAATGTATCACTGTAGTATGCTGAAGTAGCAGTTCATGATACAACACGCACACTGCCAACAACTCATGGCAAACCATCTGTAGGACAAATGTTCATATGAATATGTTGTCTGTTTCTGATCCTAGGAATCATGTCCCTAATGTCTGGTACAAACATTTGCAGGAACTCTGTAATATGCTCATGTGTAAATCTAATCCAAAACTATCTTCTCTGCTATATGTGTTTTATTGTTGTGGTTCTCACTTCCTTTTATCTTTAACACAATACATTTCCTATTTTGATTATATTTTCCTTTCTCTGATTTATTTTTATTACTTCCACTTGTCTTTCTCTTATACTACTACAGTGTTAGGCAAATAAAAGTGGCCCATTTTAGTGGATATGACTGGATAAGAATGTATGCATATAACCACATCCCGTGACGTGCACATGACATGTACGCATGCCAAGTGGTCCACACCAGTTCAGAGTGTAGTTCGGGCTGTGTCAGTGTGAGTGGAGCAGTGCAAATGGGATTATGGTACTTACAGTGAAGCACCAGGTGTTCATTAAGAAAAGTTATGTGACAACAAATTCATGGAAATAGCATGGTCACTTGTTTGCTGAGAAATTTAATGGTGTCAAAGTGCCAGCAAAGAGTGCCCTGCAAAGCTTAGTGCGAAAATGGTGACAGACAGAATCTGTTTTCAAACAAGTAAAAAAATATTCCAAGACACGCCCGCACACCACAAAATGTAGCTGCAGTTCATCAGAAAATGCTTCAGAGTCCTACCAAATCAAGTCAATGCCTGTCACAAGAAACCAGCATATCACATCGATCACACAGACAAATACTCCACCTGGGACTGCATATGCATCCCTCGAAGAGTCTGTTGTTTATGTCTTAAAACCAATAGATGCTCCTCAGTGCCTCTAGTTTTGTGAGTGGCTGTCCACTGAGATAACAACGAATAGCTTGTACATGGATCTGTTCTTTATGTCTAATGAAACCTGGTTTCACCCAAATGGTTGTGTCAACTCACAGAATCACGTTTTGTGCAGTATTAGAATCTGCTTAACTTCCACAAAACACTATGGCATGGTCAGAAGGTTAGGGGTTAGGTGTGCAGTATCTGCATGCTGCATTACTGGTCCCACCTTCCTTCATCAGACACAGTTCAGCGCATTATATTTCCAACATTTTGAAACCATTTGTGGTAGCATTAATGTTGAAGTAAAAGACCTACAGTTACTTCCAACAGGATGGAGCAACTGCCCATACAGCCAGCCGAATGTTGGAGGACATTTATACAATCTTCACATCTGACAAGAGTTGTTAGCTGAGGTCAGTCTGGCCGTGGCCCACCCTAGATGGCCACCCACGTCACCTGAGCTGTCAATGTGTGGTTATTTTGTATGGGGAGCCCTCGAGTCTAAGTGTATCGCAACAAACTGCAGCAATTCCAGCAGTCCACCTTTGATCTGCCTTCAGCAACTTGCCGACCTGGGACCACAAGTACCAAGAGATGAATAGTGGTTACTTTCAACAACTGCTATAGTCAGGTTAGCACTGTATTTCCTCTCCTCTGCTGTGTTTGTTGGTACCCTGGAACTCTGTTCTCTGGACCACTTTTACTTGCTCTACCCTGTAAATACAAGTCAGCAATTTGCCATGTATGACAATACCACCAAGTATTAAAAATAGTGCAGCTCCAGCATACACTTAGACAATAACAATAAGTAATGCCTGCAGGGCCTACAATCACAGTACGGGTCTATTCCAAGTTTACAGCTATTAACCAGCATTTGTGCTGTAGGTTGGTATCGAAGACAATAAAATAACTGTATGATGATTACAAAACAAATACGGCTTTAGTCAGTTATACTACCAAAATAATTTTATAACTATTTGTGATTACATTTTGCTCATATACTGATCTATCATTCTCTGTTAATGCACCTGTTACGCATACATTTTACATAGGAGAGAAGCACATATATACAATACAGACAGCTGCACATATAAGAGAATAGTTCCCGTCAACGTCAACTATGTCAACTGAAACTAACTACTGTACATGGCATATTAATTTATTTTCAGATACTTGCTCACATGTGATTTAACAAAAAATATAAAACATGGAAAGTGCACAATGGAATAACAACAATATGGAAAGGATGGATTGCTACTCACCACATAGAGAAGGCACTAAGCATTGAGCTAGACACACGCACAATGAAAAAGAATGCTGGAAGTAGTTCAGTTGGACAAAGTTCTTCTTCAGAGGTATAAAACACACGCACGCACACACACACACACACACACACACACACACAGAGACAGACATGACCACTGTCTCCATGAACTAAGGCATGATTGCATCTGACATGAACAGCAGTCTAGCTGGGAAGGGTAGTGGAGGTAACAAGGCAAATATGAGAGGGAGAGGAATAGTGTGGTAGGTACGGAGGAAGATGTGGGTGCAGCCTGTGGAAGCGTGCAAGGATATGGTGGAGACAGAACAGGGCTGCTGGGTGCAGCGTCAGGAGGCTGTGCTGTGGGTGGAGTTTGGGGGAGGGGGGAGTGAATGTGTAAAGTGAGACAAGAGCAGTAGAAAAGGGGAAAGGACTATGTACATGTCTTGGCATGATAGAAGGTGTTTAGTGAGGGAGCATGGAAGAGGATAGGTGGTGGAGGAAAGGGACTCGGGAAGGATGAAGCATGGGGTGTTACGGGAACAAAGAATATGTTGGAGAGAATTCTGTCCCCAATGCAATTCAGAAAACTGGTGTTGGTGGAAAGAATCCTGATGGCACAGGCTGCAAAGCAGTTATTAAAGTGAAGCACATCATGTTAGACAGCACGTTCAGCGACTGTGTGGTCCTGCTGTCTCTTGGCCACAGCCCAGGAGTGGCCATTCATGCAGACAGAAAGCTTGCTAGTTGTCATGCACATGTAGAATACAGCAAAGTGGTTGCAGCTAAGTAAGTAGATCACATGGCTGCTTTCACAAGCAGCCCTGATGGGATAGGAAATGCTTGGGACAGGACTGGAGTAGGTGGTAGTGGAAGGATGTAAGGGAGAAGTCTTGCATCTAAGTCTGTAGCAGGGATATGAGGCATGAAGCACAGGGATGGGAGCAGGGATGGAGTAGGGCTGCATAACAATATTATGTAAGCTGGGTGGGTGGTAGATTACCACTATGGGAGTGGTGGGGAGGACAATAAGAAGGATTTTTCTCATTTCAGGGAACAATGGGAGGTACTCAAAATCCTGAAAGAGAATGTATTTTATCTGCTCAAGTTTGAGTGGCACTGAGTTACAAGAGGAGTGCTCCTTTGTGGCCGGACAGTGGGAATGTGGAGGATGATAGGTGACTGGTGAGATGAGGCATGTTACATCTGTTTCTGAACAATGTTGAGAGAGTAATTCAGTTCGTGAAGGCCTCAGTTACACACAGGAGTATTTGAAGTGTGACTGGTCACCACTACAGATGTGACATCAGCAGGTGGCTATGCTTTATGGATGTGACTTCTTGGTGTGGAGTGGCTGGCATCTGTTGAAGTTGAGGTATTGTTAGTGGTTGGTAGGTTTGGTGTGGACAGAGGTACTGACATTGACACTGAGGAAAGTGGCTTGTTAAAGTGGCTTGTTGAGCTGAGAAGGAACGGTGGAGAAGTTGCTGAGGTTCAGGAGGAATATGGATAGGGGGTCCTCAACTTCAGTCCACATCAACAAGATGTCACCAATGAATATAAACTAAGTAGGTGGTTATGAAGGCTTCCTCTACGTGTTCCATGAATAGGTTCACATAAGACAGTGCCATGCAGGTGCCAACTGCTGTAACATGGATTTGTTTGTAGGTGATGCCTTCAAAGGAGAAATAATTGTGTACTGGGATATGGCTCGTTATGGTGACCAGGAATGAGATTGTGGGTTTGTAATCAATCTGGCATTGGAAAAAGCAGAGTTCAATAGTGGCAAAGGTGTGGACAATGGAGACGATAGTGTGGAGAGAGGTGGAATCAAGAGTGATATGTATGGCATCAAGTGGTAAAAAAAGAAGAACTGCATAGAGTTGGTGGATGAAATGGTTGGTATCTTTTGTATAGGAGGTTAGGTTAGGTTAATGGTAGTAGGCTGAAGGTGTTCATCCATGTGAACAGAGATTTTCTCTGTGAGCAAACAGTAACCACCCACAATTAACCACCTTAGGGGTTCAGTTTATGAACTTTAGGAAACAGGTAGAAGGTAGGAGTGTTGGGAATGATGGGAGTAAGGTAGAGAAATAGACTCAGTGGAGAGGTGCTGGGATGCACCTACAAGCCTGAGGAGGAACTGGAGATATTGATGGATTTCTGGAATGGGGTCACTGTGGCAGGGTTTGTAGGTGGACAAATCTTACAGCTGGAAGAGTTCTTCCACCACATAATTCCTGCAGTTTATAACCACAATGGTGGAGCCTTTGTCAGCAGGTATAGTTATAAGGTCAGAATAAGTTTTTAGGTGGTGGACTGCAGCTCTTTCAGCAGATGTGAGGTTTGTCTCCATGTTGAGGGATTTGGGGTAAAAGAGCGAGGCAAAGTTGAAAAGGAGTAGTAGGGCTGAACCACAGTTTGTCGGAGGTGCAAAACTGAGTCAGGCAAAGTTCTATATTCGCTTTTGGTTGAGTCTAACTTGTAGAGTTCGTCATGAAAAACTGTAGGTTCCAGGAAAAGGACAATGTCTTCAACAAGCCTGACTGAATTTGGAATTGGAGCAAAAGGTAAGGCCTCTGGAAAAGAGAATTTTACAGATAACAGAGAGGAGGTAATGCATGGGGGCTGATTTATACGGTATTGCAGGAGTAGGTCAGTACATGCTATGGACCAACAAAATTTGTGCACACAGATATCATTGTGGAAGGATCCATAGTGGATGATAAAAATGCAAAACATCCTCCTCACACAGTGGTTAGTTAGTTACATTTTCCATAGATCGCCTCAAAGGTTCTTTTATCAAGTGATGTGGAATGAGTCAGTTTAGAGGGTATGTATACAAAATTAGTGCTAACATTAATGAACGCTTAATGTTTTAGTCCTACTCATCCCACTAAACTATAAAAACAGTTGTTTTTTATACTGGCTACCAGTTTTTACATAGAAATTCATCAATGGAATAGGAGGAGTTGTCCAGGAAAGTGATTTTAGGTTAGATTTACAATTTGCTTTGCTAACCGTCTGAAATTTTATGTTATTTGGTAAATGATCAAAAATTTTTGTTGGTGTATACTGAACTCCTTTCTGAACCACTGACAGCTATTATAAAAGGCAATAAAGGTCATTTTTGCCTCTGGTGTTGTAGGTTGGTTGGTTTGTTGGTTTGGGGGATTTAAAGGGACCAGACTGCTACGGTCATCGGTCCCTGGTGTTGTAGGTGTAGACATCACTGTTGATCCCAAATTGTGAAAGATTATTTATGAGAAATTTCATTAGCAACCATATATGTTGTGATGGTGCAGTTCAAATGCCTAGCTCCTTGAAGGGGTACTACATCATGTCTATTGGTGAACACAACATATTATTCTTACTGCTCACTTTTGTGCAATCAATACCTTCTTTGTAAGTGATGAGTTGCCTCAGAAAATTATTCTCAGACATTATTGAGTAGAAGTATTCAAAATATGTCAGGAGGTTGATTCATTTGTTCCAAGATTAGCAATAATACTAAGAGCAAAAGTGGCTGAACTTAACTGTTTGAGGAGCTCAGTAATACGCTTCTTCAATTTCAATTTTCATCAAAATGTACCCCCAAATATTTGGGCATTCTACCCTATTTCTGACTCCTGCCCATGTGTTACATCAATTGCTGGTATGACTTGATTTATTTTACATAACCCAATATGTACACTGCATTTTTCCCCCCAAATGGTACAGACAGTCCATTTTCTTAGAGAAACATTATAATTATTTGCAAAATATCACTTATAATCACTTCTGTTGCTTTCTTTCTGGTGGGGCTTATCATAACACTACTATTGTCTTTAAAAAAAATGCCAATTCTGTTTACTGAATGTTAAGTGGAAGGTCATTTTCATATATAAGGACTAATAGTGAGTGTAAAATTGAACTGTGTGGTACTCTCTTTGTGATTTCTCCCCAGACACTAACATTTTTTACTCTGCTTACATTGTCTGTATTATTCAGCACAACCTTCTGAATCGTGTTTCTTAATTATGATTCATACCAGTTGTGCGTAAAACCATCAATACCATAACTTGAGTTTAAGAGAGTAACATGATCTCTGCAATCAAACACCTTGGAAATATCACAAAAAATGCCAACTGGCAATATTTCATTTTCTAAGGCATGTACTATTTGATGAATGAACGTGTAAACAGCTTCTTAGTTGTGCAACTCTTCTGGAATACAAACCTAAGTAAATTGTTTCCACTTATCTTGAGTACATTACTTATTGGAATATTTGTGAAAAACACTCAGTAAGGAAACTGTAAGATAATTGTTTAAGTCTGTCTTGTTACCTTTCCTGCGAAATGGTTTAATAACTGCATATTTTAAACTGTTTGGAAAAATTTCCTGTGCCAGTGATGCATTCCATATACCACTAATGTTATTACTTATTAAGTTGGAAATGCTTCTCAGAATTCTGCTTGAAATTCCATCAACACCACATGAGCTTTGGTTATTTAGAATTTTTAGAATTCTGTTAATTTCAGGATAGGATGTAGGTACTACATCTAGTTGTTTAAAGTTTAGTGGAATTACATTTTTAATATTGGGTTGGTGCATAAGTTCACAGTGTTTTTCCATAAGTTTAATAAACACAACAAATACACATAACAGAGACCTCAGTCATCAATATATCCTCCCTCACTATTTACAACAGTATGTCACTGTTGGGATACATTGTTGATTTCTCAATTGTAGATATCACACGGTTTTGATGTGAAGAACTTGTCAAGCCATGTTCAGAGTGCATTTTCATCCAGAAACAAAGTTCTGAAGGTGCAAGATCAGGTGAATAAAGTGGGTGTGGAATGACTTCTGAACCCACCTCCTCTATAGTGTTTATGCTCAGTCTACCAGAAAGCAGGAGGCCATTATCATGGAGTAGCATTACTTCACACAGTCTTCTTGGTCATTGTTCTTGGATTGCATGAATGTACACAGATCTTTGTACAAGGAGTTGTGTTTTCTCTGAACTCAACCATTCCTTTCCTGTAAGGAAATTACATTAACATAAAATTACACACATCAAAAAAAGTTTTGCATCACCCTTGTTCCCAGAATTCCTGAAGATAGACATATACTGTGGATATTGTATAACAGACGCAGTCCCTTTGAATGACCGGAGATGTCACTAAACCCACCCAAGGATGTAAACAACCACGCATGAGCAGCATCTTAGACGGAGAGGGTCCGACAGCCGATCAGTTCCAGTCATTCCACCGGGAAGGAGGTACACGGCTCGTGTTGTCTGTAGTTCAACCTTGCCTAGACGGTCAATACCATGGTTCGATCATGTCGGCATTGTTACTTTGTGTCAAGAAGGGCTCTAAACAAGAGAAGTGTCCAGGTGTCTCGGAGTGAACCAAAGTGATGTTGTTCAGACATAGAGGAGACACAGAGAGACTGGAACTGTCAATGACCTGCCTCGCTCAGGCATCCCAAGGGTTACTACTGCAGTGGATGACTGCTATCTATGGATTATGGCTCGGAGGAACCCTGACAGCAATGCCACCATGTTGAATAATGCTTTTTGTGCAGCCTCACGACGTCGTGTTATGACTCAAACTGAGCACAATAGGCTGCATGAGTGCAACTTCACTCCTGATGTCCATGGCGAGGTCTATCTTTGCAACCGTGACACCATGCAGTGCGGGACAGATGGGCCCAACAACATGCCGAATGGACCACTCAGGATTGGCATCACATTCTCTTCACCAATGAGTGTCGCATATGCCTTCAACCAGACAATCATTGGAGACGTGTTTGGAGGCAATCCGGTCAGGTTGAATGCCTTAGACACATTGTCCAGCAAGTGCAGCACGGTGGAGGTTCCCTGCTGTTTTGGGGTGGCATTCATCTTCATGGGGACAATTCACACCCCCATCGTGGTCATCTTGTGAGTGACTTTCTTCAGGATAAGGACATCGCTTGACTAGAGTGGCCAGCATGTTCTCCAGACATGAATCCCAATGAACATGCCTGGGATAGATTGTAAAGGGCTGTTTATGGACGACCTGACCAACCAACCAGTCTGAGGGATCTGAGCCAAATCGTCATCGAGGAGTGAGATAATCTGGACCAACAGTGCCTTAATGAACTAGTGGATAGTATGCCACAACAAATACAGGCATGCTGGGTATTAGAGGTACTAATGTGTACAGCAATCTGGACCACCACCCCTGGAGGTCTCTCTGTATGGTGGTACAACATGCAATGTGTAGTTTTCATGAGCAATAAAAATGGCGGAGATGATGTTTATGTTGATCTCTATTCCAGTTTTCTGTACATGTTCCGAAACTCTCGGAACCAAGGCAATGCAAACCTTTTTTTTATGTGTGTATTTCTTGTCACCAGTAATGATCTGGATAAGAATCAATATTGTTCAAGAGCCAACTGATGATAAGCAAGTACAAATGCACATATGGCCACCCACAAAGTTTTTGATTTTGGTTTTGCGGTACTCATGCACATGATTTTTTAGCCTTCCCAATTGCATGCAAATGTCACGTAATGCTAAAATGATCACAGTTCATCACATCTGTCAGTTCTCACGCACACTGACATGGGTCATTGTGGATTAATGCATTTAAACAATTCATCGAAGCCAAACAGCCTTTCTGACTGTGAAAGGTCAATAATGCCATACAAGTCCTCCTTCAAACAAGAAAACCATTTTATCGCTGTGTATCCCCATATAAGAAGATAATGTTTCTGGCTGCCCCCACTGCTGCCACCCTTCTATTGAACTCAAACAGAAGAACAAGTCAAAATAGTTGCAATTTCTCCACTTGGCACTCCATTTCCTAGCATCCACAGTTCCACTCACAAAATTACACAAAGTGTAAACTTATTTAGCAACAGTGAACTACAAATAAAAAATGACATTCAATAAGTGAACCCATAGCAACTAGAATACCAACATGCAAAACGAAAACGCCACAAATTTATGCAACAACCTAATATATTCTCTTGCTTCCTTAACTGAACCATTTAATCCTACTTTTGCTGCTACATTTATAAAGTGACTGTTAAAAGCGCTTGCCACTTGTGAATTATCCATCACAACATTGTCATTTAGTTTAATTGTTATTGTGTTATTGTATAGTGACTTGCTGTCCTGCCTCCTAATTTTTTTGGAAAGTAACTTTCAAATATTGACACAAATTTACTGTAGAATAAACTGAATCTGACATTAGCATATCTTTCTTCTGCATATACATCATCCTGCACCACCTCTTTTAACTTACTCTTAAAGCACTGTATCCTGTTCTCATTAATAAGCCTCACTGCTTTGTGTGAATCTGACTCAGGGTTGTAAGGGACCATGTTTTTTTTTTATTTCAATTAATCGTCCACAATGGGTACATACTAATTGTTTCAGACTGAGTACTGTCAACAAAAATGTCATCAATGCCCCACAATCTTGCTGTATGTGAGTTGGAATATTAGCTACTAAAATTGAAAGTTTCCCAGAGGGGATTTGTAGACTGTTACAATCATCAAAAAGTAATCTGCAGTAACAACTCACAAGCCAATGCTTCTGGTTTCTTATCAACACAAAAGCTACTTGTTTCAATGACTGACTTTTTGTCCAACTTTTACACATGTTGCAACTCCTCCGTTTTCCATGTTAAGTCTACATGAAAATGACGCAAATGTACAGTTCCTGATATTTAACTTCTCCATCTCTTTGGGTACATGGCGATCAGATAGTAAATAATATCTATCACTTCAAATTTTCCACATCTTGTAGGCATACAAGAAACTCATCTATCTTGTTTTTCGACCTTTTAATGTTCTAATGAAACAAATTAATTTTATTTTTCTGGAAAATGTTACATATATTATGCTCCTGTTCTGCTCTAATTTCTTTCAGTACTGTCTGTAGCCTGATTCTAGCCTATAAAATGTGCCCCTTTGACTCCAGTAATCACAAAGATTTGGACTTGGCTGCTTGTGCCTCCCTTATACCGTCATAGACCCCAACTACCCAATACCCTTGTCTGTCCCTATGCCACCCCTGCTCCAAACCACTTGTCTCATGGATCACACCTCTGCAACAGACCCAGATGCCAGATCCATCCCAAACATCCTTCCACTACTACCTACTCCAGTCCTATCACAAGTGTATCCTATCCAATCAATGGCAGGGCCACACGTGAAAGCAGCCATGTGATCTACCTAATTAGCTGCAACTCCTGTGCCACATTCTACGTGGGCATAACAACTAACAAGATGTCTGTCTGCGTGAGTAGCCACAGCCAGACTGTGGCCAAGAGACAGCTGGATCACCAAGTTGTTGAACATGCCCACCCGTACGGTGTGCTTCACTTTAACGACTGCTTCACAGCCTGTGCCATCTAGATTCTCCCCACCAACGGCAGCTCTTCTGAGATGCGCAGTTGGGAACTTTCCCTATAACATATCCTTCACTCCCTTAAGCCCCCTTGTCTCATCCTTCCCTAGTCTCTGTCCTCCAGCACCTGTCCCTACCCACACTCCCATTCCAGTACTACACATGCCTTGTATCTCACCAGTTTACTTACAGTCCTTTCCTCTTCTCTACTTCTGTCTCTTCCACAGCCCCCCCCCCCCAAACTCCCTTCTGATGCTGCATCTAGCAGCCCTATCCTGTCCTCACCACATCCCTGCAGGGTCTCACAGACAGCACTAGCATCTTTCCCCATCCCTACCATGTTATCCCTCCCCCTTCCCACTCTGCACCTCTTCCTTACCCCCACAAGCCACTCCAGCTAGATTGCTACTCACGCCATATCCAGACGCATATTAGTGCACAGAGACAGTGGCTGCATGTGTGTGTGTGTGTGTGTGTGTGTGTGTGTGTGTGTGTGTGTGTGTGTGTGTGTGTGTGTGTGTGTGCATGCATGCGTTTTCTAATGTGTGTGTGTATGCATGCATGCGTTTTCTAATTCTGAACAAGAACTGTGTCTGAAAGCTGAAAATATTTCTAACATTTTTTTTCACTGTGCCCATCTGTGACACAAAGCCTCCTCTATGTGGTGAGTAGCACATCACTGTCTAATCAAAATGGCTCTGAACACTATGAGACTTAACTTCTGAGGTCATCAGTCCCCTAGAACTTAGAACTACTTAAACCTAACTAACCTAAGGACATCACACACATCCATGCCCGAGGCACGATTCGAACCTGCGACTGTAGCGGCCGCGCGGTTCGAGACTGTATCGCCTAGAACCGCTCGGCCACTCCGGCCAGCCCATCTAATCAAAAGTATCATCATATGCAAATATCTTCTCTCTACTTAGCATTGTTTCGAGACTGCAGCTGGTCAACATTTTCTACCAAGCATGATATTTCATCTGGGCACCTGCCAGAAAACTACAAGTGAGCTGTCGAAGACTGACACTAACTACATATTCACACAATTAATTAGCACATTGTCTACGTTCCGTGCTTGCACCATCGTCATACCCGCAAGACAGATCACTGAGGCAGTAAATTTCCACCATCAAGGAAGTGTGGTCGGTCTTGCTGATACAGTCATGACATATGTGCAAAATGCTTACTGTGTGCAAATAAAATGTGTATGACAGGTAGACAAAGGCAGTCTTCAGTAGATCACCTGAAGATATCTGGCAGGTGCCCAGAAGAAAACCTGGCTGCACTCCTGAAACATCATTCAGTATTAAGTATGATGGGAAAATGTAGATGAAGAAAATCTCAAAATTCAAATCTCCCTCTTGTGTACACTACTAGTCAGATTTATGCTCGTACACTAGTAGCAACCCAATCTCTTCACCAGAACTATTTTGTCACCCAGTACTCAGATTTACAGTTTGCAAATCATGAATCTACTAATAATATACAGCCCTGCAATAATCTGCATTATCACACCCTAAAACTACAACGCTACCAGTATGACACAAACAAAGTAAACTTAGGGTACGTCAGTCCTCTCACATGTGATACAAGTACTATTGAGTGATATCAAATAAATATCAAGCTAGTCACCCCTTCTTCAAGTTTTACATCCTTTTCCAGCTAAGTTTCCTCATGACTGCCATGCACATTACAGGTAAAAACAGAATGGATAATGAATGTTTTTCATGCAATAATTTAGTTTCTTTACAATTTCCTCTTTATTACCGACTTAGCTATTTCAGAATGCAGTTCATTAAAATCATAGACATCAGATAGAAAGTTCCTGGAGAATCATAAACTTGTGGACTAATGCGAGGACTTTTTCTGGATAAATATGGAATCTCAAATGTCTCTGTACCAACTTCGGTGCAGAAAAGAGAACTACAACAAATCATTACCAACAACCTGGTGCTGTCATCTCGGCAGCATATTACTGGAAACTATTTCTATCCCTTGTGGCCTTCTTGTTAAATTACAGAGAGACGTCTCAGTGGCTACCATGGGTAAACAAATTGCAATTGCAAATCCAAAGTTCCAAGGTTCAGTCCTCAGTCACTCCTTTTTTTGTGGTCACTTATCATTACTACTGACAATGTTTTGTTAACATGAAAAATGGCAAGTTATACTGCTGTTCAAAATCCACATTTAACTGTAAGGCTCCCAATAGCTGACTGAGCGAATTAGTTCAAATGTTGGAGGAAGACAAGAGCATACCACTTCCAACAGTAACGTGCTGAAACATTCAAAACAATGTCTGGGTTGAGAACAGTTTTACCCTGTCTTCCATACAATATAATAGGAAGTTCTAGTATGTGTCAGTCTCACATAAATTAAGACAAAACCTGCAGTTTAACTGTACAAGGAAAATTTAGCAGTTACAACAACAGAGTAAGTGACAATTATGATACCAGACTAATTTAGCATTATTCCAACAGAAGCACTAATAAACAACCCTACTAAGCTCACCTCAGTCCAATAAGCTGGTGATGATTAAGCTTCTCTTTGTTTTTCTTCAAATCTTCAATGCTTTTAATACCAGAATCAACAAGTTCTTTTGCTTTTGCTGGTCCTATACCTGAAACTCTTGTTAACTCATGTATTGCTTTTGAAGAATCATCATTTCTAATCTGAAACAAAGATTAAGGAAAAAGATGAAATTCATCAAGACACAAGTGCCCATTGAAACAATTGTGCTTTACTCCAATTGAAAAATTATATTTTCGACAAGTCCACTAAAAAGACTTACGTTCAACATGGAGCTTTCAAAAACACTTACATTTTCCACTTTCCGCAGCTTCCCTGTCTCCAGGAACTCATCTATCTTTTTGGCAATTCTTTCTCCCACTCCCGGCAGCTTTCGAGCTTCTGCACCAGATGTGACACGTGTAGGGTGTGCCGCAAGAGTTGACGCCGCTTTACGGTATGCATTATACTTGTGGATATTGCGACTAACATTTCGCTCATAATCAGCCAACTCTAATCAAAATGAGAGATGTGTCATGTCAACTATTCAGAAGTAATCAAGCAGAAAAAAAGAAGTAAGGTTGTATTTCATTATGTTTTATTGGCAGAATCTTCTGGGGACTTGCAGCTAAGGTGAAAACAGTGGTTATTCTACAGAAGCATCTAGTAAGAATATTACTTAAAGTTAATAAACAAACATCTTGCAGAAGCCTCTTCAGTGACCTAGAGCTTTTTACACTTACATTCCAATACATACACTAATGCTACTTGTGATTAAGAACAAGAATAAATTTAGGATGGATTCAGCAATTCATACTCACAATATTAGAAGGTATAATTTCCAAGTAGACTAAAAGGAAAGTCGTATAGCATGAATGGTTGGGAAACCCCAAAGGGCAGGTTCAGCCACCTAATTGGAAAGATTTTCCCTAATCTTCACGCCTGCATGCCCTTTCCTACATGAAGTATGAGAGGTGTGTGGGAAAGTGTATTTGTTAAATGAAGATGAATGTAATGGGTGTGTATGTGTGCAAAGTGTCATTTCGTATTTGTGTTGGAGATAATGAGGAGAGAGAGGGTAAAACCCAGTGCTGGCACATAGCCTATTCCTTTTGAAGAGCATCAATGGGGCCACCGTGCTTAACATCCCCATTCGATGGGTGGATCAGCATCAACAATGGCACATGCCCTCACTAGATGAGACACTGCAGAACAGTTTGGAATTTTATCGAGGACATAGGCACAAAGACTGGTGATCAGTGATTTTACGGCACCAGCCATAAAGTCAAGGGGAAAATTATCAACAGCACAAAATTTTACCTGGACCATCATCCATGCACGTACTGGCCACCTCTAACAGTGATTAATTTAAGTAATTTGATGAGAATCTGTGTACCCATACCAGCACAGTCGTCAACTCCAAACAGACTATGAATCAGGATATGGAATGGAGTTTTATATTCTGGTGCAAAAGTGCTAAACAGATTGTCAGTGAACATCAGACAGGAAATTGCACATTCGCAAATATTTAAAAACAAATTAAAAGAATTCCTCATTAGCCACTCCTTATACAATTTATCAGAATGACTGGAATCAAGAATGTAAATTTTGAAAACCTTTCATATTTGTATTAGTGCTCTGTGCAAAGCTACATAAATTCTTTGTCTGAAATACTGGATAAAAACAGAAGCTGAGTAGACCATGAGGAGGAGCAGCAGATTCTTTCACAGGAACTGTTTTTCTCCTAACATAAATATATCTTGTCATCTAGACGCCCCAATTATCAGTTTGAGTAGATTAGTGCTAGTCATTATTTTTGTTAGTATATATTACACAAGTAGCCAACAATGTTTCTTCCCCCTCTTAATGTATAACTTGACTCAGCCCACATCCCTGAGGTTCTCCTTGTGATGGGATTGACATAACAAGATGTGGGGATGGATGGATGGATGGATGAATGAATGATTATACGACCAATCTCCTTTTATATGCCTATTGTAATCCTGCTGAACAAAAATTTGAATTAACTGTAGCTCTATCTTACTTTTTCACCCTCTCCTTCCCTCTCCCCACCTTTTTATGGAAATTCAAGTGAAAGACAAGAAAATGGCATATCACTCAACAGAAGCTATAGAGAAATCCTTTTCATTTTATTTAAAAAGTATATGCTGTATTCAGTACTATATTCATAAGCACTCTGAGCCCTTTCTAAGCCTGTGGTGCAATCTTCCACTGCAGTGGGCAACTGTTAATGTTGCTTCTTTGGTGCTGTTAATTAGTCCTGAGGCTCAAAATGCATGCAGTCCACTCCAGTGGATACTCCCTGCTGGTTTTGTGCCCTGGGTGCATTTGCAGCCTCAGGACTAACTAAAAATGTCAAAGAAGCTACATTAACAACTGTCTACTACAGTGGGCAACCACTACACATTGATTCTCCTTTTTATCTCATCTGATAATAATCCCATTGTCTTCAACTGTCCTGAGTATAAAAACCCATCAACTGGTTCTGTGAGTTTACTGTAGATTTATAAAATTAATTTTTCAGTGTCTACATTCTTATTTTAGTCTTACTAAATTTGATTTTGAAGCTCACTTTCAAACTTCTTGCATTAAGTTCATGCACCTGGTTTTGAAGTGTATCTGCATGGCAGGATAGAGTTCAGTGCCATCAGCTAAAACAAATGGGGTTTCCATATCTTCCAATTATATGTATTTTGTCTTCATTTTCAATAGATTAGGAATCTGAATCCTTTCCCAGTGACTACTGAGAAGAGTTTTGGTGATCTGAACTCATGTTGTTTGATTCCTATTACAATTTTGAATTTCCTACTATCCTGATGAAGGTGTAGCACTGAACATATTTACTTTTTGGTACAGTGATGCAGAATGAACCAATACCTTACTTTTCAGGGGCTCTACATAGCAATTTTGATCAATATGAGACGAATGCTTTCTCAAAAGCTATGTAAACTAGAAACAGGCAATTCATACACACTGTTTCGTTCTATACTTTTGTCTATTTCGCTCTAATTATTTGTAATCCCAGCTTGTTCCTTGTGTTATTGATTATGAGAAGCTAACAGCCAAGAGCTGCACACAATGTGCGAATGAACCTCCCACTTTTTTTCTTAAAAGCTAAAGACTGCTTTATTTTAAAGACATTGCCATAGTATATAAATAATGACTAACAATGGTTTAAGCAATTTAATAACATTTTTGTACATAATTTATGAATAACGGTAACAACTCACTGAATGGTATAGGTGTTGACTTGCTGACAGACACATAAACAATATATATATATATATATATATATATATATATATATATATATATATATATATATATAATGGAAGGAAACATTCCACGTGGGAAAAATTATATATAAAAACAAAGATGAGGTGACTTACCGAACAAAAGCGCTGGCAGGTCGATAGACACACAAACAAACACAAACATACACACAAAATTCAAGCTTTCGCAACAAACTGTTGCCTCATCAGGAAAGAGGGAAGGAGAGGGGAAGACGAAAGGAAGTGGGTTTTAAAGGAGAGGGTAAGGAGTCATTCCAATCCCGGGAGCGGAAAGACTTACCTTAGGGGGAAAAAAGGACTTCCTCAAATCCTGCCCTGAAATGAGATCCATCCTTCATGAAATCCTCCCCACTCCACCAAGAGTGTCTTTCCGCCGTCCACCTAACCTTCGTAACCTGTTAGTTCATCCCTATGAAATCCCCAAACCACCTTCCCTACCCTCTGGCTCCTACCCTTGTAACCGCCCCCGATGCAAAACCTGTCCCATGCACCCTCCCACCACCACCTACTCCAGTCCTGTAACCCGGAAGGTGTACACGATCAAAGGCAGAGCCACGTGTGAAAGCACCCACGTGATTTACCAACTGACCTGCCTACACTGTGACGCATTCTATGTGGGAATGACCAGCAACAAACTGTCCATTCGCATGAATGGACACAGGCAGACAGTGTTTGTTGGTAATGAGGATCACCCTGTGGCTAAACATGCCTTGGTGCACGGCCAGCACATCTTGGCACAGTGTTACACCGTCCGGGTTATCTGGATACTTCCCACCAACACCAACCTATCCGAACTCCGGAGATGGGAACTTGCCCTTCAGTATATCCTCTCTTCTCGTCATCCGCCAGGCCTCAATCTCCGCTAATTTCAAGTTGCCGCCACTCATACCTCACCTGTCTTTCAACAACTTCTTTGCCTCTACACTTCTGCCTCGACTGACATCTCTGCCCAAACTCTTTGTCTTTAAATATGTCTGCTTGTGTCTGTATGTGTGGATGGATATGTGCGTGTGTGCGAGTGTATACCTGTCCTTTTTTCCCCCTAAGGTAAGTCTTTCCGCTCCCGGGATTGGAATGACTCCTTACCCTCTCCTTTAAAACCCACTTCCTTTCGTCTTCCCCTCTCCTTCCCTCTTTCCTGATGAGGCAACAGTTTGTTGCGAAAGCTTGAATTTTGTGTGTATGTTTGTGTTTGTTTGTGTGTCTATCGACCTGCCAGCGCTTTTGTTCGGTAAGTCACCTCATCTTTGTTTTTATATATAATATATATATATATATATATATATATAATAGAAGGAAACATTCCACGTGGGAAAAATTATATATTTCCTGATATATATATGTATATAAAAAATAGAAGGAAACATTCCACGTGGGAAAAAAATTATATATAAAAACAAAGATGAGGTGACTTACCGAACGAAAGCGCTGGCAGGTCGATAGACACACAAACAAACACAAACATACACACAAAATTCAAGCTTTCGCAACAAACTGTTGCCTCATCAGGAAAGAGGGAAGGAGAGACCAAATATGTCTGCTTGTGTCTGTATGTGTGGATGGATATGTGCGTGTGTGCAGGTGTATACCTGTCCTTTTTTCCCCCTAAGGTAAGTCTTTCCGCTCCCGGGATTGGAATGACTCCTTACCCTCTCCCTTAAAACCCACTTCCTTTCGTCTTCCCCTCTCCTTCCCTCTTTCCTGATGAGGCAACAGTTTGTTGCGAAAGCTTGAATTTTGCGTGTATGTTTGTGTGTCTATCGACCTGCCAGCGCTTTCGTTCGGTAAGTCACCTCATCTTTGTTTTTATATATATTGTGTGTGTGTGTGTGTGTGTGTGTGTGTGTGTGTGTGTGTGTGTGTGTGTGTGTATTGACTTAGTGGCTCCACTATTCAGTAGTTTTCAGTATTGTTTATGTGGCTATTACCAACTCAGTGCCTCCACTATTCAGTGAGTTTGTTACCTTTACTCCTTAATTATCTACAGTCCACCATAACTTTCCATTACCATATTATTAAGTTTTTTTCTAGTCACTGTGGTATGATCTTTCTCTTCAATGCAAAGAAATAAAAAAGTTACATATTACCAAGAAAAACCTATTCTGTCAAAACCAGAAGCTATATTTTACTGTCATATTCAATAATGTTATTGTTGTTGTTGTGGTCTTCAGTCCTGAGACTGGTTTGATGCAGCTCTCCATGCTACTCTATCCTGTGCAAGGTTCATCATCTCCCAGTACTTACTCCAACATACATCCTCCTGAATCTGCTTAGTGTATTCATAACCTATCCATTTCCCTTTTTAAATTTTCTAACCTACCAGTCTGATTAAGGGATCTGACATTCCACACTCCGATCCGTAGAATGTCAGTTTTCTTTCTCCTGATAAAGACGTCCTCTTGAGTAGTCCCCGCCCAGAGGTCCGAATGGGGGACTATTTTACCTCCGGAATATTTTACCCAAGAGGACGCAATCATCTTTTAACCATACAGTAAGCTGCATGCCCTCGGGAAAAATTACGGCTGTAGTTTCCCCTTGCTTTCAGCCGTTCGCAGTACCAGCACAGCAAGGCTGTTTTGGTTAGTGTTACAAGGCTAGATCAGTCAATCATCCAGACTGTTGCCCCTGCAACTGCTGAAAAGGCTGCTGCCCCTCTTTAGGAACCACACGTTTGTCTGGCCTCTCAACAGATACACCTCCGCTGTGGTTGCACCTACAGTACGGTCATCTGTATCAATGAGGTACGCAAGCCTCCCCACCAACGGCAAGTTCCGTGGTTCATGGAGGGGGGAAATAATGTTATTACTATTTTAAAAAATTAAAATGTTATTTTCCGATAATTTTTCATGCCTAATTAGCATAACACAATTAGCTGGCTTAACTCTTTGGGGGGTTGTGTTGGGGGAGGAGACCAAACTGCGAGGTCATCGGTCTCATCGGATTAGGGAAGGAAGTCGGCCGTGCCCTTTTCAAAGGAACCATCCCGGCATTTGCCTGAAGAGATTTAGGAAAATCACGGAAAACCTAAATCAGGATGGCCGGACGCGGGATTGAACCGTCATCCTTCCGAATGCGAGTCCAGTGTGCCAACCACTGGCTTAACTCTTTATGTGACATGCTGCAGTGAACATTATTGGTGTGGAATGGAACTACCAGTTAGCTGAAGCTTTGAGTCGATCTGCGGTCAATCTGTGGTCCAAGCAGAAGAGCACCACACCACAGAAACTAGGTATTAAAATTCAATTTACAACCCAGTATGTGTTAAATTCATCACAAAGTGTTCAAGGGAAGCAACTCCGTCTACTGAATGAAATCTATGTATTTATCCTTTGATTATTGTTTGGAAGTGGTGGTGAGTAAGTTAATGCATTAATAAAGACATACATACATATATACAAGTTATGAAGAACAAATGTTAACAAAATTACCACATGGATAATCAGGCAGACCCGGCAACAAAATACAAGAATTTTCTACATCTCAACTAAAAATTCTAAATATAGAATTATCAAAGAATGTCAAAGAATATGAGTCACAATTGGATTAGTTTAGTTGGTTGGTACTCTCATTTTCATCAGTTACACGCCCCACTGGTGCCAAAACAAAAGTTACAAGTAACTGAAGACCACACCAAACCAGTTCACAAATTTTGTTGATACATGAAGCAGAAGACGTAACTATTATATGTAGAAAACTAAAGTCTCCACATACAGCCAAGGCACCCAGGCCTTGTGACTTCATTATATTTTGTATTGTGAATGCAAATCAGTTTACCTCCTTACTTCCTTCAGAATGAATTTTCATTTTTCAGTAGTGTGTGCTGATATGAAACTACCTGGCAGATTAAAACTGTGTGCCAGACCGGACTCGAACCTGGAACCTTTGCCTTTTGTAGGCAAGTGCTCTACTGACTGAGCTACCGAAACAGGACTCACAACTTGGTATTACAGCTTCACTTCTGTCAGGACCTCATCCCCCACCTTCCTGACTTACTAGCAATTCTGGAAGGAGGACACATCTTAAACATGACTTAAACACAGCCTGCAGGATTGTTTCCTGGGTGAATTCTTTACTCTGCACTAGATTTTGCACTGATATAAGACTTCCTGGCAGATTAAAACTGTGAAAAGAACCGGACTCAAACTGGGGATATTTGTCCTTCACAGCTGAGTGCTTCACTGACTGAGTTACCCAAGCATGACTCACGACACTCCCTCACGGCTTCACTTCTGCCAGTACCTTAACTGATATTAAGGCTCATACCAGCACATACTCCATGCAGAGTGAAAAATTCATTCTGGAAACAAACCCCCAGGCTGTGGCTAAGCCAAGTCTCCACAATACACTTTCTTCCAGGAGTGATAGTACCACAAGTTAAGCAGTTCAGCAGAGAATACACTGTGATGATCATTTGCGACAAGTGATTATTATGTGCTAGATGTGAACCTTAACCCGGATGTCTAATTTATTTGAGTAAACCACTACAAACAGTGCCATGTCAGAACCCTTCAGAGGCTATCCAGCAAAACCCATGAACCTTAATGGTAAAGAATATACCAGAGATTGACTTTAGCACAGCCTTAGTGTTGTCACTACAGCGCAAATCTGACAGAGAGAATGACATCATCACAAGCTATGGGTTACAAAAATCCATTAGATCGCCATATTCTTTTCTCAAAGGTGCTAGTGCTACATAATTATGGAGAGGAAGTCTCTAAAGTTTACAACAGAAGTAAAGACATACAAACACGTGAGCTGCCCTTAGATGAATGGTCATATGGTCCAACTGGAAGAGCACAGCTCAAAAAGGTATTGTATCATTCATGTCCTAGTCTAGCACACAGTTTTCACCTGTCTTACATGCTGTTACAATTTGTATCACCTCATACAAAGTTATCAAAATCTTATGAACAACACTGAAGCTAAGTCAAATCCGTAAAGCACAATCTTAGATCAACATAATTAAAGTAGTAGTTAACTCTATGCTATGTTGTACAGTGAATATGCAAGACATACCGGCATTTAAAATAAAGACATACATGTTGCACTGGTATAAAAAAGGGATGTATGAATGCTATTCAAGGTACCGCTTTAGAATAAGTAATTTTAACTGAAACAAGTTGACTACGAAAATAATTAATTGGAGTGATCAGAAGAGAATGTGTGGATTCTTGGTGCTTTACAAACACTTGGGGCACTTACTGTGCACATGAAAAGGTGTAATGCAGATAATGTGTGTTGTATATCCCCTGGCCTCCAGTAACTACTACTTAAGCACATTAACAACTATGAATGAAACATTTATTTCTTTTCATGTTTGTCACTAACAATAGGTTACAATTTCAGAACACTGAAATGGAAGCAATGAAAGTGATAGCCAAAGGGTTACACAAAGAAAGCATTTCTACCACAATTTCTCTAGGTTAGCCCTCAGTCGATATAAACTGAAAACCTTTGGGTAAATAGTACATATGCTTCAGTGACTGCCTGTCAGTCATGGAAACTCAGTAATACAGTGCCAAAATATCAGGACATGGGTGAATGTAGGCCTAAATGAGTAAGCTGTGTAAATGAAGTGTAGTTGGGGTCATCGCTTCGTTAAGATGGCTGGGCTGTAGCCACAGCTGAAATGTCACTGTGACAACGGCATCCGTTTCAAGACACAAGTTGAGGGATATGCTTTTCATTGACTATCACGCATGGTGGGAACATGGGTTGGACAACTGAACTTCCTCACCCAACTACCACTTGAGGGGCAAATTAGGAAGACTGAAAAGTATATGAACTTAAATTGAAATTAAAGTTTCTAAATGACTATTATGAACAATTATAAAATTATGACTTCTAATTCATGACTGTTTCTATGTCATAGGGCAGTTTTCAGTTAATATCTACATCAACACTCTGCAAACCACTGTGAAGTGCACAGCAGAGGGCACCTCCCATTGTACCAGTTATTAGAGCTTTCTTCTATTCCAGTCACATTTAGGTCATGAAAAAATGATTGCTTAAATGCCTTTGTGCATGCTGTAAGTAGTCTAATCACATCTTCCTGATCCCTTTGGGAGCAATACGTAGAAGGCTGTAATATATTCCTAAATTCCTCACTTAAAGTTGGCTCTAGAAAGATAGTTTGTGTCTATCTTCATGCACATGCCAGTTCAGTTATTTCAGCATCTTCATGATGCACTTGCTTGGAATGAACAAACCTGTGATAATTTGTGCTGCCCTCATTTAAAACTAGTTGCCAACCTTTGCACCACTTTGAAATCTTATCAAGATCTAACTGAATATTTGCACAGCTTGTTTCAGGCATTACTTCACTGCACATAATTGTATTGTCTGCAAAAAGTCAGAAGTTATTATTAATATCATCTGCAAGGTCAGGAAAATCTAAATCCTATGTCTATTGAAGACTCTCAATTCAGGATAACTTGCTGTGTTCTCCCTACCAAACGATCTTAATCCTTCCACAAATTTCAGTTGATACTCCATACAATTTTACTTTTGATTACAACCACAGGTGTGGTACTGAATCAAATGTTTTTCGGAATTCTACCTCACTGTCTTGATCTGTGGTTTTCAGTATGCCACATGAGAAAAGTGAGATTTGGATTTCACATTATCTACGTTTTCATAATCCTGGATGGTTGGCATGGAGGTCATTCTGTTCAAGGTAAATTATTACTTTTGAACTCAGAATATGTTCTAAGATTCAACAATAAATGCATGTTAAGGGTCTATACGGTAGTGTTGTGGATCACTTCTGTTATCATACTTGTAGACTGGTGTGGCTTGTGCTTTCTTCCAACTAATAGGTACAGTTTTTTGTTCCAGGGATCTACAGTAGATTTTCCTTAAAAGTGGGACCAACTCAGCCACATTTCAGTACAGAATCTGATAGGGATTCCACCAGGCCCTGGAGCTTTGTTCAATTTTAAGGCTTTCAGCTGTTTCAATGTCACTGACACTAATATCTATTTCACTAATCCTTTCAGTGGTGCGAGAATTAAACAGAGGTAATAATCATGCCAACATTTGAAAGTGGAATTAAGTACTTCTCATTTTGCTTTCCTACTCTCAGTTTCAGTTCCTATTTTGTCCACAACTGACTGGACACCAACTTCGGTACCAGTAACAGCCACTGCATACAACCAGAGTTTCTTTGGATTTTGTGAAAGATCTTTTGACACTATTCTGGTATGGTAGTCACTGAAGGTTTCATGGATTGCACTCTTGACAGCCAAACTAGTTTAATTCAACATCTCTATCTATAGCCTTCTGCTTTGTTTTACACCTGCTATGCAGCAGTTACTGTTTTTTTACGATTTCCTTTACAGTGACTGTATCCTATGGAGAGTCCCTCCCAACACAAACAGTTCTACTGGGCACGTCTGTCAGTTCTTCTACATGTTCCTGTTCAGAGCTAAAATTAGCTTTCGCCCACAGTCTTCGTCAGAAAAGTTTCTTTCTGACTAAAGATGTGGCCGAAAGCTAATGCGTAAGTGTATTTTCATTGTGCCTTTCATGACCAACATTAAGTTTGATATGATTATAGATACAAGTCACTCTTGCAAATAATCAGAATATAGCTATATACTCACCGAGATCTTTGTAAATCAACTGACACACAGTACATAAAAGTAAAAAACTGTAAACATGCTCCAAAACATGCAAATAATTAAGAATGATTAATTATTGGTGTTGTCTCACTAAGCTCAATGACTGCTTAAATGTATGGGTTAACACAAAATGAAACCCTCTACCACATGTACACTTAATATGCATCACATTCTTCACATGGCAGTTCTCAATAACCTAATGAAATCTACGCTTCTTTTCAAAAAATAGAGTACACTTTTCAACGTGCAGGAAAGTTAGTGATGGAGTACTTCAAAGATGTGCAGGTTATTGTTCTTGATTTATCATATCATTTCTCGACGTCAGAAATCGTTTGTTCTGAGAAGGTACAACTTTTTTTTTTCTTAATAGACATAATGCAACTGATTTACAGCAAAACTGTCTCACACAATAATAGCTAAAATGTGGTTTAGAAATTTTATTCTTAAAAATGACAAACAATAAGGTATGGCTAAGCTTGCATGATAAAATAACAAAACCTAGATACAGTATAATGTTATAATTAAGAGGATGTGACACTGAACAAACATCATGAACAAATTTCCTAGAGTATTGTGAGATGTTTATGCAAATTAATGAAACCTTGTCAAAATAGAAAGCAAAAGTTCAGTAAATAAGGTTCTGTTAGACGAGTGATTATGGACTGCCAAATACTTAGCCCAATGTTTTTATACACTAAGTTTAAAAAAAATGATGCATTAAGGCATATTCCATTTTGCAGAAATAAACATAGAAGAAATGAGAAACTGGATGATGATACAGATCATCAATATGGAATTATGATGTCCTGAACATTTTAGTCAATTTCAAATTTTCTGAAATTATAAAGCAATTTTGGTTTGAAAACTAATAGTGCTGCAGGCCTACTTGGTATGGTCCCACCACAAGCCATACGTCCTTCCCTTTCTTTAACGTTTTGAACTGACCTACTAAATCAGTTACAGGAAGACCTACAGTCTAACATGGACTCCAAAACCACAGTGCAATTTGGCATTTTTTACTAGTAATTGCCAGAGACAATAAGTGACATAGAAGTGAATATCAAGGCATTATATATGTTAAACAAGTACGTCAGATCACAAAAAATAACCCCCATTAATTCACGACCTGTATCGCTAGTTAGACAATTCTGTAGATATGACAAACACTGTTACTTGCCATGTGTTTAATAGAAATTATTCAAACCTTGAATCTACACATTCACATAAATTGTAGAGCAGCTAATGAGATATGTTTTTAATTGAAAAGAATTCCCAATTTCTTGCCTTTTGCTAGACAAGAGTTTGTTGAAAATCTGACCACCACATTACACAATTACATTCTGAAACCTGGGCAAGAAGGAAAATCTATTGTAACACACAATTTTCTTACTAATCACTTCTTTTGAACAAAGAACATTATTTTCCAATGAATTATTTGAAGCAATTGAGAAGTTAAAAATACATCTCTAAATTTCAGACTGATATGAGAAAATAGTATTGTCTATTGGTTTATACTACAATTAGAAATACATTAGTTCTTCAGACTGATATGTCAGCCATTTTGTTTTATTTTGTGTACTGAACTTGATGTTTTCGAGTATAAATAATATTTCTGCTGCTGCTTCCTTGTTTTCGTACAATCTCGGATAACCCAACATTTGGAAATTGGTTTGGCTAATAAAGACATAATGTTGAACGAACAACGAAATTTATCTTCAACTACACTGCAGACTAAAGAGGTAAACCTCGCTATTGAAGAAAAGTATATTTTCTGAAAATAAGAACATATAACGTAGTAGTATAGGATAGGCGTAATAGGGAGGCGGAGTGGGAGATAAAATATAAGCCCTATATGGAATCGAAATGCAGCGCTACGTTGCATGCCAGAACTAAGTAAACTACACACAATGGGGGCAGCTTTTTGCTTGTGTGTTCTCCAATGCTGATTTCTTTACGGCACAAATTGATAAAAACAAACACAACAAATCGATGACAATTCCATCATTGAGCTCACCCAGTAATAATTCGCAAATATCATGATTAGGGTTGTTTTCACTAGATTGGGCCTTTCTTTTACTCATATTTGAACTGCAGACTAAAAATAATACAATATTTAATTCAACGTAATAAGTATCCGTCTCATGTAATTCACTTCGAACTTTTCAAAATACCAAACAATAACATAGAAATCGACACAAGTAACGAATCGATATTTCAAACAAACATATGACAATTGCTTGGTATCGATATCACGAATCGTTTGTGAGTAAAAGGTCGTGTTTCCAAAACTCGAACTTTATTATGATTATTGGTTTGATATTGATTTTTGTCATTTTCAACATACAGCCATCTCACATGTACATATTTACAGAAAATACACAAGGATTCATTAAGGTATCGAACAATATAGCCCCACAATGCACAGATATTATTATGAACGCTTGTAAGAGTGAATATTTACTCTATGGTGGGACGTTTAAACTCAGAATAATCGTTTGGATTTCGCCAAGAAAAAAAGTGATAGAAAAAGTTTAGCATCCTATAATTCACCCTTTTTTCGCGCGCTTCCTGGCTCTACGACTGTTCTAAGATGTTTATTTTCTGTTTCGTAAATTAATACTATAGTCTTTAAAAAAAATGATGTTTTATTTAATATTATTATGACTTCTTGTCCTGTTTTTACAGCTGTTGTCATGGTGAGTGATGATTTAAACTGTAAGGTGCTAAAACGGTGATGACCTTGACCAGCTGCCATTACAGTAGCGTTGAATGAATATCGCATGGTCAATAATAGAACTTGCATTCATCTTAAATTTATTACGCGAAGTCCCACGATTTATAAGGAACCACTCCATTATAAAGCCTATAAATGCACTGAAATATCGATTCACTGTCAGGCATCAACCTGTTTACAGCGAGTCAGCTACCATAGGTTACAACGATTTTCCTAGGTCACGTCATTAAGATAACTCAACTTTCTCTTCTTGTTAGTTATCAAATAATTAAACATTAACCTTTTATATTCAAGAAACAGAATTTTAATGGCGAAATTGCAACACAACATTTATATATTTTACATGGTCTCGTTTTAATGTTCTATGATCGTCGCATTCATTTAGACAAGACAGTACAGAATAAATGTTAACGAAAAATGAACTGGAATAAAATATCAATAGAGGAAACTCAATTACAAAAAAGGGAAAGAAGCGAATTATTAACAGGAATCTACATCATATTCTTATGCAAGATAATAACAACAGCATTTTTCCTTATTTATCATGTGTGTACAGCATTCAACTTTAAGATCTTCGTCCATTAAAAAGAAAATTTTTATCTAATTTCAAATAGCCCGACTTCTAATTCTAATTCTACAGTAATTTTTGACCACAAGATGGCTGTTCTAGTAGGATATAAAAAAAAGAATATATCTATAGAGGCAAACATAAGCCACTACAAGGCAACGGTGAGGAATGCAGTATTATATGCTGCTGAGACGATGACACTAGGAAGAAATGGGGAGGAACAACCAGAGAAAGAAGTGAGAAAAATACTAGGTCCCTAAAGAGGTGGAGAGAGGTGGATGCGAAGATCTAGGGAAGAATTGTACCAGAACATGAGAACAATACCCGGGGAAATCAGACTCAAAAGGTCAAGGTTTGCTGGACATGTAGTTAGAATGAGTATGGACAGAACGACGAAGAGAGTGTGGGAAACAACAGGGAGGACAAGGGGAAAGACAGGAACCAAGTGGGTTGTTGAACTTTGGAAGGACTGGTTGGAATGACAGAGAGGAATACAGGAAAAGATTAGAGTGTCACCAGCGGAGCCAACAGGAGAAATGGAAACTGAAGATCTCAGAAGAAGAATGGGAGAGAAGAAGAGAAAGAATGAAGAGGTTCTGGGAGAAGAAGAGGAAAATGCAGTCCATGAAGGGGCTACCTGGGGTCCTACAGAGAAGAGGAAGAGGAAGAAGATATAAAAATGTAATGGTGGAAGCCACATCACATTGTTATATGCACAATCCTTAATTATTGATTATTTAATTGTAAATATTAAGCACTATTACTATGTAGAGACTTTTTGGATCATAAGTTACTTACAATTCTTTAATGATTTTTTGCTTAAATTTTGTGTAATGGTAGAAATAGCGAAGACTATTGAAATGGCTATGGGAGGAAATCATGATGTGGAAATTGACATCGAATAAAGTGAATTACCTTATTCAGAAATTTAAAATTCACACATTTCATAACATAATATAGAATTTTACTCTGAAAGCGAGACAGATGCTGTAATTGTTCATTTATGTGAGGGTGAAATTCACATACAAAACATTTTATGTAATGTAACTGTTCAGCCCAATGATGTTTTATATGACGTAAATGCTCCAGTGGACGATATTTCATGTGAATTTAGCGTCCAAATAATTAATCAGCCAGTTGATCCAATTATGCATCTGTTGAAAAGTTTGCAGACAGTGGAAGAAAGTATAGAAAGCCTCAAAATTGAACAACAAACGAACTTTAACAACCTATCAGCACAATTAGAAAAACAATCCAATCATTTAATAAAAATGACTAATAATTTTATAATTTGTCACTACAGTGTAATCCTTTTCCAAGTGAAGTTGCACAGTTAAAAACGTCTCCAGATGTCATACATTCTTTGGCAAAGGTCAAAAACAATTAACAGATGGTATACATGAGTTATAAAATAAAGCTAACTCTTTTGTGGAAGAGCAGGGAGCTGTAAGTACAGAAAGAATTTGATGATCAGTGCACGCACATTGTTGATGACTTTTCGTAATGACCTCCACACAAGACAAAGATATTAATAGCAAATTAGATTCAGGATTAGCACACATGAAAAATGAATTGGTCACAGCTGCAATGTCTGCACAGGACAATACTAGTGAATCAATAAAGTCAGAATTAGAACACATAAAAACTACTTGAATCAAAGATTGCCAGATTGGCGAGAGCAAGTTACAATGCAAATCACAAACACACAGCAGAAACTGCCGGCAGTTAGAAGAGTAATTCATGGCACCCCTCCAGCAGCTAATAGAAGATTTGATACTTACAATACTCCTGTCATGATGTACAGTAATGAAATGAATTACAATGGGCTATCGCCGAATTGTTTACTGTGAAAAGTAGGGATTACACTGTTAGTGTCCTCTGTCTTCCTTGAAGCACAACAGGCTATATTCAGGATGATGGTGCCCTCTGGGCAACGCAAACGCCAGAATCTTGCCAAACATATGAACAGTTTCAAAGAGTATTTCGATCTAAGTACTGGTCAGCATTAGAGATGGGTAGTTCACGTACTAACAGGTCCAAAGGAACGGTTCACCAAGCTGAACGAAAGGCCTGAGGAACGAATTCTAAGGAACGGTCTTTCATAGTCCACTTCGGTCGCGGTGGTCTACTTACAGTTCCTGGGAACGAGAAACGGTCGGTCTCGTCCCCTCAATGGCACATCGCCCGGTCTCGTTCGAGCCTCGGTCCCATTCTCGTCTCTGTCTCGTTCTCCCTCGGTCGCACTCGCCGTTCTCCGCGTGACCACTCGTCGCATTTCCACTGCCGACTGCTCCTACTTAGTTCAGTATCTAGTTGTTCGTTTCGTCCACTGCGCTCGTCCGTTCTACATCTGTTTCAAACCGTTCTTGAACTCTGATTCGGGCTATTCAGCGTCGACGACTGGTAATTAAAAAGTACTTTATAATTATGTAAATTATATAAAAATTAAGTTGCATGTAATAGATACATCTTTTCAGGTATAAAAGAGCATATCAGCTCACTTTATTATTTCGATCAACAGCAGAAGACATATTTATAACAAGGCAAGTTTTTTGTTATATATATATATATATATATATATATATATATATATGGTTTCATAGACTTGATTTAACAACTAGCTCTCAATAATTAGCTAAATTTGTAGTGTAAGAAAATTCATATAAAACGATTTTCGTGTATGTTTCATATATAAAACACTACATTTAGAAAGGCTCTAATCTGTTTTATGTTTGGTTGTTTCCAATTTGCATTACCTACTAGTTTGGTTTCTTTGCAAAAAAAAAAAAAGAAAAGTGACTTGCGGATCATTTTGGCTCAGTAGGAAAAGGTAGTGCCTCCTATTTGAAAAGATGTAGATTGCCATAAAACTTTATTTACTTATTATCTCAAAAATATTTGCTCAGAAGGAGCTCTCAAAGCAAAAATTTTATTACTGTGAACTTAACTGCTCCATTAACTTTAATAATGCAACATAAGAACCTACTTTTTACTAAGAGTGTGAGGCAAATATACTTCCATAAAGTGTCTACTTCACCTAGGAATTCAGAGACCATTATTGTTTACAACGTAGCATAGTTGTGTAGAGGAAATCGAGACAAAGAATTTTATGCAAGACACTTATGGTATATTAAGTTGGGAAACAGCCACAAACAGGCTTACAAGATTACTTGAGCTATAGCCCATGCATGTCACATTAGATTTTCATGTTCTCTTCTCCAGATCTCTACACGCAAACTATTAATGCTAGAAAAAACGAATAGGACCTCTTTTTGTAGGAAATTTAATGTAGTTAAATATCATATTGGGATAAGTTTTCGCTAGAGGCCATGGTATTCCACTTATTAAAGAGAAACTTATAAAAGTGACTTTGAAACTTTTTCCATATTACGTTAAACATAATTATTAACATTGAACAAGCAACAGATTTCTCTTTCATTTTATTTTCAGGTACAGCTGTGTAAAGTTTATATTTTAGGTACAGTAAAACGCAATTGTAAAATTTCATATTCGTTCCACTCATTAACATGGCTGGCTCACTGCCCGTGCTCGTCTAGAAGATCTGTTTCTCAAATAATTGATGAGTAATTCCATTCACAAACCCTTCCCCCATCCTCTTTCTTTCACTTATAAAGTTAAGATTATATTCCAGCATCTTTATGTAGTCGCCACTGTTGCTGTACAAAGGTTCTGATTTTAGTATGCCGTTTCTGAGCTCCTGTGTCGGAAGTCACGATTTATATAAATAAATCCTCAATTCCCACACAGTTAGTATGGCACTTTAATGCATAGATAATGTGATGCAGACATCAGCAAATTGCAAAAGAAAACTATTAATGTTTGTTTGATAGACGGCTCTTTACTGGCCACTTATTTAACGTGAGCAATTCCCTTGCGAATGTGAATTATTTTATGTAAACGAGCAGAAAACAAAGATTTTGCACTTTCTACGACCTTCCCTCGAAACCGAAAGGCGACTGTTTTCTGGAGCGGTTGTGCTGGGTCGTAAACAGGTTTTGGTTCCGTAAATCCGTACTTCCGTCCGCACTGAGCCTGGTGGTCTATCTGTTAGTCTTTATCTGAGCTTGTGGCCACCGAGTAACATTTTTGTATGCTCGTATTTACTGGCCCGTCACACGAATATTGCGATGAGGTTCAAAAAATGGTTCAAATCGCTCTGAGCACTATAGGACTTAACATCTGAGGTCATCAGTCCCCTAGAACTTAGAACTACTTAAACCTAACTAACCTAAGGACATCACACACAGCCATGCCCGAGGCAAGATTCGAACCTGCGACCGTAGCGGTCGCGCGGTTCCAGACTAAAGCGCCTAGAACCGCTCGGCCACATCGGTCGGCTATTGCGATGAGGAAAACGCATTCAGTTAAGAAATTCTAGGTAAACAATCTGTCTACATTAGGCAAACAATGAATTTATCAGGCAGTTGTGCATAAGTAGTACTTGAGCGGACTTAATATTTTTTCAGGGTTTTCAAATTTTTATGGTCCAGGGGCCTCCGTTTCCCTGATCTCACTGAGCTGAAATTTCACAGGTCCTTTCTACATGGAATGTAGCCCAGTTGGGGAAAGGAGAGGGAAGTGTGGTAGCCAAGAAAAGAAATCATAGCTTTTAAAACTGTCATAAAAGCAACCATAATGATACTTTGAATCTTTTATCATTGACTCGATCAACACCATTCCCTGATATTCAATTTCCAGCTATTTTAATCATGTGTAGTTTTACATATCAATATTTATTTGTAATGGTTTGTACAATGAATACAGAGATTCTCTTTCAGACTTTTCAAGGTAACTTTTTAAGGTGAGTTAGTAATGAAATTATAATAGTATTACAAAAGTCAATTGCTGTATTGTAGTATCACTACAATAAAAAAAGTAGATAGAGGAGAATACATATATTGCAAAGCCATCATAAATGTTGCTGGAGGTTCCTAGGGTAATTTAAAAGCGCATCTTATAAAGAAACACTCCACAGTGCCACTGGAGAGGACGGATTTCCGATCTAGATCTCCATCGTCAACATGTGCTGAAACAAGCACTATGATGTCAACTGCATCTCGCCAGCGATTCACCCTATGCTCTAACTCCTCGGCTTCTGTGAGTGAATCTGTCAGCGATGTTGATTCGCTATTGTCGAACAATCTGATCAGCAGGATGCCTGCATTTGCCACCTTTCAACCCGTTTCAATAGGAGGAGGACAGTCATCTTCGACAAATTTTGTCAGTATTATTAAGCCCCTCCCAATTTATAAAAGCAAAGAAATCAACTTATAGTTACTTAAAATGATTTTTAAGAAATACCTTCCCTTCAGCATTGTGGAAGAATTTAGGAAGTTTGTTTCCCTGCTCTGCTCCAATTACCAGCTTGCAAGTAGGAAAACCCTTTCCACCAGCTTGCTGCCACAACTACCCAATCAACTGCACGATAATTTACGAGGAAAACTGAATTTGAAAACAGCAATCGCTCTGACAACTGACGCATGGACTTCCTTGAACAATCAAAGTTTTATTGGAAAACTGCACACTGTATGGATGATAGCAAGAAACTTCATCTGAATGTCTTGGGTTGCCTGGAATTTTCACTTCAGCACACTGCAGAAAACATAGATAATTTTCTACAAAGAGAGGCGACCAACTGGGGAATAAACAACAAAATAGTGGCAGTTGTAACCGACAATGCAGCTAACATGGTTGCTGTGCTCAAAATTTGTAAATGGGCGCACATCCCCTGTTACGCGCACACAGTATACATTTAATTTTTAAATTGGATATAAAACCATTCGAGAGGGTGGACGAAAAGATTACATGTCTCGTTCAGTATTTCAAAAAAAGTTCACTTGCAATGAATAAACTCCAGGAAACGCAAGTGCAAATGAATCTGCCGATACTAAAACTAAAACAAGAAGTCCCCAAGTGATGGAACTCGCTTTTTGACATGCTAGTATTTGTTTTTGGAAACAAATTGCCCATAATTTCCACTATAGCTGTTCTCGGAAACGATGAACATAAACTGACGCCAGAGAAGAGGGATAGCATAGGACATTCAACTACATCAATTCAAATCTTTTATGAAGTAACTAAAGAGGTGAGCGTTGAGCAAGCTGTGTCATTGCCAAAACAGACGTTTTAACCTAGATGCTTTTAAACTTCATTTCTACCTTTAAAAATCAGGAAGGGTGCTCCCCCCCCCCCCCTAATACGTCGTATGTAGTTGGCCAAGCAATGTTACCTTATCCATGATTTTAAAAAAAGGGTTTACAGCAGGAAGCAAGAAGTATATGCAGGCATATAATAGAATCGTGAGTGAAGTTCATCAGCTATTAGCACAAGAAAAAGCTAATGAATCTGCTTCAGTAACTTCCCTTTTCAAACGGACTTCCATCATCATCATCTTTTCCAACATTAACAAATTTTAATTTGTGGAAAGCCTTTGACAATGAAGTGGCAAAAACAATACAAACTTATGATTCTAAGGCTACGGCTGTAACTGAAATGGACGAATACATTTAAATACATTTCTAATATGTTGCTCCTGATGGATGGTGATCCACTGTTGTGGTGGGAACAAAGGAAACTTCTTTACCCACATTTATATTCATTGGCCCTAATTAGACAAACACTGATTGAAAAAAGAAGTCGATTGGAGCCATCAAAAATTTCAGAAATTATATTTATCAATGGCAATATTTAAGTTTGTATATATGTGTTCTAGGATCTATTAAATATTTTTACAATGAAGCGAAATTAATTTATCTAAATAGTCTCTTGTACCAGTTTCACATTTCAAATTCTGTTCATAATCATTTGGAGGAATTACAGGGCAGTCTGACTACTTTGAGTTCATTCTAATCTCGTTTACATTTACTCAAATCACAAATTCATTTTTAAGTAGCACATGTTTCGAAAATGTCTGACCCCACTTGAGTTTATAAAATGTAAAAATTTATTCAAATACTACAATTTTTGTATTATCTGCAATACTTTTTTTGTTGGAAATGTGTCTGTATCATGAAAGAAAGAGATTTATGAATTTAATTTTAAAAAACTATTTCTACAATTTTAATCCAATAGTCTAAAATGTAGTGTTTGTAGGGTACAACACT
This sequence comes from Schistocerca serialis cubense, assembly GCF_023864345.2. Taxonomy (NCBI): domain Eukaryota; kingdom Metazoa; phylum Arthropoda; class Insecta; order Orthoptera; family Acrididae; genus Schistocerca; species Schistocerca serialis. The sequence goes on along the minus strand of NC_064638.1, from coordinate 152,782,809 downwards.
ACTAGTGCAGAGTGTCCGCAGAAATTTTTCCACGGAGGGGGCAAGACTCTAAAATGGCCATTCTTGATATAAATTAATTGATCACTTTTGAGATGTGCCATGCCACCAGAACTCTTCGCAATATGATTGATATAGACTCAATATTCGTATTTGTTATGGGTAGACTACTTTAATACACAATACAGGCATGACTCACGATTATATTCTTTGAAGTAAACATCTCTGTGTTATTAATATGATTCTGGACGTGACACATTTCTGAAGTTGATGATCTAATGTTATATCATTTTATGATAGCATTTAACATGTATTCGAGAAAATGGCCAATAAGTTAAGAAATGAAACAGTAAAACATTTAGACAACATATTTTTATAGGGTACTATAACCCATTCATCATAAGAATAAACCTGATGTAAACATTGCACTATACATTCTTCCACATTTGCTGGAGCCTCATTGGATTTCCATTTCACGTGGGAGTGCAGCCAAGCTTTCTCAAGTACAGTCAAGTAGGATAATGAGGGTGTGTTCCGTGCTGTGTGTTACGTGCACATCGACTTACTGATAATACGGGACAACAGCCATATTGGCACATTTAGCTTTGGCGGCACTGGCCAGTCAGCTGGTACAGCTAGCCTGCAGTGGCGTGGCCAGCTGCAGTTCACATGTAAAAAAAGATGAGCAACGGAGCAATACAGCTTCAAATGTCATTTAATTTTTAAGCATAATGAAATAATACACTGCAAATCTCCCACAATACGCTCATTAGACGACTAGTCGAAAAACACGTTATCATTTTTAGCTAACTTACTATTGTAATTAAAAACAATAATGATGAAAATTCCTGACTTAACCACAGAGTAATCTTTTTGCATAAGCTGTGTGGAACGTAAGAGAATATTGAAGGATTTTACCGTATAGTTAATATTTAAGACACTGAAGGTATTAGTTACCGTCAGTTGTCTGGTAATCTCTAAGTTCCTTGCTTATCCGAATCCGAGGAATACATTTCAGTTCTGGAAGTGCTACACTGATAATGAGCCTATCATCAACAGAACCCACGAAGCCAACCAGGCGCAGCATTCTCTCTTCTGTTATGACGAGCCATTCTATATCACGCTAGCGTTCGCCAATGACATGTGGAAAAGCTGCGTGCATTAGTTCCAATACATCTGGCAGCTTAACAGTCTTGTCACTTCTCAGGCCAAATCCTGCAGCTTGGCTCCAGATCAGTTCTGTTGGGTTCATATTGTAATGGTACAGTAGCAAGTGTAAAAATCAGCATTTGTGTGATGTGCTCGATGCTGTGGAAATGGTTGTTTTTCATCCCTCTATGATACATATCTACCCCTATGGTATAAAACGATGGACATAGTCCATATAAAGAGGATTTGGTTTTTCATTTTAGCCTTAAAAATTAAATTGTTATGTTTTCTTAATTTAAACAACTTTTATGAACAGTCCTTCATAAAATAACGATAATTAACATTTTGTAGTTGAAATGGAAACAGAAATTTCACGTCCACTATGTAATTAGAAACAAGAAGATGAGCATTATTCATAAAAATGGTGGTGAGTTTTATAATTACGACATGTAGGTATTTCAAATTTAACGGAAAAAAATTATACTGAGGAGATTTAAACCAACGCTGAAATAACCGCAGTTAGTCACATTTCATTCTGCTACCGAATGCGCCACACGTCCAATGAGAGTTTCCTCATCAACTGCAATATATACAGCTCTGAGAAAACTTCAAAACCGATTATCTCCATAAATTTATGAAAAACATTAAGAAGAGCCTATTTCTCGGCACTTTTAACCATGTTCACGCACGTGTTTCACTATGGAACAGAAAGCAGCCTCAGCTATTTTCATACTGCGCATTAATAGCACTACAATTAGAGTAAAACGCTGTAGAGTCTGTGACTGTACAAGATTTTTGAAATAAAAACTATGCAGCTAATTCATGATTAAGAAAAACGTTGATGGCTGTTAATATATTTGAATAGTTTAAATTTCGTTCCCCCCCCCCCCCCCCCCCCCCAAGAACCATGAACCTTGCCGTTGGTGGGGAGGCTTGCATGCCTTACTGTGCTGGTGCTGCAAACAGCTGAAAGCAAGGGGAAACTAAAGCCGTAATTTTTCCCGAGGGCATGCAGCTTTACTGTATTGTTAAATGATGATGGCGTCCTCTTGGGTAAAATATTCCGGAGGTAAAATAGTCCCCCATTCGGATTTCCAGGCGGGGACTACTCAGGAGGACGTCGTTATCAGGAGAAAGAAAACTGATGTTCTACAGATTGCAGCACGGAATGTCAGATCCCTTAATCGAGCAGGTAGGTTAGAAAATTTAAAAAAGGAAATGGATAGGTTAAAGTTAGATATAGTAGGAATTCGTGAAGTTCGCTGGTAGGAGGAACAAGACTTTTGGTCAGGCGAATACAGGGTTATAAATACAAAATCAAATAAGGGTAGTGCAGGAGTCGGTTTAATAATGAATAACAAATGGGTAAGCTATTACTACTGCGTGAAGAGTTTGACAGAACACTGAAAGAACTGAGTCAAAACAAGGCACTGGGAGTAGACAACATTCCATTGGAACTACTGACGGCCTTGGGAGAGCCAGTCCTAACAAAACTCTACCATCTGGTGAGCAAGATGTATGAGACAGGCGAAATACGCTCAGACTTCAAGAAGAATATAACAATTCCAATCCCAAAGAAAGCAGGTGCTGACAGATGTGAAAAGTACCGAACTATCAGTTTAATAAGTCACGGCTGCAAAATACTAACGCAAATTCTTTACAGACGAATGGAAATACTGGTAAACGCCGACCTCAGAGAAGATCAGTTTGGATTCTGTAGAAATATTGGAACACGTGAAGCAATACTGACCCTACGACTTATGTTAGAAGCTAGATTAAGGAAAAGCAAACCTACGTTTCTAGCATTTGTAGACTTAGAGAAAGCTTTTGACAATGTTGACTGGAATACTCTCTTTCAAATTCTGAAGGCGGCAGGGGTAAAATACAGGGAGCAAAAGGCTATTTACAATTTGTACAGAAACCAGATGGCAGTTATAAGAGTCGAGGGACATGAAAAGGAAGCAGTGGTTGGGAAGGGAGTAGACAGGATTGTAGCCTCTCCCCGATGTTATTCAATCTTAAGTCGGGTGATGCTGAGGGAATTAGATTAGGAAATGAGACACTTAAAGTAGTAAAGGAGTTTTGCTATTTGGGGAGCAAAATAACTTATGATGGTCGAAGTAGAGAGGATATAAAATGAAGACTGGCAATGGCAAGGAAAGCGTTTCTGAAAAAGAGAAATTCGTTAACATCAAGTATAGATGTAAGTGTCAGGAAGTCGTTGCTGATAGTATTTGCGTGGAGCATAACCATGTATGGAAGTGAAACATGAACGATAACTAGTTTGGAAAAGAAGAGAATAGAAGGTTTTGAAACGTGGTGCTACAGAAGAATGCTGAAGATTAGATGGGTAGATCATATAACTAATGAGGAGGTATTGGATAGGATTGGGGAGAAGAGATGTTTGTGGCACAACTTGACTAGAAGAAGAGATGGGTTGGTAGGACATGTTCTTAGGCATCAATGGATCATCAATTTACTATTGGAGGGAAGAGTAGAGGGTAAAAATCGTAGAGGGAGACCAAGAGATGACTACACTAAACAGATTCAGAAGGATGTAGGTTGCAGTAGGTACTGGGAGATGAAGAAGCTTGCACAGGATAGAGTAGCATGGAGAGCTGCATCAAACCAGTCTCAGGACTGAAGACCACAAAAACAACAAATTTCATTTAACATAACTTAGTAATAAGATATCTAATACATAAGTAAGACCTACTTCCAAGTGCGTAACAACACAATGTACGTGTGCTATGGCTTCTGACCAATCCTCGCATTTGTGTTTGTTTACATCACTTTATTCTTATGATAAATGGATTATAGTAACGTTAAACTGATACTGAAAGTGAAAAATCTGAAGTTTGAAACAATCAGAAGTGAGAATACTTTTTGGTTATAAACAAAATGAATCAGTCATAAAGAGCCTTTGACTAATCTTTCTCCAAAGTGATAATGCAGAAAACAAATTTTAAGGCATAGTGGAATGCACACGGCATTCTCTTAAACAAAACATTGCTCCATGATGTGCTACTTTAAGCTATTGCTGATCACGTTAAGAAAACTGTGACAGGGAATTCGCTCCCATGACAGCTGTGAAACACCTAATATGCAACTCCACAACAATATTTCGAAGAAGGCAGTGAAGGAAGTCGGCACGGCACAGACGAGCGGCTATTTTACGTCTTTTTTTTTTATCCAAGCTAAAACGGCATGTTCATTGTTATGGAGCAGGCCGATTTACAACAGAATGAATCCCACACTCCACAATCGTGTGTCTGGTGTCAAATTTTGTAATATGATTACTTCTACAATGTAATATTCAGTGGTACACACTGGCGCACGAAAAATAGGCTCCAAGTACTAGACTGCCCATAGTCCCCCAACAATCGTTATCTATTGTTTGCAGTTGTTGCTTGTATTAGTTTATTTGTTATTTCTTTACTACCTAATTATTACATGTTCATCTGTTTGTTTTTCCTGCTCATAACAGGCAACAAATCGAGCGTAATTGGCGAGCAGTCTGTATTCTGTGCTGGTTTTCTGTGCGCCACCCTATATTAATTGCCTATCATCCGTCACATAACGCTCCAATTGGCAAAAACACTATTAGTTTTCCATTTTTCTTAAGAACCATATACCACGCATAAATGAACGGTGAATTTGTAAAAATGAGCGGTTCCTAAAAAGGAATGTTCACCAGTGAACTAGTTCTCAAGGATGAACGAGTTTGCCCATCTCTAGTCAGGATGCCACCAGGAAAGGCCTAGAAAACAGGTATTTAATACTTTTTTATACTTTAATATTTTATGTCAAACAGTTTAACCTCAGCAGATACTTTGAGAAGTATTTAAACAAAACTCGCTTTTGGGATGAGCCAATTTCTTATAAAGATATGCTGAAAACTCCAAAGGCGATGCTGCCTTTAGACATTCGCTAGAAATTAGTGCATGTACCAGAAGATAATCTAAAACATTTTGTGTCCAAACTTGACTCTATAGACCTGATCTATGAAGATGTAAAGGTCAGTCGTGATAACAGTAATGGCCACAATAGTGCGCCACAGTCAAATCAGCTGCACATGCAGAATCACAGCTCAGGTCAGCCACATGCCTATCATACTGCCCAAGTGATGTCACCTCCTACATTACCTGGTACTGAACACCAGCCGCCATAAATAAATAATGTCAGAAGACTATTCAATAATCGGTTTCATCCTGGCTATCCAGGAAATGGAGTGGGTAGTTTTATAAAAATAACAGCAACAGTTACTGGATCCACTTAATGCAAACCAGGACAAAGAGGATATGAATAACATTCACCCACAGAATAATTAGATGCCCCATGCTCTGCCTAATACCAGCTGGCAAAATCAATGCCCGTTAGTAAATATTACTGAAGTAACCTATGAGGCACAGCCAGCTACTAACAACGAAATATTTTCAAACAAATTGCGACCTTATTAAGTCCACCAATGATAATTGCTTAATGGGGTGGAGGCAATCACATTACTCTGTTAAGATATAATGATGGAATTGATATAAGAGGTGAATTGGCAGTGGATCAACATATGTTTTCTAGTAACTCACGAGTATTAGTTCAACCTTCAGTTAAGGCTGTAGTAGGGGAGATTCCTACTTCAGTCATTCTAGACACAGGTGCCTCTGTTAATGTTATACCATAGAATTTATTTAACAATATTAAGGAGATAAACAAAGTGCTGACTTACTAGAACTGCCATATATCAGAACTCTGTGTACAAGATCGCAACTTGTCAGGTGGAAGACACTGGTTGTTGTCATAATAAGAAATGGAGTTATATTATGCCTGATCCTCATTTTGAGGGGTGCCATAGCGGAATGTTTAGTTTGCATGGAGTTTTTCTGTTGAAAGGACGGAATATTAGTCTTTATTTGAGGAAATGCTATCTTTGCACTGAGAGCAAAGTTGTTGTGGTTGATATCTATACAACTTGGATGTAGAAATTTGGTCTCTGAGTATAGAACTGCAGCATGTTTGCAGATTCATGTGTTTGGTATCATTCGCCATGCTGCAGTTTGGTAAACAAATTTCCATCAGTCTGGAAGTGACAAAGAACTGCAGACTAATTTCTTGTTTTGAACTTTATGTCAATATGTGTTGTAATAGGCTGATGTGGGAGCAGAATCGAAAGGTATTTTCTTTTGATGTTCTAGTGAAAGTTCCTGGCTCCCATGTTGTAGTTTGGTGAGAAACGAAATATGAGCATCTACGGCTGACACGACTAGACAGCCAAAGTTCAGCATCCAGGTAGTATAGAAATCTCTGTATAGTACAAGCCCCAGTGAAACATTGTAAATATTACCAGATATTAATATAAATTTAGTGAAACTGTAGAGTACATCTGAAAATAATTAGTGAAAATGTACATCTGAAAATAACTATTCTGGTCTTTGTGGTCAGAGTGAAAACAAGAAAACCTTCATCCATGATAAAGTAATGAAATCTTCTTACCCCAGTTTAGAAAGGCCACTAAAACTAAAAAAATATATTTATAAAGTATTTACAAGTTTCTGAAGAAAAATCAGGTATAATAAATACTTATGTGTACCACATGAACATGAGGGCACACGAAACATTTTGCCAAAAATCTTACTCTATCCCTTGGGTGAAACAAGAGGCTGATGCTCGAGAAATAAGACAAATTCTTCATTGGAATGTCATTGAAACATTTCAGTACCTGTGATATAGTCCATTACTAGCAGTAGATTAATTCATTTAGTTCCAGATGTATGTAACATTAACAAGATATTTGTGCCAATGTGAGAGCTTAGAGGATCTATTGCAGAAATTTCATGATGTACACTTTCTATCATCAGCCTCAGATCTTTCTACATCAGATTCTACTGTGTAACGAATCTAGGTAGTATATGGCTTTTGTCCATACTATCAGAAGTTACTACCTTTGCTTGTTTCTGTTTGGACTCTATGTAAGTTCTAGTGTTTATTGTTACACTAGAAGGACCTGTTAGAAAAAGCGACACTGTTTGTCGATGATATCTTAATTGCTACTACTATGTAGGAGGAACATCTTGATTTGCTTGATAGAACATTACATCAATATTCACAGGCTGGAGTGACAGTCAACCTACAAAAATCAAAGTTTGGTTGGGAAGAAATTAAATTTCTAGGACACATTATATTTCCTATAGAAATAACATCCAGTTCTAGTAAAACAAGTGCAATAAAGTACACTCCTGGAAATTGAAATAAGAACACCGTGAATTCATTGTCCCAGGAAGGGGAAACTTTATTGACACATTCCTGGGGTCAGATACATCACATGATCACACTGACAGAACCACAGGCACATAGACACAGGCAACAGAGCATGCACAATGTCGGCACTAGTACAGTGTATATCCACCTTTCGCAGCAATGCAGGCTGCTATTCTCCCATGGAGACGATCGTAGAGATGCTGGATGTAGTCCTGTGGAACGGCTTGCCATGCCATTTCCACCTGGCGCCTCAGTTGGACCAGCGTTCGTGCTGGACGTGCAGACCGCGTGAGATGACGCTTCATCCAGTCCCAAACATGCTCAATGGGGGACAGATCCGGAGATCTTGCTGGCCAGGGTAGTTGACTTACACCTTCTAGAGCACGTTGAGTGGCACGGGATACATGCGGACGTGCATTGTCCTGTTGGAACAGCAAGTTCCCTTGCCGGTCTAGGAATGGTAGAACGATGGGTTCAATGACGGTTTGGATGTACCGTGCACTATTCAGTGTCCCATCGACGATCACCAGTGGTGTACGGCCAGTGTAGGAGATCGCTCCCCACACCATGATGCCGGGTGTTGGCCCTGTGTGCCTCGGTCGTATGCAGTCCTGATTGTGGCGCTCACCTGCACGGCGCCAAACACGCATACGATCATCATTGGCACCAAGGCAGAAGCGACTCTCATCGCTGAAGGCGACACGTCTCCATTCGTCCCTCCATTCACGCCTGTCGCGACACCACTGAAGGCGGGCTGCACGATGTTGGGGCGTGAGCGGAAGACGGCCTAACGGTGTGCGGGACCGTAGCCCAGCTTCATGGAGACGGTTGCGAATGGTCCTCGCCGATACCCCAGGAGCAACAGTGTCCCTAATTTGCTAGGAAGTGGCGGTGCGGTCCCCTACGGCACTGCGTAGGATCCTACGGTCTTGGCGTGCATCCGTGCGTCGCTGCGGTCCGGTCCCAGGTCGACGGGCACGTGCACCTTCCGCCGACCACTGGCGACAACATCGATGTACTGTGGAGACCTCACGCCCCACGTGTTGAGCAATTCGGCGGTACGTCCACCCGGCCTCCCGCATGCCCACTATACGCCCTTGCTCAAAGTCCGTCAACTGCACATACGGTTCACGTCCACGCTGTCGCGGCATGCTACCAGTGTTAAAGACTGCGATGGAGCTCCGTATGCCACGGCAAACTGGCTGACACTGACGGCGGCGTTGCACAAATGCTGCGCAGCTAGCGCCATTCGACGGCCAACACCGCGGTTCCTGGTGTGTCCGCTGTGCCGTGCGTGTGTTCATGGCTTGTACAGCCCTCTCGCAGTGTCCGGAGCAAGTATGGTGGGTCTGACACACCGGTGTCAATGTGTTCTTTTTTCCATTTCCAGGAGTGTATTTTCCAACTCCTAGAACAAAGGAGCAATTAAAGATGTTCATCTGTCTCTGTTCATTTTTTCATCATTATGCTCCGATTCAATTGCTGAATAGCCCAGCACTGTTAAGTTTATTAAAGAAAAATGTAATATGGTTTTGGATCAGGAATAATATTTCGATACTATAGGAAATGCATTACTAATTTCTGAAATCCTTTGTCATCCTGACATGAATTTAGATTTTTGTACTGCAATGGAACCACTTTTTTCTGGACTTGGTTGGCCTGTGAGTTTCTGATTCCTGAGTAAAATAACAGACATGAAGTTAAAATTATTAGTTTTGAAAACTGAACGCTTTCATTAATGTGTGTTTTTTTGACTACTATGCTAAAAGCTCTAGCCACAATATGGTGGTTCAAGTAATTTAGCTACTACACTTATCATAAACATGCTAAAGTATTTTGTGATTACCAACCATTAAACTTCTTGTTGACCCGTTAGCTACTTCTTGCTAGAATTGCAAGGTGGACAGCATTCCTTCATGAATATGGTTTTGAAATAATGCATGTGAAAGGTAAAGACAATGTAGTAGCAGATGCCTTGTCACATCTACCACAAGGTCTAAATGATATTACTAACTTACCTAAACAAATCACTGATTTCCAGATTCTTTTAATCAAAGACACTCCAGATAGGCAATACTATCTTTATATGTGTGCTAACATGGCTACAATTCGAGGTGCAGATCCTAGATGGAATAACGTGAAAACAAAATCATCTGAGAAACTCCTATAACACTACAAATTATAGAATAACGTATAATTCTATAGACATAATGCGCCAAGCAATAACTGGCATGTGTGTGTGTGTACCAAATAGTTGCAGGAACACTTTAATTTGCCTTATTCATTATGTTTGGGGGCACTACAGTGCAAAAAATGTTTGAGAAAGCGAAACCTTCATTCTTATTTTCTGAATATTGCATGGGGGCTTAATTAAATAGAATGCAAATAATTTTAATTTTAGTAGCTGTCTGTCTGGTTACGTAGTCTCGTAACCAGTTGGCCCTGACTAGCATTAGTACGCAATCTGACTGCATAGAATAACAACAAAGAATGAAAGGAAATTTCCGTTAACACAATTAATTAATTAAGTCCCCAGCAACTATAAAAGCTACGAAACAACAAGGCACAAGTGTAACTGTTCTGTGTGTGGAAGTGTGATTCAACGTACACATTTGGCACGGTTCTTCCTCAATAAGATAAGGTATTTTAAGTATCATTTCCAATGAAGTAATTAAAAAAAAACAGAAATACTATAATTGCACATAGAAACCAGAATTACACTCTAATACATGAACACAAGCCAGATGCTTTGTTGACTGAACCTGTGACCAAGCGACATTGTTAGTTAGGAAATTTAAAAAAATAAAAAAAATGTTTTTTACCTTCATATATATTAACGAAAAATTTAATCTGATCATTACAACATCCCCATTCGAACAGCATCAACTGTCGAGCCCATCAGAACAACTGCACACAACATGCTCACAACTAGTACTGCTATCGACAGCCTCTCAACAAGCACAGACTACGGCAACCTCAGAACTATGACTTCCCACAGCAACTTCTGAACAAGCACTGCCAGTGGAGGTGGCGGAATAAAACTCTTTGACGCAATCTCTGGCGCTGTGACTCAGTGTAGCCACCTTTCGTATGCCCCTCCTCCACGGGCTAGAATTTGATGGTATTTTTGCCAGCATTGGTGGTGAAAATACCACCAAATTCGTCCAAAAAAAATACAGACAAAAATAAAAGATAATATTAATAAGTAAATATCACATATCTAAATAAATGTTGGCTTTGCACTGACCCTTCAATAACCTAATATAAAATACAGTAGGGAATACAAATGTGATTTACATAATAGTTTACACAAGTATCATTCAATCAATGGCACCAGCAATGACGAATAGGTGTTGGTAAGAGTCTTATAATACACAAAAAATCAGTTTATACAAATATTCACATAAAATCCTTTCAATAGTTCAATAAACAAGTAGCACTCCTCAGACTAGTTGACAGTTCCAGCAGTAGCACCCAGCAATGGTCAACAGGTGCAAATAGCAGTCTCATAACATTTCATCAGCAGTAATTAAACAGCTCCAACAGTGGCACCCAAAAATGGCGAGCAGGTGCAGACATCAAAACGTAACATCATTTCAGTAGAAGCAGTTCCATTAGTGGCACCCAGCAATGTTGAACAGGTGCAGACACCAACAAGTGACATTATGTCAGTAGAAGCAGTTCCATCAGTGACACCCAGTAATGTTGACAGGTGCAGACAGCAACAAGTGACATTATTTCATTAGAATCAGTTCCATCTGTGGCACCCAGCAATGTTGAACAGGTGCAGACAGCAACAAGTGACACCATTTCAGTAGAAGCAGTTCCATCAGTGGCACCCAGCAATGTTGAACAGGTGCAAGTAACAGTCCATAATATTCACTACCACTAATCAGACAGTACATCAGAGTCTATCAGCAGAAATTGAACATTTCCAAGTGGCACCCACCAATGTTAATATGTGAAAGCACGGACAACAGTTTGAAGGCACACACAATTGCTTTTACAAAATTATTATTAATGCTCTTACACTAAACATACAAATTATAACAAACACACAAATGATATCAGATAATTGTCATATTAACTGTTACAAATACACGAATACCAGTAAACCTATAATATTTATAGGTGCAAGCCACAACAAACAAGTAAAATAATCCAGAATGAGATTTTCACTCTGCAGCGGAGTGTGCGCTGATATGAAACTTCCTGGCAGATTAAAACTGTGTGCCCAACCGAGACTCGAACTCGGGACCTTTGCCCTTCGCGGGCAAGTGCTCTACCAACTGAGCTACCGAAGCACGACTCACGCCCAGTACTCACAGCTTTACTTCTGTCAGTATCTCGTCTCCTACCTTCCAAACTTTACAGAAGTTCTCCTTCGAACCTTGCAGAACTAGCACTCCAGAAAGAAAGGATATAGCGGATACATGGCTTAGCCACAGCCTGGGGGATGTTTCCAGAATGAGATTTTCATTCTGAAGCGGAGTGTGCGCTGATATGAAACTTCCTGGCAGATTAAAACTGTGTGCCCGATCGAGACTCGAAATCGGGACCTTTGCCTTTCTTTCAGGAGTGCTAGTTCTGCAAGGTTCACAGGAGAACTTCTGTAAAGTTTGGAAGGTAGGAGACGAGATACTGACAGAAGTAAAGCTGTGAGTACCGGGCGTGAGTTGTGCTTCGGTAGCTCGTTTGGTAGGGCACTTGCCCGCGAAAGGCAAAGGTCCCGAGTTCGAGTCTCGGTCGGGCACACAGTTTCAATCTGCCAGGAAGTTTCATATCAGCGCACACTCCGCTGCAGAGTGAAAATCTCATTCTGGAAACATCCCCCAGTCTGTGGCTAAGCCATGTCTCCGCTATATCCTTTCTTTCAGGAGTGCTAGTTCTGCAAGGTTCGCAGGAGAACTTCTGTAAAGTTTGGAAGGTAGGAGACGAGATACTGACAGAAGTAAAGCTGTGAGTACCGGGCGTGAGTCGTGCTTTGGTAGCTCAGTTGGTAGAGCACTTGCCCGCGAAAGGCAAAGGTCCCGAGCTCGAGTCTCGGCCGGGCTCACAGTTTTAATCTGCAGGAAGTTTCAAGTAAAATAATATTTAGGAGATAGGTCGGTACCAATTATTTGGGATTAGGAAGGGAAAACACACAAAACACACTCACTCATCTTTCATCCACATTAATTACTACTGTGTAATTGAATAGTGTTAACTGTGTAAATGCAATTCTGTCAAAGATTTGATGTTCTACATGTGTATCAAGTAGTAGTAGCAACAGTGTATAACAGACAATAATAGTTAGTCAACGTAATAGTCATCATGTCAAGACCAATGTTTGCCAAGCCAAATCAAAACGTACAGTTGCTGAACAACTGTCAGTGTGCCTCTCTCCAAAAAAAGTATATACTGCTTAGTGATTTAACAAAGTGTGTGTGACGATCTTCCTTCCACTTGAGTGTTCTAGTCTGCCATCTTCATCCACCTTGTTCCATACAAACCAACAAAAAAATATGGTCCTCACTTACTTTACCTCTTATCCACCAAAACTCCAATAATCATCACATAAACTTAATACTTCAATAATACCTCTTACATCGATACATATAAACCTTATCATCAATATCATTTACCTTACCTCTTGTCCACCAAAACTCCAATAATCATCAACTTCACACAATCTAAATATCCTAATAATACCCCTTCAATACGTCGATACATGTTAACCTTATCACCAATATCATTACACCTCCATAACAACTCTTTCCTCTAGTCAGTCTCCTCGAACAAGTACAGATAAAATCCTAGTGCAAACTTCAATTCATCATCCCATACAATCCGAAGACACAATGTCCACACACAACCTCTGTGTAATCCATCTGACCCAAATCTTCTACTCATTATGAATTATAAAATACATTTCGGTTACCTTGTCCATCATTAAATAAGAGAAATGCATACATGAACTCTAACAGCCTTTAGTTTGAATAACTTTCAGTAAGTAAGTATGAGTATGGAATGTGATTGATCGTAATATTTCACAGTGTGTACACCACTTCAAAAATCATGGCAAGACAGAAGCAAACATGTGGAGTAAATTTTTTTTTTTGTCAAGTGTCACTGCTGTTTCAGTTGCTCACGAAGAATGCAGTGTAATAACTGTCAATGGTCTAAACCTAGTGTTGGTATGTCACGTGGTTAGCTTCCTTCCTGTTAGCATACATTTATACAGCTTCCATAAAACCTCCAGCTCATATGACTTCAATGAAGTTTCTTGTACCAATGTCGTTCGTAGCATTATTGCAGTTGATTTTCTTATCTTAAAATATAAGGCACTGGGCATAAGCAAAACATGCAACAACGAGTAAATATACCAGTAGAGAACAGAATGTCAACAAGTGGATGTAGCACAATCCCTATAACGAGGCTCTACCAAGCGTACAATCTATAATTAATACCATAGTGTGACCTAAACTCCGTGTTCATACACCGTATTTCAGCATTTCTATATACGAAATTAAAGAGTAGTTATGACAACAAAACAGAAATGCGTAAATATGCAATCCATATGCAAAGCAGCAAATATGTATCTTACATAATAAACAGGTCATTAGCATCATATCAGCATAAGCAAATAAATGTTCACATGTAATCTTAATAAGTAAACATGAAGGCGCAAGCAGATAAATCACAAAGTATAACTTACATACATAACCACAGTCAGAACAATTAATCAGATGACAATTATAATTTAAATAAATAAGCACAGCAGGCACACAATTAAAAAAAATGTGACATCAGTGAAAAAGCGTAGCAGCCATGCAATGCATAATATACACAAATAACAATCCTGTTCATTAATCAATCATTGTCAAAATCAGTTAATGTACGCAAGCCCGTCGATTCACAAGTAAATTCATAGAACATGAAATTTAGCACAAAGTATGAATCACGTAATTGCGAGCAGCAAATTGCGTCTAAAGTACGTACCTAAGTGGAAATATGTTACCTGAAAAATAAACTCAATTAATAGTTACCTTTTTAGTTTATTAGTTTCTTCTTCGAAATTAGATTCTTCCTGAAATTTTCTCGATAGCAAGTCCTCTTAACGTCGGACTCACACAGAATTTACCTGAAGTTCTTAAATATTTTATACAACCGTATCCTGAAAAATACTGAACGTTAATAACATAATTTATCAAGTCACTATAGCTTTATACTGAATTGAATCAGAGAAATTAGACTGTGTATTTGTTTACGGCTGTCAGTGCATTCGCACTGAGCGCTCGATCAGCTGTAGGTATGCGTGACGTAGGAAGTAATTGTTTGCGGTCAACGACTGCCTTGTGCGGCGCGCAGACTTGACTGTTGCTTTGAGTATGTGCCGCCGCCGGAACACGGCGCGGTATCCTTGTATTCTCCGTGTGTTTATGTATAACTGTTGGTTTCTCGAAAGTATGTCATTCCACAAAAATTTTAACTTTCGATATGTGATGTATTCCCTTAGAGCGCCGAGATTTAAGAGTTTCTAATTCGACAGTGTTATCATGAATAATTTTGCGAACTCTATATGGACCGTTATAAAGCAGAAAAAAATTGCGACACAAGCCTTTTCCTTTGTGAGACAAACGATGAGACTTAATTAACACCTTTTGACCAACTGACAAGGTTTTTAAACGACCAGGACGTTTAGCTGATTTCTCTCTTCTAGCAGCTGCAGATGCAATATTTTGCAGAGCCAGGTTCACAACTTCAGAATGCCACAGTTTCCGTGTAGGCGGAAAAGGAACTATTTCAGAAATGCGATTTGTCGGTGCTTTATTTTTTAATATCAATATAGGCGGTAAAGAAGTTGAATCATTAAGGAGTTCATTCAGAACGTTATGAAAAATATGAAGATACTGATCCCATGTTCTGTGATTCTGATGACAATAAAGTTGACACAATTTATTGATTTCCTTCATCCATCTCTCTGAAGCGTTAGATTGAGGGTGAAAAAGTGAAATGAAAATTTGTTTAATCTTACGACGCCGTAGAGTATGAAGCCGAATTTTAGAGCGAAACTGTGATCCATATCTGATATAACCTTATCAACATGACCCAATTCTTTAAGAAAATGTTTGATGAAGGCATTAGATACTGAACGAGCTGCTGCTTTGCGTAAAGGTGTAAAGCACACATATTTTGATGTCAATTCCACTGCTACCAAAATGTATGCAAAACCATTAGTAGAACGAACCACTGGACCGAACAAATCGACTGCAGCCATCTCCTTTAATTTCGCTGGAATGATAGGAAACAACGGTGCTCTGTGAGAAATAGTTGGCGGCTTAGCCTTTCGACATAATTTGCATTTGGCAAGAACAGATCGAATACGTTTTTCCATATAATTGAAATAGCAATTTTCTCGTAATTTATGAAAGCATTTTCTGGGACCAAAGTGTGCATAACTGAAATGTGTATACCAAAACAATTTATTAACCCACTCATCAGGAATGCAAACTAACCAAACAGAGTTGTCGACCGATTTTCGTTTAAAAAGAATATCATTGCGAACTAAATAATACTGTCTAATCGCTATGCTTTCCTTTCTCCTCCACTTCTCCTTAATATCCTTCCAGATTGGATCCTTATTTTGCTCCTTAGCGATGTCCTGGAGCGAAGACGAAATAAAATTTTCAAACGCAACACCTTGAATATACATCAAACAATAATTGTTTTCTTTGCAGTCCTCCTCAGCACTTTGTTTCAAACCCATAGGTGCACGTGATAAAGCATCAGCAATAATATTTGAAGAACCCTGTATGTAAACAATAGCAAAATCAAATTCCTGTAGATACAGCGCCCATCGTGACAATCTTCCATGTGTTAATTTTGTTGACATAAGAAATTCCAGAGCTCGATGATCGGTATAAACCTTAGTATGTCTGCCATACAAAAATATGCCAAATTTTGTGAAACCCCAAACAACAGCAAAGGCTTCAAGTACCGTAATCGAATAATTCTTTTCTGATTTAGAGAGAACACGACTTCCACATGCAATAGTTTTCTGCACCACAACAGACCAACCTAAATTTCATTTGTCAAGGATACGAATTTTCTGCTAATTTTATTATTGTTCCATTACTCAATACACAAATTATATTAGGTATGGAGTTTCTTAACACACATAAGGCAATTTTAAACTTTGAAGAAGGAAGTGTGAATTTGACTGTTGCCGCAATGCCGAAATGTTTGAAATTTTTCGAGTGTTTAACAAACTCTGAATCAGACACAAAATGTTTAAGGTTTCTTACTTCTGATGTTTTCGCTGAGTATTATGACGACAATGTGTTCATTCATGACAATGACAATAGATACAGAGACGCGATGGATGATATAATTAATAGCGAAGAATTAATTAATGAAAAGGTTAAGAAAGCTGAAGTGTGAGATGACGTTGAAAGAGAAGAACTGCACCAAATTTTGACTTCACATGCTACAGTATTTAGTCATCACACAGGAACTATACAAGGCTTACAATATTTATATAAAGTAAAAGAACACACACCATTTCGAGGAAAAACGTACGCTATTCTCTTGAAATAAGTGTGCTCCTAGGCCTTTGTATGATGAGTCCGTCGCCAAACAAAAATCTTTAGATAAATCCGGATGTGAAAGAAGTGGAGCAGCAACTAAAGCATTACGAAGTTGTTGAAATTCTGATTGAGCTTCCTCATCCTAACACCAATTAGAATTCTTTCAAGAAAGTTCACATACACGAGGTGTGGCCAAATCGTCCAATCTAACAAAGCATCTAAGAAAATTACAGACACCAAGGAAACTACGACCATCAGGTTTTGTAGTAGGAACAGCATAATTACGAAAAGCGTCTAGTTTCTCTGGATCAGGAAGAATACCTTCTGTAGAAATAATATGACCAAGAAATTTCACCTGAGAACGACCAAATTCAGATTTTTCCAAGTTCACTGTAATGCCAACTCCTGCAAAAATACGTAATAATGAATCCAAAATTTTGTTATGCTCACTCCAAGAACGTTTAGCAATAAGAATATCGTCAACATATGAAGTAATATTGTCACGAATATAAACAGGTAAAATGTCGTTTAAACTACGAATGAATGCTGCAGAAGATACAGTAAGTCCAAACGGTAATTTCCGAAATTGGTAACAGTTACCAAAGGCTAAAAAGGCAGTGTATCTTCTACAATCAGGGTGGAGTTCTATTTGCCAAAAACTTGCGCGCATATCAATCGTGGATAAAACTTTAATTCCATGGAAATGTTGAAGAAGTTCATTTAAATTTTGTGGACAGTCAGTTTCAGGAATGATGATATTATTTACCTGTCTGGAATCCAGAACCAAACGAATTGACCCATCCTTTTTAAGAACGACATGTAATGGGCTGGTATAAGGACTGACTGCCGGCTCAATAATGCCTTGATCTAACATGTATTGAAGTTCACTCTTAACCTTGTCTCTATAAGCCAAAGGAATAGCGTACGTTTTTCCTCGAAATGGTGTGTGTTCTTTTACTTTATATAAATATTGTAAGCCTTGTATAGTTCCTGTGTGATGACTAAATACTGTAGCATGTGAAGTCAAAATTTGGTGCAGTTCTTCTCTTGCAACATCATCTCACACTTCAGCTTTCTTAACCTTTTCATTAATTAATTCTTCGCTATTAATTATATCATCCATCGCGTCTCTGTATCTATTGTCGTTGTCATGAATGAACACATTGTCGTCATAATACTCAGCGAAAACATCAGAAGTAAGAAACCTTAAACATTTTGTGTCTGATTCAGAGTTTGTTAAACACTCGAAAAATTTGAAACATTTCGGCATTGCGGCAACAGTCAAATTCACACTTCCTTCTTCAAAGTTTAAAATTGCCTTATGTGTGTTAAGAAACTCCATACCTAATATAATTTGTGTATTGAGTAATGGAACAATAATAAAATTAGCAGAAAATTCGTATCCTTGACAAATGAAATTTAGGTTGGTCTGTTGTTTGACTTCCACACTCTCTCCAGAAATAGTTCCTCGAATTGTAGTTTTAGAAACAGGTAACACAGGACAAGCAACAGTTCTTACACATATACTAAAAACTGATTCACTAATAACATTCAATGGGTTCCCAGAATCTAAAACCGCAGTGAACTTAATCTTACCCACACATACTTCAATAACAGGATGTAAAAATGCGTCTACATTATTTTCCTTTTCGTCTAGCAAAATGTCTCTCATGTCTTCCAGGCGTACGTAGTGTAAAGTCGTAGTGTCATTACTTTCTGAACCGTCTATATTGCTGCCAGAAGCCGAAGCTACAAGTCATTGTCAATTGTTTGCGTCACGTCTCTGATTATTCGCGTCATTTCGCGTATCAATTTCTACGATTTGCAATTGTCTCTCTGAATTTCTGTCACGCGGAGGATGCCAATTAGGTCCCTCCTGTCTGTTACATGTAAATTCTTGGTTGTGTCTGTTATAAAATTTTCTGTTTTCCTGGCTATCTGCATGACTACTTCTTGTGTAATTTCGACTGTCACTTCCGAAATTACTGTTAGATCTACTACCCTGGTTATTTCTGTAGTAAGAATTGCTATTATTGTATGAATAATTTCTGTCTTGATGATACTGATTACTGCTTCTGTATGATTGATCATTCCGGTAGGAATTTCCGTTATTATAATTGTCTGTGTAATTTCTGTTAGAACGTCTGTAATTGTCATAAGGCTGGTATCTATTGTCCTGTCTGTTTCGCCTGTCATTCTCAAAATTACCCATATAATGTCCGTTCCGATCATTATCCCTTCTCTCTGAAAATCTATTGTGATTACCGTTACTGAAAAAATTACAAGAAGTCCCGTCGTCGTTGTCATACTCAAGGTCTTGTAGCAAAGTCTTAAAAGTCTCAATGTCGTCTTTACATCTTCCGGCTAAAGCAATTTGTCTTATTGATTGTGGCAGCTTAGTTAAACAAATGCGAATTAATTCAGTCGGGCTATAAGGGTTGGAAAGGAACTGATTCTTTCGAATCATGTCTTCAAAATATTCTGCCGGCGTGCGGAACTCCGACTGTTTAAAATTACGCTGCATAATAAGACTATGTTTGACTCTGTCCTGCGTGTTTTCGGACCAATATGCCGATAGAAATGCATGATAAAAATCATTTAAATTATTACAATCTCTAGTAAGTGCGCGCATGCGCGTCGCCAGTCGTTTTCTAAATATCCACACATAAATTCCAGTTTGTGACTTGGTGGCCAATTTGGTGGAATTGCGTACATAAATTGATCTAACCATGAACATGGATGGATGACATTCTTAGAATTGAGAAAGATCTTAAATTTCCGAACAGTTAAAAAGTGTTTATAGTCAAAGTTTTCGCCTCGTGGCGACAAAGACCTACCGCGTCTGTCCCAGTCCGAATGTCGATTATTGTCAAGTTCGCGCGCCTGGCGCTCTCTTGTTGCATCTCGAAAATGAAATAAATTATTTTCTTCAAAGCCCTCTGCTATGTGTGATTCTAAATTTCTTATGCTGTCTTTTCCTACGATTTCGCCTTCAATTTGTTTGACTTGCTTTCGTAATGCCTAAAATTCCATTTTAACGGGTTCATTAAATTTTCCCTGATTTTCAACATGTTTATTTATTCTCTGGTACTCTTCTGTTTCTGCAAATGGCAATGGAGCTGTATCATCTGAATCACTGTCCCCCTGTAAACTAAGATTTGTCAATTTATCTGAAATCTCCTCAACTCTTTCCGATAAGTCACCTATTTTTTCTTTCTGTTTATTTACGTCTTCCGTAAGTGTCGCGACTCGGGTTTCAGTGTTGACACATTTGGTAGTTAGCTGTTCATATTGTTGCGTTAGATTATTTATTCTGTCATTTGGTACGGGTTCCGCGATTCTCTCAAATATTTCTTCCTTATCGTGTGCACGTTGTAAATTTAACTCTGAAAATTTTTGTACTATCACGCGATCTCTTTCTTCCTGTACTCTATCCTGTTCCTTTAGTCTAATTTCTATTGAAATTAAACTATTATTGTGAGAATTCAAAATCGGTTGTACTTCTTCTCTAATTTCTTTCTTTAATTCATCTTTCATATTTTTGAAACATGTCCCTATTCTTGAGTTTAACCGTGTTTCCATTGTTTCCATCTCTGTTTTAATTGTTCCTATTTGTGAGTCTAACCGTGTTGCCACTGTTTTTAATTCAGATCCTAACTGTGATCCCAGTGAGTCTAACCGTGTTTCCATTGTTCCCATATCAGTTTCTAACCATGTTGTCAATGTTCCCATATCTGTTTTTAATTCAGATCCCAAATTTAATGTTGCACTCATCAACTGCTCAATATTAACTGGTTCGAAATTGTTTTCGCTCCTAACATTTCCCGCAAAACCAACTTCTTCCGTCAAAGCTGTAAAGCTATCTGTGTTCAATACTATTCCAGAATCTTCTGTCGTTAATCTCGTATTCTGAAAATTTTTTGATTGTGAAAAGTTTTGAACTGCTTATTAAATTATTTTTTACTTCATTATTCATCTTGCTGTTCTCCTGTGTTGGCGAGTTCGCCATGTTAACAATTTCGTCGTTCTGACTATCCATCATTTTTGCCTTTTTCATCGATCACGTAATCATTTACAAAACATACAAAACTCGTCACTATACGAAAATTACACACAATATGACACTTTATCACCGACAATACTATTCACACGAAATACTTCCCGACAAACACGCCTAACGAACAATTAAAACCTTCACAATTGCCCGAAATTGTCAAACCCATATACATGACATCAAAAATTAAAGTCTGCAAAAATACCGTCAGAAGAATGACAAGACAACTACAAACGTTCAATTACCAAATGTACACATGCAATATAGACTACAATTACTAAACTACAAATTACTACAACAATACTACTGTCTGCTATTTTTACTATCAAAAGAATTCCAATGGACGATCCGAAGCAGCGGTCGCCACGTGCATGGGGGCTTAATTAAATAGAATGCAAATAATTTTAATTTTAGTAGCTGTGTCCGGTTATGCAGTCTCGTAACCGGTTGGCCCTGACTAGCATTAGTACGCAATCTGACTGCATAGAATAACAACAAAGAATGAAAGGAAATTTCCGTTAGTACAATTAATTAATTAAGTCCCCAGCAACTATAAAAGCTACGAAACAACAAGGCACAAGTGTAACTGTTCTGTGTGTGGAAGTGTGATTCAACATACACATCTGGCATGGTTCTTCCTCAATAAGACAAGTTATTTTAAGCATCATTTCCAATGAAGTAATTAAAAAAACCAGAAATACTATAATTGCACATAGAAACCAGAATTACACTCTAATACATGAACACAAGCCAGATGCTTTGTTGACTGAACCTGTGACCAAGCGACATTGTTAGTTAGGAAATTTAAAAAATAAAAAAAAAAATGTTTTTTACCTTCATATATATTAACGAAAAATTTAATCTGATCATTACAAAATCCCCATTCGAACAGCATCGGCTGTCTAGCCCATCAGAACAACTGCACACGACATGCTCACAACTAGTACTGCTATCGACATCCTCTCAACAAGCACAGACTACGGCAACCTCAGAACTACTACTTCCCACAGCAACTTCTGAACAAGCACTGCCAGTGGAGGCGGTGGAATTAAACTCTTTGACGCAATCTCTGGCGCTGTGACTCAGTGTAGCCACCTTTCAATATGTGAATATATTTAGGACAGTTGTTAAACATTTATTTGATATATCCAAAGACGAGATCCACAAGCAAGTGTCGCTAGGAGGAACTGCATTCTGTATTACCAACACAACTTTTACAAATGGTATCCATCCACATTGCAGGTCCAGTACCCTCTGTACAATGTGCACTTATGTACTTATTTGCACAGTATGACCTTTTTTCGAAATAGTTCAAGTTATAAGCCATAAAGACCACAGCAGCATCCATCATTATCATTATCAGAAAGAATCTTAGACACTATATGCCAACAGTTTGCAAACCTGTCATATTTCTAACAGAAAATGCATCACAGTTCACATGTAAAAAATGGAAAGACTTTCTACAAAACTGTAATATCACACATATTCTCATATCAAAATTTCATCTGCAAAGTGATGCAATTGATCGTATTTTCCAAGAGTTTAATCGATTTATACACATATATGCAAGCCACAACAAACACATTAGGTAGAATTTATCAGATCTTTTGAACTCACAGTAAATAAATTGCTGATTTACGCACCTCTTATATACTGCCAGATCTATTAACCAACAGGAAAGAAGTCAACACTAGGATAAATTCACTGCCATACAGGCCCAAGGAAGAATCTACACTAGAAGAATTGGTAAGGGAGACGTTAATTGTACCCACTGAACATGCCAGTATCAGAAAGACCACCTTGAACTGAGAAGATGTATAAGGTATAAACCTTTGAGTAGTGATTCACATGAAAATGTGCTATGAAGAATTTACTATGTACAGGTAAACAGTAAAACCACTTTTTTAATAATGATTGCGCTAAACTATCAAGTGTTTGTAAAGAAAAACCAGAAACTAAACCGCTATGTGATTAGTTTTACTGTAGTAGGCCAATTTTTTGAGTACAGAAAGTGCTGCATTAAATTCTACATTAGCATGTGACATAACGCCATATTTTCCTTAGAAGCCAGCTGTACATTCATCAAGCAACACCAAAAAATAATTAATGTACAGTAATTAAATTTTGGTAAGTTATTCGTCTATGTAATATATTTATATGATTAACATTGTAAAACCACAGGTTAATGTAAGCGTAACATAAGTCACTGAAAATGTGAAACTCTGGTACATTAATAACCAGTGTGGCAGCCACAATGTTGAATGCAGGCATGCAAAGTTGCATGTATTATGTTGTACAGGTGCCGGATGCCAATTTGTGGGATGGAGTTCCATACCTGTTGCACTTGGTTCGTCAGTACAGTGACAGTTAATGCTGTTTCAGTATGATGTTCGAGTTGTCATCTGATGATGTCCCACATGTACTCAATTGAAGACAAATATGGTGATCAAGCAGGTCCAGGAAACGTATCAACACTCTGTAGAGTATGTTGGGTGACAACAGCCCTATGTGGGCGAGTGTTATCCTGTTGGAACACACCCCATGGAATCTGTTCATGAATAGCAGCACAGCTGGCCAAATCACCAGATTGCAGACAGGTTGTGTGGTACAATTACGAGAGTGCTCTTGCTGTCAAAAAAAAAATCGCACCCCAGACCATAACTCCTGGTGTAGATTCAGTGTGTCTAGCACGCAGACAGGTTGGTTGAAGACCTTCAACTGGCCCCCTCCTAACCAGCACATGGTTTTCACTGGCATTGAGGCAGATGTGGCTTTCATCAGAAAACACAACAGACCTACATTCTGCCAACCAATCAGCTCTTGCTTGACACCACTGAAGTAGAAAGGCTACAGGTTGTATCGCTCGGAGCTGTCCTAGAAGTAACCGATTTGTAACAGTTTTGTGTCAAAGAAACATCCAGTTTCCCAGAGCTAGAGACTACCAGCCTTGCTCATGGAGTTTTAATGAAGCAGATATTCTGCAGCATTGTTCCTAGAACAGATTGTGGTCTCCTGGTTATCAGCCAATTGGAAGGCCAGAGACAGCCAAGGTTCTGTGAGAAGCTAGACTATGATTTCCTACAATTGCGCCACAGGGTTGAGAATTATAAGGTCCCCTTAAGTGGGGCAGGTGTGCACTACACATAGAAGCTACTACCCAGTTTCAGTGCACACAAGGGCTTTTTAGATTATTGACTCTCCATCCAGTTCAGATAACGATGGCGGTAGGAGACCCAGAAGTTTCAATATCCAAAGAAATACCACCAAAAGGCAAATAAATACCACACACCGGCTAGAGAATTAACGTACTAGTCGTTACCTGCCAAAGGATTTGCAACAAAGTGCCATAATTTGAAGTGCTTCTAAAAGGCAGTGGGGCTCAAATTATGCTAGGTACAGAAAGCTGGTTAAAATCTGAAAATGGCCGCAGTGATATTTTTGTGGAAAATCAAAGTGCATTTCGAATGGATAAGTTCCTGGGAAATGGAGTTGATGTTTTTGTTGCAGTAGACAAGAAACCCAAATCCACTGCAATGGAAATTGGAATTATATGCAGATTGTTTAGGCAAGACTTAGTTCAGTGGATAAACATAAAATTATAATTGGATCCTTCTACTGATCTCACCCCACTTCAGTGAAATCGTAAGTAATCGTGTGTAAGTTCACCAATCACTCTAAACACCAGAGTCGACTTTAATGATCCAAAACTCGATTGAGATGATTTCAGATTTTTTAGTGGTGTGCCTGAAAGACATCTTGCGAAAAATTACTAAATGCCTAATCTGAAAACTGCTTGGAACAAACAGTTTGGAACCCCTCTCATGATAGAAACAGAGTCAATGGCAACAAACAGACCAAGTGTCCTTGAGGATGTCCGCATCGAAAGGACAAAAGTCAACTAAAACAAGTAGAAAGATATATGTGTTCCTTAAACTAGATAAAGAAGCAGTAGTGCCATATTTCAGTGAGGAACTTGCAAATTTTAACTCAGGAATATTTAGAGGAACTATTGCCAAAGTTTAAAAGAATAGTTGACCATGCATCGGATATCTATGTACACGGTAGAATAGTTCACTATGGGAGGGATGATCCATGGTATACAGCAACTGTAAAGATACACATAAAGAAACAAAGACTAATGCATAATAAAGGCCGGCCATTGTGACCGAGCGGTTCTAAGCACTTCAGTTTGGAACCGCGAGAGCACTACGGTCGCAGGTTCGATTCCTGCCCCGGGCATGGATGTGTGTGATGTCCTTAGGCTAGTTAAGTAGTTCTAAGTTCTAGGGGACTGATGACCTCAGAAGTTAAGTAGCATAGTGCTCAGAGCCATTTGAACCAAAATTATTGGGGTACCTCATAAACACACAAGAAATCTTCCATTTAAAGAAAGAGTGGAAGCTATTCCTCAGTTTCCCCAGCCCCCTAAATATAATAATCACACCGTTTCTTGTGTTTGACAAACTTTTGTCGACTTTTGTGCACAACTGTACATTGTTGGCAGCGCGCCTCAATGAAATGCTGCCTGGTTTGCCTAAATGTGGAGACGCACTACAGTGGAATGATGAAAAGAAAGAATCTTTGGCCAGAGTGATATCTGCTACTGCAGAGGCTGCATTGTTAGCTCGTCCTCTACCTGATGCAACTCTTGCAGTTAAGATGAATCCATCATCAACTGCAACCGGAGCTCCCTTACAACGACATGTGAAACGTGACTGCCAACCTATAGTTTTGTTCATCAAAAAATTATCAGCACCGCAACCAGACTGGTCATCGTGTGACCACGAGCTCTATGCACCATATGTCCCAATCAAAATATTTAGGTACATATTCGAAAGTACACATTTTATGCTTCTCACAGACCATAAGTCAATTGTGTTCACTTTCCATCAGGAGCCAGATAAGGCAATACCGCGCCAATTACAGCATTTGGACTTCATTGTGTAATATACAGTGGATAGTCAACATGTTGATGGTGGGAAGAATAGAGCAGCTGATGCACGATTTTGTATTGACGTCATCGCAAAGAGACTTGACTTCATCGCACTTGCCAACGTCCAGGAAGAAGACAGCAAATTGAAGGTATACTTTACACCTTAAACATCGTCAGACTTGCAGCTCCGACGCACTCAAATAGCGTGTTGAAATGTTGCGCTGTACTGCGATGTGTCAACACCATAGGCGCGGCGGTTCGTTATGCCAGTTTTTCACAGACACGTAATTTCCCCTCCTAATAGCCTCTCTCATTAAGGAGTAGGGGCCACTGCACGACTTGTGAAGAGAGCATTTGTTCTCAAAACATTGAGAAACATTGCAAGGGACCTGTTCGCCAGTGCAATGTTTCTCAGGGCAATAACGGCGGACTTAGTGTGTAGACAAACACTTCGACTACTGGGGAGTTCTTTACTAACACATCAAACAGTATTACTATCTTCACTCACTGATCTGCAAGGTCTGTGTTGCTGTTTCAAAAGAACAGCAGCCATTCATTTTCTGTGACTTACAGTCCTGGAAACAGGTTTTCGTCTCACATGGAGCCATCCAGAAACCTCTCCAACCACCATACGATGCTCCATACATGGTATTTGCATGTCACGATGAAACATTCGTATTTTGACATCAATGGTTCTTCCATCACAATACCCGCTGAAAGACTCAAGCCAGTCTCTACCCCACTGAGACTTACACTGGTACAGAGACAGCAGTCTTCCTTAGCTAATGTTTCCAAGTAGGCCTCAAGTCACAACTTGTTCATGGCCCTCCATACGTTGCCACCATAGATGTCGTTGACACTTGGGGTGGGGGGAGGGTGATGTTGACAGTGAATCCTCTGATACATTTTATGTGTGTGTAGTGTAAGCTCGGTGAGTCGTCATATTGCCTCTGTACTAAAAACAAATGATAGATATAGATGCTCCTTGCACACTCACAGGTAGAGGTTATAAATAATTGCTGATGATGTGTTGAACAAATAAATTATATTCGTGCATGACACTCCTTTCTCCTCAATTTTGAAGTTGTACCCACTGTCTTTCAATGGAATGAAGTAAAAGTAAGCGAGATTACAAATGGAACAGCAAAGTTAAGACACTTAAAATCAGAAGACATTTATGGTATTTCCAATTTTTTGATCAGAAGATTGTTGTTATAATAGTACAAACATCACGTTTTCTTACAATCTGGATGTTTGTTGGTGGCTGTTGCCCTTCATCCTTAAAAATGGCAGTCGTTACTCCTCTGCAGAAAAAAGTTGACAAGTTTTGTCCTAATAATTACTGCTCAATCTTTCTTGTACAATCCTTCCAAATGCTTTGTCATATTGCACACAGTTTGCATTTACAATTTGTAAATAATGTTATTAGTGATCACTATATGGGTTCAGGGCCAGCTTGTCAATAGTAAAATCAGCTGAAAATACTGTTTCCTTTACTCCAATCGATATTATCTGTTAATACTATATTTGTCGATATCAGCAAGATATTTGACTCTGTCAGCCATAGAATCCCCCCAGAAAAATGCTACTACTTTGGTTTTAATGACTCAGAACTATCTCTGATCAGATTCTACCTGAGTAACAGAAAAAAATTGTTCGGTTTAACAAAATGAGATATAATGTCTAGGATATCATGCAAAGTTTATCACAAGGGTCAGTGTTTGGACCTTTTCTCTTGATGACATACATGTAAATGACTTGCCCACCATTACGTTGTGTAAATCCACACTCTATACAGATTGTGCCACTTTTGTTACAGTTGGAAGACTTAGAAACATTGAAGAAGGAAAGAAGAGATCATCTCAGAACAGCCAGTAAGTGGTTCCAAATCAATGAACTGTGTATTAATCTTGAAAAATTGCAATATTAAAGATGATAGCAATGACTCTACTTCACCTAATCTTCTTAGGATCCTTCTTGACTCCAAGTTACAATCGAAAAATCATACTCATTATATATGTACCGGTACTAATTTAGCCAATGTTAAGTATTTTTTAGGTAGGGTAAAGTCTTGTTTTATGAATAAGCTACTTCTTAAGATATAATATGTTCCTTCCCACACCAACTTGAGATATGCCAGTTTGTTATGCAAAAATTCAATGGAGCAAAACAAATTCTCATTAGGCAACACAAGGCAATCAGACGATTTTGTGGAGTCAGAAACAATGAGTCTTGTAGACCATACTTCAAAAAACTAAAAATTCCCTTTTTATATTACATTGTGTAACATACACAGAAAAAAACACAGTTTCAAACCATAATTATCTGTCCATCAATATCACACAAATCTCAAACAGCACATCAATATCAGTCGCGGGTCTTAATAAAACTGTGATATTTACAAACGCATGTAGGTAAAACTATTTAGCATGTTGCCAGTACAGGCACACATTGTATCACTAAGTGTGTTTAAAAATACAGAAAAAGCATATTATAGAACAGAACAGTTCAAAATGTGCCCTAAAGATGATCTTAAGTACTAATAATAATTTCATTTAGATTAAACTTATTAATACGAATTTGTTGAGTACATCCTATGCAGTATGCTGCATAGCCAATAACGACCTGAAAATACATTTTACACCATGTATGTTATTTATTTACTTGTATATGTAACTGTATATATACAATACAACAACATTTATTGCATTTTAATACTTAAGGATAGATAGTAAATAAAAATAATAATAGTAATAATTTAATATTTTCAACTTTTGTATCATCTCATTCAGTAGCTTCAAATTAATTTGCTTCAAAATGACATGTGCAAGACAGTACTCAGTGCACAAGTCAGAGATATTTGTAATTGGCAATTGAGCTGAGCATAGCTGGCAATTGAACTATTGTATGAGAAGAAGATATTACTTACTTATGCTTAAATCAGACTATATTTCAGAAGATATGCTAGTATTTATTTGTTTAGACAGTTTTTACTTCCCCACAAAAATGCTGTTATATTTTGAATCTAAGAAAACACAGGTTTATATTGAGAAAGAGTGAATCTAAAACAAACTTTTATACAATATACGTCAATGGAATTACTACAAAAAGGGCCTAAAGCAACAGGTATAGCAACAGTTCCAAAACATATTTTTTGATTAGATGCATGAATTTCAATTCATAATTTCCAATACTTCCATTTGAATCAATGCATCATCTTCATAATCTATATCTTTGGATTAACTAATGATAACTGGTTCTTGGTGTGGATTTTCCACCATGTCCAGGAATATTCTATTCATGAAATTTGCTTCACAGATACGACCCCTGATTCGATTTTTCCTTGTTTGGTACGATCTGTGCAATCCACCTGTCTTTAATTGGTCAATTGCACCTTTGTTGTTATACAACAATTGATTTGGGTCTAGTCCATTCATAAAGGTCTATGTCTGCTATCTCTTGATACTCAGGTTTGTAGGCAATTTGATATTTCTAATCTGGAATAAATTTTTCTTTCAGTTTCTGTTTCGTTTCCTGCTGTGAGTTGTCACTAAAACAGTTTGTTGCCTATGTATACTGCTATGTTGAATACAGAACTTCTTTGATTTTTTTGGAAGATCCAAAGTACTATGTTGAATGTGAAACTACCTAGATGTTTCTGGTAAACTTAGGGGTTAGTTTTTGGTCTGCTGAAATTAAAACTTAGTAGAGAATTATCAGATTTACATTGCTACTGCAATTTTCCTGTTTAACTCCCTAGACTATTATCTTAAGGCTTTAAATGATTAAGTCTTTTACTGTACTCCTCTTTTACTCAACCATAGGAAGTTTAAGACAAAATTCCTGTGTCAAGTTACTTTTAAAAACGAAGTAACTATATTAAGTGATCAATATCTAACTATTATTCAGCAACTAGAGTAAGTAAATAACTAAGTGTATTGTACTGCATTACTGATTTGTCTTGGTAGATAACTTTCACATGTCCACTGCCCTTAACTGACAAGCGAGCCTTACAGAGGATGCTTTATTCTTGTAAATCTGTTTTTCACTTTATAGATCAGTTGGTATCAATCGTTATGCTCCCTTTTTATTTTCTGTTTGTGATTGTAGATCATCTATTGCAGAAAGCCAATTCTGTGAGTCATTAGACTGCAAGTTTTCAGCTTAAGTTGAGGTATCTGATTCCTGCAAATCTTTTGCATTGTAAGATGGATAATATTCCATCTTCTATGGTCTATTTATCAGGAAAATTTGCAGTTCTCGAACTTATTGAGATGGTTCGCGATCATTTTCCAGTAAAAACTGATACGTATTTTTCTGAGAGGCTTTTTGCTGGTATGGTGTCCATTGAGTAGTCTTCCACCTCAATATTTTGTGGTTTTGACACAATTTTCTCTGAATTTGTTCGATTTAATTACTTCTTCTACTCCTCTGTGAATAAAATAAGTATTCAACTTGGTTTCAATGAATCACAAAAGGTTCCTGGCTTGCCATTTCCCTTCTAAATCCTTTCTTGCTTAAATATTATGTCTCTGGCTTCCATATTTCTTTGTTCAATGGGTAGTAACAATGGATACACATTGTTATATTCACAGTTTTTGACAAGTATGCACTCAGCACATTTTCTGTCCCATTTGGGCGTATTTGTTATCAGTTTGTAGACATGCACACTGTTATCGAATAATCTCAGGTTTGGTTTCTTCTCTAAGAAAGCTCCTCCTGGCATCAGACAGTTCAAAGCTTTTGTTGAAAACCTTTTAATAAGACAAGATGTGGTGGGGGTCGGTTCTCTCCCTAAATTTCACAGGTTATTTCACATCAAATATTAAACATATCATGTTTTCTATTATCAGTCTATTATACTACTGGCAATATTATTTTGTTCTGGAGTGCAGGGAACTATGGTTTGATGCTTAATTCCTTTGGCCTTTAAGAATAAGTTTGGTTTCTCATTTATGTCTGGTCTCTGAGGTCATCCCTGGGTCACTCCAGTGAGAGAAAGTTGAGAAGACCAGCCTTGCACGTGGAGTTTGGAGTTTCAACGAAGCTTAAAATTGGCAGAATTTTCTCCAGAACTGATCATGGTCCCTTGGTTCTGAGTCGAGTGGAAGGATTGAACCAATGATTTCGAAGGTTCTGTGACATGCTGGGCCGTTTCTTCCTGGACTTGCGCCATAGTTTTGAGAATTGTAAGATTCCCCTAAATAGTCAGGTGTGCACTATACATCCCAGGCTGCTACTTAGGCAGCTGACTGTGTGTGGGGTGCACACAAGGCTTTTTTAGATTAGGCGATACTCTATCAAATCCAGGAAACTATAGCTGTAGGAAACCCAGAAGTATCAGTTTAAGATCGATAGAAATGTCTCCCACAGGTGAGAGTATTAAAATACAAATGGTGAAAAGCCAAAGAATTTGCAATAATGTGCCAGAGTTTGAAGTACTCATAAAAAGCAGTGAAGGTCCCATAATACTAGGTACAGAAAGCTAATTGAAAACTGAAACTGGTAGCAGTGAGATTTTTGGGAAAATTTAAGTGTATATCGAAAGGATAGGTATATAGGTAATAGAGGTGGTGTATTTGTCACAGTAGACAAGAAATTCAAATCCACTGAAGTGCAAATTGAAGCTATATGAGAGACTGTTAGGGGAAGACTCAATATCAGGGGTGTGCATAAAATGCTAATAGGATCCTTCAGAACGGAAAGATTTAGATTTAGATGTTCCTTTTTCCCACACACCATTCGAGAGTGGAATGGTAGAGAAGTACTATGAAAATGGTACGATGAACCCTCTGCCAGGCACTTAAGTGTGAATTGCAGAGTAACCATGTAGATGTAGATATAGATGTTCTGTCACCCACCAGACACACCTCCTGATGACTTTAGAGAAAACCTCAGTTCACATGTAGGTTAAGTTCCCCAATCATACTGTAATCATTGGTGGAGACTTTAATCATCCAACAATTAATTGGGAAAATTACAATAATGTTAGTGATGGGCATGGTGAGACAGCCAGTGCAACTTTACTAAAGGCCTTTTCAGAAAGCTGCCTAGAACATATAGTTACGAATCCCACCCGTGATGGAATTACTCTGGATCTAATGCCAAAAAATACACCTGACCTCTTTGAGGATGTTCACATCGAAACTGGTATCAGTGACCATAACATGGTTATGGCAATAATGATTACCAAAGTACAAAGGACAACTAAAACAAGCAGAAAGTTATAAATTTTCAGTAAACTAGAAAAAAAGTCAGTAGTGATATATCCCAGCGAGGAACTTTCAGCACAGGGCTGGAGCATGTAGAGGAAGTTTGGTTCAAGTTTAAAAGCGTAGTTGACCATGCACTGTACAGATATGTACCCAATAGAACAGTTCATGATGATAGGGAACCTCCGTGGTATAACAGTCAGCTTAAAGAAACTTCTAAAGGAATAGAGATTACTGCATAATAGGTATAAAACATATCATAGTGCTATAGATAGAGATATGCTGAGTGAAACATGTTTGCCTGTCAAGGGAGTAATGCGTGGAACCTTCATTGACTACCACAGCAGAATATTGTCAAGTGATCTTTCACAGAGCTCAAAGAAATTCTGGTTGTGTGTAAAGCTTGTTAGTGGCACCAAAGCTAGTCCTAGCGAATGAGACAGGAACTGAAACTGAGGGCAGCAATGCAAAAGATGGAACGCTTAACTCAGTTTTGAAATGTTCCTTTGCAAAGGATAACAACCCAGGAGAATCGCCCCAATCTACTTCTCGTATCAGTGAAGAAATGAATGATATAAGTATTAGTGTCAGTGGTGTTGAGAAACAGTTGAAATGGTTAAAATTGAGAAAAGCTCTAGGGCCTGATGAAATCACTGTCATATTCCATACGAAATTGTGGCTGTGTTACCCCCTCTTCTAATTACAATCTATTGTAGATCACTCAAACAAGACACTGGAAAAAAGCACAGTTCACACTCGTGTATAGGAAGGGTAGTAGAAGTGATCCACAAAACTACCGCCCTATAGACCTGACATCTGTTTGTTGTAGAATCATAGAACATATTCTGAGCTCAACGTAATGAGGAATGTTGAACAGAATGACCTCCTCAATGTCAACCAGCAAGGATTTCGAAAACATCGATCATGTACAACCAAATACGCACTTTTCTCACATGACACACTGAGAGCTTTGGATCAAGGCAACCAGGAAGATGCAGTATTTCTTTATTTCCGAAAACTATTTGACATAGTACCACATGTATGCTTATTGTCAAAAGTACAATCATATGGGGTATCAAGTGAAATTAGTGACTGGATGAGGACTTTTTGATAGGGAGGATACAGAATGTGATCTTTGATGGAGAGTAATTGTGAGATATAGAAGTAACTTCGAGTGTGCCCCAGAGAAGTGTGTTGGGGCCATTGCTGTTGATATTGCATGTTAATGACCTCACGGACAATATTACTAGTAAAATCAGGCTTTTTGCAGATGATGCAGTTATCTATAATGAAGTACTATATAAAAGAATGTGTATAAATATTCAGTCAGATTTTATAAGATTTCAAGATGGTGCAGGTATTGGTAACTTGCTCTAAACGTTCATAAATGTAAAATTATGCACTTCACAAAACGAGAAAATCTAGTATCCTATAACTATAGTATCAATAAGTCACTGTTTGAATCGGACAAACTCGTACAAATACCTGGATGTAACACATTGTGGAATTCGTTAACTCATACGAATAACTTGGTGTAACACTTTGAAGGAATATGGATCACATAGGTTCAGTCATGTGTAAAGCAGATGCTAGACTTCGGTCTATTGGTAGAAAACTGGGAAATGCAGTCAGTCTACAAAGAAGATTGCTTACAAATCACTTGTGTGGCCCATTCTAGAATATTGCTCAAGTGCGTGGTGCCCGTACCAGATAGGACTAACAGGGGATATTGAACATATGCAGAGAGGGGCAGCACAAATGGTCACAGGTTTGTCCGATGACAGATGTAAGATATCCCGAGAAAGTCTATCAACAAAGTTTCAAGAACTGGCCTTAAATGATTACTCTAGGAATATACTATAACCCCATATTTATTGCTCACATAGGGATCATGAGGATAAGATTAGAATTACTGCACACACAGAGGTATTCAAACAATAATTTTTCCAATGCTCCATACATGAATGGAACAGGAAGAAACCCTAATAACTGATACAATGGGATGTACCTTCTGCCATGCACCTCACAGTGGTTTGCAGAGTATAGATGTAGATGTAGATGCAAATCTGAATGCGCTGATTCCAAAATCCTTTAACCCTTAGAAGTCGAATGTGGTTAGGAAAGTCTAGCTTTCTTACCTTCTATGAGTGGATTCTGAATGATTCATTTACATTTGATGTCACTGAGCAAAACAAATGTTTCCATAACGTCGTAGTGCTATGGGTTTATGTCATTAGACAAGAATGCAGAGATTTCTTTAACAACGTGATCACTTCGCTGATGCAGTTTATACATACATTAATTAAGCATGCTGTAACTATCAATTTCTCCTCTGCATCATGATTATTCTTCTTAAGGCGCCTTCTCCTGATGGAGAATGGTGATGCACATAGCCAAACTGGATGTGACGTTGCAGAATGGAAGACCTCTTCTGACATGCAATTATACCATCTCTGAATATCTTTCAGCTACGATTTCATTCGTCTCCCAAAAGACATTTACCCTTCTATTTTTCTGTTCAACAATGAGTTGTAATAGTTGATATCTTTCGCCTCTTGTAATGTGTCCTAGATGTTGAGTCTTCCTTTGTTTTATAGTGAGCAATCATTCTTTTTGCTTTCTTTTTCCATGGCTACGACCTAGCAAGGCGCCTTTTGTAACATTGCATGTACCTTAAGATAGAGTCTCACTTGTATCACCAAGAACGTTGTAAACCAATGAAGATAAAAGTTAAGTGTTCTAGTAGCTACATACTTTTCTTTATACCATTAATAAGTATTCTGTTTCAGACCTCTATCTAGACTACTTAAGATTACGCGTGCCTTTCGGCTACTTCAGTGTGGCGTAGCTGTCTTGTTACGCCACAACAGTTGGCGACGAGACAACGGAAAGGGTTTTGTTCTTTCTGATTGCTTACATTTATTTGTGTCATGGCTTCGCCAGATGTACTGTCCGAATTTTATCGCTTGCAGAATCAGCAGACGCAGGCGTTATTGGATGCCCTTGGACAGCTCGTCCAGGGTCAACGTGCGCTGCAAACCGATGCGGCCGCCGCCGCTTCACCGCTCCCGCAGCCGCATCCTGCAGTTGCACCGCGGTTTCGCGATTTTGACGCGACGCACGAGACATGGACTGAGTGGTCACGCCAGTTTGGATTTCATCTCGCCGCCTACAGAATTCAAGGTAACGAGCGGCAGCCTCACTTATTGTCTTGTGTCGGTGTGTCCACCTACCGTGTGATAGTGAAATTGTTTCCCCGACGCGACGTAGCGACTCTGTCCTACGATGAAATTTTGTCGGCATTGGACGCCTATTTCAAAGAAACAGTCAATGTAGTTGCAAAAAGGTAAAATTTCTTTCGTACAAAACGTACGGCCGGTCAAACTAATAGGGAGTGGGTTGCAACATTGCAAGGCCTTACAAGGGAGTGTGATTTTGAATGTGAATGTGGCCTCCCTTATTCAGATACAATGGTACGTGATGCAATTGCACAGAACGTTTCTGATGTTCGTATACGGGAGCAAATTTTGAAACTAGTTAATCCCTCCCTTCAATAAGTGATAGACATATTGGATAGGCAAGACACACTTGACTGTGTTCAGGACTCATTTGCAACTTCGCCAGCCGTGTGTAACATTACCCGGCCTGCCGGGCGCGCTGCGCGGCCCGGTCAACTGCCCTCGCGCATATCAACGCAGCTGCCGCCACGCTCTAAACCAGGTGTGCCGCGCCAGCACACAAATGCAGTGAAATCATGCCCGCGGTGTGCTACAAGACATTCGCGTGAACATTGCCCGTCACGCCAAGCTATTTGCTTTTTCTGTAACAAGAAAGGACATGTTCAAAGTGTTTGCCAGAAAAAGCTCAGACCAGACACTCTTAATCATTCCAGGCCCTTTGCTTCGCGCCGGAATCCAACCAAGGACACTCAGGCTCGTGGACCTTCACCCATGGACATTCATGTAGTTAATTCCACTCCGCCCAGTGCCACTTTCTCTAAAAGTGACTGTGTTCGTCCCACAAAAAGTGTGCGTCGACGTCGCCGGAAATCACGTCAGTTAGCAAGTGATTCTGTACCAGTGTCTGTTCAAATTGCACAAAACAGTCGCTCTTGTCGTCAGCAGGACAATAAACTTTTTGTAGATTTGGACTTTAATGGCAAGGTCATTCCATTCCAGCTCGATACCGGAGCTGCAGTTTCATTGCTCAATCACGACACGTACAAACAACTGGGCACACCTCCGTTGCGTGCCGCAAATGTTCAGTTCAAAAGTTATTCAGGACAGCAGATCCCTGTGTTAGGACAGTGCACTCTTCTTGCAACATACAAGGGACACACAAAACTTGTGTCATTTTACGTTCTTCGTTCTTCTACTGCAGTGAACTTGTTTGGCTTAGATTTATTTCAGTTGTTTAACATGTCTATTGTAAATCAGGTCCTATCAGTGAATCAGACTAAGCCTTCAGACAGTGTTTCTCGTCTGTGTGAAGAATTTGCAGACATTTTTGCACCGGGCCTAGGTTGCGCTAAAAACTATGAAGCACATTTGGAACTGAAAGTAAACGCGAAACCGAAATTTTTCAGAGCGCGCAATGTTCCTCACGCATTGCGTGATGAGGTCGCAAGAACATTACACGATTTAGAATCACAAGGTGTAATTGAACGTGTGCAAGCGTCTCTCTGGGCCTCACCCTTAGTAATTTTGCCAAAACCTTCCGGTAAACTGAGACTTTGTGAGGACTTCAAGGCAACAGTGAATCCACAACTCGTGATTGCAACTTTTCCCTTATCCCGCCCGGAAGATCTTTTTGATAAACTGTGCCCGGGTAAATACTTTTCCAAGTTGGACCTAGCAGATGCGTACTTGCAAATCCCAGTGGACGCCGAATCCCAGCGCGTCTTAGTGGTTAACACGCATCTTGGTTTGTACCGCTTCAAAAGACTGCCATTCGGGTGTGCATCCGCCCCTGCATTGTTTCAGCAATATTTACAAACTATTTGTGCGTCGGTCCCTCCTGCTGCGAACTATTTGGACGATATTGTGATTTCCGGAAAGACGGCAGACGAGCATTTAGCACACCTACGAACATTATTTCAGGTATTGCGCCGACATGGTCTTCGTTTGCGGAAGGACAAATGTGTGTTTTTTGCTCGTGACTTACCATACCTGGGCCATGTCATCAATGCCCAAGGCATACATCCGAGTCCAGAGCACCTCCGTGCCATACAAAAATTGCCTTCGCCGCAGAATAAGAAACAGCTACAGAGTGTGTTGGGTAAAATTAACTATTATCATCGCTTTCTGCGCAATGCCTCTTCTATTTCAGCTCCGCTTCATAGCTTACGCCGTAAGGGTGTTCCGTTCGTCTGGACGACGGAATGCGAGCGCGCCTTTCGCCAGTTGAAATCGGCGTTGCTTTCAAATACTTGCCTTACTCCATTCGATCCCCAGAAACCCCTTTTGTTAATGGTAGATGCAACGGATTACGGGATCGGTGCTGTGCTTGCGCACAAAGTTGGCTCGCATGATCGCCCTATTGCCTTTGCGTCAAAATTGCTCTCGTCTGCGAAAAGAAATTACTCACAGATAGAGAAAGAAGCTTTGGCTCTCGTGTTTGGTGTTACTAAGTTCCATGATTTCTTGTATGGTCGTCACTTTACCATCATCACAGACCACAAACCTTTGACATCGCTTTTTCATCCGAACAAGCCTGTACCTCCGCGTACAGCGCAGAAATTCATTCGCTGGTCTATTTTCCTCTCGCAGTACCGCTACGATATCTTGTATCGGTCCACTGCTAAGCACGGAAACGCCGATGCGTTGTCCCGTTTGCCGGTTGCTGAGGATAGAGCATTCGATTCTTCCGAACTTGCTTGCATGTTCATTGATTCGGAAACCGATGAAGTGGTCGACTCGTTTCCGATTGATTTTCGTCGTGTAGCTACAGCCACAGCTGCTGACCCTGTCCTTGCTACCGTTTTGCGTTTTGTTGCTACGCAATGGCCTTTGTCAAAGTCTTGGATCGAGGATCCGTTGGTTCGCTCACAAGGAGAGGCTTTTTGTTCGACGTGGTGTTTTGTTGTTGCGTTCTGATAATGATCAGTCCAGAGTCGTGGTCCCACATTCGTTACAGTCCTCTGTTTTACGGCTTCTTCACCAAGGACATTGGGGTATAGTGCGAACGAAACAACTTGCTCGTCAGCACTGTACTTGGTTCGGAATCGATGCTGCGATTACGAATATGTGTTCTTCTTGCATGGTGTGTGCCGAACAACAATCCGCACCGCCGCGGAAAGTCTTTGCATGGCCAAAAGCCACTTCCCCTTGGCAACGCTTGCACATCGATTTTGCTGGTCCATTCTGGAATGCCCGATGGTTGGTTCTGGTCGATGCCTTCAGTAATTTTCCTTTTGTTGTCCGGATGTCTTCCACGACGTCAACTGCCACCATCCAAGCGTTGTCTGCTATCTTTTGGATTGAAGGTCTTCCGCAGACTATTGTTTCCGATAATGGCCCACAATTCATGTCCGCAGAATTTCAGTCATTCTGCCAGGCCAATGGTATTCAACATCTGACATCCGCGCCGTTTTCGCCTCAGTCAAACGGTGCCGCTGAACGATTGGTCCGGACTTTCAAGTCACAGATGTTGAAGTTGAAAGAGTCGCATTCTCGGGAGGACGCGTTGTTGCTCTTTTTGTCATCGTATCGCTCTCAGCCCCGAGATGGTCGCTCGCCGGCTGAGTTGCTCCATGGTCGTCCTCATCGAACCTTGATGTCTTTGCTACATCCGCCGCATCAGGTTCCTGTGCAGCGGCAGACTTCTGCTTTTGCTCCAGGCGACGTTGTATTTTATCGCAACTATCGAGGTTCACGGCGTTGGCTCGTAGGGCGCATTCTTCGCTGCCTCGGCCGCGCGATGTATTTGGTTTTGGGGGCCTCTGGTGAGGTGCGTCGGCATCTCAATCAGCTGCGCCTCTGTCGTCGCACGGGTTCTGCCGCTCCCCATCTGCTTTCAGCGACGGTGCCGTCCGGTCAGCGCCCTGGGGACCCATCTACTGACTCGCCTCATCCCCAGGTGTTACCGACGATGCCTTCCATTTTGCCCCATGGCGACGCGCCGCCGCAGCCGCCGCCGCCGCCTGTTCTTCCGCCGGCGCCGCCCGCATTCGACGCTTCGCTGCAGCCGCCAAGCGCCTCCCTGGGTCACGCGCCGCCGATCGCTTCCCGTGACCAGCTGTCCTCCGCCATGGCACTCTTGCCCGCTCCGGAACACAGGGCGTCTTCGCGCGTCGGGTACCCCGACGCAATGGAGGTCGACCCTTCGGCCCCTCCTGTCTCTGTACGGGCGCATACACCGCATGTTGACGTGCACCCTGGACTAGGTTTTCAGGCGTTTCCTAGCTCCCCTCGGACCGAATGGCCGGGTGCGGGTGGCACAGCCTCGCCTGTTGTTAGGCTCCCCACCTCATCGCATACGTCAACATGGCGTCCTCCCCACGGCGGGCGGAAGCCTTATAACACGACCGTTCGCCGATTTGCGGGGGAGTAATGTGGTGTCACCGCCAGACACCACACTTGCTAGGTGGTAGCTTAAATCGGCCGTGGTCCATTTAGTACATGTCGGACCCGCGTGTCGCCACTGTGTGATCGCAGACTGAGCACCACCACAAGGCAGGTCTCGAGATACGGAATAGCACTCGCCCCAGTTGTACGGACGACATTGCTAGCGACTACACGGACGAAGCATCGCTCATTAGCCGAGCAGATAGTTAGCATGCATTGCTCATTAGCCGAGCAGACAGTTAGAATAGCCTTCAGCTAAGTCCATGGCTACGACCTAGCAAGGCGCCATTTGTAACATTGCATGTACCTTAAGATAGAGTCTCACTTGTATCACCAAGAACGTTGTAAACCAATGAAGATAAAAGTTAAGTGTTCTAGTAGCTACATACTTTTCTTTATACCATTAATAAGTATCCTGTTTCAGACCTCTATCTAGACTACTTAAGATTACGCGTGCCTTTCGGCTACTCCGGTGTGGCATAGCTGTCTTGTTACGCCACAACAGTAATAATATGAGCTCTAACATGGAAAGTAAGCGTTTCCAAACACATGTCCGCATAACATATTTTCTTTCTTTGTGTGTGAGGAATGTTTCCTGAAAGTTTGGCCGTACCTTTTTGTAACACCCTGTATACTCTAGTATTACATACTGATGTTCATGTGGCTGTTTTAAATTCACTGTTCAGCAATAAGTATTTCCGGTATGAAATTCTGCAAATATCCCCCATGATGTGGCTAAACCATGTCTCTCAAATACTCTTCTTCTTCCAGGAGTGCTACTCTTGTAATTTTTGCAGAAGAGTTTCTCTGAAGTTTGGAGGGTAGGAGATCAGATATTAGTAAAAATAGAGTTGTGAGGACAGATCATGAGTCGTGCTTGGGTAGCTCAGTAGGTAGAGCACTTGACCACAAAAATCTATGGTCCTGGGTTCGAGTCTCAGTCCAGCACACAGTTTTAATGTGCCAGGACTGCCAGACTGGTGATGTGTTGTGGAATACCACTAGACACCCAAAACCAAGCAGGGCTCTATGGAGTGGAAACATTCTGATTTCTCCAGTATGAAAAAAATTCAAAGTGAGTGCTGGTAGTAAAGCACTTGTGACAGTGTTCTGGGATATGCATATTATGTTGCTGCAGACTTTGCTGAACACAGGACCACTGTGAATGCTGTAGTCTACACTAAAACTCTGGTTAAGTTGCATTGCGTCCTTCATGACAAAGGTCCCAACACACGATGTTAAACTTTTTCATGATGATGCTCACCCCCATGTTTCCTCTCCTGTTCATGAGAAAATCGCCACATTTGGGTAGGAGGTGCTCAAGCATCCACCATACAGACGTGACTTTGCACTATCGGACTTTCATTTCTATGGTCACATGAAGAGCTTCCTGGCCAATAAGCACTTTGTGGCAGACGTGGAAGTGAAATCAGCAGTCCACAGATGGCTATGCTGCAACCAAATGGGCTTCTATAAACAGGCCGGACTGAAAGTACTATAGTGATGGGAGAAATGTGCTGAGAACGTTGGTGAAATCTATAAAATTCGATAAAAGATGTAAGTTAATTTGTGATTTTGTTTTGTTTTTCTACCTATTAAACTTGTTAGTAATAAAATTATTGTAAATTACTTTTCGATTTCCCACATATTTTTAGAAAATGTGTTGGAGAATACGCTGATTGTGAATATGCTTTGTGAAATGGTGAGTTGGATGGAGGGGGGAGGGCTATGTATGTACAAAAGTAAGAACACACAGTTAAGATAGATCCCTCCCCCAACTCGCCATCTCACAGAGCCTATTCACAATCAGCATATTCTCCAACACAAGTTCCAAAAGTAATAGTGTAACCTAAAGAACGATAGTCAGAGTGTAAAACAGTCAATTTTTTTGACAACATAACGTAAAATAACGACAGTAAAACGATAATTTCATATTAGGCTTAAAAATAATACTGGAAATCATTATTAATTGCAGATGACATACTGGAGGACAATAATTGGGACAAAAATTAGAGCTGTACTGCGAATATTAGGCAGCCATATGAAAACCAGTATGTAATACTACTAATGTTTCTGTTAGTAGTTTCACTAATGTAATACTGTAATCTCAGTAATTGTTATGTATTATCATGCAAAAATTGTTATATGATATTGAACATGAACAAATAAACCACTGTAGATGGAGAACCTTCTCTGAAACATGTTTGGGTAATAAAACAAGAAAAATTGCGGCTGCTGAAGAGCGATCCAAATTTCCATATTACATATTTGTAATTAAATTTAGTACTACTGTGAAGAATAGTCATTACACAGTGATTGTGCCGATATGTAGGATTTCTATTAGGATTAAGAATGGTCCTAGATATTTAAAGGCACAAATAAACTTTGTATTTCAACTTCACTGTAATATTTATATTGATGCTGTGAAGAGCCGTATTTTAAATAAGCGATTATAAGATACTGTTCAACGTTGGAATAAGGTTTCTGTCACATGGTTTAAGAATATTTTTCACTTTACAAGGTATTATTTGCTTAGTTGAAGTTCATTATTTTGGCACGAACCTAACATTTCATGTACACAAACCTCTTATACTCAGAAAGTTTATGACATAATCAAATGATTCAAGATACGTCCAAGCATGTGTTTATAGCAAAACACAATGAAAGGTGGAGGATCTTGTATTTATGTTAAGAATGGTATTGAATTTAAGATCAGAAGTGATATTATCATGCTAAGTGTAGACAAAGACTTTGAAGTGTCAGCAATAAAGGTAGTTGCTATAAATATGCCCAACAAACTAACTA
Source organism: Schistocerca serialis cubense (assembly GCF_023864345.2). Taxonomy (NCBI): domain Eukaryota; kingdom Metazoa; phylum Arthropoda; class Insecta; order Orthoptera; family Acrididae; genus Schistocerca; species Schistocerca serialis. Next base: position 152,740,273 of record NC_064638.1, on the reverse strand, counting down.
TATTATGTGTTACCGTTCTCCCAGTGGTAATTTAGATATATTCTTTTCAAAACTTATAGAAAGCCTAGAACTAGCGTTGACTCTGAAACATAATATCCTTTTGCGTGGGGACTTTAACATAAATACAGCTTAAACAGATGACACCAGTAACACATTTATTAATATCCTGCGTAGTTTTGGCATGTCATCACTAGTCAACTGTGCAACAAGAGTAACCACACATTCATCATCTACCATTGACCATTGTAATGGTACTTGAATTACATAACCATTACGGCACCTCAACTAAACCTCTCGATACCAGCCATATTCTACTGTATTTCTGTAAAGCAGTTGACATATTTCTGAGACAACATTCAGATTTGATTTCATTAATGTAGAGGTACTTTGAAACATATCGATATGTTTCAAAGTACCTCTACATTAATGAAATCAAATATGAATGTTGTCTCAGAAATATGTCAACTACTTTACAGAAACACAGTAGAATATTGCTGGCATCGAAAGGTTGAGTTAAGGTTCTGTAATGGTTATTTAATTCAAGTAGCATTACACCGTGTACCTAGATACAGGCAGAGAAAACTGTGAGGTACTTGTTAAAAATCTGGGACTGTCTGACCATTTATGTCAGATTATAACAGTAAACGCTTGTGTAAAAATAGATTCAAAACTGTACATATATAAAAGAGTCTACTCTCCGTCAGCTTTGCAAAAATTTTCCTTAAAGTTAACACATTAAAGTTGGGAAGGAGTATATATAGAAACTAAAGTGAATTGCAAATTCTCCAATTTTATATCTGAGTTTAAATTAAAATTTGAACAAACAATCCCCAAAGCATTAATTCCTTTTAGAACACCCACCAAAAATAAATGGATTACTAAAGGAATTAGTGCTGAAACTTGTAAATACCAAAACTACATTAAAAAGGACAATAGTGATCCAGTTTTCTTGCACTACTACAAAAACTACAAAGGGATCTACAGGAAGGTACTCAAACTGCAAAAAAATCAGCCAGCGATAGGTTCATAAATTTAGCCTATAATAAAGGTAAAGCTACATGAGCTGTAGTGAAACAAGAAACCGGAACTGTGAAGAAGAGAGGTACAAACACACAAATCAAGAAGAAGGAAAACTTAGAAAGTAACCTAAAAGAATTAGCAAATTATGTGAACACCTACTTTAGGAGCACTGCAACGACGTTACAGAATAATTTTCCAAGAAGTGCTAATCAACCAATACAGAAGCATATAGAACACTCAGTGGTATTGCATCCAACTACTGATGAGGATGCATGCAATATTGTCAGGCAATTAAAGAAAAAAAAAAACTCGGCAGGTTTAGATGAAATCCCAACGTGTGTGCTGAAAAAATGCATAAGTGGTATCAAAGCTCCACTAACAGAAATCATAAATGAATGTTTCAAAACTGGTTGCTTAGCTGACTACCTGAAGCACGCCACAATTTGACCATTGCACAAGAAAGGTGACATAGAAAACGTTGAGAACTACAGACCAATAGCCCCATTGTCATGCTTTTCGAAAGTGTTAGAAACAATAATGTAAAACAGGCTTATGAGCTAGTAAATTCAACCTCCCTTGCAATGACCAGCATCGTTTGAGGCCTGGTAGAGGAACATAATCTGCAATAGCACAATTTACAAAAACAGTTTTAGAAGCACTAGATGAGAACCGCAATGTTATCCGGCCTTTTCCTAGACCTGTCTAAGGCATTTGATACAGTTGACCACCAGAAGTTGTTGCATAAGTTAGAGGCACTAGGAGTAAGGGGAGTGGTTCTCAAATGGTTTCGTTCATATCCAGAAAACAGAGTACAGTCAGCAGTAATCAAATATGTATCCAGTGGCTCAAAGTACATTGAGAAACATATATCTGATCCACAATATATCAATACTGGGGACCATCAAGGAAGTGTACTAGACCCAGTATTGTTTCTGATGTACATAAATGATTTCCCACACATTATCGGCCATGGAGAGAAGATATTGTTTGCTGATGGCAGCAACACAGCAATCACCAGTACGACAGTAGCACAAATACTGGAAAATTCTACTGAAGTGCTGAGGGACGTTCACAAATGATCTCAGGAAAACAAAGTAACTCTCAACATAAAGAAAACAAATACAATATGCTTTAGAATGAACAGAAAACATAGTCCCTTAAATTTAAAACTAGATAACATCTCCATAGATGATGTACCTACAACAAAATTCTTAGGGTTGCACATTGACAGCCAAATGAAGTGGAATGAACATGCTATGAAACTCTCGAAAAAGGTATCCACAACGTGTTATACACTTAGAATCCTTGTATCCGCATGCAGTAATGAATGTTTGAGAACTGTATACTTTAGTTATGTTCATTCAGTGATCAGATATGGTATTATTTTCTGATGACACAGTGCTCAGAATTGACAAACAGTATTTAAAATGCAAAGAGAGCAGTAAGAATTATAACGAAAAGCAATAAGAGGGCCCACTGCAGAGAACTTTTCAAAATGTTAGAAATTCTAACTGTTCCTTGTGAACATATATTCCAAACCATAGTGTACATCAAGAAAAATATAGAAAATTCTACGTAGTTTCACAGCTTTCAATATGGAGCCAACTGAAATCGAATGGACGAGTATGAAAGTTGTAGTGCAGATTATAGACTTAGAATTGTGAGAAGAGTTAAACAAAAGGAAGACGAAATCCAAATGTTGGATTCGAAAATAAATTTAGCACAGGGATGAATCAGGGGAAACAAGCACATTTAGAGATGAAATAGTACTCATAGACGAAAATGCTGTTTGCAATGGCAAACCAAAGAACAGCTAGCATGTAAGTATCATCTGCAGACACGGCAATCTTCCAAGATTTTAGAATCTTATTGAATTCGTTGATATAGGCATACTGAATAACTAATTTTTAGTTTAACATCTGCCACATCACAGTCTGGAGCTATGTCTTGCATATAATCCCCAATGTGTACACTGCTTGGTCTCACAAATTACGTTGTTTATACGACTTGCCCTTTTTGGTTACATACATTAAATTCATTCATTCGAAAATCTTGCAAGACTGTGAGACACATCATTGGTTTGCACATATTACCTGCCCCACATACATACGCAGAAAATGAAATATACATTGCTGTTCTTATATTTATAGAACATGCGAAATTATACCTGCTGATCATCGTTTTCACCAATAAAATAGAAACACACTGAATTCGAATGGAGTACAGCAGCAACTACTCCACGATAACAGCGACAGAATGCTCGTGTTTCTAAATACTGTCACCAGGAAGCAGTAGTGGTGGGAAACTGGCGCAACGAAATACAACCAAGCTAAACTTCATGTGGCGTGACAAAAGTGTCGTCTCTTAAGTTTCACCACTAAAAACTGGGAGTTGACACATGCAACTGCAGTATGTGACTAGCTGTGACGACACTTTTGTTGCTTGTGTGAACCCGGATTAATAATTATCAGGTTGGCATATGTTACTAGCCGCGTCATATCACTGTTCTTCGGCCCGCCGATGTTCGTTTGAGATTTTAACCATGGAATGGTAGCCGTGCGATATTCATAAGAATTCAGATGACGGAGCATTATATGGAAGGCAGGGAATAGACGCAAACAATTGATAATAGGCTTAATATAAAGGTGTTGCATGTCTTCCGAAACTCAACTAATATTATCTTTGCTATACCAAAGAGTGTGTTATGTCTGCGAATGTAAAGTTCCGATCACGAATTGATGGCTGTTGAGGTCAAGTAGTGGTTTGTGTCGTGCGTGTTTGTGAGAGTGCATGAGGTTAGGTGAAAATGCAGTGTTTGTAGTAAGACTTCGGCTCCTAGATAATGCAGTCCATTGTCTGGACTGGGAGACTTTTGTCTCGAGCGTTGTGGAATGGCTTGTCGAATTATACGAACTGCGGTGAACAGAATCTCAGCAGAAAACGTGAATCCCGAATAGTGTCTGCGGTGTGTGGTTTTCCAAAAGAACTTTCTCACGCCAAGTTTAGGAAAGGACAATTTGGTGATGATGCGTACTTTACTGCAAAGTACAAGTCCGCGGAGGTTATTGGTGAGTATGCACTACATAACGTGTTGCGTTATCGAGGACCTTTAACGCCGAGGGTGTCGGTGATCGATATAGACCGTGATTGAGTTTTGTGTAAGGTCTGCCGACTTATGCTGATCTCTAAAGATTGTTATCTTGAAGAAATGTTTGGCTTCTGTAATCAGCGGACTAAATACTTGTCTTGTTTACTGATTACTGAAGGTAGTATATTTCAGCACTGAATGAAAAGTAACAAAATGATTTATCCTCAGCTTAAAATTTAGATTCAGGTTAAAACTAATCACGCCCTCGTTGTAGCAGTAACGTTTGCTGTTGGTTAAACTAGTACAGTGAATAAAAGGTTACGTCAATCATCGTGCTAGAACTCAACGTAAACATAGACTTTATCGGTGCGTTTGAGGCAATAGTCTTACATCAGTTTACATCCCATACGGTGTGGTTCATGAAAGACATTCACTGATCTCTGTAGCCTTACCCTGGACGAATCACACGCCTTGTACTTCTGGGGTACCGATAGTATGGGTTTAAACTACTCACAGGTCATGGGCGTAGGTTCACTGCGTGTCCACTAACACAATTATTCCCGTAATCTAACGTGCTAACGTGGTTAAAATCGTAGTTTATGCGTTAAGTGACAGTTTACTGTTTGTATTGTTAGTTAGATTGTATACCGCCATTAAGCACCCCTCACCCCTTCCCAACAATATTTGTTCATTAGCTTCGTTTCAAAACAGTGGGTTACCTCAATGGCATTCCGTCTCTTGCGCTATTCAACAAGCGCAGTTAGTTATATTGAGTAATTGGTTCTTTTCTATAAATCTGTATTTAACGGACCGAACCGTTTATTGAGTTGCCCATTCATTTGGTCTGAGAGCAGATTATTTTCACTCTGTAACGCATAGTGTTCACTATAGAGCAGAATTTGAAATAGTACTGATAAACGCGAAAGAAGAATGAATTGCGTTCTCTGTAGTATATGTAGGTATCTGCAGAACCACCCATGCTACATCTAACATAAGAAATGATGCATATATATGGGAAATTTTTCTTACTATAAGGTAATACTCCTAACAAAAGTGTCTACGACAAACATTCTGATGTTAAAAAGAAAACCATTGTGTTTACAAACAGTCAGGTGCCAGTTAATACAGTTCTCTCTCTCTCTCTCTCTCTCTCTCTCTCTCTCTCTCTCTCTCTCTCTCTGTGTGTGTGTGTGTGTGTGTGTGTGTGTGTGTGTGTGTGTGTGTGTGTGTGTGTTGGGGGGGGGGGGTTAAGCTTACATATTGTTTGCTTTGTGACTTTGCATGGCGACATGTGTACCATAAATAGTTCTTAAGATGTAGATAGATAAACTTCTCAAATGCTGTTGACAAGATTAAACTGTACATTAAGAGCAGTGGAGTGAAAAGTGCTGCACTTTTGTACACATGAAATCATTGTATTTTCCTTTGACAACTCTGCAATTTGGGATTCACTACATTTCATGATCCACAAGTTAATGGCTGTTGATGAGATATTAAATATCATTTGTGGATTGTAATTCTTAAAAGAAGTCATATCTTTTTTAGTGTGTATCTGCTCTATTCTGAACAGGCAGCCTGTTACAAGGGTTTGCAGATGAAGCCAAAATTTTATTTTCTTTGTAATTAATAGCTTGTCTTGTAGTGTTTCTGCTAAATCACTTTCTCTTTGTACCTCGGCTTGTGAGTTGTATTCTCAATCAGCTCAGTTTATATACTTTGGAAAATTTTATGCTACAGTGAGAATTGTTTATGGTCATGCTTTGAGCTAGTGATTAGCTTGAGGAGGAAAATTACTATACTGCTTATGCTGTATTCGTTTTCTCTAAGTAAACTTAAATTGTGCAACAGTTTTACCAATCATCCGTTGATTATATGATAGCAACAGTTTTCCCAATCATCTGTTTATTATATGATAGCTACAAGAATGAACTTTTCACACTGCAGCAGTTTGTGTGCTGGTAGTATATTTCCTGGCAGATTAAAGCTGTGCTTCGGAGTTGGACTTGAACCCGCTAACTTTGTCTTTTGTAAGTAAGCGCTCTAGTGACAGATCTACTCAAGCTCAAATCATGACCCACCAGTACTTTATCTCCTACTTTCCACATTTCACACTAAGATCTCCTGCGAAAATTGCAACACTAGCATTCCAGGAAGAAAGGTATGCTAGTCCTGTAAATTCAGTGGGAGAACTGTGAAGTATGGAAGGTAGGATAGTGGGGTACTGGCAAAAGTAAAGCTATGAGGATGGGTCGTTAGTTGTGCTTGGGTAGCTCAGTCACTAGAGCATTGCTTGCAAAAGGCAAAGGTCCCAGGTTTGAGTCCCAGTCTGGCACACAGTTTTAATCTGCCATTAATTTCCTGGGACTGCACTCTGAAAGTGCTGCCTTCACATAGTGATCTTGTCTTGACGTTTCTGCAATATTTCTGGCAGTCATCGAGGACCAAAGCTTCAAGCCCATTCTGTTTCCATAACGTGTAAAACAGTATGTTTGTCTTTCACCCCAGGTGTATTAAAGTCAATGTAGCATGCAGATTTGATTTGATGTGGCTCAGCTCATTGTATCACCAGCTTATGTCACTTTCCCTTCTGTCATTCCAGATGTGCAACTATTTTAGGGAGCTGCAACATAGCTCTAATTATAATTGATAATTTTGTTTATACTGGATGATAAACAGTTAAACAAGAAGAGACTAGAAGCATTTGAAATGTGGTGCCACATGAGGATACTGAAGATGCTTAGATGAGATAATGAATGGAGAGGAACTGAACTGAATTGGAGAGAAGAGAAATTAATGGCACAACTTGACCATATGAAGGAATTGATTGACAGGAAGTATCCTGAGATATCAAGGAATTGTCAGTTTTGGTAAATGAGGGAAGTTTAGTAAAAATTAAAGAGGGAATGTAGGCTTTTACTACGGTAAGCAGGTTCAAATGGATAAAGGTTGCAGTTGTTACAGAGATGAAGAGGAATGTACAGAATAGGCCAGAGTGGAGAGTGAAACAGAACCACTCTGTGGACTGAAGACCACCAAAACAATAACTTTTTTAAAAGATTGGTGTATTTACAGTGCAAGTATTTTTCTTTGCAAGCTGCTAAGGATTTTATATAAAAACTAATGATGATTTCAGTTTTGTTTCTTATTAGTAAGTGGTGATGAAAATACTCAATTTCCAAAGTCTCGAAGCTTTCAGCTCCTTAAATGATACAAAGTTTGCTTAATTTGGACATGTTTCTTCCTGCATTTTTAATTATAGTGACTGTCTCGTTTGTCTTTATCAGTGAGGCAGCATTTGTTGCATCTGTCTTATTTAACGCATAACACACGACATGAAATTGTGAAAATCTATTTAATGGATTTGTTGAATCGATCATTAAACTAAATCAAATTTTGAAAATGGTGTTCTGTAGTAGTTGCTGGCACACGCTGGCATTTCAGAAAGGCCTTGACACGGGCATTCTTTGCTTGGAGGATGAATACATATTGAAGTTTTCACTGTTTCGAAGTTTGATATCAATGTGTTCCAAGTGAGGAAACCTTGACTTTAGTATTAGATATCAGCAGAAAACCCGAAAGGTCCGATAATTAGGCGCGCTTGTTAAGTTTCTAATAGTCCGTTTCATGACCCGATAGGGAGACGAGCCTGCCCCGGATCGAATCAGTCTCGAGGATTAACGACTATGGCTATTTAGCCGGCCGGTCTGTATCTGTGGCTTTTAGGCACACATCCAACTAGGTGAATCGCGGCCTGGTACCCATGTCCCTCCTCAAATACACGATTCGAAAACATTTAGAAAACATTCTCACGCTTGCATATGAGATCTATCGAGAAACAATGTGTTACAGTGCTCCTGTCCCTGGTGGAAAAGGGTGGTGTCAGGAGGAGCATCCGATTACCATCTGTCATCAGCATTGCCAGTACACGTATAACTGTGTCGATCCTGTAGAGAATGGTACAAGACGAGCAGAAAAAGTAGTCTTGTTCCCTTCGGAATATCACAGCAAGGCAACGCCTTATCTTTGACTGCAAGACACTGTATTTGGAGCTCTCCTTTCTCGCTTTAAGAATGTGTCTTTGTTGCAAATTTGCTTGATTGGCACTTTTATCAAATTGAAGGAAGGCAATGACTTGCCCTTGCGACGTAAAAATTCTACGACAGCACAACTACATCTTGCGTTTTGGAATTGGCTTCCCTTTAGTTTCTTCCTAGATAGTTTTTCATAGCTTAGAAGTTATTGTATTAAACACTATGAATTGTAGGGAACTAAAGGGTTTCGTCATACACTGGTTTAGTGTAGTTGTGGAGGGGCATCAGGATAACACACTGAGGTGACTAAAGTCATGTGATAGCGATATGCACACGAACAGGCGGTAGTATCGCATACACAAGGTATAAAAGGGCAGTGCACAGGCAGAGCTGTCATTTGCACTCGAATGACTCGTGTGAAAAGTTTTCTCACCGGAATTAACGGATTTTGAACGCGGAATGTTGGTTGGAGCTAGACACATGGAAAACTCTATACCGGGACTCGTTAAGGAATCCAATATTCCGAGATCCAGTGTCATGAGCTGGGCGAGAATACATGGCAGGCATTACTCTCACCATGGACAACGCAGTGGTCGACGGCCCTCACTTAACGACCGAGAGCAGCGGTGTGCTGACACACGAGCAACGTTGCGTGAAATAACAGCAGAACTACATGTGGGACGTACGGCGAACGATTAAGTCTCCCTTTTGGTTATTATATCCGTCCTGCGATAATCAAAGATCTCTCCTCCTCCCCCTCCCCCCCCCCTTCCCCACATACACACACACACACCATTTTAGGATTTATGGAAGTCGGTACACCCTTTACTGCACTGCAGTTACGGAGGTTTGTTCTTCTATGAAACACAATCTCTCCAACCTTGATTTCCAGTTGCTGCTTTTTTTTACATAGTTGACCTCGTCAACTGTTGCGGAGTAGTTCTCCTAAATTAAATTAATTCTAGTATGAAGACGTAAACGGCAGAACATGTGTATTACTCTATATTACTTATTTCTCTTGTTGAATTTATTCTGTTGTGGTAAATCATAATTGCTGATATTTTGTGTGTAATTAAGATGTAGAATTTAAATTTTTTGGCCGCAGCCCCTAGCTGTTTGTTTACATTCGATCCTGCGCTAAATGTATGTGTCTGCTGGTAAGAAGAACGGACCTGGGACAGCTTACTCGGCCGCTTACTAACCCCCACACAAAAGCAGAATCGTCTTGGAGTCGCTTGAGCCAGCCAGTTCGTCAAACCGGTCCTCATACGAGGGCGAGCCTTTAGAACTGGCTACACGCCTGCTGACAAATTTGCTCGTCACATACACTTAACTATCGTTCAGTTGTTCGTACAACACTCATTTTACTGTTTCCATTGAAGAAGCGAGCGATCCAAGCTATAGTCTTAAAACTGAGGCGAGGTAGATGATCTGTAATGGTTGGTGCAAGCAGGGGGAGAGTTTGGAGCTTCTAATGGGTGTGGCCAGTCAGAATGGAAAAGTAATATTAATACTTGCGTTCAGTATTATTTCCAACAAGAAGTGTGCGTTTTCCAAGATAACCCCCTCCTCACATGCCTAGGAGATGTCAAAGATTGGCTTGATGAGCATGAGGCTGAAATAGCTCGCCTTTCCTAGCCTCCACGAGCAATGGATTTAAATATTGTCGAACCACTGTGATTCATGTTGAAGGGGGAGGAGATAGCGGAGCACTCTTTACCCCCTTCAGGATTCTCCTAGGAATTGGAAACATTTAACTGTGAAAGTGGTATGAAATGGCATTGATTACTATTTAGTATACATCCCCAGGATGATTCGGGCTGCTTTGAATGGCAAGGAAGGCCCGACATCGTTATAAGAAACGAGTGTTTATATATTTTTCTGACCGTTCGCGTGTACCTTTACTGTATCAGCTCCATCCAACTGCTGATATTCACCTCGACGAAGTACTGAGCTGTTGTAAAATGGTGTGTGAATCTCTCGTTTTTGTGAATCCTTCGCTAAGTGAGACACGTGATTGGCAGAGCGTATTCGCTCATATTTTTCTTCCTTCTGGTGTCTTTAGCGCCATCCCACTTCATCGTCCATGAAAAGGCTTCGCAACCGTTCATCAGATCGACGTCAAACCTATAATCTACTAGAATGATATTTTCACTCTGCAGCGGAGTGTGCGCTGATAAGAAACTTCATAGCAGATTAAAACTGTGTGCCGGACTGAGACTCGAACTCGGGACCTTTGCCTTCTATCATCTACTAGTCTTGTTCTCGCAGATCTCTCTTCTTGCCGCTCTGTTTTTTGAGCTGTTTCTTGTTTAGGTCTCCGTCCTATATTTATCTCGTGTGGTAACAGAAGTGTTTAAAATGTTTGGTACATCGTAATCTCCTCGCCCAGGTACATTTTGTACAAATAGTTCAACCAAATTTAGTCGTAAGGGAAAGAAAAACAGTTTTTCACTTTAGCAGCACCTTCGATAAAGAGCAGCGCGCATCATTTACTTGTTAACTCTCACTTAAACTGGTTTCTCAATTCCGTAATACCAAGGAGACTGTGTAAGTCGTATTTTGATTTAAAAGAAACATAAAAAATGATAGGCCAAGGCATTTGTGCCTGTCTCATATGTATCACTGGTAACAGTAATTGTTACTCTTACTGACGAAGAACTTTCGGGGCGACATGTGTAGTTCTCATGTCTGCCAATAAGAGATGGAGAAAGTTAATGCCAACCGTATTTTCATCTGTGAAAGTTAAATATTCATCCATTTCAAGACGGGCTAGTAACAGCATAGTCTAAGACAGTTAATCCGCATGGTTCGTTGACATAGCTCTTGGCTAAGAACTTGCGCTCCGCAAATAGCTCCCTTTACGACATAGCTCACTATCCGAGATATTGCCACTTTACCGCTGCTTAGCTAATGTCATGAAGCGTCTTGGTGTCCCTTAGCACTGGTGAAACACCTTAAGAAAAGTTTGGCATGCGCATCTTGCAAGAGAGATTTGCGCCCCCTTGCTCACGAACAACAAAACTGCGGCAGATTCGGCTTGTGTCCTTAATGGCAAGTGAACAGCACCGTCTTATGGTTTTCTCTCTGTTGATTAGACGGTTAATGGCGTTTCGTGCTTACATCTGAATGCTTTTGTTTGGAATCTCTGTTTTCAGGCCGATAATATTTTTACAGTATTTGGCACTATTCATCAACCACAGTATGCAAAACATTTTTCTACCCACCGTAGCTAAGTTAGAGAGAAACACTATCTCAGATGGGGAAGCGGAAGCAATCGGCGGCCGCGAAGTTTTTCGTAAGAGTGCGCCCAGCCTTCTCCTGAAATCACGTGGAGCCTCAGATAAGATAGGCAGGTGGAACTGTTGCTGCACAGTGAAGACTGTCAAAGTTAGTTAGGAGTTTAATGCATGGCATTGTGATAAGAAGCAAGAAATAGACAGTGACATGTTAAGAATTAGTAACCAAAACAAATATTGATGTTACATCTTAAAACTTCATATAATTAATTAAACTTTATATTATGGTGTGCCCCAGGGAAGTGTGTTGGGACACTTGCTGTTCGTGTTCTCTATTAATGACATTTCAGACAACATTAATAGTAACCTCAGAGATTTTACAGATGATGCAGTTATCTATAACGAAGTACAGTCTGAAAGAAGCGGAATGAATATTGTCATATCTTTATAAAATTTCAAAGTGGTACAAAGATTGGCAACTTTTCGGAAATGTAAAATTGTGCGCTTCACAAAATGAAAAAAACATACTCGGCCAACTCATAAAAGTACGTGGGTATGACACATTGTAGAGATATTAAATAGAATTGCTATATACACTCAGTGGTGGCTAAAGCAGGTGGTAGACTTCGGTTTATTGGTAGAATACTAGGGAAATGCAGACAGTCTACGGAAGGAGACTGCTTACAAATCACTTGTGCAACACATTCTAGGATATTGCTCGAATGTATGGGACACATACCAGATGGGACAAACAGGGGATATTAAACGTATATAGAGAAGGGCAGCACGAATGGTCACAGGTTTGTTTGACCTGTGGGAGAGTGTCCCAGAGATGCTGAAGAAAGAACAGGCAGCCTCTTGAAGATTGACGAAAACTATCCTGAGAAAGTCTACTATGTTTCAAGAACTCTTAGAAGTATACTACAGCCCCCTACGTATATCAGAATCACATCTTTTTGGGAGACAGTGATTGACTTTTTGTTTGTACAGGGTGGGCTAGAAGTCACGATAGGAAATGTTTAATGTTATTGTGTTGAAACAATAGCAACATGAAAGGCAAACAGGAACATCAAACGACTCTCTAGCTCTGGAAGATATTGTATTTGACAGGAAGATACATTCAAGACTAGACTAACACAGAAACGAATGTTCTTTTACACTACATACATATTTTAAACTTTCTCTGTATGCTGAACATCGTTCTCGGCGCTGAGTTGGATTCGCTGCCATATGCGTCTGCTTGCCCGGCGCAGATTTTCGCGAGTGATCATACTCAGTGTTGTCTTTCGCCTAGATATACACAGCGCATTCATCACTCATCATAACCTTGCGGCGAGCCACTAATGTTGGAAAAACTGCAAGTAACTGTTCGTACGAATCACATCGTGTATTCGTATCATGATCACTCAATTCATAGATACTGTCAGGTCAAAATAAATGGTAACCTTTCTTCACCCAACGACGCATAGGGGTTCCGGGAATATGCATCTCCGCCAACTACTTCCGTGTTGATTTTGCTGGGGAACGAACCAGTGACTCATTTAAACACACAGTGATTTCAGTATCGTCATATTTCTTGGGTCTTCCTCTGCATTGTGCATCTGTCACAGACCCACTTGTCGAGGCTTTTCTTTTCAGTTTCTGAAAACTAGCCTCCCTTGGGATTCTTTCTTGAAGCGATTAAAAAAAATTGTCCCTGCTTCCATCGTATGCCTCACCCGTTCGTTCCTTTCATGCACCCGTGCGCTAAGAAGACATTCTTCTGTTGTGACTCTGCGTGTCTTCGTCATTATAACACAAATGTATACAATAGTATCACCACAGACGGTGTCCTCGTGGTAGCAAACGGAACACGATCATATTCCATAGCATTCGCCAGAACCACAAGCAAAAGAACACGATCACATGTCATATTTTCATAGAGGGAAACTGACATTGTAATTTGAGTGACCTCTACCAGAATAAAGACGTGCTACGGGCAGACATTACTGTATTTTGAACCTAGAATAAACTTACGGACCCATGTAACCGCCGAACTGTGTGTTAAGTTACTTGAATACCTTCCGAGCATGATTTCTAGCCTACTTTGCACATTGAATATTTTCATTAGCGCAATTACACAAAAGTTTTATATTGTAAACCATAATCAGAATTAGAAGAGAGGTGTGTCAAGTCTAGGCATTTGGGCTAACAAAAATAACTTTTCATACCAATTGAAGCAGCATCAGGATTGTCTGAGAGTAATGCTTTTTCAAATTAGATAAAACGCTAGGTGCAATTACAAACACAAACGAGAGACTACATAAAAAATCTGGAAAGAAAGTTTGTTGTAACGGGATAAACAGATACACCGGCAACACATCGCATTAGGGGGCTCATATCTTCAGCAGGAAAAAATTTAATGTCGCTTTTAAAACAGACAGTAACCTGAAATCTAAAATTCGCCCTACTCTTTCAAGTAAAAGTACGAAAAATCCAGGAGTCTACAGAATACAGTTCCAGACTGGCCGAGTATTCAACATGCGTTTTGTTAAAAAGCATTCGTGTGCCGAGAACGGGGTCTACACACTGAAGAGGAGGGACATAACACCGGACCTATCAAAGAAAATGTCCAAATTCTACATGCAGTTAAGCAGAGTAGACATCGTAGAAGACGTTACTTTTATACAGCGAAAAGGAGGAAACATGTAAGTTTCTCAGTGGAGAAAATTAAGCCGCTGTTACCCTGTTGACCGCGAGGAGTCCTTCCACCGACGTCCTCAAGGAGTGTGGTTGTCACCTGGCACGCTGTGGGGCTTGAACACAAGCACCACCCAGTTTTCAAATGTCGGTGCATTCTGTTCCATGTTTATTATGGAACTGATGTTTTTATTCATGCTGTCACAGCATGCACCATCAAATACTTACTTATATTAGCCTACTGAATAACCTTCGTATTTCTTGAAGTTTACATCACCAAAAACTTCTACCTTGATATTTCGTCGTATCGTTTTGGTACTGTAATTCATCTTCACATCCCATTTGTTTCGAAGTCTTTTATAGAGACATGGGTTCTTAAAACTTTTTAAAGAAATCTTTTAATTAAAATGGAATTTTTAATTAAGCTATGGCTGTAGACTCTTCCAACTCTGTGCCCAGACTTCTCTCGTCTGCGCGTAAAACATGGGGTAATTTTCTCCCGTATGACACCTACATCTTGCGACTTATCCAGTCTGACAAACGTTACTTTGATCCCACCTTGATGCTGCTTCAGTTGATATGAAAATTTTCATTTCTATGCTATCCCTTGGCTATAGAGCTGATAAAGTAGATTATTATCATTATTGTTGTTGTTGTTGCTGTTATGACAATGGCCAATCTCGGCTGATACCGCTTAAATAGTATAAACCTTTTGCCTCAGTGAAAATATTAAATGTAAAAACTTTATACAGTTAGTTAAAACATGTGTATGCTTTGCCTGATGTGAATAGGCTTGTGCATTAACAGTCGATATTCACAAGTAAAAACTGTTAATTTACACTTGTTGTAAACATTTCGGACAATAAACGCATTAACTCGTTATGTTGTCATTTGTACCTTGTCCTTTGGAATGTGTTGCATATACATTGCCTGAAAAAGAAAATAAGCACCCAGAAGAGAAAGGAGACGCGAAACTTCACAGGTTCAGAGTGTGTTTGTTATTGCGGTGCTTACAAAATCGACTAAAATTTACGAATAACTTGGCAGTATGAGCCGTCTTGTAAGTGTGATGCTACACCCCCTCTGGTCTGGATGCGTGTGCTGATTCGTTTGGGCCGTCAGAGCTCCCTCAATAACTGCCACATTAACCCACGCAACGGCTCCCCGCCGTAACGCCGGGAATAACACCGCTGCACCTTACCAGAACATTGGGAAGAATGGGACCTCACACCAGGTCGCCGCCATACTCGCCGACGATGGCCCTCTGGGGTAGTGTAGAAATGCTATTATCGCTTAACACAATGCAGCGCCATTAATCAACAGTCCGTGCTTCCTGGTTACGCCGCAGCCCGAATGCAGCCGTTTATGCTGTGTTAACGGCTACCTACGCATGGGATGGTAATTCCCTGGTCCGGCAAGTGCTGCAGGATCTCAGGGCACTTTGCAGGGAGTCCATTACGTTCTCTCGGATGACAGGCATAACTGTGTATCACGATGTTCTCGGTGCACAATACGCTGATCTTTCCTTGAGGTGAGGTGGTCAGATGTGGTCGACCGGAGCCTTGTCGAGGAGTATGCATACCCTGGCGGTCCGGTGCAGTCTAACCTCGGGCAATTATCACGTCTGAATGACTGGCAAGTCTCGATATTGCCTGATAACAATACTAAACGTAACAGTACGAAGTAGCTCTGGTGGCTGTCAGATGATGTGCACGCGTACGAAGCTACACTATGTGATCAAAAGTATCCAGACATCCCCAAAAACACAAGTTTTTCATATTAGGTGCATTGTGCTGCCACCTACTGGCATGTACTCCATTTCAGCGACCTTAGTTATCATTAGACATCGTGAGAGAGTAGAATGGGGCGCTCCGCGGAACTCACGGACTTCGAACGTGGTCAGGTGGTTGGGTGTCACTTGTGCCATAGGTCTGTACACGAGATTTCCACACTCCTAAACATCTCTAGGCCCACTGTTCCCAATGTGATAGTAAAGTGGACACATGAAGGGACACATACAGCACAATAGCGTTCAGGCCGACCTCGTCTGACAGACTGCCGACAGTTGAAGAGGGTCGTAATGTGTAATAGGCTTACATCTATCCAGACCATCACACAGGAATTCCAAACTGCATCAGGATCCACACTAAGTACTATGGCAGTTAGGGGGGAGGTGAGAAAACTTGAATTTCATAGTCAAGCAGCAGCTCATAAGCCACACATCACACTGGTAAATGCCAAACGACGCCTCGCTTGCTGTAAGGAGCATAAACATTGGACGATTGAAAAGTGGAAAAACGTGTGGAGTGACGAATCACGGAACACATTTGGCGATCCGATGGCAGGGTGTGGGTATGGTGAATGCCCGGTGAACTCCATCTGACAGTGTGTGTAGTGCCAACAGTAAAATTCGGAGGCGGTGATGTTATGGTGTGGTGGTGTTTTTCATGGAAGGGTTTTTTTACCCCTTGTTGTTTTCCGCGGCACTATCACAGCACAGACCTAAATTGATGTTTTAAGCACCTTCTTGCTTCCCATTGTTGAAGAGCAATTCGGGGACGGCGATTGCATCTTTCAACACGATCGAGCACATTTTCATAATGCACGGCCTGTGGCGGAGTGGTTACACGACAATAAGATCCCTGTAATAGGCTGGACTGCGCAGAATCCTGACCTGACTCCTATAGAACACCTTTGAGATGTTTTGGAACGCGACTTCGTCACGCCTCACCGACAGACATAGATAACTCTCCCCAGTGCAGCACTCCGTGAAGAATGGGCTGCCATTCCCCAGGAAACCTTCCAGCACCTGATATAACGTATGCCTGCGAGAGTGGAAGCTGCCACCAAGGCTAAGGGTAGGCCAACACCGTATTGAATTCCAGCATTACCGATGGAGAGCGCCACAAACTTGTAAGTCATTTTCAGCCAGATGTCCGGATACTTTCGATCACAGTGTACATTGACATCCTATCATGTCTTCTGAATTCGCAACTTTTGTCAGGTAGTATGCGTTATATTGGTCTTACTATAATTTAAAATGTATCCAGTTAAGTTTTTTGAACCATTGTTGTTTATTGGCACAAGAGGCGAGAACAGTAACTTCGTACCTAGCAAAACGAACATGATTTAAGATATCTTCTGCAGATATGTGTTCCTTATGTTTTTCAGTTTGGAAATCAACAGCATTATTCTTATTATAAAATCCCCCTCCATGACATCTTTCATAACTGAATTTTCCACTACCCTGACGAAGTGTAATATGAGCTTACTGGTGTATATGTTCCACGGCATGTTTACGTTTGTTGAGTAAATGACGTGTTTCACAAAGACTGGTAGTACAGATATTTTTGAATTGAGTCAAAAGTACACTGCTCTGCGAAACTTTAAAGGCTGGAGAGATAAAGTAACATATAGATTAACTACACGGTGGGAACGAATGACAGTGCGGGAGCGTTATTGCCAGAGGTCTCCCAGCCGTGCACGGAATGCTCCACGTCAAACCGCGTAAGGTCAGCGTGACTGTAGCACCAAATGGGGCAGTTGAAGGGACGAGAAAGGGGTGTGTGTGTGTGTGTGTGTGTGTGTGTGTGTGTGTGAGAGAGAGAGAGAGAGAGAGAGAGAGAGAGAGAGAGAAAATCAGTGAGCAGTTACAGTGTCTTCTGGTGGTGGTCTTCATTGCAAGATGGTCCGGAGACAATATTTGAATGATTCCACATTGGGAAGAATCATCGAGACACTGGAAGAAGTGTTAGAGTGTAGGCCAGGAGTTCGGTATTACTCACAGCTTTGTTTCACGCGCATGGGGAGCGTTCCGAACCACTGGCACTGCTTCCTGAAAGAGAGATGCTGCTCGACCGTCGTCACCTACAACAGCAGACGACGGCTACATTATGCTGCAGGCAAGATGGACGCACGTCAGACAGCGAAAGCAATCGCAATTGCATTTAAGAGGACTAAAATCCACCCAATCTCTCTCTCTCTCTCTCTCTCTCTCTCCACCGTGGCACGTCACCTGCTTTAGGGGGGGGGGGGGGGAGGGTCTCTTTGCTTGGCGACCAGTACGTTGTGTTCCATTGACACCCGCACGTAGGCGCACCGGTTGCGATGGTCCCAGGAGCATAGGGACTGGACTATCAAGGAGTGGTGTCATGTTGCTGTTCTCCGACGAGGGCAGATTCAGTGTGACTAGTGATTCTAGACGTAACCTCGTTTGCTAAGAGGTGAGAACGCTTAATGCAGCCAGCAAGATGGTGGTACTTGATGTATTTGGTCGTCCAGGTGAGTCAAATGGTGCATGGGCGTACTAACCTCCAAATCTTTGGACACGGTGCACTTACCAGTCAACGTTATTGTGGCTCAGTACATCCCGAGCACGCCACGAGCTATGCTTATCCTAACAGGCACGCAGAGGCCCGCTAACGTTATTGCAGTTACAGTAGCTTATTTACCATCACTCATCAGAACAAAACTACCTATACGCAAGTGCAGCCGCAGATGGAAGATAGTAATAATATACTTGACACTTCTCTCCGTCGTAATTAAAATTTGGCAGGCTACTTTTCTTGGTGTCTGTTGCTCGCGCTGCACCGAAGGGGAAGGGAAGGCATTCATACGACGGTGAAACCAGCAGAGCATTAGCAAAACAAAACAAAACAAAAAAATGCTCAGTCACTTGACACGCTGGTTTAAGTTACATGTTATGAAGCCTGTTTACTGTTGTGGGGACAACTCTAGTATTGCACGACGTGCTGTGGCCTCGCGTCTTACAGCATAACGTACTTAAAGCAAACGTCGGACGGTTTGCTCAGGGAGGAGTCACAAACAGGCGGGGAAAGGTTTGTGCATTTAAGACATTGTAATTGTTTTCACCAACATGAAGTGTGAGGAAGTCCCCATTAAACTATTTATAGCCTATTTTGATGATTATGTTTGTAAAATGGTGTTACGGTAATTCTTAAGGACACTCATTCAAAATAGGATTATTAGTTTGAGTAATTACAATATTTCGAACTTAGACTTTATCTGTGTTACGTATGAAACTGACTGCTATCTTATGCGGTTGTTCTCTCAATTTCATTGCCCAATAAGGTTCATTATCTTGTCAAATAAGGAGGAAACAGTGTTGCGCCACCGGAATACCGGTATGAGAGGGGCATAGCGGAAATGTAACGTTCATTCTGCCTGTCTCGTTCAATTACATTGAGTGCTGGTTAGTCTCAAAACGTAATTATCTTAGACAAACCAAGAGAAACTAGACATGCTACTTTTGTGGAGATTCGTGAAAGAACGCGAACAGAACAGTTGAATTGTACCCTAAAAGGTGTACCGACAGACGGTGTCCAAGATAGTTCAGCGAATGTGCAAAAAAGTGTTATTAGAAAGACACAGGAATAATATGCACAGGATAAGAAGGAAGCCAGCAAAGAGCAGAGCTAACGAAATAGATTTTCAGGCAGATAAGTTACACATGTGTGTAGCTTTTCTTGATTCGAATTCTGAATATTTACTTTTATGAAGGAATTTCGAAAAACTGTTTAGTAACTCCACTGTAGTGGTACTGTCATCGGTAATATTATGATTAATGTCGCGCAGTGAAGGTATTAATTATCCTGGTGTACTTCACGTATAACCAGAATGTTCGTACTTTTTGCCATATTTCGCTACATTTTCGTTGTAGAAGCTATTAACTGTTGTTGTTGTTGTTGTTGTTGTTGTTGTTGTTGTTGTCTTTAGTCCTGAGACTGGTTTGATGCAGCTCTCTATGCTACTCTATCCTGTGCAAGCGTCATCTCCCAGTACCTACAGCAACCTACATCCTTCTGAATCTGCTTAGTGTATTCATCTCTTGGTCTCCCTTTACGATTATTACCCTCCACGCTGCCCTCCAATACTAAATTGATGATCCCTTGATGCCTCAGAACATGTCCTACCAACCGATCCCTTCTTCTAGTCAAGTTGTGCCACAAACTTCACTTCTCCCCAGTCCTATTCAATACTTCCTCGTTAGTTATGTGATCTACCCATCTAATCTTCAGCATTCTTCTGTATCACCACATTTCAAAACCTTCTGTTCTCTTCTTGTCCAAACTATTTATCGTCCATGTTTCACTTCCATACATGGCTACACTCCATACAAATACTTTCAGAAATGACTTCCTGACACTTAAGTCTATACTCGATGTTAACAAATTTGTCTTCTTCAGAAACGCTTTCCTTGCCATTGCTAGTCTACATAGTCTACATTTTATATCCTCTTTACTTCGACCATCATCAATTATTTTGCTCCCCAAATAGCAAAACTCCTTTACTACTTTAAGTGTCTCATTTCCTAATCTAATTCCCTCAGCATCACCCGACTATTAACTATAACCAAATAATCACTTTCGATAAACCAACAATCTTCGATGGATCCACCCAGCAAGGATTGACATCTCACCAGTATCTGTGATTTCTGTTTACTTACCTCTCCGTTCATACGTACTAGTAAATTAGCGTCATTCCTAAATAGTACATCACAGTGGAAACGATTTTTTTCGTCCAGCTTGTCAAACTTTCGCAGGCTGAACCCGACAACCTAGATCGTCGTCTGTGAAATGTTGACACATTTGAATTTTTTAACGATTACACTTGTGTGACCAGAATTATCCTTATTGATGTACGGCCGATCTGTTTCTTGCGAGATGCGGCGATTACGGCATCTGTTCTCTTGCAGAACGATACCGCATCGGCGATTTATGTTACTTCATCCGCAGCCGTTTTCGATCGTCCGGCTTTCGGTTTGCCTTCGTCAGAGCCAGTTTCGCGGAATATCGCGAGAAGTTTCACTACTGCGCGGAGTAATGGATTAGTGGTCCGTGTGAGTGGCGTTGGTTGAACTTACCTGCAAATTACCTGCATTCGCTCTCTCCGAATGTCATGACGATTTCAATGCGTTAGACGTGACGCCACCAGCTTTAACAGTACCTGTCAGGAAGAAACATCATCCATAGCTTGAGAATGACTAAAGCTATACTCAGATGACGGATCATTGTGTTTCCCGCGCAATTATCTGGTGCGTTACGTGACACTCTTTGTTTTAAAATTACGGGTTACGCCCAAGACATCATCTGAAATGGTCACCATGTTGGTGACATAGCCTCTCCCATTTCATATTACTTGACTTCAAATTTCTGGTCATCCACATGTTTTATTTTTTAGAATGGTGGTCCCACTCCTATGGACCACCCTGTATATTTGCACTAATAATGTTTGGTGCATGTCCGTTAATTTGTTGAACGAACGGAAGATAATGTGCAGAGAAGAAGAACCTCGGAATGAAATGGGGTATCGGTCCATACTGAAACATTTTTGAAATGGGGCAATTATACTCGAGAGAAGCTTCAGAGTTTACTCAACGGTTTCAGGGACAGGTTACTGAGCAGAGTTCGTCAAGAGAGGTCTTTCCAAAGTTTCTGAGTGATCTTGAACAAAGTTTCAAAAACAGATCAAATACAAGCGGTTGTCGCTTGACTTCCTCGGATGTGAGCAGTATGGTGGATGTGTTGGATTCGTGTTGTCGCTTATTACAAAGCCTTTCTTTTTATGACCATTGAAAGCCCCGTACCCTTTCAAATTTAAACTGATCAAACCCATATTGTTCTGATTCCCGATTTACAAGATGGATTATCAAGTGTTACTATCAACGCGCCACCAAATAGAAACACTTCTCTCTCCCGTATGTAGCATAAGTATCGATATTTGTCTCGAAGCAGTTTCAGTATACAGGAGCTTTGCAGTACAGAAAGCTTTAAATTTCCTGAGGTCCAGAATGGAACGTAAATGCTCCGCAATAGAACAGAAAAGGTGCTATTCCAGCCTACGCAACATCGTTTAACTCGTGGAATAAACCGAACTTTCTCTCTTAAAGACTTCTAGTTGTCAAGTGTGCCAGTCTTCGAGCTTCGGGAACGTACTACGTCACTGCTCTATCCCTAGCAGCCGTCACTAACGCTGTTTCTTACTTGGGACTATAGTGTCGAAACTTATTTACGTCGGTAAACTATTTCCACTTCTGAAGATTTAAGTGCCTCGCACTTGGTATCGCTTGGTATTTCGAAAATTCGACTTATAATGTAATCGAAAGTGTCTTATGTATAAATCTGATACCATAGAACATATACGTCCATGTTGAGAGGAGACGCTGTCGTCAAGACGGCACTGCACTCGTATTCGGAAAAATGAGGTTTAAATGTTTATCCGACCATTGTGAGTTAGGTTTTTTGTTGGTATCTCAATCCAGGTGTCTGCCAGCAAAGTCAATCCCTTACCAAATGAATTCAAGCTTAATATTCAGTATCCAATGATATCGATGAAGACTGAACGTTAAACCCAATAACTACTAATTTTTTCTGTCTTTTTGCGTGATATGGGTTCTGTAGATTCCCGATGAACATAAGGCAGGCGTATGTCATTGTTTTGACTTTTTTTCCTCGTCTGCTAATGGCTCTTAATTTTCCCCAAGCTTGTATCTCCCATCTTTACATTCTGTGCAATAACGTATCGTCCTTACCTGGTTGAACTAAAAGCTTGACTGTATTGACGAATTAGGACAGCTGTCGTTGAAGAGACGTTCTCGCACTTTACAGTTAGAATAGCAGTCGAATAAATGTTTAGGAACCATCGAAACACTTACAGGCCCGGATCGCCCTCCTGGATCGCGCAGGTAGTTCACGGATTATTCATGTACTACTCTGACAAGCGAGGCATTAGGGGAACACAGAGGTTAATCCCAAAATTACTGTCTCCAAACCACTGGGGACTCAGGGAAACTGTTTCCTTGGCTGTTGGCCACACTGTTTTTTCCCTCACCTTGTGCCCACTAATCTCTTCAGAACCACCGCAAATCCGCTTGAGCTTTCAGTCTTGCCTTGCCAGCCATTTGTAATGGAGCTCCCGTTAGCCACTACCGCCAGGTGCGAAGTTGATTCAGTTATTCGGTTTTTGAGTGCAAAAGGCGTTAAACCAATCGACATTCATCGATAGTTGATGGAGGCGTGTGGAGAGTCGTTAATGGATGTCAGAAATTTCCGCAAGAGTTTGCAGGTCGTATCCCTCAAAGGTTGAACAAATCGTGCTTCAGGATAGGCGGACCACACTCTGTGAGCTCTGCAGTGTTGTTCCTGAGGTTTCTCGGAGGCCATTCACCGGGTTTTGACTGAAGTGTTGAAATTTCGGAAGGTGTGTGCAAGATGGTTCTCAAGAACGCTGCAAGAAGACCACGAACGGTAACGCGTCGAAACTTTGTCAACTCAAAGCTATGCAGATGAAAAGGATAACTTTCGGATTCAATAGTCACACACGGTGATGAAACCTGGCCCTTTCACTTCACACCTGAGATCAAACAACAGTCACGCGAGTGGCGGCATTCCGATTCATCGAAGCTGCGAAAATTCAAAAGAACGCAATCTGCCCTGTAAAGTCATGGCAACCGTATTTTGGAATCGAAAGGGGATATTGCTGGTTGACTTCATGGTTCCTGGGACAACAGTAAATGCCGACAAGTATTGTCAGAAATTAAAAATCTCTGACGGGCATTTCAGAACCGAATAAGAGGAATGTTGAGCAAGGGCACAAGCCTTCTCCACGACACACGACAATGCTCTTTCCCCCCCCCCCCCTTACTATGCACGTCAAACTGTGGCTCTTCTGCAACATCCACAGTATAGTCCAGACTTCGCACCCAGTAAGTAGCACTTGTTCCCCGAGATGGAGGTGAGAAAAAAAAAACCCTTGGCTGGAAGGCGCTTTAGTGTCTAAGATGAGGTCCATCGCTTCTCCAACAGCATGGCGGCGGGCTAGTATGACATGAGCATACAAAAACTGCTACAGCGTTCACAAAAATGCTCCGATCGAAATGTCGATTATGTGGAAAAATAGAAAATTGTTCAAGCTTCAGAACAATGTACAATTTATTGTAAATAAACGTTGCCTTATATTTTTTAAAAATTGGGACATTACTTTGGGATCACCCTCGAATGTGTAACACAGAACAGTTTCCAACGCTTCTCTGAGTGCTACCTTCCATGTACACTCCTGGAAATGGAAAAAACACATTGACACCGGTGTGTCAGACCCACCATACTTGCTCCGGACACTGCGAGAGGGCTGTACAAGCAATGATCACACGCACGGCACAGCGGACACACCAGGAACCGCGGTGTTGGCCGTCGAATGGCGCTAGCTGCGCAGCATTTGTGCACCGCCGCCGTCAGTGTCAGCCAGTTTGCCGTGGCATACGGAGCTCCATCGCAGTCTTTAACACTGGTAGCATGCCGCGACAGCGTGGACGTGACCCGTATGTGCAGTTGACGGACTTTGAGCGAGGGCGTATAGTGGGCATGCGGGAGGCCGGGTGGACGTACCGCCGAATTGCTCAACACGTGGGGCGTGAGGTCTCCACAGTACATCGATGTTGTCGCCAGTGGTCGGCGGAAGGTGCACGTGCCCGTCGACCTGGGACCGGACCGCAGCGACGCACGGATGCACGCCAAGACCGTAGGATCCTACGCAGTGCCGTAGGGGACCACACCGCCACTTCCCAGCAAATTAGGGACACTGTTGCTCTTGGGGTATCGGCGAGGACCATTCGCAACCGTCTCCATGAAGCTGGGCTACGGTCCCGCACACCGTTAGGCCGTCTTCCGCTCACGCCCCAACATCGTGCAGCCCGCCTCCAGTGGTGTCGCGACAGGCGTGAATGGAGGGACGAATTGGAGACGTGTCGTCTTCAGCGATGAGAGTCGCTTCTGCCTTGGTGCCAATGATGGTCGTATGCGTGTTTGGCGCCGTGCAGGTGAGCGCCACAATCTGGACTGCATACGACCGAGGCACACAGGGCCAACACCCGGCATCATGGTGTGGGGAGCGATCTCCTACACTGGCCGTACACCACAGGTGATCGTCGAGGGGACACTGAACAGTGCACGGTACATCCAAACCGTCATCGAACCCATCGTTCTACCATTCCTAGACCGGCAAGGGAACTTGCTGTTCCAACAGGACAATGCACGTCCGCATGTATCCCGTGCTACCCAACGTGCTCTAGAAGGTGTAAGTCAACTACCCTGGCCAGCAAGATCTCCGGATCTGTCCCCCATTGAGCATGTTTGGGACTGGATGAAGCGTCGTCTCACGCGGTCTGCACGTCCAGCACGAACGCTGGTCCAACTGAGGCGCCAGGTGGAAATGGCATGGCAAGCCGTTCCACAGGACTACATCCAGCATCTTTACGATCGTCTCCATGGGAGAATAGCAGCCTGCATTGCTGCGAAAGGTGGATATACACTGTACTAGTGCCGACATTGTGCATGCTCTGTTGCCTGTGTCTATGTGCCTGTGGTTCTGTCAGTGTGATCATGTGATGTATCTGACCCCAGGAATGTGTCAATAAAGTTTCCCCTTCCTGGGACAATGAATTCACGGTGTTCTTATTTCAATTTCCAGGAGTGTATGTGTTCAGACTGACTGTATGTGCTGCTAACAACAAATTCGACACAGTCCGCGGGCAGAACCGGCAAACTACAGGAAGTTGAGACCATCCGCCAAGAAAAAATAATTAGCTTTCACGAATGTCGGCAGACACTACTCATCGAAACCGTATTCCCCAGTTACACGCTCGCATAGCCATAATCGGCAGACCTATGCTCACTAGACAGTCGGGAAGTAACAAATTGTGACGCACCCCCACACCTCCCCACCCCATCACAAAGAATCATGGAGCTGCACCTTAGTGCTTTCGATTCGTCACGTTGTCAGATCTGTATCTAAATGCTTACAGGATTCATCACAGTTTGTGTTGGTGTTACCGGCGTGGGCATGGTATGGGTCTTCAGAGGTTCTGCAGTAGTCCCGAGGAGCGCGCGATGGAGGCGCCTCACCGATCAAACTACCGGTGGAATTTCCGGTCGCAGCTACGCACCCAGCACTTCCAAAGGTGGCATCAACGCCGCATGTATCGATGATGGCAGTTCAGAGGGCGCACCTCAGAATGATGTCACTGCTAGGCTGACAGCCTTACATCATCGTTGCTCTACAATTGTTATTCTTGCTCTTTTATTCAGAGGCGCTTTATTACTTCCATGCTGGGTGCATATTTCTATACGGGCGCATTCCTGCCTATAGTATTCGAGCTTAAGTAACGCTATACAATTAACTTCGTCTTGTGTACATAGTTGCTAGTAACCAAGGAATATTTCATGTGCAGGGTTTTAATTTCCTTTCAAAACTTAAAGAGAACTGACAGAAATCGAGTATTAACTTAACGGAAGTTGTCAGATGAAGTGAAGAGAGCGTTGATGCAAACGTCTTCAGTTTTCGAAGCACAGCTCACTTGAAGAAATGATGCACCCACACTGCCGATTAATCGCGCTCAGTGTGCACTGCATAGGTACACTCCACATGTGGAGCAATCATAGACGCTACATTGTGTGCGCAAAACAAATACACTTTCACATACATCAGGCTGGCTCTCAATTTTTTTTGTCTGAGAGGTGTCCCAGGGCTAAATTAAATAGTTGCAATCCCCCTGTTTTTATCAACGTTTTCCGGAGATTTCCTCGGTTTGTAAGGCAAGTACTTGAACTAGTAATACTCTCCCAGATATTTCCATCGACCGGCTTGCCGATGCTTGGTTGAAAATTCCCCAACTCTCCAGTGGGTCATTACTACAACAGCCCACTCTGCCATCAGAGGTACGGAATGTAAAGTAATAAAAGAAAAAAAAGAACCTGTGATGAACTGCAGAACACCTGCGATGTATTCATCCTAAGTTTACCCTTAATGTAAACAATCCCCCGCTCAGCAGTCTGTGATTGGCCGTCAGGCGCAGTGTACCTACGCTACATCTTGTGGCGCTTCACGAAATAAGCCCTACTTACACAGGATGTCTCAACACAGCGGTTAGAAATTTTCAGGAGAGGGAGGGAGGGAGTGAGCGTACACCTAGACGATGGAAAATCACGTAGCAGCGCATGGTCGAAACGCTTTGCTTTCGCGGTGATGACGGACACAAAATGCAAGAAAGGAAGGACACGAACAGGGTAAAAAAAACATGTTTATTACGCTTAGTACAGGAGTAACCAAGAAATAAGGACAAACGATTGTCATCAAAGAGTGTGTTCGAAATTATGACTGCGAATCGTGATGCAGGCCTGACACCACCTGCGAATGGAAGTCCACTGCTGCAACACTGTATATAAGTTATTTCGTTGTTATTCTAGTGTGAATGACGCAACGAGGTCTGCTGATGCACTGAACTTCTTCCCTCATTTCGCCAATCACCGCGTTAAATGTTTAACTCGTGTAGTTTTTGCTTCAAATCTCATTGCCAGTAGCTTCCTGTATCCTTCTAGTCACGTTCGTATCGTTTCGTTTTTCCGTATTCTGTTGTAAAACACATGCGCGGGAAGTCGCTAAAAAGTACCGGTAACGAGAAAGAGACTGTGGTTGACGTGTACGAGAAGTTTTTCTAAAAAAAAATCGCTACTGACACTACAGAATTCACAAATACGGGTTTTTACCGATACTATTTCGTCGTTCTTACAAATAGTCCTAAATGGAATTTGTTGTTAGGCCTATTCTGCGCGCCTGCAGTTCATCCTTTTAACGAATCGCGCATGTATCAACCGCTAAGGCTATGTGTAAGCGACGTGATTGCAACCCCAACCTGCCATTGGCCTATAACAGCACGTACGTGTCTGTGCTCAACATGGCGTTGTTTATGTGCAGGATGGTACCAGTGCGACCCTCTCGAGTACCGCTGTAGTGTTTGGGATCCGCACCAGGTCACGTTATAGGATACCGAAGCAGTTCAGAGGCGGCCTGTTACCGGTAGCTTCTAACAAACACAAGTATTGCGGAGATACTTTGGAAACTCAGATGTGAATCCCTGGAGGAAAGGCGACTTTATTTTCGAGGAACGCTATTGAGAAAACGGAGAGAACCGGCATTTGAAGCTGACTGCAGAACGATTCTACTGCTGCCAACATAAATTTCACATACGGCCCACGAAGATAAGAGAGGCATGCGTAGGCATGTAGATGGTCGCTTTTTTTCCCTTGTTCCACGCTCAATTTGCGAGTGGAACAGGTAAGGAAATGACTAGTAATGGTACAGGGTACAATCCGCCACGTACCACGCGCTGGTTTGCAGTGTGTGTATGCATATGTAGAAAAAATGCGGAGAAATACACGTGCACTGTTTACTTCCCTGTTGAATTTAGAGTGAACAGCGTAAGACTGGAAACGTTTATAGGCAACTGGGTTTAGATTTCTCATATGATGATTGAAGTCACGACTGATGAAGAATTGAACAGGTAGTTCTTAACCAGTAAGAGTGGAAAGACGTATGTGTCTTATGGCTCCTGCACTGTTTTCGACAATAATTGTCCCATGTGAAATTCTGAGTGAGGACGTTGCATGTTGTCAGACGTCATTTTTCTCAAGAGTTAAAAATCCCGCCAATGTGGCCATCAGACATGACATTGCTATATCATATTGTTCCCGGTTGATCTTCGTGCCTGTCTATTACATTTTAGCTTCGTAAACAAATGGCCACCGGTTTAAGTTCCTCCTCCGGATATGTGTGTGTGGTGCCTTGCGCTATGTTCTACGTAGACAAGAATCAACTGAAAAAGGAGAAAATAAAGTTAAGAGCTGCGGACCAGTTAACAACAACAACAACTACTACTACTACTACTACTACTACTACTACTACTACTTATAACTAAAAACTCAGGCCGAAAGTGACTCAATGGACGAAAGACAGGAGACAGAATTACAGAGAGGAAGAAAATGCGAAGGGCGCCGAACGAGGCCCTGACGTTCTGTGGTTCAGTTCTGAGTACTCTCTCTCTCTTAACCACGTGTATGGAAAGCTTGCAGTGTTCTCTAATTAAAATGCATATCGAATTATCAGTAACCCTAAATTCAATCACCGAAAGTTGCGACATAGAGTATGAAGGGAACTAGATGCGAACTCTCTAAGTTGCGAAAATATGAATTAACGCAAGTTGCTGATAATTTAAATTCTTATGCAACA
Organism: Schistocerca serialis cubense; assembly: GCF_023864345.2. Classification (NCBI taxonomy): domain Eukaryota; kingdom Metazoa; phylum Arthropoda; class Insecta; order Orthoptera; family Acrididae; genus Schistocerca; species Schistocerca serialis. Next base: position 152,711,138 of record NC_064638.1, on the reverse strand, counting down.
TTTGCAGTCTGTGATATTGCATTATAGGAATGGACAAACAGGAACCTGAAGAGTTTTTAAATTTTTTAGTCGTGTATGTTGCATAAATAAAGCATATGAAGTGTTTTTTGAACCACCCCCGCCCCCCCCCCCCCTCCCCACCCACACAATATTGTTGGACGTTCATTATTCGCTGTTTAGAGACTGACAGAATTGCCTGAAGGATTTCCTGATGGGATTTTCGTGAACAGCCGGAAAGTCGTTCTAAGCGGTCTGAAATTGTCGCAAAAGGAATCTCAGTACAGACTTGTATTTTTGTACGTTATTTGTTCTTTTCGTTCTCTTCCTCATTTCGTTCATTTGAGTAATAGGCGTCCTAGTAATAACATTTTTGCGTGATAATGTGTTCGATTTGAATTTAGATTTGTGTCCTTAAATGTAATCACTTCCACAAATATTAGAATGAACAACTTTTATTTTTGACTCTTGCAACTCTAAGTAGATCAGCATTTAGTCGTATATGTGTATGCACTTACCACTGAACTATTAACTACAACATGACCACTTAAACATCAGTATAAACTAGTATTAAAAACACTGCCCAGTCACATTAACGTGAGCACCTGTGACCAGCATGAGTAACCATCTTTTGCTAGCGGAGACCGCAGCGAGACGTACAAGAAGAGTCTGTTAAGTTCTGGAAGGTATCGACAGAGATGTGCAGCCATGCTGACTCCCGTGCCGTGGCCAGCTACACTAGGTTTCTAGGTCGAGGATCCATCGCGCATAAGGCCCTGATCGACGAGGCCCCACAGATTCTCGATTGGGTTTAAATTTGGCGTGATTGGTGGTCAGGGGAGTGCAGTAAACTCATATAGTGTTCTTCGAACCACCCACGTACACTGCGAGCTGTGTGACTCGTTGTACCGTATTAATAGATGGTATCGTGCTCAGGAGAAACAAACTGCATGTAATGGTAGACATTGTCCGGATAGATGTATAGTGCCTTCCAGAATGACGAGAACACCCAGGGAATGCTACGAAAACATTCCCCAGACCATAACGCTCCCTCCTCCGGCCAGGAATCTCCCGACGATTGTTGCAGGACATTTGCTTTCAGGCGTTTCACGCCATACACTTTTAGTTTCCGAAATGTTTTTAGTTTCTCCAATTTTTTTAGTTTCTCCAATTTTTTTAGTTTCTCCAATTTTTTTAGTTTCTCCAATTTTTTTAGTTTCTCCAATTTTTTTAGTTTCTCCAATTTTTTTAGTTTCTCCAATTTTTTTAGTTTCTCCAGTTTTTTTAGTTTCTCCAGTTTTTTTAGTTTCTCCAGTTTTTTTAGTTTCTCCAGTTTTTTTAGTTTCTCCAGTTTTTTTAGTTTCTCCAGTTTTTTTAGTTTCTCCAGATTTTTTAGTTTCTCCAGATTTTTTAGTTTCTCCAGATTTTTTAGTTTCTCCAGATTTTTTAGTTTCTCCAGATTTTTTAGTTTCTCCAGATTTTTTAGTTTCTCCAGATTTTTTAGTTTCTCCAGATTTTTTAGTTTCTCCAGATTTTTTAGTTTCTCCAGATTTTTTAGTTTCTCCAGATTTTTTAGTTTCTCCAGATTTTTTAGTTTCTCCAGATTTTTTAGTTTCTCCAGATTTTTTAGTTTCTCCAGATTTTTTAGTTTCTCCAGATTTTTTAGTTTCTCCAGATTTTTTAGTTTCTCCAGATTTTTTAGTTTCTCCAGATTTTTTAGTTTCTCCAGATTTTTTAGTTTCTCCAGATTTTTTAGTTTCTCCAGATTTTTTAGTTTCTCCAGATTTTTTAGTTTCTCCAGATTTTTTAGTTTCTCCAGATTTTTTAGTTTCTCCAGTTTTTTTAGTTTCTCCAGTTTTTTTAGTTTCGTTCCCATTGCTGCTGGTTTCCAGTTCCGTTTTTTTACCTTTTCCTAAGTCACAGACCGGGCGCTAATGACCGTAGCAGTTTTGCGCCCTAAAGCCGTAACAAAAAAACTCCAACAGCCATCTTGTTCATTGGAGCATAAAACGTGACTCATCTGTAAAGGCTCCCTGTCGCACACTCGGTGGACGTCCAGTTGCGGTATTGGCATGCAAATTCCAGTCTTCGTCGCCTATGAACATCATTTGGTATGGGTGCATGACCCTGTCGCCTGTTTACTGCGGATGTCCATACACAGTAACGTTCGCTGAACGGTCGTTGAGGAGACATTGTTGGTAACCGCTTGGTTCATCTGAGCAATCAGTTGCTCAGTAGTTGCATGTCTGTCAACCAGTACACATTTCCACAGACGTCGTTCACTGTTGTCATCTGTGGTCTGTGGTTCACCGCAGCTCCCTCGGCACCGATTTTGGATAGCGCCATTTTTCTGTGCATAGCATACATTAACCCCAGCGGCACGCGAACAGTTTAAAAACGTAGCCGTTTCGGAAATGCTTCCACCCTTGGGTCGAAATCCATTACCATGTCCTTTTGGACGTCCTATAAATCGCTCCGTTTCCGCATTACGACATTGTCTCCTCGCGCCGCCCGCCCCGCCCCCTCCCCGACATTCAACACTCAAGATATCCTCCATTGCTAGTGCTGCCACCTTCCGTCTGTGAGTAGTTGTTGTACATTGACGACGAACATAGGTGGTGGTTACATTAAGGGGACTAGACCGTGTATAATACGAAAATAAATTCATAAGGTCAAAAAGCCTAATTTTTGACAATTTAGGAACGGGGAGCAAGAGCTTACGATGTCGGGGAGTTAAGATAGACTTCGCTTTGTATAAAGAGGCCGTCGTTGGTTGATTTCTTGGCTATTTGTTGCGATATGTGTTTTAAAACTGGAGGATTGTTTTCTCGGAGTTCCGGTATTAATCGTAGTAGTTCTATTGATATGGAAGGAAAGTACTTTTAAAAATGCCTCGGGATCATGACTCTTTAGAATATCGATATCATTGCTTAACATTTGTCTGGGAGTGAAAGGCTAAGTTAACTGGGATAGTGAGTGCGTTGCGAAATAGAGAGCTAAAATGTCACAAAGAATTCACCAGTAAATATGCGTTTCGACACGGATCTGTAACGATATCAAAGTTCATTCATATGCCAGTACGCTGAAAACTCCACTGTGTATCGCGAGTTGTATTTAAAAGCACAGTTACGTTTTCTCTATTCCGGAACGAAATGTTCAGCAAACGATTCGCTGCATAGCTATTTCCATCAGTTTATTCACACAGGATCAATGCAATGCATTAAATGTAAATGTAGTGTTTTGGTACTGACAAGAACTTTCTCGATCAATCCATCGATCCTGCGCCTATGTGATATTTCAATGCTGGCCCAGTAATCGAATCGACTGGACATTCTTTAGTTTAAACAGAAACTGCAGCCTCTTGGTGAGTGAGGTGGCGGGAAGGTGGTTTTAGTCTGACATTCTGCGGGAGATTATTTCGGCGATTTTTTGGCGTGATTATCACGGAGATACTCAACAGCAATTTGCGTAGTTTCTCATGTAATGAAATAGAAATAATTCCTGAGAAATGAGAGGAAGGGTTTAGGCATATAAACTAAACTCCGCGACCAGACCCAGACTCAAGAGGCTGCGCACGGCATTCGGGTATCTGCTTCCTCCTCCTCTACCATGAGGTGTCTGTCGGACGTGGCACTTAAAAGGCCTGTGGTTAGCATGTAACTCTTTCTCTCAATAATGGCGGATTTCGAAATCGGAGCCGCTGTCTCTTCAAGAAGCTTCTCATTTGTACTCAATGACGGTAAGCAGATCCTGTCGTCCTACCAACAAGGAGAAATCTCGATACTTCGGGAGAGTGGAACCGGACCTTCCGGTTCCGTAAGGCAGTCACTCGCTAAGCACATTTGTTGGTTCTGAATGGCGCGGCACAGACATTAACATATTATTAATTTTCAGCCTGTTTACTCCGATTGAACACGAGGGTCCTCATTTCCTTTCTCAGGAGAATATCGGTTTCGTTTTGTCGATCAGTTTGCAGTCTCCTGCTGGGACATTTACTCAGTCTTCAAGGGAGGATGCTTCTAATCCTCGTCCAGCCATTTTGCTATAAATTTCCTATGCTTTTTCCTAAATCAGGCGACCGTTGGAGAAGTGACTATGAAGTGAAGTGAAAACGCAAAGGAACAAAGACGTATCAACCAAGATAAGACAGACCTTATGTCATGACGGACAGACACGGTCGAGCATGGTAGAGCGTGAAATCAGCGGTTGGAATCACTCGGGAATTCCACATGCTAGCAGTAGTTCAGATAGCAGAATGACCGGATCTAGCAGGTCCTCATAAGCCACGCATTCCTGTTGCCAATACTGACACTTCAAGTGGTGTAAAGAGTGACGCCACTGGACAGTGGATGACTGGAAACGACTGCTTTGAAATGATGAATCACTCCATACCTCGTGGCAGTCTGATGGAAGGGTTTGGATTTGTTGACTGCCTGAAGAAAAAAATTTATCCCCCGTCATGTGTAGTCCCAACAGTGAAGTATGGAGGTGTGTTACGGTATGGGTGTGTTTTTCGTAGTTAGGAGTTAGTCTCCTTATTGCACTTGAGAAAACGCTCAATGTGAAAGTATATGAAAATATTTAACAGCGTTGTGTACTGCATACAGTAGAGGAATAGTCCGGAGATGATTGTGTCAGCATGACAGTGCACTGTGGCAGAAAGCAGAATGTGTGAGGCAGTAGTCTGTGGAGAATAAAATTCCCGACCTTAACCCAGTGGAACAGCTTTGGGATGAGTTAGGAAGTACACTTAGCTCCAGCGTCCAACAACGCTACCGTCTCTCGTCTCACCTCTTGAGGAAGACTGGGTCGCCACTCCACCACAGACATTCAGGCACCTCACTGAAAATGTCTCTAGCAGAGTTCAAGCAGTCATAAAGGAGAATGGTGAACCATCTCACGTTAACTTCCCATTAATACGTGTTGGGATACTCCTGAGCAGTTAGTTTACTTCGATGTACTTCTGTATGATATTATGAGGTTGACTATATTTACATTTCTGCCAAAACTTTAACGCAACTTATGTTTCCAGCATTAGGCATTGGTGAAATGCTGAAATAAATAGTGGATTTTTGGCATTTTGTGTTGATGAAGTAACGTTTTTGTTACAGTTGTGTAGATTTAGTTTGTGGTGTATTTTTTCTCTTTATTATGTACTTCTGCATTGTTGGACTTAATCTGTATTGCTTTTTTAAATTTTTACAAATACATGCTTATTTGGATATCCTAAGACTAGATTGCTTTCTCTTTGTAACTAAAAGACAGCTGCCAGTCTTTCCTGTATCTAATAAATCTTACATTTATGAATAACAAGTTTTTTAAACATCAGCTGTACTGCCGGCGTCATAACGTTCTGGCTGACTGGTATGCTCACCACAGGCTAATAAATATAAAAATTACGTGCCACCGCCTGCACGCTGTTTTATAATTAAATTTTATTTCCTAGTGACACGTGTTCGCAGCTTCGACAAATAGTTTGGGGGTTACGTGACTTCACTAACAATGGTGTCAGTTTTCCATACGCTGACGTTCATAGTTTTACGAACAAGTCCGAGGATGACATGCCAAAGAATAATACGATGTTGAGTGATTCATTCAATCGTAAAACGAATGTCTCGCGTGTTTGCCGCGTGATAAACGTCTTACTGGCTACTGAGGTTTATTTCACAACCTTTCGTACCGTGTTACTGGAACATACTTGTTACTGCTGTCACGACTGTCAGTGACGAAATATTGTTTGGCCACACGATTTCTTGTCGCATTTTCTGATACGCAAAATGGCAGGAAACTGTCACGTATAAACTTGATCGTAACTGGACTGAAGATGAGCACTACCGCTGCTTCGTAAGCCTAGAACAATGGCGTCGTATATGACACGGCATAAATTGCTTATTTTTATAGTTTAAAAATAAATATTTGTTGAACGAAGATCAGAATTTAACGTCCCGTCGACGACGTGATCGTTAGAGACGAAGCACAAGCTCAGATTGGGGAAGGATAGTGAAGGAAATCTACCGTGTCCGTATCAAAGGAAACATCCCGGCATTTGCGTTAAGTAATTGGTGGGAAACGCGGAAAATCTGTAATTGGATGACTGGACCGCGACTTTAATCGCTGTCCTCCCGAATGTGAGCCCATGTGTTGCCACTGCGCCACCTCGCTGTGTAGTCAAGCTTTGTGTAACAAGCAGCAATACTAACAGACCTCAGCTCCCCGGTATGAAGCAAGCGTTTTTCACCATATCGAGCCGAAGAAGCCACACAGTTTCACTGTGCACGCTCACGGTTGATGGCTGTTTTAGGGTTGCGAAACCCTTGTCAGGCCAGAGGGTTTGGAAAATTTGCTGCGTCTGACAGTTATTTGCCTAAAGAGGTTTCTCATAAGTTTGTATGTTAACTCCACTGTCATGATTGTACACTATCCTACCTGGTGTAATTGCACATCCCAGTATAGTCTTAAAACTGTAAAAAACCAGAGAAAACGTTAGTGGTGACCAATTGTCGGTATTGATATGCCAGCTGAAGAGTTTGATTTTTCCTGGTTTGTGCTAAACACCGGACCTAGATTGTATTTCCACTGGTGTTAATGGCTCTAAACGTCATTGACATGTATTACACCCGAATGATTCTCACTAACTGACGTGATACTACGCGCTATCTACGTTCTGCATTTTAAGAGTGTTTGTTAATATAACAGTAAACAAAGAAGTGGATGTTGAAGCTTGTCACTTCACTTTTCCTGGTCTTTTGTATTTCTCTTGACAGCCTGTTTTATGTGGGAATGTTTTCTTAGGGATCGTTTTTCAGTTAATGTGTTGAAAAGTGATGACGAACAATTTACTTCCTTTTTCATTCATAATGTAGTCGACTACAGACTAAATCTTTCAGAATACTAACTTACTGTAGATGATCTCACAGTGTAGAGATTCCATTCAGATACATGGCGTGTTCAGAACATTAGGCGTCTGTCTGCTCGTCAGAATTCAGTCAGTTCCATACTCAATATGTGAGCGTTGGTATTGCATGTCAGCCTGGAACCTTTACCAGGTAGGATTAGCAGAGGGCGTGGGGAGGGGGAAGGAAAATATAGAGACGATCGGAAGAAGCGCGACGTGTTTCGTCACCGGTCCGTTTAGTATGCGCGCGAGTGTTACGGAGATGGTGGTAAACTACAGTCGCAAACGAGGCACGACGGGTGTTATGCATTACGTAGAGGCTTAAGTTAAAATTTTGTGTGTGTACATCCAAGAAGAATCAGGAAACCCATTACTTACACACACATCTCGCGACATGACACTGGCGGAAAAAAAAATCAAATTCGAGCTCGCGTAATTAATGATAATTAATCTTTCCATCCAACTTTCATAAATGGGATAGAAAAGGGGAGAGGGCGGGGGGAAATGATAGTGGAATTACCCCCCGCCACACTCTATAAAGTGATTTGCGAAGTATAGATGTAGCGCGGCGCTATCTTTTCCCCCGTCACGTAAATAATACAGAACAGTTTATCCGCCTAGCTGCGTCACCGAGCCTCCCCATTCATTGCTTCCGGGTCACTATTAACGTCGTCGTCATCATCATAGACAGGTGGTCACGTGACTACAGCAGCTAGCAGAATGTGGAAAAACAGCTGGCTACAATCACGACGAATAGTTTTTGTATTATGCCACATTGCCCATCAGAATTTCTAAGCACTGTTCTCGTATCATTTCGTGATTGCATTAGAAAGAAAGACAGATCAGTACTTCATAGGTTCCATTTGTGCAGTGTTAGCAGATCATGCTTGTGAACTACCAAGCAATCGAAATTTAGAGGATGGCGCACTTCAAACGCCGATTATATGGTTTTTTGTTCTGTATATTGCGCCTTATTTCTCTTCGAAGAAAAGTAGAGAGCGTCGAGCAGATTTAGTACAAGCTTGTAAATATGCCGCATCCTGCAACGAAAAGTTTTAACGTGGTGGAGTGGCATTTCAAGCGGACGTTAGTGGCAGGCAGTTCGAAAGTGGTGGCATTGGACAAACCTGCACCCGAATATGTGTTTGCGGCACTGGAGGATATCTGAAGGACCGACTGGAATCTTCACTCCACTGCTGTCTATGCCGCCCCCCCCCCCCCCCCCTCTCCCTTACTCTTCCAAAACTGGTCAGTGTTTCTCAGCCGCTCAGTGCGATTGTGCGGGACTAAAGGTCTTAACAGGCGGTCAACTTCCTTTCGGAATGAAATATTCCATACAGCAGAGGAATGTTTGTCGAAATTAGTCGAAAACTAGAACATTGTATCTCGTTTAGTCTCTTCTTCGGTACCTCTCAACAATACGAAACTGCACTAGCGCACGAATGAGCTGAAATGTCGGCGCGTTGTGTGTAAAGCCGATGTATAGGCTACTTGCCGTACTGGTGGCTGTGATGCCCCTGTGAAGGCGGGTCGACAACTTCCTCCTGGGGCAGCTACGCAACGCATGACGTAATGGAAGATGGCGTCACCTGTCGCTCATTCACCACGGAACAGGGAAACGAACGTTCTCCCAGAAGGGTTTCTTCAACGTTCGTCGCTATTTCTTAAAGATGATGATGAGAGAGGATCATAATATCATTGCATTGTTCGTGGTGTAGATTCTAAGCCACATTTGGTAAATTAAGGAAAAACCGTAAACCATGTTAACCCAGTCAGTTGATTTTTTAAAATTGTTTTAACCGTTCAAGCCCGGACTGTCGAAGCGCGTCATAAAGTGTTGTGATGTTCGCCTCCCACCTTTCACACGAATGATTTTTTACAAAAAACGTTTCAAAACCACCAAAGCTGTTGTACTGATATTTTGCTACTGACTTCGGTACAGAGACAGTGATCTACCTCAGCTGCTTGATGATGATGATGATGATGATGATGATGATGATGATGATGATCACCAGTGCATAGTACGAGTGTTTCACCATTTTCCTGAGTTTAAATGGCTCTGAGCACTATGGGACTTAACTTCTGAGGTCATCAGTCCCCTAGAACTTAGAACTACTTAAACCTAACCAACCTAAGGACATCACAAACATCCATGCTCGAGGCAGGATTCGAACCTGCGACGTAGCGGTCGCGCGGTTCCAGACTGTAGCGCCTAGAAGCGCTCGGCCACCACGGCCGGCTCCTGAGATTAACTTCTTTCACATCATAATGGAATAATGACTCGGTTTCAGACAGGCAGAAAGGAAGACGTGGAGATGTTACAGTCGTGATGGCATGGTCGTGGGCCCAAAGTCAATTGCAAGTGTGAGTGGTGTGTGGAGAGAGTAAACCAATAGCGTATAACTATTTTTCGTGTATTCAGCTAACTTATGCAAAGTATATAGAAACGTAAGACGGTTGTACGTTTGTTAGCACCGAATGAAATAGAGTATTTAAGACACTGGCCCGAAATCCGGGTGAACAGAGGCTCATGCCCTTTCGAGTCACGTTGTTTTAGATTGTACGTGATGTTTCTAAGTAATTTTAGGCAAATGCCAAGGTGGTTCCTTCAACAGCGGCACTTGGGACCACCTGCCCTCATTAAACACGTGTCTATAATAAGTATGTGTGAATTGTTTTCCTTGTGTTAAGTTTACTAAGCTACTAACATGAACAATATTTCAGTACTTTTGACTGTGTTTTGACTCCTGTGCTCCCACAAAACACGGCTTAAAAAATTGTACTTATTCACAAAACTGTGGTGACACGTGCGATTGTAGTTGATTAGAGACTAATCGTTTCTTCGGCTGTTCAGGTTCTCGTGTTACTATTGCGGTCTTTCATTCTATTCCACTTTTTCATTGTTCAGTCCCCGAGGTAGCAGCTGATTGCAGCTTACTGCCCTATAACACTGGAAGGTGAATGTTACCTGTCTCCACGTCTCTTTCATGAGAACTGCAACCATGGTCGCATTGCCATATTGTTCATCGGAATTTTAAGTTTTGCCCTGAAACTCGTGATAAAGTTCCATTTGTTTTTTACTATTAAAGTAACCACCATCAGCAATAGCTTCGAAAATTTTGTTACATGCGTGTTTAGATCTAAGACTAACTCAACAAGTGGCGGTTGTCCTTTGCCCCACTGATTTTACCCCTCCTCTTCATCCTAGAAGCAATTAGCGAACCAAACTCACATCTTGCCTCTCGACCACAGACGCGTTAATTAAAGATTAGTTTGAAGAAAGCCATAACATTTAATGTATACTGACTGCAGAAAGCAGTTTATCGTGAAATCTTGAAACTGTTTCGTCATTCAACGCGAAACACATTAGTTGCGCCCCGTTCCCCACTCTCAACACATTTCTTGTGTGAAGTCTGTAGATCCGAAAACTTTTTTGAACCGCTAGTTGAAATTTTACTTGATAATCCTTCCTTCGATGAGGCTTCGTTGTAGCCTTGCCATCCATCAGCGAGGTAACGTTCAGTAAAGTATCTATACTTGAAAGAAGAGATGTGCAGGCCAACTAGAATGACATTAGCTTCCTCGAAAGAGGACCACAGCTGCGTCTGCGGCTCTCGATGTGAACAGCTTCATTGAAATGCACTCTGAGCGCTTGCTGTCAACCGCTAGCCACTTGCATGACGTCATTCTCGATGTTTACTGTGGGAAGTCAGCTCTCCCTCGCAGACGCGATTCTCGTGGGTACTCTGGTGATTGTTGTGCTGCATGTCGCATCGAAAGGAGTTAACACAGCAACAAATTTCTGCTGTGGTTGTTGGGAATATCTCCTCGGAATTCCAAGAAACTGATTTGGGGTACCAGACTAAGTTTGCTCAAAAATTTACTAAATTTAGTAAATCTGTTTTATTCTCGCGAGCTATTGTTAAATCTGTATGTTTATTTACTATCGCGAGTTAATGTCAAGGGAAAGAGAACGTATACTTCATAGGAAAAAGAACATTGCGCCGATAACGTGACTCGATGGTTATTAAGTGTCAAGCATGCAGACCAAAAGTCTGGAGTTCAGTACTCAGTCCGTCCCAGAATTTTTTCACGTATCGCATCTTTCACCCTTGGCAGTGATCTGAAGTAGTTGTTCGACTCAGTCTGCTGAAATAATTCACGTTCTTTTAATAAATGTGTTGTCACTTCACAAAATGTGAAGAATTCGACTGGCTAATGCTTATATCGTCGATTTATTCGTCTAAAAATTTGTTAGTATTTATGGCTCCATTTCCGAAGCGAGTTCACGTAAATAAGAAAGACAAATATTTGAAGTGTTGATGCCAGACCGCTCCCCATTGCTTCCGTTTCCTTCTGCAGAGCTCATTCTAGTTGTGGCTGTGACGTCTTCTTTTCTCATTTTTTCGTGCTCAGTGATAAACAGCTTTATTGTTTAAAAAAAATAACAGTGGTTCGCCTCGTCTTGTGAAGAACCAGATCCATCCTAGAAAGGAATCGTCCATCTGGTCAAACATACGAAAAGGCATTATCTAAGAAGGTAATAATTATCGCCTTGTTCTCATCCAGGTTGTTAAAGTTGTGTTGAGTGGGTTATCAGTCAGCGTGACCACCATACAGTAATGCATAAAACCATTTACCTGTAGTGGTCTTCACTTTAAGGAGCATATTATATAGAATTTTTTTTTCCTATCATTTCTAGATAAATTTTCAAATTTCCTTGAAGTGCTTTCAGAGGTTACCCGCCGAGGACAACTAAACATGAATTGAGACATGTCCGTTATCAGCAGAGATTTACACTTCTTATTGGATGATGTCGGATTCGTCTGTAGCGTAGCTCGTTAGAGGCTTCTTTCGCAGTGTGTCCCCAGTTCAAGAACACTGACTTGACGTGAACATTTTGCTACCCTAGTATATATAGTTTGGTCTGTGGTGAGACAACATGCATGTGGCCGAGCTGTAGTACTTCTTCATGGAAGCAGTACAGCTAGAACTATTTTGGTGCCAATAAATTCTTTCAGCCGTCGTTGCATCGTAGTTCTATGTTTCTAACGCCCAGGACCGTACTAACATACTACTATATAATCCCATTTTGTGGTGGAATGACAACTCATTACGATTGTAATTGTGTTTATAGATATATAGTAATTACCCGGCGTCACCACGATACCATTGCTCCCAATTCAGTACTGTTTCATGTGATTGTGCGGAAGGCAGACCGTTTTTAAATTTATTTACAAGGTCTAAACATTTAGAAACAATATCCATTGCGGTTAAATGCTAAAAAAAAAGAGGTTTGTTGGCAACCCAAAGGATATATTTATGACTATAATGATTCATAAGTGTGGAAAGCAGAAAACATGTTAAGAGTCATGCATGTGGAAAAGGGAATTTTTAATGCACTAAGTTATCTGCAGTAACTGGTTGTCAGTGTATGAACCACTCGACAGAACAATGGTGGTGGTTTTTATTTTCTGCCATTTAATATTTTCATTGTTTATGGGACAATGTCCCACTAAAGCAATACGCAGTTTTTGAGTGCTCGGAATTCTATATGCCACATCTGTCTAACGAGGTTTCGACACTTGGAGACTACTAAGAACCATGGAGTGGATTTATAACAGGCTGTGAGCGAACAAATGAAGGGGCGTGTGCTTATACCTGGTACAGTGCGTCCGCATCACGAAAGCCCGATCAAATCTGTTCCAAGAAAGTCTGAAAAACTAATTGTGTTTTCTTATGCATTATCGATATTGTTTTAAAATATCACTAAACTCCTAAGTAATTCTGTTGGTTTGTACATAATTTACATTTAGTGGGACATACATGCCTGAAAAACTTCATATACTGTAGAAAACATTTCTATGAGATACGTCAGACCCATCTCGAAATTTTAAGTTGAAAATTAGAGTGCGAAATTCCATGTTTTTGACTGTCACAAAAATAAGTTATGATACTGATTTGTTATACTTGCTTCCATATTTTCCATCCTGATAAAATCGTTCTGCAAACAAAAGTATAATTTTGAAGATTCTACGTTCACAAGAAAACATGGATCTAGTCAGGTTAGTGGGACACATGCGTCCCACATCACAGATTTCCTTCAAAATTGACCAACTTAAAAGCTTTATGGTAGTCAAAGTGTATTATGAATTTGCGGAAATGTTTGCAAAGTTTACTGCAGCCATACCACAGAACAGCTGTGATTATTTTAACTGGAGGGTAGTATGGTCTGGCTTCGTCAGTTTTTATTGATTATCGGTTTCGACTGTGTCGTTTTCAGATCCATGCAACAAAATTAATAAAAGGAATTATATAAAACGATTAAACATAATGAAATAACGCTGCAATATACTAATGCATAAAAATACTAAAAAAACTCACTGCAAAATGCAGATCATTACAACTACTGAAGCATCTCGTGCAGCTAGACAAGTGAAATAATAAGTATGTTTACAAAGTATGCAACTTATGTCTTTTTTTAGATTGTTTACATGTAGTTTTATGTACAGTGTATTAGGAGACAGTAGGCCGTGTGTTCTATCATATGTCAAAAGACGACCAATTTGCTGATTACCTCGCTTGCGTAATAACACGTTATGCTTAGCTATTTATACGAATGTCGTGCAGTACTAAGATCCGGAACGCACTGCATTTTGCAGTGACCTTTTTGATGTGTTTATTCATGAGCTGTATACAGCAATTTGTATGTTTCATGTATTTTTATGCGTATGTTTTATCGCTTCTGTGTATTTTTGTTTTTGTGTTGCACTGATATGAAGATAAGTGAGAGAGTCGAAACTTATCATTGATTACAAATTGTGTAATCGAAGTAAACTATTATGAGGTACAAAGTTTCACTGTAATCACTGTTCAAATGGTTCAAATGGCTCTGAGCACTATGGGACTTAACATCTATGGTCATCAGTCCCCCCAAAACTTAGAACTACTTAAACCTAACTAACCTAAGGACATCACACAACGCCCAGCCATCACGAGGCAGAGAAAATCCCTGACCCCGCCGGGAATCGAACCCGGGAATCCGGGCGTGGGAAGCGAGAACGCTACCGCACGACCACGAGCTGCGGCCACATCACTGTTCCCCAACGGCATAACGCTATACTTAAAAAAAAAATTTTTTTTTGTTCGAAGACAGTTAAATATCTTTCGCTGAAACTTCGCAAAAATGTGTTAACGATAACTCGGTTTGTGGCGTATTAGAAAATTTAAAACAGCAATAAAATATCATGATTACTTGTTCCCGTGTCGATGATGTGCGCAGGCAAAGAAGTGCTTGTGGTTCAAAATGGTTCAAATGGCTCTGAGCACTATGGGGCTTAACTTCTGAGGTCATCAGTCCCCTATAACTTAGAACTACTTAAACCTAACTAACCTAAGGACATCACACACATCCATGCCCGAAGCAGGACTCGAACCTGCGACCGTAGTGGTCGCGCGGTTCCAGACTGTAGTGCCTAGAACCGCTCGACCACCCCGGCCGGCAGTGCTTGTGGCGTCTGTAGAGTTATGGCTGTAACATGTATTGAAACCGACTAACGGTATACAAATGTTGTTTGTGTATGTGATGGTTTTTTCGGCATGTCCATGTAGCAAAATTAACGCTCAGAGCGATGAGGATGTAATAGAAGATAGAGGTATTTCACAAGGTGTTGCAGAGATCGTGATTCGTTAGGTTCAGCAAAAAATAAACATGTTTTACACTTTTAACATTCATTTAAGTGCGTTAAGATGCACTCATGATTATTCAGCAAAAACAAAGAAAACATTCTGATACTCCAATTTTAGCGCTGACCGGTAGCTCTTGAAAGACAGCGGATGATGCGGTTTTTTCCCCGATGAGACTCACCAGTTTGTCGCTATTTATTTTTCGGAAGTAAAGTTTCCTTCTATTATTGAAGTTAGGTTCTGCAATGTTAACAGGAAAGACCTTCTCTCGTGGGTCACTTTGGCACCTTTCCATCACGACGTGAGAGTTGTCTTTCGTGCCGCTGCTTAGTGGAGAGGGCCGCCGATATTGTGATGGTGGCAGTGATGAGATAAAGCAGTGTATGTACATAACCCTAACCCTTGGATTACTCCGAAGGGGCCGCTGAACGTGACTTCTTCAGCTAATAGTCGAATCAACAGTAGTCTCATAGCCTCATTCCAGTTCATATTGCAAAATGATGTGGAATTAAACCTAGATCATTGAGATACCGTCTGTTTGTCAGCCACTGTATATCCTGTATCTCTCTCTCTCCTGCCTAATTCTAGCGTTAACCTTTCTTCCACCTCAGGGATAAGAACTGGTTATGCACAGGTAGAGTCTCACGCAAGAGAGTCTCATTAGCTACATCCACTATTGTGACCATGCGGTTCAGCATTTCCCACTTCCTGTATTTATTTTCAGAGCGAGACTGACTGTGGCTCAGGAAAGAAGACGTCGAATTTAACGTCCCATCGACAACGAGGCCATTATTAATCGAGCACAAGCTCGGATTACGAAAGGATAGGGAAGAAAATCAGATGGGCCTTTTCGAAACAACTTCGCGACATTTGCCTTAAGAGATTTCGGGAAACGCAAAACTGGATTGTTGAATCCATGCATGTATACAGCATTTTTTCTGACACATTGCCCTGTGCTTGCGAAAATATTAATATTAGCTTGGGCTGTGGTATGTATAAGTATTAAAATGTACCTGCTCCGATAAATTACTAGATTACTCCGCTTCTCGGTTGAAGTTAGTCAAGAAGACAGTCTCCAATAGGACCACCCCTTGTAAAGCACTGTGGTATGATTCTTCTGGTTGCTGACTGCTTTTCCAAGTTCGAAGATTTTTTTTCGGTAGCGCTCTGCTGCAAATTTCATCCTGTGCTTATTTACGCGATGCAATCTCTTCCACCTTCTCATAATTAACAGAGGATACACTATCTAACCGGTTGAATATTAACTGAATATGCAGGGCTGTAAAATGTTTCGTTGGGGTTCACGACAACAAAATGCTTTCTGGCATTAAATGATTTTAATAGAAATTCAACCAGTGCGGGAGAACAAACCTTGAAAAGTTCACCTCTAGGTGCAATTGTTTTCTGATTTCCAGAAATTATTCTTTGAGTTTGTGGTTGGAAGTGTTATTGTAGAAGTAATTTTCTTTTACTGTTCCTATGACTGTTGGAATGCTTGGTAACATCGTATACTAGCTTAATTTTATTAGCTGTTGCCGTTCCGCCGTGAGTGTATGGGATAACACCTTTCCCACTAAAGTCATAGCAGCTATCATAATGCTAGTTGTATAATCGGCATAAAAGTTTTCTGGGCATGGTACCGCGTCATAATGTACAAAACTACTGCTGCTGGAGAAAAACCAACGTTTCGGCCACGGTTGCAGCGGCCTTCTTCTGGGTCTGATGGTGCGTTCTACCTATGCAGTGCCCTTTATATTATGTTGTTACTGTTCACTGCGCATGCCATTGCGTCATAATTTTAAACAGGTAGTTAGCTTCGTTGGTCACTTAAGGAAGAAGGAGAGGGAACTTTATTAAAATAAGTTATTGCGGTGGAGGGAGAATAATAAAGTTCACTCTCCTTTTCCTTAAGTGACCAATGAAACTAACTACCTGTTTAAAATTATGACGCAGTGGCATGCGCAGTGAACAGTAACAACAGAATATAAAGGACACTGCATAGCTAGAGCGCACCATTAGACCCAGAAGAAGGCCGCTGCAACCGTGGCCGAAACGTTGGTTTTCCTTCAGCAGCAGTAGTTTTGTGCAATAAGACGCGGTACCATACCCAGAAAACTTTTATGTCGACTGACTCTGGCCGCGGAAGCCTACGCAATTATAGTTGTATAATGTTGTTACGAAGAGTTTAGCTGTATCGCAGGTGTCTGAAGGGAAGAAAAACTTGCCCATGTGTGGATTGAAACTGTTGCTCCTGATGTACGGGGCACTGCCAGCCTGAAAGAAGACAGCGAATTGGGCGGGCAGTCCTGTTCACCAAAGTAGAGCTAGTTCAAGCCGGTTCCACTTGCTGGCTGATAGGTGATGGTTCATAATGAACAGTTACAGCAAGTGGCAACTCTCACCGACTGACGCCAAAATCTGACCTCAGCCCTAGCGTAAACCAGACTCACAATTTTATGTGCTTTTTGTCATTCCATGGTTTACGGGCAAGACTCGATCAGCACTACAGGAAGCGATGAGCATAGTGTTTAGTCTCATCGATTTGTGTGCTTCTGGTTCAAGCCCAGAACTAACTCCACTCCTTTCCCTTGGGAGCGAAAGTGTTATCTAGAAAGTATCGGATGCTTTTCTATAGCCTGTGTTTCTGGCGAAAACATACGTTATCGCAGCTAATAATTTGCCACAGCTCTGTACGATCCACCACATAGCAGAAGTAACTTTCATGCATACAGCGGGAGTTGAAATTCTGCAGACGCGTGCATGTGTGAATAGTTCTTGTCTCTTTCGCAATGAGTCACCGATATTAAAAACTCAGAAATTCCCAGAAGTTTTTTAAAGAAAAAAAGACAAGTCTCATTTTTGTCGACTGTTAGTCATGCGTGTACGTATAAAAACGTTCATTTGTAACTCGGTTATTGTTGCGGAACGTATTGCTGAAAGCCCAGTGGTGATGAAAGCGTATGCAGCGTAGAAAAATCAGGTGCTAAGTGTCTAGAGGCTGCGCAATGCTAACAGCTAACGCCAACATACTTCATAAGTTTGTCTTCGTTGCCGTTTATGTACTAGCGCTTGACGGGTGTGTTATCGGTCACGTAAGTTTAGTCGTCATTGCAATATTCTCGTAACGTGCATGTAGCTGTTGAGTTCGTGTGTTCCCTGTAATGCGCCTACATACACACAAGGCTACGTGAAACTAAGACTCTGTTCCTGCATCGGTAGCTCCTGTTGGTCAGTAACTAAGAGTCAGTGAAGCATCAGAAGTACTCGGATTGCTACAGAGCGTTATCATAGTCTTACATCGTTATGAAATAATAGTTGTAAGAGATTTGACAGTCTGAGGAGTAAACATTGCAATGAAAGTACATTCGTGGGAGTAGTGCGTTCCCATGAAATTGTGGGAACCTCCGCCGCCGCGGGAGAATTATAACAGGCGCACGACACTACGCTTACCATACGCTATTCCTGCAAATTTCAACTTCGTCAGTCGCCGTAACTGTGGAAAACCAAGAACCGTTCAGTTTGTTAGACAGAAAGTTTCTGAATTCGTACACTGCTAGCTACTTATGCTTGATTGATACAGGGTGACACCGTGATTTTACAAACTTTCAGGGATAATGGAGAAGGGTAAATGCACCAGTTTGAGAAGAGATCCAGGTCCGGATGCTGCCCATTCGAAAGTTATGAGCGAAAATTGTTGTGATACCTGTGACAATGTGATTCATGTACAGATGCCGTTGTTGTTAAGTTGAGGCCCAGGCCACTTTCAGAGGTGTCTCATATATCCGCAAGGAAAGGGGTCATCGAGCATGACGAGAGGAGGATTGGCTGAACACGCATGTAGAATATCCCAACCAGCAAGGCCATTGAACATTTGCATTTTTCTACAGAAAAACAACCATGAATATTTTTCGAGAAATGGATACGATGGACCAAAACAAGAAGAAATATCCAGTGAGGAAGGGCTCTAAAGTGCATACCTTAAGAGCTATAAGCACTTATTCATGTTCGCTACTGCGAGACACATCTCTTGTAATGGACAAATGCCCATAGCTCTTAAGGTATGCATTTTAGAGCCCATATTTACTGGACATTTTTTCTTCTTTGGTCCATACTATCAACTCTGAAAGATGGGTACTGTACATTTTTTGCAGCAGCAGCTCCGGTACACGTATTCCACCTTCAGAGCTATGACAACGATTTTCACTTATAACTTTCGACTCGGTCGTTTCCGAACAGGGTTCTTAACTTCAAATTGATGCATTTAACCTTCTGCATCATCCCTGAAATTTTGTAACATCACGGAATCACTCCGTATATCGGGTTGTTCCCAGGTACAGATTATTCAAAAGAAAAACTTGAATATCGTCTCTGTAACGTTACATTATAAAGTTAAAAATATAGTGGAATAGTAGACCCTCCATGGAGCGGCACAACCCACAGCAGACTATTAATCCACTCAGATATAAACGTATGTTTGGACGACATCGGGGATGGTCTTCTACTGCACCTGTATGAAGAAAAAAGTGAAAGATTCTTTTTTTTAAATAATTATTACATATCATCTGAGGTTTGCAGGGTACCTTATTTAACGTTTGACACTTCGTAAATCCTTAGGTTTTCAGTTGCTGTCAGACATAATGTCACTGCTCGTCAGCACTCTATATGCGCATCAGTTACAGTTGCAAGACTTTGAATTCGGGTAGATATGTGTTGTTGTTGTTGTTGAGATTTACGGCGCGTAGATTTGTAAACTATTATTTCGACTAGATGGCCTATTTTCTAGATTTTAAAACAACGTCTAGAAATTCACGAAGCCATTTACAGCCTGCACCACGAATCAGATGCTGTTCTCCATGATTCACGCTGTGTAGTGTGATGCACATAATGCCGAATTTCATTGCACGTTTAGCGAGACAAGTCGTCTCCCCGAATAATGTTCCCAGTCCTCAGTAGTTTGCTGTTTCTCTTTCTTTGCCCAGTGTCATTGCACGGCTAAGTGCTCTGAAATGGCCAAAGGTACACTGTTGGAAATGAAAAGCGTTATACCATGAACACCTTGACCTAACACCACCAAACTGATACTCGAGGATTTCCATGCCCGCAGGATATATTGATTAAAATTACATCCTTATGCGAAATTATTTACACTGCAGAAAGAGAGCCATTCGTATAGATGAAGGATGGCTGTTGGGTGTGTCTGACGTTTACTGATGCTTTTCACCAGGAGATGGCAATACAGCATGCCAAGGAAACGTGCGTGTAGAACTGATCACCTTCTTTGAGATATGAGGGCATCATGCTGGCATATCGCAAATACAGTTGGCAGCTGACTGGCTGGTGACTAGGTAGGACAGCAGTGTGGCTAGAAGCGTCGGCGCAGTTCTTGTCTGAAGACCATTATTTATGTATATATTTGCTTTCTTTTAGTCTGTTATCTGGATGAAAAAAAGACCAAATGTCGCACATGAATTGGCATGAATATAGCACATAATATTTAACATAATTTAAAATGTGTTAGTATAATAGTGTTTAAGGGCGGAAAATCTACATAAAATACCTGCATAAAAAGAAAAAAAAGTGATTTTAAATAGAAAAAGTCTACATACTGCCGCTTGACTATCTGTCACAGAGAGAAATATTCATCTGGAATACAGAAGGTACTTGCCTGCTTGCCTGCTGCACCATGCTACATTGCTGGATCACAAATTTTACACTTTAAATTTTTAGTATTCTACTGTACAACACTGTAATGCAGTACACCACTTCGTATCAGAAACCTAGTTTTCTCATTTGTTTGGATATTTAGCGTCTGGCTTTCTAAGATACAGATGCAACAGATAGAGATTGGGATATGGCTGTTAGTCTCTGGTCCTCCCCCAAGGCTCATCTCCTCACTGTTTCCCGAAGATTGCTGTAGATGGACGTTCTGCCATGGTGCGTCTCGTTGTCATACTGTATGGCCTCTTCTAGGTTGTTTCTCAACCACATAGGCTTGTAGTTCATTAAGCTGATACTTTCAGCTGGTACCGATGTCACTTATACCACAGTTCCTCATTCCTTACGTCATTTCTCATTCCTTGTTGTCTCATATTTGTATTACCAAAGATGTTCCTGTACTGGTCTGTAACACCTTGTCTAATGGCACATTTCCAGAGGATGTGATCTCGGGTGCTGATTATCATCACAACTGTGTGATGCGTAGTCGTATTTTCAGTAATCTTTCCTTTGTTAGGAAGGAATGGTATGTTATCCTCTCAGTTTGTCCTGTCCCACAGTCTTTCTGTTGTCTGTCAGTGCAAGCTATTACTTCTATGTTCGAGGTCGTTCTTGTGCCCATCATCTCCTTTACCGTATCATATTCGCCCTTTTTGAGCACCATTATGCACCTTTCTTTCTTACGGCTAGGTCCAGAGGTAGCAAGTCTAGTATCACCAGCAGAGTCTTAAATTGTGTTGTTCTGTAAGCGCCTGTCAGGCGCAGGAGTAAATTTTTCTGTGCTCACTATAGACCCTGTGCTGTCCTTTCATTTTTCCTTCTATGAGTCCAAACGCTTAACCAGTAGCCCATCACGAAAAGTTTGTTGGATTGTTCTTCTGGTTCTGATGACTAGAAGGATGACGACAGTCAGAGTAGAAGTTACAGGCAGTGTTTCGCTACGAACTATGACGAAAAGAGAAGTGGGAGCTGGGTGGAGCTCTCGAATATTGTTCGTCGTGACAGTTAACGCCATAGTAGGGCAACAGAGACTTTGCTCGGAGTGGAGCCAGTCAGCTGGGGCACTCACTGGTATGATCAGCTAAGAGTCTCGCTTTTGTCTGTGTCGGTCAGATCGACGCCAGTGTGCACGTGGAAGACCTGGTGAAAGGTAATCAGAACCAGAGTTTCTCGAGATCTGCGCCTGTTCAACTCCTGGAGCCTTCGTGCGATTGCTTACTAGATATGACAACAGGACTGATATACGAACATTCAACCGCCTTTCAAGAATTACCATATCTGGTGAAAATGGTAATATTGTCGTACCGTTCATGACCAGGTTACCAAATGGAATATTACAGGAGGATAATGGAAGACTCTCCATTGCAGTTCACACCACAGATGCATGCGTGCTCTGTCCCTTTTTGTCACACATGGTGTCTGGAGTGCGATGGTAAGACAGATATGAGTCTTCAGCCAGCAATCTTTATGAACATAGACTGCCTGTGTTTCAAGCACAGCAAGAAATTCCTCGATATAACATATGGAGAGTGGTGTTTTCTTCCATGCTACAATGAAGGCAAATGTGTGTTCGTGAGTGTCGGGTTCACTCAGATGTTGGTGATGGACATCATTCCGAATGGAATGAGAGTTGAATTATTAATAAACATCTCCAGAAAGCTGGATAAACATCGAACTTGTGCTTCGTGGTGTAACTCTTTCCATCGGTGTATGCTGATTACTTTGACAGAAGTACGTTGTGCATGTTCAAAACTAGTTAGTAAGCACGATAATGGGATGGTTAATTTCAGTTTTAGATAGACAAAAATTTACTGGTCGTGGACTCAAACTAAAAAACCTGCTTTATGCGACGAGCACCCTTTTTTAGTAACTAAGTCGTGTAGCACAGCCATAGAACGACTAGATCTAGAAGCTTCACATTTCCGCTAACTCTTCCCCGCTCGGAAGTGCAAAGATGTTTGACAAAAAATTGAGAAGTCTGCGACTAACTGACATGTATGTTTGCTCTATGCTGTATTGTGTATTTGCCTAGCTGCACAGGAAAGAAAAGTGCCCTCGAAAGGAAGATGTCCTTAGTCTCGGTCCGACATACAGTTGTTACAAATGATCAAGTCGGCGTGTACTCTGTCAGAGTAAAAGAGCATCATCAACTAAGTGATAGTCTCGTCATCCATTGCTGCTTAATGATGCTAAAAGAAGCAGTGTAATTCTTACACTATTGTTAGAGCGATACAGGAAACTGATAAATAACCAGATATTTGTGACACAAAATTTTGTAACTACATATGTGAGGATATTACACAAACCTCTGTTCCTGCAGAAAAATTATATCTCGAAAAAATTCAGAAATTTTCCTAAGCCGAGAAGAATGTGTCACGATCAGTGATATTGCTCTCTAGTTATGATGACCAAATCATTTTCGGAGAAATCCATGACAAGCAGCCAAGTTCCAATGGAGCCTGCCCCCAAATGTACCGAGGTATTTTAATTTTTAATATTGTTTTGTTAATACATTTTGTTAACCCAGTGACTACCTATTTACTGGTCGAAAAAAGGATGAAAACAAATGTACTGTGATTCCTAAATTGTCTTTTTAACCAACATTATTTAACATACATACTAAAAACAAATTTATGATTTCTAAAATTATAGCCAATCGAACTTTTAATAAAATAAAATTGACACAGGCTTTAAATACTACTGAGCGCTTGTAGATGGGCTAATTGTCCTCGGAGAACAGGGTATTTTTCACTTCTTTCATCGTTCTTGGTTATGTATTTGTTCTTTGAGACGTAGTGGTAGAATTGTACACAGTCGATTTCTTAGTTGTAAAAGACCTGCAGCATTGCTTCGAAAGGGTCCTTCTCCATTCTGTACGTTTCATCAGTCCGATGAATAACTGTGAACGAAAATGTCCTTTCTGCCTTGGCATTATGGGCTGGTGTTGCAAACAAGTATTTTGCAATTGTTACGATCTCTGTGAACGAATAATACAAGAAGCCACTGGTACAGCTTGTCTGACATAGCATCAGCCACTACACTACACTACACTATACTACACTAGTCTGACAATGACAGTGCTAAGTGACGCGACTATCGGACAGTTTTTATAACTCGCATCAAGTTGCAAGTTCTGAACTGCTACAACAATACAACTACAGTCTAGCCGCAGTGCCGCTCATAATAGTGTTTGAGTGCCAATACTGATAGTGTAATTATGTATCCCGTTTATTCCATTTAATCGAGCGAAGTCTCTAAAAACATGTAAAATTACACAAAATATAAATTTAATTCCTGGAATTTTTGAGCTTCCGTAAACAATTTTGCTGGACACAGTATGTAATGATGAAGAACCCGAACAATCCGGGTTTTGCGGGCGTATGGTCACACGAACTCTAGTGACAGAAGACTAAACACAACCGTTGCGAGTAGCCATTCACAACGCACTGCTAACTATACTAACTACTTAGGAGGTTAGTGTTAGACTTACAAACCCACTTTCGTCGTCTAGTGGCAAGACATAGCGGTTGACACAAGTGTTGATCGTGTGTGTTCTCGTGGATGCTTTGCTCTACTTCAGTGAACCAGTTCGCTGGTTGAACGTACTAGTTTCAAAGCCGTCTAAAACTTGTCATTCTGCCGGCATTGGATGAATCTCATGTATTCAGCAGCAGTCATCCGTAATATGTTCCTACTAATATCCGTTAAGTGCGGGAGGCTTGAATGTGTTGTGTGGT
Source organism: Schistocerca serialis cubense (assembly GCF_023864345.2). NCBI lineage: Eukaryota > Metazoa > Arthropoda > Insecta > Orthoptera > Acrididae > Schistocerca > Schistocerca serialis. The sequence goes on along the minus strand of NC_064638.1, from coordinate 152,687,108 downwards.
GTATATGATGCGACCCATCCACCCTCCTGCCGTCATTGCTTTAAGTGTTAATCTAGTTCATTTCAGGGCGCATTTTTCATTCGCCCATAACCTACTAATACACACAAACAGTGTTACTTGTACTGTAAAACAGTGTTTAACTTTGTTATGGACTGTGTTGTTGCTGATGTTGTAATACACAATAAAAGAACGTTTTGTTCAATGAGGCAGAATTAATGACAGTTTAAATGTTGGTACCTTGCAATAGATAATTCAGATACAAAGGACTGAACGTGAGATTTAGTAGTAGTGCTTGAATGAGATAAAATGCTTCAGGAAGTTTTGTAAACTCAAAATCTTATTAATATAAAGATGGGAAGAATGCTCGACGTTTCAAGAATACCTCAAAGTAATCTTCGCTACAGGGGAACATGGCGGAACGACACCAGAAGAAACTGCTGCCGGCAGTGTTAGTTGTCGAAATTATAGTGCAATGTGCTCCCGTGTTTAATACTGCGCTCTCCGTACTGCATGGTGCCGACATCGACTTTGTCTCGTTGTGATAAAAATTATAAATATAGCAGTCTATCTATAATAGGGATGTCTCTTGGAAACGAGAATGTTAAATTCATTTTAGTATATCCTGAATAGTAAGTAAAATGTTTGATCATGTTACTGGCAAAATAACAGCGCAGCTGAAGGACATAAATAAACTCCTTGGTAGCTATAGTGACCATTCTTGGCAAAACAGCCACTGTAAACAAAGTGAAGTCACAGTGCCTATTGTCCTTCCAACAACGTTTTTACTACCCCATTGCGTTGATAACCTCGTCGTTCAGTCGCCCCCCCCCCACCCCCCCCCCCTCTCTCTCTCTCTCTCTCTCTCTCTCTCTCTTTCACGCGCGCACACACATTTCGAAGTTACGGAATGATATCGGCGCCTCGGTCATTATGTGACGACCTTACGACCTTCATTGCTATGGCAGTTCGCTAGAATCTGTAATTCTTCGACAGGGTGAGTCAGCTGCCCCTATTGTTGTTTTATGCAACCTGCAGTGTCTTCATATACCACTCACAAGGGTTTCATATTTTCTCGCTTGCTCTGTGCAAACTATTAGCCCCACAGAAAAATGAACAGTACCTTTCTGTAGGAAATTTAATCTAGTTAAATTTTGTCCTGGTATATGTTTTCGCTGGAGGCCACAGTTTGAGTTACTCAAGAACATGTTTGAAGGTCAGTTTTGTACGTTTTTCTTAAATAACTACAGCATCTAGTGAAAACGTATGCCAGTAAAAAATGCAATTACTTTAGATTTCCTCCAAAGTAAGTCCTGTTTATTTTTTCTGCTGGACTAATAATTTGCATTTAGCATGTGAAAGAATATGAAAATCTTGCACGTAGTATTTGAAGGCACTGCGGGTTACAAAAAACTGAAAGGTAGGGGCAGCTAAATCGCCTTATATGTTCCACCACAATTTGCAATTACCAGTGTTCTAAAACTTCCTTCGTAACAATTGAAGCTGTGATGGTGAAATTATTACTTCAAAACGTACACTGGCGCAGTAAAATGTCTATTGAATGGACACACATTAAGTATTGGGTCGATGCAGAAGTTTGTACCATTTTTACAACGCCTTTCTTTTATTGCAGTATATTACATTGCAACACAATAACAAGATTGACGCACCACATCATAACTCTCACGGTTCACTCAGTGACATAATCACCATCTTTGTCAGTGACCACCTGCCAGCGTTCAGATAAAAGTTCAATGTCTCTCTTGCGGAACTGTTACGGTTTCTAGTTGAAGAACTGTGTTATCCATTTGCCAAGAAAAGGTTAATCATGAAACGCTTGTTCTGAATGTTGTTAGAAAGAGGCCAGAAAAGATGATAACCAGAAGGGAGTAAGTCTGGTGAATCTTGAGGATGAGGACGCGGTTCCTAACAAAGTTGAGCAACCACATGTGTGTTGATCTGGCCTTATGTGGGTGTGCATATCGTAGAGTAACAGCACGTTTACTAACTGTTTTATTTTCAGTTGCAACACCGAGTCGTCGTAGCTGTTTAGTATACGCTGCATTCATTTCTTGGTAGCAATCCATAATGAAGAATGCCAGTTTGGTTCACCAAACGCGCAACATGATTTTTTGAGGATATGCAACAATCATCCTTCGCGGGATGTGTTGTTTGTGCTCTCCAAGGAATTGCTTTTGCCTAAAAGTCAAACGGAAAAGTCAGCGAAGTACATATGGGTACTACACTGGTCCTATCTGTGCATCCAATTTTTGGACCTTACCCAATGAATGCAAATGGGGCACAATATTTATGTGATCTGATCATATTCCATACCTTTTGCTAATCCTGCGTTGTTTGGTGGGGATTGCTTTGAACCAACTGATTTAGGTAGTTTTCATAAAAAAAATGTGGTATTCAGAACGTTTCCTTCTCGGAAACAAGAAAACCCTGTCCGTGCCGTCCTCTTAGCAAAGGCTTCCCTCCTGTAAACACCACAAATTCTTCTCGTGGCTTCTGCCTCAGTAGATCCTCGATTTAAGTCGAAGAGTAAAATGTCGTAAGTGTTTAGTTCGATGTACATGACACTCCATACTGATTCGCCTTGGAAATGACCAAAACGAGCTGTTAGCAACATACGAGCTCCTGTTCGCAGTGAATAAACTGGATACTGAAGGAAAAACAATTGAATAAATAAAAACGAATGCTCCTCAACGCAGTGACGCCATGCACTTATACACCGATCCAAAATCAGTGCACACTAACCGCATTAAGGGAAGCGTGTGCGCTGATTTATTTAAACCAATGGTCGTCGAGCTTTCTTGCTGACATTGTGTGGCGGCACCTCGAACCGTACATGTATCGATCTTATTACTGACTGGTAACCTACATAAGTTTGTATATTATAGGTCCCCTATAGACTAGATATAGTAAGGGCGCAATGAGTTGGCCGCCGGAAGTACAGGTCGTTAGAAGTCAGCACCACGCGGATCACTTCGTGTCAGCTGTTCGAGACTGCCGCGTCCCTCAATGACCCTAAATTAGTCGCGCTGTAATTGCCTGTTGCTGTTGTATGAGTGGATGATTAATTGGTGATTAACAATAATTGTGCTTACATGCATTCTGCAATATGAGACCCGACCACAGATATTTACCAAATGATTTGAATGTCACTTTTCTTCTAGCCATTGCGTTGTATTACAACAGCCTTAATTTAATTTCGTCTTCCTCGCTGGAAATGCGTACCACATTTGAATATGACGGGTGGGCTTTGTAATGCGCATTCACAAATCCACGTTACTTCCGTCTGAAATTTATAACATAGCCGCTGATAGGTACGACTCACGCACTCCCGTTAAGTTGTCAGTACTGAAAGAAAAACTATAAAACATTGTTCCTCCCCACCACCACACACACACCTCATATCCTTTAACCCTGCAGTAGCTATGCTAAAGTTTACCTCTCTGTCCATGAGAGAAGCCGACAATTTTACCTAGTTCACGTCATTTAAAATTAAGCACATCTTAAAATGTTACAGTCCTTGTAAATATTTTCGTTTGTTGCTGAGCAGAACACCACTCCCAACTCTTAACGGTAGCTGATATTTTTGAATTCGACTGTTTGCTACTAGGTGCATATTGCTGTACTGTAGTATAAAATACGTTTGAGAACCGCCTTGTGCACGAACATTTGGTTCGCGCCGCAGTTCGACGACCATTGATTTAAACTGTTCTAGTTAGCGGTGTGCGTTGACTAACCTGCCGCAGTTATTTTCTGGTTAATCTACTACATTTTCACCTTCAAGTTCTCTCCTTAGCGTGTCCAACAGTTTCTGACATATTGTAGAGGTGAAATAGCTCAGTACTTCAGTATCACTCTGTTGCAGTGCACACTCTGTTCGAAATTGGCTCACAATGCGTAATCAACTAATTGCCCATCCGCGGAGTCAGATGCTCGCGCAGTAGCCGCTGACGGTGCGATGGAGGATGTTTATTTGCGTCTGCACGCGCACCAGCTAACTTGTGTGACTTAGCGTGGCGAGCTGTTCGTTGCGCAAGGCGACGCCCGTGATGCAGTAATACTGGGGGCGGGCGGGCCGGCAGGCTGGCTGGCTGTGTGCTAGCTGTCTGGTGGGGATGGCGCCGCCTGTGTCAAGCAGCAGCGGCCACAGTCGCTGCCGTGACCCGGAGGCAGCGGAGTCCGGTCTAAAGAAGCTGCAGCCCGAGGCCAGAAGGCCCTAGGTTTTAGGTGGCGTCGCTGACGCACGCCACTAAAGAATGACACATTGCTACTCGACGAATAAAATAGTTCAGAACTCCACGTCAAAGACTAAGGACGATTAGCTGAAGAGATGCGGGATTGAATGTGAAAAGGTAAAAATAACTTACAGATTGTCATACTTGGTTTGTTTTTACTCACTGTATTGACAATGTAGTATAGGTAGGTGTTTAGAATTATTCATTTTCATCTGGGTGGGCCCAACAACCTCAATGAATTTGAAGAACAACATTATTCCACCAGGGCTGTGTTTAAAATATTTTACTTGCACTGCTAGTTTCGGGCACTGCTCATTTCCTATGGATCTATAGTAACACATGTGGATACATCGTCTTCGTTACATTAAACAAATCGTGTGACATGCACTATTTGTGCACAGAACGGTGGTCAGCAGTCATAGTCTTGATATGTTTACCACAGATCCCTGTAACTCGAGTTAAGATTTTCCCATGCAGTCATGCATATATGGCAGTGCCATGAACCACAAGTGTATACAGGGGCCGGCCGGTGTGGCCGTGCGGTTCTAGGCGCTTCCGTCTGGAACCACGTGACCGCTACGGTCGCAGGTTCGAATCCTGCCTCGGGCATGGATGTGTGTGATGTCCTTAGGTTAGTTTGGTTTAAGTAGTTCTAAGTTCTAGGGGACTTATGACCGCAGATGTTCAGTCCCATAGTGCTCAGAGCCATTTGAACCATTTATTTGTATACAGGGTGTTCGGAAATTCCCGTTACATACTTCTAGGACTTGTAGAGGGGAGTAGGTAGATAGTATTTTGAATTTGAGCTCATGTCCCGAAACGTTCAGTTTCCGTTCCACAACCATTTAAAAACATTTTGCTAATACGATCACTTTTACAAGTAACTGATTAAGCGTTAACGATCACATCACTAGTTGTACATCTCCACTCATCAGTAGCCACAGAAATTGCTTATGTGCTCGTTGACGGGTTCTCTTCAACGTGATGCAGTACAGGCTCTTCTAATCCGGGTCCGCGGCGTCTCCGGAGCACCCCAGTCACGCCTGCCGACAGTGAAGGTATACTGCCGTTGCGTTATTGTTGCCAAAAGGATATGCAATGGAGTTGGACGATGTGAAGAAATATCTTGATAAAGGCGCCGTGCAGTTCTTCCATTATCGTGAGCTTCGCCATTCAGAAGGATCATGTCTGCGTCTTCGGCAAACGGTACTCGGCCATGTTGCTGAACACTCACAGACACGTGACTAATGTTCGAAACAGGTTACAGTACCAATAGACGTTAGGTGACATCAGCCAATCGAACGTAACCACCGCCCACCATGACTACCCTGTTGCAAACCTACCTAGGAAACATGTTTTCAAACCTATGTAGAACGGAAACGGTATGTTATCGAACATTGGTTATTATTGCAAGTATTATGTGCTCACTCCATTCTACAAGCCCTAGAAGTTTGTAACGGGAATTTCCAAACACTCTGTACAGCGTGATCTGCGGTAAACATTAAAAATGGTGGCCATTGGCGACCGTGCTATGCACAAATATGGATGGAACGTGGTTATTTTTTTTTTTAATGAAACGAATACAATGTGTCCACATCTGGTACTATGGATCCACTTGAGAATTTGCAGTGCACTAAACTAGGAGTACAAGTAAAATATTTTAAACGCAGCGTGGTGGAATAATGTCCATCGAATTTAGGTGAAATGCTGGAAAGTACTGCTAGATAATAATTCAGAAGCGTGCATAAACTGCTTTCTTTGTCCGTGCGCACGTTTGCGGAGTAAGGCTACTGTATATAATGTAACTGTTCACAAAGAGAAGGCGAGGGTGGAGGGGGACACTGGCGGTCATAGTCAACTCCTCTCGAAACTCGTCATGGGATCTTCAAAACAAAAAATATTCCAGTTTGGTGAGCGGACCAAAATCAACAGTGGCCTTTGCTACCACTCGCTGAGACCGGCCGAGGAAACCGCAATTTGTATATGACATAATCGAAAGAGTAGAGGGTAAATCCCGAACAGGCTATCTCGATTTAGGTTTTTCTTCTAAAACGGTTCAGGCAAATACTCGGGCAGTTAATTCGAAGTCCACGAGGCGTGCAATCCATCCTTGCCCTTAATATTTAAGGGGAGACGTCGCCGTAACAACAGACGATATTCCCTTCTTTTGTCGCTTGAAATCGCTGGCGGCGATGTATGGCGTACGATGACGATTATTTTAATTTGTGGGGCTTTCGACGACATGGTTATAAGCGCCCGTACAAATTCCCAATCTTTTCACTGTCCAGTGTCGCCATTTTCCCGAATGAAGACAAAATGAAGAGGACAACACAAACACCCAGTCCCCGGGCAGAGAAAACCCCCGACTCGTCCTGGAATCAAAAACGGGACTTCGTGATCCAGAGGCAGCAATGCTGACCACTAGACGACGAGCTGCGGACTGAGGTACGGCGGATGAGGACACTGGTGCCGCAAGTCGTGAATAACAGCTCGGACAGTGCTGCTCCTACCATGTTGCGGTATGGCGCCCTCTAACAAATATTACTTTGGTTTGGCCCATATTTTCAGACAAGTTAGTTCTGCTGACTGTGACCCCGGTACATAAGTACTGGTTTCTCCAAAAAGCGCGTAGCTTTTCCTGCATGTGGAGCTGTCGAAAACACTTGTGCTATAGTGAATTCAAGGAAGATAGGTAGAGTTTAACGTCCCGCCTACGACAAGTTTAAGACAGAGCACAAACTGTGAACTGACGAGGATTAAGTACACCACAACATTTATCTAAAGTGAATTAGGAGAACCAAATCTTAATATTGCTGACCGGGGAGTTGAAACATGCTCCTTCCGAATGTAAGGGAGCGTACTAGACTGCACCCGTTTGATAGCTTTACAGCTAAAAGGAATTCCTTGCTTGCTCGGTTTTCGGCTCGTCCTTAACGAGTCTTGGCACTTTCTTCCAGAGTACTAAAAACTTTTTTGTGTTCCTCGAACATAACTCTTTGATTTCGTGCGGATGTTGGCGAGAGCTTGTGCAATTGGAGCGCATCGTGCATAAAATATTGAAACTGTGGTTTTATTGTCAGCAGTTCGTGGTCTACAGTGGTGGAAATCAGTGTAAAGGCACGTGGTTATTTGTGGAAAAATCATGTTTATTTATGTGTTTGGTATTGCATGCATTTTCCCGTACAGTTTACAACAAAGCAAAACAAAATACATTCTCATTTCACCATTAGAATTAGGCCGAGTACGTAAAAATTGGAAAAAGGCAGTCTTTCGGGTAGGAAAGAGGGAAATTGGTATAAAGGCAAGTTCGTTACATGTCGCTACGGTTACAGTATGGAGTTGTCTGCTAACGTCGTACAGCAATTACTCTGATAATGCTGCATGGAAAGCTTCTGTCGGGTTACGAGCAAGCAAATTTAAAGCTCACAAAGAAATGAGCCTGTCTAATAGCAAGATTGCTAAAAGATGGGCGTTCCACCAATGTTACTGATAATTTTGTCAGATAGGGTACTCAGTATGGCAAAAAGGGCCGGACACGAAAACTGCCAGCGTAAGATGCGCGTTTGATTCTGCGTAAAGCAAAAGTCAACAGCTAGTGTTCCTCTCAAATCGTGGCTGATTTACAGACACATCAGGCAAATACTGGCTCAAGAAACGAAGCTGGCGTTCAAGAAACTGCTTCATAAGCCACTTTTAAACAATGCGCCTAAGGAGGCTCGACTGAAGTTTGCGCAAGAACATATGTCGTGGACACTAAGAGTCGAACAAACTAATTTTAATTGATTAGTAGTTGAATTTGGATGGGCCAGATGGCTTTCAGTATTCCAGGCATGATCTATGCACAGAATACGTTCGAATGAGTAGAAACTGTAGCGGGGACAACGTTATTATCTGGACAGCATTTTGTACTAAAGGCAAGACCAACATAGCATGGTTGCACTCCACAGTGAAGTCCGATGGTTATACAGGAATTTTAGAAATTGAATTGGTTCGAATGTATGAGGTATTTGATGATGATGATTTACTGTGTCAGTATAACGCTGAGATTCGCATGTCGCCAAAACAAAGTTGTGGTTGCAAGGTAAAGGAATTCCACTTCTGAGCTGGTCATCGAGAAGTCCGGCTTTAAATCCTATAGAGGATCTAGGGGGGGGGGGGGGGGGGGGATTCCAGCACGACGTGTTTATCGCTGCGCACGACAGTATGAGACTGTGGCCGGACTGTAAACTGAAATTCGAATGGAGTGGACATAAGTTTCGAATGAAGAGATCACTGTCCTATATAATAAATGCATAAGAGGATTTTCGCAGTTCCTAAGAACAATGGAGGAGCGACTAAATACACGGTCATAGTTGTGATCTATTTACCGTTTGCGTTAGGTTATTCTAACAATAATTCATAAGCGCCTTTACATAAATTTCCACCCCTAAGTTTGTATTGTTTCTCTAAATTTCTTAAGTATCAGTGCTAATGGTAAAATGAGAATGTATTTTGTTTTGCTTTGTTTTAAGCTGTGCGAGGAAAAATGCGTGCAGTACCAAATATGTAAATAATCCTGTTTTTCCACAGATAACCACGTGCCTTAATACTAATTTCCACCACTGTATTAGTTAGCGTCACTGACTCCAGATCGCTCGGTCCCAGGTTTGATCCCCGACTGGATCGAAGGTTTTCTTCAATCTGAGACTGAATTTTTGTGTTGTCCTGATCATTTAACCTCATCACAAAGGCACATAAGAGACCGAAGTGACGTCAAACAAATATTTGCACTAGGCGGCCGAACAACCCCAGACAAGGCATCCGGGCCAATAATGCCAAACAATCATTTCATTTGTAGTTTTATCTTTTCAACTGTTTTTAATCATCATAGCTTATATGGTTGGAACCACTAATTAAATATTCGCGAGCAAAATTAGGATCAGTTTTATAAGTCAAAACATGCAATACGTAGACACGTGCCGCCGCCCCCCCCCCCCCCCCTCTCCTTCCATGAACGTTATGAGGCTTCATTATTCTTGTTTGGTGCATTTGTTTTGACTAACTCTCGTAATATCTCATGTTGTTACTGACGTATTATCAAAAAGGCGTTGTCTGTCGAGCCCGCTGGAGGCTGTTTCGACTTTCCGTAGCGTTTCAGAGATTTCTGATATAAGCAATTATTTCCATAGTTATAGGCCTCATTGATGATTTTCAGTTTCTGGAAGAGATGAAGAGGCTTGCACAGTATAGACTAACTTGGAGAACTGCATCAAACTAGTCTTCCGGTTCTAGGCACTTCAGTCCGGAACCGCGGGACTGCTATGGTCGCAGGTTCGAATCCTGCCTCGGGCATGGATGTGTGATGTCCTTAGGTTAGTTAAGTAGTTCTAAGTTCTAGGGGACTGATGACCTAAGATGTTAAGTCCCATAGTGCTCAGAGCCGTTTGAACCATTTGAGCCAAGCTAGTCTTCGGACGACGACGACGACGACATAGTAAATTTTATAAATTATTACTCATTCGTTAACTTTCTCCATTGACTGCATATTATAACACGCTTTTCAAGTTACAGTACAAACGATTGCCAGCTGCATGCAGATAACCCGGAAGTAAAGTTCCAGATGCATCGTCTTCATTAGTTTTACTCTTCATCTTAAGTCGTATTGGGAAGTAATTTGACGATTGTGAGCAATGTTACAATCGATGTATTTGTTCGTGCATTATTTTCGGCCTTGAACTAACAAGGAAATGTGTATATTGTTTCACTCTGCCTTGACCTAGTGCAAACTACCATCCGCTGTGAACAACAAGCTTGTAAACGCTGTTAAGAGTTTACATTCGCATGAAGGAAGAAATGGTATATTTTTTTTATGTCTTCAGTCACCAGTCTGTGTATAATATGTGTTGAAATCCGTAAAAAGTAATGCAGTGTTCGGAATGTATGAAGTCGCCCTGAAATGACTGTCACCGCAGCAAACGCTCATTAATACGTTTTCACTCTTTATTTTTCGAACTGCCTTGGATTCTTTCTACTCTGTGTTGAACGTGGGTCGTATAATACCCTCCCAAGAGCTGCTGCTCAGACTTAAACGTGTTGCAGCTGTAGTGTCGACACATCTTCAATTAGAGAACAAAAATACTCGACGCCAGCAGCGGCTTCTGTGGGACAGCTACTAGAAGCCAGCTGGCGGTCTACGGATTGAGACGTTCATTATGATCTTATGTGCACCACTTTGGTAAAAGTCTTTTGCTATTTCCAGTAAGACACCAGAGGATGGGCTTATAACAGACCGAAACCGGTCGCGTGAAAATAAAGAAATTTACAACTGAAGCGGTATTTTCAACCTCTGCTATAATGCTCAGTTGCGGATGTTCTTCCAACAGGACTGTTTGTTGTAAAATACCGCGCGGGGCAATTGGAATATATCACGAATTTCTGAATTTACGCAAGAGACTCGATCTGACATCAGCCGCCATTAATTTTAATAAAATGTGTCTAACATGTAACGTGATCCCCAATTTTATCAGAAGAATGTTCAATAGAATTACTGGTAGCTCACCATGTTACATTCAGCATCTCCTGAAAACTGATATAATTAAAGAAATTAGACCTTTATATCCAGAAAAAGATGTCTTAAATAAGAAAGCCTATGTAATGCACCTTAAATTTTCTAATGAACTGACCCATTTTATTTTTGACGACGCGTATGCGCGTATTATGTATCGCATTGATTGTCTCAAGGATAACATTACTAGTCATCATGTGAGGAATCTGGAAATATTAGGTCTGAGGTTTGACTCTGCTTTAGAAGTAGCTACTGAACGTAATTTTAATTTTTACCATACTGTTGAGAAACAAACTAGCATCGTTTTTAATCGCGAGGAAATGTGTTTCCTAAATAAAAGGCAAACCCATAGTCTCGGATCCCCATTTAATCAACATAGGGCATCTTCGTTGGTGGCCCATACCATCGTTGCCCTGGAGCAGGCTGTCAGACAACCCCACAAAAAACGCAGTCTGTCAAAAATTGAATAAAGCCATTGCACTAGAACTTGGCACAGTAAATCATAAAAATCAGAAGCACTGCGGTCCTCACAAGAAGTATTTCCACGCACGGGACCAATCCATTTTGAGCGACATTAACAGGAAGATTCATGAGAACCAAGCCATAATTGTGCGGGGAGACAAAGGCCACACGTCAGTAGCCCTATACGAGGCCGACTACGTACGAAAAGCACAGGACTTCCTCTCCAGCCTTAAGTTCAAAAAATACTCATTTAACCCCACAGCTAATTTCGTCGCGGAATTAAGGAGGCATTTAAAGAAACAGATGCGATATTCGCCCCATTTTTTTTAAAAAAAACCTTTAATACCGATGAATCCGAGAACGCAAACTTTCAGGGTCGTCGTGAAACTTCGTAAGCCACAGGCTCCTTTAAGGCCAGTCATAACGCTATTAATGCCCCAGATTACTTATTGGCTAAGGAAGTGCAAAGTGTCCTCAGTAAGCATTATTTTTTCCATGATGATCATGCCATTAAGAATGGAGATGAGTTAATTACCCACCTCAAACATGTAACTGTAACCAGTGATAAGAATCTAGCAAGTCTCGACATCGTAAGCATGTACACGAATATTCCGAATAAAGAGGTGATTCCTATTATTCAGTCAAACTTACGGATGTTCTCTCGTCTAGATTCACAAAAATTACCGAATTCCTACATTTGCTCAGAATTGTCCTGGACTGTAATATATGGGATCCCCCATTGCTAGTATAGTAGCTAATATTTACATAAATCACATTGAACATAAGTTTTTTTTCTACCCACCCACAACATCTTCAAAGAGTAGTATGCTACAAAAGATACGTAGATGACATCATACTTTTGTATAACGGGACCGACATCCAGCTGCAACTTTTTTAACACGACTTTAGCAAAATGCACCCCCAAGATTGTGTACCATTAGATACCACTCTGGCTTTACACTCCCATTTTTAGATATGGAAATTTCGTTACAGAACAGTAGTGTTCACTTCAACATATTTAGAAAACCAATTACGACTAGTTCTATTATTCTTTGCTCGCCAGTTCACCCAAAGTAGCAAAAAATGGCAGCTCTTCGTGCTATGCTTTACCGCGCGGCCAGAGTCCCTCTCTCAAAAGAAAATTACCAGTGCGAGTTGGATACCATTAAATTCATAGCACATGCTAATGGCTGCCAGCCAAATGTTGTTGATGTTCATCAGCAAATGCAATCGAAAGGCGCTTCCAACGATCTGTACGGGATTGCCCTGTCATCTTGTAATATTGATAACACTTTTTTTTTCGGAATCCCGTGTGTAGGTGTTATATTTGACAGGATTGGCAAAGGGCTTAGAAAAGAGGGGGTATACGCCTTCTACACCCCGCGTAAGATCGGGCATCTATTGAAACACCACGAAACCAGACAATTGTTACGCACAATCGGGCGTCTATCGCATCCAGTAAAGTGAGTGCCCTTCCTCATACATAGGCCAAACTGGCCGTTCCTTTAACATATGGTTCAGAGAACATCAGGATCTTAGCAATTCCAAATCCGCTCTCACTGACACCTGAAGGATTATAACCATTCCATTTCAAATTAAACACAAATTGCAGGATTCAACATATTCAACGTAACGGCTCGGTTTTAAACATTTTATAAGAAATAGAAATCATCCGCAGCATTTGCCGTGATCCGTCTGGGGCATTTTCAACCAGCCAACTGCGCTTAAGCACGCAGTCCTGCTGAATAACTTTTCTTTTCTGAAGCAGCGCCCAGCCTCATTTCCTTCTCTTTCTGGTCCCTGATTACTGTAGGCCACACATGTATACTATTTTTTGTCGGGTCAGTATTTTTTGTGGCCTTCAATAGCCTTAACGAATGTACGGCATATGCCTCTTTCCTATAGTGAGGTCCGCAAGGTCCACCCAGTTCATTTTACACAGCTGTAAAATTGTTCTCTCTTAATGAAAGTTGCGTGTTTCCATTTTATCCTATGACTATGGCGCATTATAGTACTGTGGCATTATCTGTGCCCCCACTAATTAAAAAATATACCTGTCTTTCATGATGTAAAGTGCGTCTCAGGACTTATCTAATGTAAGCATGATTAGTTGTCACCGTTGGTTAGCAGTTTTAAAATGACCCCACTTTTAATGTGTCCTTTTAATGCTATTGCTGCTAGCTATTAATTGGCATTTTACTTTCTGACAGTATAGACTGTAAGATTTCGCTACTTTCCTTGTTGATCAGTAACGAGAACTTGTAAATAGGAGTGGCACATGTGCATGTTCTTTTAACTGATGACTGTGGCGTGTTGTTCCACGTTGCCACTTATATCGCCACTAAATTAAAACTGTTAACTTAAATCAAACTGCATTCACTGCATGAGCAGTGAATATTATGCAAAATAACCATTAAAATTTGTTTTTATTCGCTCAAACAGTTTGTAACGCTATGAAAACTGTTTGAGGAAATAAGCCTTATGATGGGGCAAACAAAAAAATAACGCAGATGGCGGTAAAATGTAAAACTCAGAAAATACACTACTGGCCATTAAAATTGCTACACCAAGAAGAAATGCAGACGATAAACGGGTATTCACTGGACAAATATATTATACTAGAACTGACATGTGATTAAATTTTCACGCAATTTGGGTGCATAGATCCTGAGAAATCAGTACCCAGACCAACCACCTCTGGCCGTAATAACGGCCTTGATAGGCCTGGGCATTGATTCAAACAGAGCTTGGATGGCGTGTACAGGTACAGCTGCCCATGCAGCTTCAACACGATAGCATAGTTCATCAAGAGTAGTGACTGGCATATTGTGACGAGCCAGTTGCCATTGACCAGACGTTTTCAGTTGGTGAGAGATCTGGAGAATGTACTGGCCAGGGCAGCAGTCGAACATTTTCTGCATCCAGAAAGGCCCGTACAGGACCTGCAACATGCGGTCGTGCATTATCCTGCTGAAATGTAAGGTTTGGGAGGGATCGAATGAAGGGTAGAGCCACGAGTCGTAACACATCTGAAATGTAACGTCCACTGTTCAAAGTGCCGTCAATGCGAACAAGAGGGTGACCGAGACGTGTAACCAGTGGCACCCCATACCATCACGCCGAGTGATACGCCAGCATGGCCATGACGAATACACGTTTCCAATGTGCGTTCACCGCGATGTCGCCAAACACGGATGCGACCGTCATGATGCTGTAAACAGAACCTGGGTTCATCCGAAAAAATGACGTTTTGCCATTCGTGCACCCAGGTTTGTCGTTGAATACACCATCGCAGGCGCTCCTGTCTGTGATGCAGCGTCAAGGGTAACCGCAGCCATGGTCTCCGAGCTGATAGTCCATGCTGCTACAAACGTCGTCGATCTGTTCGTCCAGATGGTTGTTGTCTTGCAAACGTCCCCATCTGTTGACTAAGGGATCGAGACGAGGGTGCACGATCCGTTACAGCCATGCGGATAAGATGCCTGTCATCTCGACTGCTAGTGATACGAGGCCGTTGGGATCCAGCACGGCGTTCCGTATTACACTCCAGAACCCACCGATTCCATATTCTGCTAACAGCATTGGATCTCGACCAACGCGAGCAGCTTTGTCGCGATACGATAAACCGTAATCGCGATGGGCTACAATCCGACCTTTATCAAAGTCGGAAACGTGGTGGTACGCATTTCTCCTCCTTACACGAGGCATCACAACAACGTTTCACCAGGCAACGCCGGTCAACTGCTGTTTGTGTATGAGAAATCGGTTGGAAACTTTCCTTCCGTCAGCACGTTGTAGGTGTCGCCACCGGCGCCAACCTTGTGTGAATGCTCTGAAAAGCTAATCATTTGCATATGACAGCATCCTCTTCCTGTCGGTTAAATTTCGCGTCTGTAGCAAGTCATATTCATGGTGTAGCAATTTTAATGGCCAGTAGTGTATTTGCGCTGCAATTGTCGGGGAATAGAGGGTGGTTCACTTCGAACACGAGGCATAAGGGGAGCGCACCACCTAAGTGGACGCAGCGCGGGCGCCGTGCCAGTCACGTGAGGGAGCACGCGCGTCTGTTGGCGTCGGTCGGACCGCGTGACGACGCGTGGGACGCCGCCTCGTGACGCAGGGCGCCGTGCCAGCGCGAGCGCCGGCCGGTGCCGACGCCGGGCGCCAAATAGCAGCCGCGCTCTCGCAACAAAGAGCCCTCTACTCGGGACGCCAACGTGTTAAAATATGGTAGCCTGTGCGCTTTTGACTTCAAGGGTAATGATCGTAACTAAATTTCATTTATTCATGTTACGTATGTAAATGTAACTGTTCAAATATGCGAGGGGTGATAAAAAAGTAACGAAATTTTTTCTTCAATTTCGCGTTTCTTATATATCCGATTTTCGAAAAAGTTTGTCTTATTGGTACACATGTTTCTGATCTATGTTTGCATCTTCAGCTGTTTTGAATCTTTAATTTATTGTTGACAGTCGGAAAGGTTGTACGTGTTTTCGAATGTTCGGGCAATTTTTTTTTCTTCCGATTAAGATGGATCCAAAGAACTTATATTAAATTTTTCTTGAAAAATAGAATAAAGTGCCGCACCGAATTCGAAAACTTTGATTTTTGGCGAGTCCCTCATGAATAAGTCAGAGATTACGAGTGGTATAAACGTTTCAAAGAGTCGAGATGATATTGAAGACGACGACGACCGCCCTGGACGCACTAGCACATAAATTACTGACGACATTGTGGGAGTATAAAGAAAATGGTTGTGGAAAATTGCCGAATCACCATCAGAGATGTTGCAGATGACGTCGGCATCTCCTCTGTCTCATACCAAGCAACTTTTTTCAGGTATTTGGGCATGAAACGTGTCGCAGCAAAGTTTCTTCCGAACTCGTTGAATTTCGCCCAGAAACGACGTCGCGTGGACAACACTCAGGAATTGGTGATTAATGTCGATAATGATCCAGAACGTCTAAAGATTATAACAGGCGACGAAACATCGGTATAAGGAAAAGATGTCGAAACAAAGATCCAGTCGTCCCAATGGAAACTGCATGAAGATCCAAGATCGAAAAAAAGTTCGACAAGTTCTATCACATATGAAGATTCTTCTCACTGTCCTTTCTTTCTTTTCTTTTTTTTCCCGTATAGTCGATAAAGGATAATATCTGGAAATTATGCGCAGTTTGAGTGAAGCAATCCAAAATTTTGGCAAAACCACTCCTGGTAATTGCATCACTATAACGCTCCCGCTCACACCGCAATGTGTGTTCGTGATTTTTTTGGTAAAGGATATAACCATTGTGTTGCTCCAGCCATCATATTTGCTGGACGTGGACCCCCCTGCGAATTCTTTCTATTCCCGAGGCTGAAGAGAACCCTGAAAGGACGTCGTTCTGCCACCTTTGATGGGATAAAATCAGAATAGCTGAAGGAGCTGAATGCCATTACGAAAAGTAGCTTCCAGAAGTGCTTCCAGGATTGGAAAGAGCACTGGCACAGGTGTACTATATCGGAGGGGAACAAAATTGATATTGATGAATACAAGTAAATTCTATTTTTTAAAAAAAATCCAGTCATGTTTTGACCACACTTCATATTAAAATTTTATGGTCAACAGCTTAACATTGCAAGGAATGAAATAAAATGCGTTAGTATCTGCGGAAATCAAACCTGGATCCATAAATTACCACTCTATGCTTTGGACCACTCGTCTATAATGGACTCATGACAACAGTTCCTTAAAAAAAAAAAAAAATCTCTTATGCTACACACAATTTCAGGAGAAAAATATTGAACTTTTGAAGTCACTAATCTGTGGCAAATTATTGGCTTAAGATGAAACATTTGTTCAGCCCATGATCTGCCCTTCCAAAAATTCTTGATATTCACGTAAATTAGTCTCCAGTGTTGCTTTTCTATCCTGTTTAGTGTAATTTGGGAACATAGGTTATATAAAATTCATCACAAATTTCACTGTTGTTTACGTCTTGTCATCACCTTTCTTATGCAGTGAATGTATCAAGACCTCTTGGCACTATCCTGGAGGTTTTCTGTTTTCCAAGTTTTCTCAAAGATTTTTAGTTCATTTTTTAATTTGGTGGGGACCATTTCAGAAGTTTTGCTGTAATAGCCTCTTCTCAGCTGGCTTTATAAGGTTTTAAGCTTCTTCAGTTTCTTTAATAGTTAGGGATAAATCATCTTCCAGATTTCTGTGAGTGTTTGATTATTCAGACTTGTGGATTGGTTCAGAACGTATAAGAAACTGATCAAAATGTTCGAAATTTTCAGCATTACATAAGCAAGATCGGTGCGCCAGTCCCATGCTCTTCTGTTGTTAGATTCACGTTTGAAGTACATTTGCCTAACACTTTAAATCTCACTTTGTTCTGCAAAGATCTACTGGAAAAGGGCCTCTTTAGCAGGTCAAGTGCAGAAAACACTTTCATTCGAAATTTTCTTGTACTCTCACTTGTTTTACCAGCATCCAATCAATTACTTTTTGATTTAAAAGTGTAGTAATTGTAACTAAATTGAATATATTAATTTTATGTCCATAAATTGAATAGTTATTTTTAAATTTTATGATTGTGAGGAATAAAATAAAATGGGGAAAAAGTATTAGCAGGAATTGAACCCAGGTCCAAAATTTAACACTCTACCTTAGACCCCTCACCCAAAGTGCTAGAGTAGAGTAGAGTTGAGTTTTATTGGTCCCGGTAATCATATAGTAAATAAACAGTACATTCTGATGTAGGACAAGTCATGACAGCTACTCTTTTATTTAAGAGTTCCCATACCTATACTTGCACCATACACTACATGCAGTTTCAAAGAAAAATACTGACCTGGTGCTGTGAGCAATGTAGCACAAGGAGTGGCAGAAGGGATGGCGTTACATCAGAGCATGTGCAGTAGAAAACAGATAGCTGTGTTGCTCCTCTGAGTTGATCATAGTGCAGCTGACTGTCATTTCAGTGCTTGACACTGGTTTCTAATTATCACAGAAAGAGCACTACACAAGTTTTCTTCTGTTTTATTTGCATACCAATATGCATTCACAGGAAAATGGCACAATTATAGTGCAATTTTCGGCTCTCGTTGAAAGTGAAATGACATAATTTTAGTGAGATATTTACACTGTGCTTTAGCATATTAGTACATGAGAACCGGCTGCCAATGTACTAGTTGCTGTCGTTGCTTGGCAATGTTCTAGAATAATGTGTTGCACTTTGTATTTTAGTATATGTGGCATTCATCTGCGAATAAATATTTTTGTATGTGTCAAAATTTCCACCTAACATAGTATAATTGCAAAATTTAGAACTTCAGGAGTTGAGAATACTGTATCTGTGCAATCAGCTGAAAAAGTCTACTGTCTCAAGTCTGGTGCAATTAGCTGAAAAAGTCTGCTATCTCAAATCTGAGAATTCATTATATTGAGGCATTATTTTGGCAAGTTTCCTTCCCGTCAACATATTGCTTAATAGATAGCATACTCCCATAACAACTAACAATGCTAATTGGCACCTATCATAATCTATGTTCCTCTTCACATTAACACTCAATATTCCCTTAAACATCTCTAACTGTATGGTTCTTAACAATTCCTTGATTATCTAATTTCAGGTACTAATGTAGTCTTCTTCTAAAAAAGATAATCTTGTAGTAATGCCCTTCCTTCCTTCACAGGTAGTCTGCAAGGTTACCAGTCCCTTGTATTTTCTTTCATTCAGAATTATCAGACTTGTTTCGTTTGTGGCACTGATTTTCAATATGTTGAATCATTTACTTATAATTAAAATTTTTGAGTGACAGCTGTCTGTGTACCTTTATGGACCACACATTAAAATATTACCATATTTACTAGCACAATTATTCCATATGTGGTGGTGGTGTGACTTAGCAGCAAACATTCCAAGCTGTATAGTAGTTAAGATATTAATGTTTTTTGTGGCTCCTTTGGTGCTCGACCAGATTCACATTGCTGACGTGATGATTATGTACTTGAGTTCCGTATATGCCACACACATTCTTCACCTGATCTGATGCTAAGTTGCCAATGGCTTCGGAAATTGACAATAGACTTTCACAAGTATGGATTGTGTAGGAATTCATTTATCAGGGGCAAACACTGACTTTTAATGGTTTTGAATCTGAATAATTCCAGATGGCCTCTTTTAAAGGCTGATGATAGCATTCTTACATTTTCCCTGGATGTGATATTTTACATAACAAGAAAATATAAGAAGGGATGCACTATTGCACTTATGTAGTCAGATTTTAATTTCTCTTCCACAGTGTGTGTCACAACATATACTTGACTGTCTGGGTTGTCCGTTATGTCACAGGTGTGGCGGACGGTGTTGGTGGTTGGAGGCATTATGGAATCGATCCGGGAGAGTTCTCATCGTCACTGATGCGTGCCTGTGAGCGGCTAGTCTGCAACGGCAGGTTTGCACCATCTGAGCCAGCGGCGCTGCTTGCCAGCTCGTACTATGAGCTGCTCGAAGACAAGCGGCCTGTGCTTGGTGAGTGCTTACTCTACACTTTTTCTATTCTTTAAATCTCCTTCTCACTGATTTGCAGGATTCCATGGACACAGATGGCTGACAGTGGAAGTTTCATAAAAATTACTTGTCAGTTACTTATTCTTGTGAACAAATATTGTTGCAGATATGACCATGATTTTTTCAGGTGAACTGAAGTCTATTTTTACATCTTCGTGATTACTGTGCAGTTCACAATTAAGTGCCTAGCAGAGGGTTCATCAAAGCACCTTCAAGCTATTTCTCTTCCATTCCACTCTCAAACAGTGCATGGGAAAAATGAACACTTAAATATTCCTGTGCACGCTCTGATTTCTCTTGTTTTATTATGATGGTCATTTCTCGTCTATGTAGGTGGAGACCAACATAATACTTTCATGCTCTGAAGGAAATATTTTTTTGGTGCCCATCAGTATAAGGAGGAATGATCATAATAATAAAATAAGAGAAGTTGGAGGTTATACAGAAATATTTGTGTTCGTTTTTCCCATGTGCTCTTAGAGAGTGAATGGCACAGAAATAGAGGATGAACCCTCTGCCAGTCACTTAATTGTGAATTGCCCAGTAGCCATGTAGACAGCACCGAAGATCAGTTTCGGTACTGTAGAGGTACAGGAACACACGAGGCAGCACGAATCCTATGCCTAATGTTAGAAGTTAGGTTGAAGAAAGGCTAACATACATTTATAGCAGTTATAGATTTAGGGACATATTTTGATAGTGTTTACTGGAATACACTCTTTGAAATTTTAAAGGTTGCAGGTATTAAATATGGGGGCAAAATGTTGTTATACAGAGTGAGCAAACAAAGCTGACCCAGAAAATACATCATGCAACTGAAGATAGGCCCCCCTGCGGGTTCGGGGGTAAGAATAGGCCCGCGGTATTCCTGCCTGTCGTAAGAGGCGACTAAAAGGAGTCTCAACCTTTTCTGCCTTATGTGATGGTCCCCTCTCGGGTTTGACCTCCATCTTTCTAAATTGTTCCGAAGAGCGAGCCAATTGGGGAAGGGCGCCTTACATGGTGCACTGTCTTTGTCGTGCATTGAGACCTTTAGCCGGCTTTCTCGTCGTTGCAATGGTGTCCCGCTTGTTTTCCATCTCTTGGGCGAGGATACGTCCCTGGGTGCGATTACCATGCTGCACTGTGCAGTGTTGCTTTTAGCTGCGATGACGACCTCATACATTTTTGCACCTAAGATCCAGCACGGTAGCCAGTCCGTTGTGGTGCGGCCGCCATGTACCCTGTTGGTTGTAGCCCCCTGACAACACAGGGATCGCTCTACTGATGCCTGCGCCGTTAACTCCCCACGTATGCCAAGGAGTAGATGCCCATCTCCCTGGGGCATCGGGACTCCCGGCTATGGCCATCCTGCCAGGTGGCCTTTGCTGTGGCTGGGTGGCGCCCGTGGGGAGGGCCCTTGGTCGGAGTGGGTGGCATCAGGGTGGATGACACGCAGTGAAGCATGGCACATCTTCTCTTGCTGGTGGCCAGCCACCAGCAGTCTCCAAGCATTCGAGGGCCCATTTTAAAGGCAACGTTTATGACCCCAAATCGTTCCCCTCCCTCGCCACATCATGGGAGGAACGAAAGGCTATGAATGAGAGCGACAGGTATTCGCCCCGATATCTCGTCTGTACCAGATCTGACGGGGAATCGTTTGTGTCTGTGAAGCCTCAGTTCTTTGTCGAACATTTAGAGGACAAGTTCGGGGAGGTGGAGGGCTTGTCCAAGATGCGGTCAGGGTCAGTCTTAATAAAAACAGCATCCTCTGCCCAGTCACGAGCCTTGCTCACTTGTACGAAGCTGGGGGATGTTTCTGTTACTATCACCCCACATAAAAGCTTAAATATGGTCCAGGGAATTATTTTTCACAGGGATCTCCTTTTACAGTCCGATGACGAGCTGTGCGCCAACTTAGAGCGACGAGGGGTCCATTTCGTCCGGCGCGTCCACCAGGGTCCGAGGGATCACCAAGTTGCAACCGGTGCCTTCATCTTGGCCTTCGAGGGTGACACGTTACCTGAGAAGGTCAAGGTGATGGTATACCGTTGTGATGTCAAGCCCTATATCCATCCCCCGATATGGTGCTTCAAGTGTTGGAAGTTTGGCCATATGTCTTCTCGCTGTGCTTCCAGCCTCATTTGTTGCGATTGTGGTCGACCGTCCCATCCTGATACTCCATGTGCCCCGCCTCCCATCTGACTGCGGGGAGCACCACCCCCCTTGCTCACCGGACTGTAAGATTCTCCAGAAGGAGCGGAAAATAATGGAATACAAGACCCTGGATAGGCTGACCTACGCTGAGGCTAAGCGTAAGTTTGAACGACTGCATGCAGTACGACTGACGTCCACTTATGCCTCCACTGTCGCTCCTGTTACAGTTCCTATAGCTGCACCACACACCGTTAGCTCTCAGAGCCAGAGAACCACACCTGCCCACTTGATGGTGGGGGGCACTAAACTCCCTGTTGCTCCTGCTCCACCTACTTCAGGAGCAACACCCCCCCAACCATCGAGGACGTCAGTTCCCCCTTCCCATCCGGAGAAGCGTAAGACTTCTTCGACTCCTCTCGCCAGGAAGGGGTCTCTAGGGGACCTCCCTTCGCAAGTTCCGACCGGTACCAAAGCCGACAGCCGCAAGTGGCTCAAACAACCGCCGGTCCCTGGTCGTAGGGACACACAGTCATCGTCTGTGCCTGAGACTGACCCAGTGACGCCCTCCCAGCCTGAACCACCGAAGGCACAGCGAGAGAAACAGAAGAAGAAGAAAGTCCCCAAGGCTAACGACATTGCGGTGGCACCCATACCACTGCTTCCTACAAGCTCTGCATCGGAGGATGAGGTGGAGATTCTGGCGTCCGCTGAGAACCTCAGTCTCACCGGTCCCTCAGACGCCATGGAAAGCACTAGCGCAGGTGCTCAATCGGAGGCAGCGGGTGACCCAGCGGCGTAATCTGCCTTCCCAGTCCCGTCACGCCTTTCTCAGCCGTGGCTAATACCATCCTCCAGTGGAACTGCAGCGGTTTCTTCCACCATCTAGCTGAGCTCCGCCAGCTTATCAGCCTTCATCCTTTCCTCTGCATTGCTCTGCAGGAAACTTGGTTTCCAGCAATGCGAACCCCCGTCCTCCGTGGATATCGGGGTTATTATAAGAACCGAGCAGCTTATGAAAGGGTGTCTGGTGGCGTCTGAATCTATGTCCTTAACTCTCTTCATAGCGAGTCTGTCCCTCTACAAACGGCTTTAGAGGCTGTCGCTGTTAGGGTGTGGACGCCACAGGCTATTACCGTCTGCAGTCTTTACCTTCCACCGGATGGTGATGTCGCGCAGCATGAGTTGGCTGCGCTGCTGGCCCAATTGCCGCCACCTTTCTTGTTACTGGGCGATTTCAATGCCCACAACCCTCTATGGGGTGGGACTGTCTCCGATGACAGCGGTCGTGCCGTGGAGCATGTGTTGGCTCAGCTCGACCTTAGCCTCTTGAATACCAGTGCTCCCACGCATTTCAGTGTGGCCCATGGCTCATTATCGGCCGTCGATCTCTCTCTTTGCAGCCCCGGACTTGTCCCATCCCTCCACTGGAGAGTGCATCCTGACCTGTATGGTAGTGACCATTTTCCCATCTATTTGTCACTGCCCCAGTGTCATTCTTCTGGGCGCCTGCCCCGCTGGGCTCTCCACAGGGCTGACTGGCCGGCTTTTACTTCCGCTGCCACCATTGAGTCTCCCCCACAGGGTGACATTGACGAGGTGGTCCGTGTCTTAACCACGTCCATCATTTCGGCGGCCGAGGCTGCCATCCCCCGCTCTTCTGGGCTCCCTTGGAGGAAGGCTGTACCCTGGTGGCCGCCAGAGATCGCTGAGGCTATTCGTGACCGTAGGCGGGCTCTCCAGCGTCATAGGCGGCACCCGTCTCTGGAGACCCTCATCGCCTTTAAGAGGCTCCGTGCCTTGGCCCGTCTTATTGCACAGCGTAAGCAGGAGTGCTGGGAGAGGTATGTCTCATCCTTGGGCTCCTGTGTCTCCCCCTCGCTCGTGTGGTCCCAGATCCGGCTGATTTATGGATACCAGACCCCTATGGGTGTCCCTGGGATCTCCTTGGACGGCGCTGTCTGCACACACGCTGCCACCATTGCTGAACACCTTGCTGCGCACTTTGCTAAGAGCTCTGCGACTGCAACTTGTCCCCCCGCCTTTCGCTCTCTAAAGGAGCGAGCCGAGCAGAGGCCGTTATCATTCCACACGTGTCGTTCTGAAAAATACAATGCTCCTTTCAGCGAGAGGGAATTCCTTGCTGCCCTCGCCGATTGCCCTGATACCGCACCAGGACCAGACTGCACCCACGCGCAGATGCTGAAGCATTTCTCCAGGGACTGCCAGAGACACATCCTAACCATCTTTAACCGCATTTGGAGCGAGGGCGTGTTCCCGTCGCAATGGCGAGAGGGTCTTATTATCCCCATCTTGAAGCCCGGTGCGGACCCGCTGGCGGTGGACAGCTATCGTCCCATTACCCTCACCAACGTTTTGTGCAGATTGCTCGAACGTATGGTGGGGCGGCGTTTGTGTTGGGTCCTTGAATCGCGTGGTCTCCTCGCTCCATCCCAGGGTGGCTTCCGTCAGGGCCGGTCTGCTGCAGACAATTTGGTGCGGCTGGAATCTGCTCTCCGTACGGCCTTTGCCCGACATCAGCATCTCGTTGCTGTCTTTTTTGATCTGCGGAAGGCGTATGACACCACATGGAGGCATCACATCCTTGCTATGTTGCATGAGTGGGGTCTTCGTGGTCGGCTCCCGGCTTTTCTTCAAACCTTTCTATTGCGCCGCTCTTTCCGGGTGCAAGTTGGTGCCGCCTCTAGTTCATCTTATACACAGGAAAATGGGGTCCCACAGGGCTCGGTGTTCAGCGTCTTCTTATTTCTCGTGGCCATTAATGGTCTGGCTGCAGCCGTGGGGTCGTCGGTGTCTCCTTCTTTGTATGCCGACGACTTCTGCGTCTCATTTAGATCAACGACCACGGGAGTCGCCGAACGCAGGCTGCAAGTAGCCGTTCGCAAGGCAGCATCGTGGGCTCTGACTCATGGTTTTCAGTTCTCTGCAGCCAAGACTCGAGTTATGCACTTCTGCAGGCGTCGGACGGTCCACCCTCATCCTGAACTTTACCTCGACGGCCGCCTGCTTGAAGTGGTGGACACTTGCCGCTTCTTAGGACTCGTCTTTGATGCCCGGCTCACATGGGTTCCTCATATTACTCAGCTGAAGCAAAAGTGCTGGCGGCACCTCAACGCACTCCGCTGCCTGAGCCAAGGGTGCAGATCGCTGCACGCTGTTGCGATTGTACAGAGCCCTTGTGCAGTCCAGGCTTGATTATGGGAGCCTGGCCTATGGGTCTGCATCACCCTCAGTGTTGACGTTGCTAGACCCCATACACCACTGTCGGGTTCGGCTTGCAACTGGCGCTTTTCGTACGAGCCCGGTGGATAGTCTCCTGGAGGAGGCCGGGGTTCCCCCGCTGCAGATTTGCCACCATCGACTGCTCGCCGACTATGCTGTCCACGTGCATTGCTTGCCGGGCCATCCCAATCATCGCCTGATTTTCCCTGCCATGGTCCTCCATCTGCCCGAAAGGCGACCTAGGTCTGGGCTTTCCATAGCTGTCCGCATCCAGTCCCTGCTGTCGGAACTGGGGTCATTCCCTCTTCTGCCTCCCTTCCGGGTCCGTGCACCTACGCCTCCCTGGTGTTTGCCCCGGCTGTCCGTCCGTCCGTCTGGACTTGGCACAGGGACCCAAGGACTCGGTTCCGCCTGTGGCCCTCCGTCGCCGTTTTCTTGCGCTCCTCGCCTCATTTTCGGGCTGTGAGACTGTCTACACTGATGGTTCCCTGGTTGATGGTCGCACTGCCTTCACTTTTGCTCACGCTGCCCATGTTGAACAGCGCTCCTTGCCGGCTGGCTGCAGTATTTTTACTGCAGAGCTGGTGGCCATATTGCGCGCTCTTGAGCATATGCGTTCCTGCTCAGGTACGTCCGTCGTCATCTGCAGTGACTCCCTGAGCAGCCTCCAGGCCATCAACCACTGCTATACCTCTTCTCCTCTGGTGTCCTCTATTCAGGAATCTATTTCCGCCATTACCCGTTCTGGTCGTTCGGTGGTCTTTGTTTGGACCAGGTCACGTTGGCATCCCGGGGAACGAACGTGTTGACAGGCTGGCCAAAGGGGCGATCGATGCTCCAGCTTTGGAGATCGGCCTCACGGCTCGCGATCAGCAGTTGGTGTTGCGCCGTAAGGTGCTTGGGATGTGGACTGCTGAGTGGCGTGGCATGACATCCCTGAATAGACTGCGGGCTGTTAAGGAGACGACCGATGTGTGGCGCTCCTCCCTGCGGGCTTCTCGCAGGGACTGTCATCCTGTGTCGGCTCCGCATCGGCCATACCTACCTGATGCACGGCCATCTTTTGCGTCAGGAGGATCCCCCCCTGTGTCGGTGTGGGTCCCGGCTGATGGTCGCCCACATTTCGTTGGAGTGTCCCCGACTGCGCACCCTCCGGCAGTCTTTTAATCTCCCGGGCACTTTGCCTTTGGTTTTATGCGACGATGCCTCCATGGCTGATGACGTTTTAAATTTTATCTGTGGTAGTCCTTTTTATGGTTCTATTTAGGGAGGTCCTGCACCTTTCCCTTTCTGTGTCTTTTGTCCTCGTGTCTCTCAAAATTTGTTGCTGTTTTGGTGTGTAGTCGGATGGTTGACTCTTTCCCTTTTTTTTGTTCTCGTGGTCAGTCAACCAGTCTCCGGCCATCTTCTTTTCTTCTATTTCTTTCTGTCTGGTGTTCATCTGTACTCTTCTTGTCTGTGGTGTTTGTTGCTGCATTTGTGTTCTTTTAGTGCCTGGTGGGGAGTCTCCTTCCCCCTTTGGTTTTTTACCTGCTCCGCAAATTTTCGGCTCGCCTGTTTTCGGAATGGGGGACTGATGACCTTCGCTGTTTAGTCCCCCTTAAACATCCCAACAACCACCATCACCACCACCACCACCTGAAGATAGGCCCTAGGTGTGGATGATATGTCATGTTGCCTATCTTTAGTTGTATGACATATTTTCTGAGCTTGTTTTGTTTGGCCCAGTCGGTACTACTTCTGTAGAAATGAGACAGTAATTCCAACACTAAGAAAATAAAAGGGAGGTTATATAATGAGCATCAACAAAAGTAAAACAAAGTAACAGAATGTAGTCAAATTAAATCAAACAGTGCTGACAATTAGATTAGACAAAGACACTAAAAGTAATCGACAAGTTTTGTTATTTGAGCAGGAAAGTAACTGACTGCCATAGTAGGCAGGATATAAACACTTATTGGTAATAACACTGCATATTAGGAAGTCTGGAGTATAACCTTGTATGGAAGTGTAACATGGACAATAGACCATTCAGCCAAGAAAATAGTTTCAAAATCTTGTGCTATAGAATAATACTGAAGATTGAATGAGTGTATGGAGTAACTGATTGATAGGTACTTAAGCAAATTGGGGGAAAGAAGAAATTTAGGCATAACTTGACTAAAAGAAGGGATGGGTTAATCACACTCCGTTCATGGAGGACTGGTTAACTTGGTTATGTAGGGTAGTGTGGATGGGTTAAATTGGATTAGATGTACTTTTCGTTCCAACTGATCCATAGGGAGGAGATCTTCCAGGATGTGTAACATATCATAAAAGAAGAAGAAAACCAAAGTAAGTGACTTTAAATCTTTGGTTTGGGAGAGGGAGTGGGGGAGGTGCACACTCCGATGCAGAGTGAAAATCTCATTCTGGAAACATCCCCAAGGCCGTGGCTAAGCCATGTCTCCGCAATAACCTTTCTTTCAGGAGTGCTAGTTCTGCAAGGGTCGCAGAAGAGCTTCTGTAAAGTTTGGAAGGTAGGAGGCGAGGTACTGACAGAAGTAAAGCTGTGAGGACGGGGCGCGAGTCGTGCTTGGGTAGCTCAGTTGGTAGAGCACCTGCCCGCAAAAGGCAAAGGTCCCGAGTTCGAGTCTCGGTCCGGCACACAGTTTTAATCTGCCAGGAAGTTTCAACATGATTGTGCCCAGGAGATGGTGGACCACATCAGCCGTGACATCAAATGGGCTGCTGCAGATTCCATTCCACAGTCTAGCAACCACTTCAGATGACAGTCTGTCCATTGATGGAATAGCAAATACCACTTGGTAATCAGAACCTGATGCACAGCTTTGCGGAAATTAAATCGTCATCCAATCAGAGAAAACCTTTATGGTTTCTGATCTGCGAGAGCACAAGTAAGGCAAGTGATAAATGAGCAGAAGGGGAACTCCTGGAAGGAATATACAACTTCGGTTAATCAGTCCGTTTGGGACTCAGTAAGGTGGATTTCAGGCAAGGGCGGTACACCTCTCTTATAGTCATATTGAGAAATAGGGTCTTGGTGGATGCACCTAAAGACATGGCTCTGTTTTTAGCAGAACACTTTTTTACCGCCACCGTGTCACCCAGACAAACTCCTGCATTGCAAGTGTTTTGTAGAACCAGGGAGATAGTAGGTGGCTCCACTTCTTCTTGTGTAACCCATGTGATGAGGTCTACAATCTTACATTCTCCGTCTGGGACCTCGAATCAGCTGTCTGTGGCCAAAGACACTGCTCCAGGACCTGATGAGATTCATCATGCATCATTTGCATCCTGAAGCCAAAGCAAAACTTTTTTCTTGTTGTAATCAGATCTGGTTTGGTAGACAGTGCCCCACGACTTGGAAGGAGGCGATATTAATTCCATTATGGAAGCCGGGCAAGGATTTTACCTACCATACCAGTTATCAGAGTGTAGCCCATACCAGTTACATCGGTTAGACACTCCAATGCGTGGTCAGATGATGCCTCGTCTGGCTTCTGAATCCTGAGGTAACCTGTGCCACTCAGAGTGCAGTTTCAAGTGCTACTGTTCTGCCCTTGACAGTTTAATTGTACTGGAGATGATGACATACAACAGTGAGGCAATTTCAGCTAACTGTCAAGAGGCTGGAAGCTTGTGCCAATGAAACTGATTTTTGGTTCTCAGCAGAGAAACTAAAGTGTGTCAATTTTAACCATGCTTGTCAAAGTTCTAACTAGCCGTAGCTCATGATTGGGGGACAATATTTTACATTTTAACTGCACTGTGTGCTTTTGAGCCAATTATTTGACTCAAAATTAGCCTGGCTTCCACACTTGATATTCCTGTGAGCAAAGGGCTTCAAATCATTGTATGTTCAAAATGCCTTGACAGTTTTATAAGGCATTTTTCAGATCACATTTACACTATGGCAGCTTGGTTTATGGATCAGCCCCTATCTCCTACCTCAAGCGACCAAGCTATTCAGGACATGTACTACTGACCATCTCAAGGATCTGGATGTATCAGACCTCCAAATACACAGCAAGGGGTGCAATAAATTGATGCATTGGCGTCTTCAGAGGCCCAGAATAATTTTAAATGTGATGCAATACAAGAAAATTTATATTCCAGATTATGTTTCAGCTGTTTTCTCTGATGTGGAGTTATATCTCCCTGAAATCCAAAATAACAACAATATTCATCTTCTTCTTTAATGACATCTGACATATTTTATGACTTCTGAAACAAGTCCCACGTATGTCATTTTAGTAAATCTCTTCTTGGAATTTATAACAGCGTCATTTGTTTGTTGTAATTTTTGATATAACAGATCAACCTGATGGGCATTATAATTGTTAGCAACTACTATCTGTTTCAAGGTATCAATTTCCTTCTGGATTGCATCAGGTTGAAGAGGTAATTTCAATATCCTATGTATTACTGTTTAAAAAAATGCCAGTTTGTATTTTAATGGATGGCATGATGAAGCATTTATTATTATTTTGGTTGATGTGGGTTTTCTATAAATAGAAATTGTTTTCCATTCCTGTTTGCAATTGTGAGGTCCAGGAAATTAATACATTGTTACTTTTGTGTTCTACTGTAAATACAAGTTTTGGATGTAAATTATTTAATAATTAAACAATGCCCATCAGGTTGATCTGTTATATCAAAAATTACAACAAACAAATGATGCTGTTATAAATTCCAAGAAGAGATTTACTAAAATGACATACATGGGACCTATTTCAGATAAAATAAATAAATAATTTAAGAATAAAAATGTGACAATAGCATTCAAAACCAATAACCCACTACAGGTGAAACTGAAACACACAATTGGGGAATCAAATATATACCAAAAGTCAGGTGTTTACAAAATACTATGTAATGACTGTGAGAAACAGTACATTGGCCAAACTGGCCGTAACTTTCCAACACGTTTTAAGGAACATACTAGTGGTACTGCACATACCAAATCAATATTTGGTCAACATCTTGATGGATACAATCATTCTGAGGGTTGCATTTCTAACAATTTGAAAATATTACATACTGTGCCAAAAGGAGTACTGCTAAATACTTTAGAAGAAATTGAAATCTATTCACTTCACAGAAGTAAACCGTTATCTGTTTTAAATGAGCAACTTGAATTCAAAGACACATTTCTTTGAGCTTTTTGACGATCTGCTTTAGAATGTTCTCATCTGTCCCTCGTTTTTAAAATTATCAAACCTTTAGGAAATATTTTATCTTTACTTCGTAATTTTATTTCGCCAAACATTATTTATGACTGTTATTTATCTGTTTTTAGAATGTTTGCTTATATGCTTTAAGACTGCATATTGCTAATTCACATTCCTTTACTTTTGACACTATGGCTTGTAGTATTATAATTTCAAATTCCTTTCATTTTCATTAACAATAAAAAAAATGGAATCTACATATGAACTTGATAGACAATATTTCATAAATGTGCACAACTACTGTTCCCTCTTGATTCTTTTTTTTTCTTCTTAGTATTGATCTGTAAGAATTATTATGTAATCTATGTAAATGGAAGTCTCTTATTACACCAGTAAATCGTATCTGTGCAGCATGTCCTGCACATGTCAGTTAACGATTATTGCAGCCTACTTATTGAAAATCGTTTCAATAAAGACATGTTGCTGCTCAATGATACATCATCTGACGTGACAGTCCTCGCCGTTCCACTTTCACAACAACTTTGTTAGAAAGAAGCCTGCTGCCACATCTTTGGAACGGAGTCCAACTTCACCATGGCAACCAGTGGTTCCAAATGGTTCAC
The DNA here is from genome assembly GCF_023864345.2 of Schistocerca serialis cubense. Classification (NCBI taxonomy): domain Eukaryota; kingdom Metazoa; phylum Arthropoda; class Insecta; order Orthoptera; family Acrididae; genus Schistocerca; species Schistocerca serialis. The sequence goes on along the minus strand of NC_064638.1, from coordinate 152,656,118 downwards.
TAACAGGCCTTGAGAGAGCAACTCATGTACTGTCAAACCAAAGTTCATTTATCCTACATGTTTAAATATTTTTAAAGCTTCTTAATTGACAATAGCTTTCGAACAAGGTAAGTTTAGTGTGTGTTTATTTTCATTTCTTGACAATGTTCTTTTAACTAAGAAATTTTACATTGTTATTCAACTGATAAGCCATTGGTTAGCAATGACATCATTCTGTTAGAAGTTGGCGGAGCCTCCTTTATATATAGTAAGATGTGCACTGGTTTCTCCAGTAGTGATTTACTATCAGCAGGAGGTTTTTACTCGTTGGTAATTCTTCATTTTATAGCTTTGTAACTTCATGTATTTTCTTTAATGTACATAGCCCTCTAATTAAAGCTTTGTTTATGACTTGTAGGTCTGATGATGACAACAGTAGTGGTTGAAACCGGTCACTGTAATAAATAAATTGTGATCAAGACTGTTTTTGATAGTAAATAAATATCATTTATGCTACTATTCATAACTTTTACCCTCATCAGTATTCTATACCCATTAGTCTGTTCATTCCATTCAGCAAGTCCTACAAGTCTCACTTTCACTGAGGATATAAATGTCATTGACGACGCTGATCATTGATACACTTTCACTCTGAATTTTAATCCCACACTTGAATCTTTCTTTTATTTTAGTCATTGCTTCTTCAGTGCATTGACTTGAACAGTAGGGGTGGAAGACGAAATAGTTATCTTGGATCCTCTATAATCTGAGCACTTTGTTCTTGATCTATCTGCCCTTGTTACCTTTGAGATTTTGTGGATTATACTTCTCAAAAAGTCTGATGATGCTATGTCGCCAGACAGGAACCAACTTGAATAGTCCCTTGGTAGCAAATTGTGTATGCTTTCCATCTACTCACTCTCTCGTCTGTGCTTGACACTAGAATTCCTCTTGCATTCGTACTACTTGGTATTAAGTTCAATGAAAGTTGTTTTGATTTTTCTGTATGCTGAATCAATCTTCTCAATGACCATTTCCTTTTCAAGTTCTTCCCTTTTTTCCTACGGCCATATTGAATGGAAATAGTAACCTGAAAAGGCAAGTCAGTATTTGTACAAAAATTCTACTTATTTCAACTGACTTGCCATTCGGCTTTAAAGGGCTGTTAAGTTGGCATATAATATGTTGAATATCAATCAGTGAGGCACTAGGGAAAACATTCCATTGTTGCAGAGGGTGTTTGTTGCACAGAGACATATATGTAGCATGTATGGGTGTTGTATAGCCACAAAACTTATTCATCATTTTACCCAAAAGCAAAACATCAAATCCAGTTTATAACAATAATTTGAATAAGCTAATGATATGCACTTGAGATTGTTAGTTGGAATTCAGAAAATAAATGAAAATGACCAAGCTAATTGGGTTTAATTTTCAGCTAGTATCCTTAATAGTATTCGTGTTTTATAATTAGTGAAAAGATTTACAAATGCTGTGCCGTATGTAAACTTCAGTAAGTCAATTTAGATTTTCAGTATATCTAATATTTTTCCCAGTAGAAACAGGAACAAAAGTCTGACAATAATTGTCGTATCAGACATGGGTAAAATATTCTCAAATGTGTTGCAGGTAGTACCACAGCATGCGTGGTTGTGCTGAATCGTGAGACACACATGGCATACACAGCGAACATCGGAGACTCTGGGTTTGTTGTCGTACGCCGTGGACAGGTGGTGCACAGATCTGAAGAACAGCAGCACTACTTTAATACACCTTTCCAGCTGTCAATGCCACCACCTGGCCACACTGGGCTTGTCCTCTCTGACAGGTAACTATCAATTAGAAGCTTTTAGATAATCTAGAAGTCAATAAAAGTTTTTTATTTAGCTGTCTGGTGATCTCTGCCTCAGATGAAATAACAAATATTTATAGTGGTTGTGGCCCTCCTTATTACATAACATATTTAAATTTTGTAATCCAGAAGTGTTTATGCATGAGTGAGGCAGTTCAGTTGACCATAACTTAATATTGAGATAAATTAGCTATAGATATAGTGTACCATAAAAAATACTGATATCAAAATATTCAAATGAATTTGTGTAAGGGAAATAAATTGTTTTTAATGGAAAGATAAAAAAAAGACTTACTGCTGCTTATAAAGATAAGGATTGGAGCTGAACATAAAAAATGTCAGGAACAAAGACTTTCATGCACCATTGGTAATTATGTGTTACATGAAGGACTACTTCGTGCATGAAGCAGATATATTTGCTAAAGTCTTCATGGATCATTTTCTTTATTGGTTGGAACAAGATAAGGGATTGGGAGCAGAACTGTCAGATGTTGAAAAGTAAGGGCCACCCCAGTGTGTGCTTCTCATGTACTATGCTGTACTAGGTCTGGAGAGTATGAAGGATGAGGCTGCACAGTAATTTTGTTTTTTGCACAATAGTCATGTGCCAAGGGGAAGAATGTATGGTTGCATTATCGTGATATAAGAGCCGTGAATTGTCTCACCCCATTTCAGGCCACCCCCCAGGGGGTCCACAACTCTTTTGTGGATTCGTGCGTGGCGAGCACGGGGCCCTGAGCCATTGCAGCCTTCTTTCTCTCCCGGGCTGCATTTCCTATCCCTTCCCCTCCTTTCCCCTCCATGCTCCTTTCCCCTCGCCCTCTCCTCTCCCTCTATTGGTGTCCTTGCTTATGTTGGTCCCCGCTATCCTCCTGGTTCTGTTGGATTTACTCTCCGGCTTTGTTGCGTAATCATCTCCTCCTTTTGGCAGTCCTTGGTCCCCCTCTGGGGTTTGACCTCCATTACAAAATTTCTCCTCCGTAGTGTGAGCCATTTGGGGAAGAGCACCTTACCTAGTGTCTCCGACGTGTGCCCTTCTAGTACATTCCACCTTTTCGTCGTTGTCTGATGCTAGGGTGCATAGCCAGCACGGTAGCCAGCCCGTGTGGTGGGGTCGCTATGTACCCTTTTGGTTGAGCCCCCTGAACACACAGGGATCACACTTCTGATACCTGAGCTGTGACCTCCTCATGCATGCCTTGGAGTGGTTGCTCGTCATCCTGGAGCATCGAAACTCCCGGCAATGGCCGCCGTGCCAGACAGCCTTTGCTGTGGCTGGGTGGCGCCCGTGAGGAGAGCCCCTGATCGGAGTGGGTGGTATCAGGGCGGACGCTATGCAGATGAAACGCATACGGGTCCAAAACTCTGGCCGTTCTTCTGTGGCCGTCTCTCTGCGTGGAACTGATTCCTCAAGTGCTGCTTCTCTTGCCCCTTCGGCCTTCCCTTCCATGGCTACCCCCTGGGAAGCGGGTCAGGCCCGTCGTCTAGGGGCAAAACCTTTCCCCCGTTATCTAGTTTGCACCAGGACTGATGGAGATACTTTCACCAGTGTCAATCCTTTATTATTTGTGGAACACATTGAAGACAAGTTTGGCGATCCCTGAGCAAGATGCGGTCGGGTTCGTTGCTGATAAAAACTGCTTCAGCTGCCCAATCTGCGACCCTTCGTGCCTGTACCCATCTTGGCACAATTCCTGTGTCCATTACCCCTCACCAGTCTCTAAATATGGTACAAGGTGTGATTTTTCACAGGGACCTCATCCTTAAAACTGATGAGGAACTTCGGGACAATCTCGGACGGCGGGGTGTTCACTTTGTTCAGCGTGTTCAGAAGGATCCTAAAGATAATCGTATTGATACTGGTGCCTTTATCCTGGCCTTTGAAGGGGATACCCTTCCTGAGAAAGTTAAGATTATGGTCTATCGCTGTGATGTGAAGCCGTACATCCCACCTCCTATGAGGTGTTTTAAGTGCTTGCGTTTTGGCCACATGTCTTCTCACTGTTCCCAGGACCCTCTCTGTGGTGACTGTGGACGTCCACTCCATGAGGGGAGTCCCTGTGTTCCCCCTCCTGTATGTGTAAATTGTCATGGTAGTCATTCTCCACGTTCACCAGATTGCCCAGTATATAAGAAAGAAAAAAAGATACAGGAGTATAAGTCCCTCGATCGTTTAACCTACACAGAGGCCTGTATGAAATATGCACGACTGCACCCTGTGTCCGTGACATCTAGTTACGCCTTGGTTACATCTTCACCCCTTCCTCCCCCTTCCTTACCCCCATCCCGGACCCCTCTCCTCCCCCCCCTCCCCTGCAGCTCCCACACCTTCTCCTATGGGCGCTGCTCCCCATCCCCAGCCGGAGAAGTTTCCCACTCCTTCGGTGTCTGCCGGTCAAGGGCGCCTCTCCCGGGATGCCCCTTCCCGGCACCTTCCAGGTCAAAGGTCTGCTGCCGCGCGGCGACCGCAAGAGCCGCGGTCTGTCGGCCCCCAGGTCGCCCGGTCTCTTTCTGTTCCTGATCTTGCTGCATCTGGCTCCTTTATGCCACACAGCCCTCCTCAATCTCAGCCTGAAAAGAAGAAGAAACATAAGTCCCGGGACAAAGAGCCTCTGGTGTCACTGGAGGTCCCTTCCCCGACTTCACAACCGGATTCTGACCTGACGTTCATGGATGTCGCCCCCCTCCTTGTCGGTGACGGGTGGGGACCTGACGGACTGGATTTAGCATGTTCAGCCCTCATTTAAACCATCGTTCTGTTGTTCTCCAATGGAATTGTAATGGATACTATCGTCACCTTCCGGAATTGAAATCCCTTCTTTCGTCCTACTCTGCAGCTTGTGTGGTTCTCCAGGAATCTCATTTTACTGATGCTCACTCGCCGACCCTCCGTGGGTTCCGTGTTTTCTGTCGAAAGCGGGTCGGACCCTTGCGGGCTTCTGGTGGCGTTTGTACGTTGGTCCGTACAGACATTGCTAGCATGTGGATTCCTCTCCAAACTACATTGGAAGCGGTTGCTGTTAGGGTCCACTTGGACTCTGCAGTCACAGTTTGCAATCTTTATCTTCCTCCTGACAGGACTCTTACACCTGCTGCCTTATCCACCCTTCTTCAGCAACTTCCTCCTCCCTTCCTACTTCTTGGGGATTTTAATGCTGATCATCCATTGTGGGGCAGTGCCTTTCCATCTAGACGAGGTCTTCTTATAGACCAATTTATTGCAGACCACGACCTGTGCCTTCTTAATGATGGCTCCCCTACTCATTTCAGTGCCGGTCATGGTACCTTTTCTGCCATTGATCTTTCTCTTTCTTCTCCCTCTCACCTCCCTTCATTACACTGGTCGCCACACGACGACCTTTGTGAGAGTGACCATTTCCCGTTGATTATCACGCTCCCTTCCCGCTCCCCGATGGACAGGTTACCTCGTTGGTCTTTCCACCATGCCGATTGGCCTCTATACACTGCACAGGTCGAGTTTTCTCCCTCCTTGTCGGATTGTATTGATGACATCTTACGTGACGTGTCTGACGCGATTGTTCGCGCTGCTAACCTTGCTGTCCCGCGCTCATCTGGACCATTTCGTCGCCGGCTAGTCCCGTGATGGAATACGGCCATTGCCATTGCCATCCGTGATCGCCGTTGAGCTTTGCAACACTTTAAGAGGCACCCATCTGTAGCCAGCCTTACTACCTTTAAACGCCTCCGTGCTAAAGCCCGTTATTTAATCAAACAGGGTAAGCGGATATGTTGGGAACGATTTGTTTCTTCCCTTGGTTCTACTGTCCCTCTGTCATGGGTATGGGCTACACTTCGTTCTCTCCAAGGTTGCCATCGGCAGTCCACCCTCCCGGGCCTTCACCTCCCAGATGGCATTTGTACGGACCCATTAGTTCTTGCAGAACATCTTGCGACCCATTTTGCAGTGGCATCAGCGTCAGCCTCCTATCCAGCTGCTTTCCTTCATCAAAAACAGCTGGCTGAAGCTTCCACCTTATGTTTCACTCCTTGTGAGCCAGAATCCTACAACGAACCTTTTACTGAATGGGAATTTCTTTCTGCTCTATCTTCTTCTCATGATACGGCCCCTGGCCCAGATTCCATTCATAACCAACTGTTTCAACATCTCAGTGCTCCACAACGGCAACATCTTCTTCGGGTGTTTAACCGTATCTGGCTCCAGGGTGACTTCCCTTCTCAGTGGAGGGATAGCATTGTGGTTCCTGTCCTTAAGCCTGGTAAGAACCCCCTCTCTGTTGACAGCTATCGGCCAATTAGTTTGACCAATGTTGTTTGTAAGTTACTTGAACGGATGGTAGCCCGTTGGCTCATTTGGGTCCTCGAATCTCGGGATCTATTGTCGCCTTACCAGTGTGGCTTTCGAGAGGGACGGTCTTCAATCGATCATTTACTTCGCTTGGAATCCGCAGTTCGGCAGGCTTTTTCCCAGCGCCGCCATTTGGTTGCAGTGTTTTTTGACCTTCGCAAGGCCTATGACACGGCCTGGCGCCATCACATCTTACTTACCCTTCATAAGTGGGGTCTTCGGGGCCCACTCCCGATTTTTATCCGCCAGTTCCTGATCCATCGGTCATTCAGAGTTCGAGTTGGTACTGCTTTTAGTTCTCCACGGACCCAGGAGACGGGCATCCCACAGGGTTCTGTCTTGAGTGTCCTTCTTTTCCTCATTGCTGTCGATGGACATGTGGCCTCTGTCGGTCCCTTGGTCGCCCCTGCCCTGTATGTGGATGAATTCTGCATTTGGGTTAGTTCCTCCTCGATGGCATCTGCAGAGTGGCAGCTCCAGGTAGCTATACGGCGTGCCTCTGCATGGACCCTCTCACGCGGGTTTCAATTCTCTCCTTTAAAATAATGAGTGGTCCACTTCTGTCGCCGTACTACGATCTACCCTGATCCAGAGCTCTATCTCGCTGCACAACGTTTGCCTGTGGTCCCACAGTTTCGTTTCCTGGGTCTTCTTTTCGACAACACGCTCACTTGGCTGCCCCATATCAGACTCCTGAAGGTAGGATGTTTCCGTAAACTCAATGTCCTTCGCTTCCTTGCCCACTCGTCTTGGGGTGTGGACTGTTCCCTCCTCCTCCGTCTTTATCATGCTCTAGTTCTGTCTCGCTTGGACTATGGTTGTCAAGTTTATGGTTCAGCTGCTCCTTCCACACTGCACATGCTGGATCCAGTCCACCATCGTGGTATCCGTTTAGCCACCGGTGCCTTCCCTACTAGCCCTGTTGATAGTCTCCTAGTTGAAGCTGGGATCTCCCCCCCCCCCCCCCCCCCCCCTTTCTGTTCGGCAGTCCCAGCTTCTGGTGTCTTATGCACTCACTATCCGTTCCTCTCCCACTCATCCTTCCTATTCTATCCTGTTCCCAGACCATGGACGTCGCCCACCCGACTCCCGCCCTCGGGCGGGTTTACCAGTTGTGCTCCGCCTTGCGTCTCTTTGCCGTGATTTTCAGCTTCCTTCTTTGTCCTGTCTTCCTCGCTCCCTCCCCTCCACCCCTCCTTGGTTAGTTCCTCGGCCTCGACTTCAGATGGATCTCCACCGCGGTCCGAAAGATTCCATCCCCCCGGTGGTGTTCCATTCCTTTTTCCGCCAAATTTTGTGGGAGTTTCGGGATGCTGTTGTTTTTTACACTGATGGCTCTAAATCTGCTGATCGTGTTGGGTATGCCTTTACGTCCTCTGTTGGAACGGAAAGTCATCTGCTGCCACCTACGTGTGGGGTGTTTACTGCGGAATTGATGGCAATTTCCCAGGCCCTTACCTTTATTAAACAGTCCCAACAAAACCGCGTTTTGTTATGCACAGACTCGATGAGTCTTGCTATTGACCGGTGTTTTTCGCACCAACCCTTGGTCTCTGCCATCCATGACCATCTCGCTGATATTCACCGTGCTGCTTGTTCTATTGACTTCCTTTGGGTCCCTGGCCATGTGGGTATGCCGGGTAATGAGCTCGCTGATTGTTTGGCTGGGGGAGCAGTTACTTACCCCCCGTTTTCTGTAGCCCCTCCTGCAGCGGATTTACGGCTTCACATCAAATCCCACTTCGCACAGTCATGGGCCAGTTCTTGGGAGGCTACTCCCCTGTCTAATAAACTTCGTGCAATTAAGGTGACACCAGGCCCGTGGCGTTCTTCCTTTCGCATCTCCCGAAAGGACTCGACCACACTGTGTCGTCTCCGCATTGGCCATACTCGGTTGACCCATGGTTTTCTTTTGCGTGATGAGCCACCCCCACTATGTGGTTGTGGAGCCTTCCAGTCAGTAGCCCACATTTTGGTTGAATGCCCCCTTCTTTTGGCTCTGCGTGCTAAGTACAGGCTCCCCCACACTTTACCTTTGATGTTGGCTGACGATTCCCGGATGGTCTCTCTGGTTCTCGGTTTCCTCCGGGAAAGTGGTTTTTATTCTCAGTTTTAAGGTTTTTAATCTCTCTCTGGTGTTGGGGCAGGGCGGTGAGTGTTTGGGTGTCTCACACTGTAGGCAGTGTTCGGAGATTCCCAATTCACCTCCCTGACCGAAATCCTCTTTTCTTCCCCTTTTACTCTGTTTTTACATTTTTAAGGCTTGGTTAGTCTTTCTATTCCCATACGTACTTTCTACATTATAGCAGTTGTACCTTTTAAGTCACAGGTGGTCTTGCCTATGCTGCTTCAGCATAGTGTTGGGTTCGTTCTCTTGCCGACTTCCCTCATTTTGTTTTTTACCACTGACAACATGACTGCCTTTTTGTTTTTTCCCTTTTTCCGTTTTATTGTTCTGACTTTACTGAGTTGTCCCATTAGCGGAATGGCGCATATTTGCAACAAGGGACTGATGACCTTGCTGTTTGGTCCCTTAAACCTCAACCAACCAACCAACCGACCAACCATTTCAGGCCAACCGTTCTCACATTTTCTCGCATGTGTTGCAACACGTCCCGATAGTATCATCGATTAACAGTTTGTCCCTGTGGTACGAATTCATGAGGTACTAATCCTTCAAAGTCAAAGAAAACTATCAGCATTTGACCTGACCTGATGAGCTTTTTCTCGTCTTGGAACCTGTTCCAACCAGTTGTGAAGATTGAACCTTCGTCTCAACATCATAACAGGAGGCCCACATCTCATCAGCAATTATGATTCTCTTAAGGAACGTCTTGTTCTTATTTGCGCAACCCAAAAGCTCTTCACTGATTGCAAGGTGGAGGTCTTTCTGTTCTTGACTCATGAGCTGTGGAACAAACTTGGCAGCAACATGATGCATTCCAAGATGATGTGTCGGGATTTAATGACATGATCCAACAGAAATATTACATTCTTCTGCAATTTCTCGGACAGTCAGTCTTCAGTTGGTATGCATAATTTTGTTGACGTTCCTGACATGAACATAGTCAGTAGAGTTTCAAGGGCGTCCTGAATGAGGGTCATCTTTAACTTCTGTTAAATTGTGTGAACCATTCATAACACCGAGTAGAGCTGTTTTTCATTGGAAATATTGAAGATCGGTTTGGGGAGGTTGTAGCAATAGAAAAAGTGAGAAATGGATCTTTGCCAATCAAAACATCACACACCAACCAGTCACATGGAGGAACTTCAGGCCTGTGTAAAGATAGAGATACACCAGTCACCATTTCTCAATGTAACAAGCTCAATAGAATTCAAGGTGTTACCTTCCATTGGGATCTAATGTTACAAACTGATGAAGAGCTGCTTACTAATCTGACATGGCATATAGTCCATTTTATTCGCCCACATCCATAATGGACCGAAAGATAATGTAGTGGTCACTGGAGCTTTCTCCTGGCCTTCGAAGGCAACATCTTGCCTGAGAAGGCTCAAACTTGCATCTGGCCATTCTGATTTAGGTTTTCAGTGATTGCCCTAAATTCAGGCACATGCCGGGATTGTGCCTTTGAAAGGGCATGGCCGACTTCCTTCCCCATTCTTCCCTAATTCAATGTGACCGATGACCTCACTGTTTGGTCCCCTCCCCCAACCACCCTGAGAAGGTTAAGGTCATGGCCTATAGGTTTTGATGTCAGATCTTATTTTCCTCTTCAAATGAGATGATTTAAGTACCAAATGTTAGGACACATGTCCTCCCGCTGTTTTAATGAGGATATCTGTTGGGCATGTGGACAAGCACACTATGAGGGTAGCTGTTGTGACCATCCTCCTCAGTGGGAGGGTAGCTATTGTGACCAACGTCAGTGGGAGGGTAGCTGTTCTGATCAGCCTTCTCAGTGTGTCAACTGTCCAGAACTGCACCCTCCTCATTCATCGCACTACTCAGTGCTTAAGAGGGAGAAGAAAATTCGAGAGTATAAAACACTTGACTCCCTGTCTTATCAAGAGGCAAAGAAAAAGTTTGAAAGTCTTCATCAGAATGATATGGTCTCAGTTTTTGCACACACAGGCACAGGCTGCAGGCCAAAGAAAAGTATGGTTCTCTTTGCTCTGGAAGATAAAATGGGGAAATGTTCACAGAAATCTAAATCTCGCAAGGATAAGGAGGATAAGCAGCAAGATAAACTACTTTCAGAGGCTTCTGATGTTCTGCTCCCCAACCCTGCACCTTGATGTTGTATTACATAATAAGGTGGACTGTGACCTGTCAGAGGAGTAATCACACCCATCTTCTCCATTCGCCAATTTCTCAGACCTGACTCCAAAGCTCCTTCAGTAACAGCTACTATCACCATCTGACCTAACTCTGTCATTTAAGGGCTACTTATTTCGTAACTGGCACATAGCACTTCAGGAAACGTGGTTTATGGCAACACATCTCCCTGCTCTGAAAAACTACAAACCCTACTGTACCAGTCATGTTACTGTTGAGAGAACATGTGGTGGGGTTTGTTCCCTCATATGCTCTGATATTTTCAGTGAGCAGGTGCCCCTTACCATTGAGCTAGAGGCCGTGGCCATTAGTGTCTGCTTGTCAATTTGGGTGACAGTCTTTAATGTGTGCCCACCCCCAGACGGACCTTTCCATTACCATCAGTTTTTAGAGTTACTGGAATAGCTACCTCCTCAGTCATCATACTGAGGGACTTTAATGCTCATAATCCTCTGTGGAGGAGCGACACTATGTCTCGCAGAGAGACCTTTCAGAAGTGGATGTCTGCCGACTCGACACTGCAGCTGCAACAAACTTCAGTGCAGCCCATGGAAGATACTCAACTATTGATCTCACAGTTTGCAGCCTGAATATCTTATCCCTGGTTCAGTGGTGTGTCCATGACAATCTTTGTGACAGTGACCATTTTCCTATCGTTCTCCCCCTCTTCACTCACAGAAATCTGGAACATGTGCTGTGTTGGTTGCAGCTTTCTAGCTGACTGACAGTCTTTCTACTCTGCAGCCACATTTGCAGCTATTCATGCAACAGATATTGACAAAGTTGTACAGGATACTGTTGATAATATTATTCGTGCTGCTGCAGCATGATACCATACTCCTCCAGCTCATCCTAACGGCCGCTGGTGCAGTGGTGGTCTGAAGATATAGCCGCAGCTGTTGGGGAAAACCGCAGGGCAGTTAAGTGGCTCAAGCACTGCCCATCTCTGGATTATTTAACAGCATTCAAGGGACTCCGGGTGAAAGTGCGGTTTTTAATAAAGAAAAGGAAGCAGGAGTGTTGGGAGTAATATGTATCATCTATGCAGTCCCACACCCCATCATTCCAAGTATGGACTAAACTCCTCCAAATTCATGGCCAACCACCACCCATGATGGTTTCTCGCATCCGTGTCAATAGTAATATCTGCGCTGATCCCATGGTACTTGTCTAATATTTTGCGACACACTTCACTGAAGTGTCCACTTGCAGTGATTACCATCCTCACTGAGTGCTGCCCGCTATCCTTTCATGCACATGGTCCTGTCATACAGTGTTCCTCTTAGTGAAGGTGTTTCATAGTGCTTTGGCAGAGTTTCGAGATATGGCCCATGGACCCGACAAAATCCACAATCAAATTCTGAAACATTTTTGTGCCGACAGCATGAAACATACCCACAGGCTTTTCAATCGTATTTGGCAGGAAGGAGAATTTCCTTCTCAATGGTGAGAAGATATTATTGTTCCTGTCATGAAACTGGGAAAGGATCCACATATTTTAACTAAGTACTGGCCAGTCTTTCTGATGAATGGGCTGTGTGAGCTATATGAATGTATGGTCGACTGCCATCTTTGTTAGTACTTTGAAGCTGAAGGGCATATATCACGATTCCAAAGTGGCTTTCAGGCTTTCCAGTCCACCACAGAACGTATGGATTGTCTGGAATGTGCAGTGTGCAAAGCTTCACCCATCACCAATATCTGATTCCTGTGTTCTTTGACCTACAGAAGGCATAATGATACCACCTGGTGTCTTTGCATACTATCTGCACTGCATGAGTGACGTTTCTGGGGCAGTTTACCCATTTTTATCCAGAATTTCCTATCTCTCCAACTTTTCCATGTTTTCCGACTCTCAGCAATCAATAATACAGGAAATTGGAGTCCCTCAAGGATTGGTTCTGAGTGTAAAACCATTTGCTATTACTATCAACGGTATTGTAAATGCAGTGGGATCCCACAGTCCCTGCATCATTGTAAGTCGATGATCTTTGCCTGTACTAAGCCTCCGCATCACTGTGCATCGCTGAGCGCCAATTTCAGGGGGCTGCCTGAAGAGTACATGACTGGGCCCTGAATCACAGCTATCAATTTTCTTCTGCAAAATCACAAGTTGTGCATTTTTGCCAACTCCAGACTTTGCAATCACACCTAGAAATTTATCTTGGTGACCAGTTTCTTGAAGTCACTGAAACTTTTCAATTCTTTGGTATTCTATTTGTCAACAACCTAACTTGGTTGCCACATGTCCGCTGGTTCAAGACAACTTGCGTGAAGAAGCTAAATTCTCACAGTTTTATTAGTAACTCCTTGTGGGACATGGACTGTATAATTCTTCAGAGATTACAAAGCACTGATTTTATCCTGCTCTGGACCATGGATGCGTTGCCTATGGGTCAGCAGCACCATCGGTGCTGAGCTTGCTGGATCCTATTCACCACACTAACATGCGGTTGCCAACAGGGGCCTTCCATACAAGTCCTGTTAACAGCCGCCTGGTGTAAGCTGGTGCCCCATCACTGCGGTTTAGACAACAACAGTATCTGGCTAATTACACGGTATGTCACTCAACTCTGTTCCATTAACAACAGTTCAAACTGTTTGTGCATTGCCTAAAACTGGGTAGACAACTGGGATCTGACTTGATACTCTACTAAAGGACCTCCAACAGCCTCCTTTATGTTCCTAGGGCTCCCTCTCGACACACCCCACTTGTACCCTGTCCTATGATACAAATAGACCTTTTTTGTTTCAAGCAGGAAGTTGATTCTACCCTTCTGACACTTGTTTTGTTCAATCCTCCACGATTATTCTAATTCAGTATGCATCTAAACGATGGATTGAAAGTCAATGACAAGATTCGTTATGCTTTTGCACACGCAGTAGGACATAAGCAGATTACAACTTTGACACAGTATTTTGAGGCTCTGGGAATTGGAATGGCAGGCTACTAGGAACCAAAACAAGTTAAGAGCAAGTAAGACGTCTACTAAGATGTGGCTTACATTTTCCAGGCCTCTCGGAAAGGTGCCATTGTGTCGTGCTGACTACAGACTAAACACAGAAGTCCTTCTGTGTTCGTAGAATCCTGCTCATTGCAGTTGTGGTAGTCTACTGACAATAGCACATGCTCTTGTTGACTGCGCCCTGCTGGCCAAGCTATGGCACGTTCCCAGCTTGCCTACCTCTCTACCTCAGGTGCTTGCAGATGTCAAGACAGCCACTACCCAAGTGTTGTATTTCCTGAGAGAGACAGCGGATTGTACACTAAACTATGTCTTCTCCCACTTTCAGTGTCAGGGGTGGTTGTGGGGGGGAGAGCCTCACTCTGTGGTGGGTACCCCCCATGTGACTGCAGGCAACTTTATGCCCCCCCCCCCATCCCCCCGTCACTTTGTTTTGCCTTTAAACCCTCTTGTGCATGATACTGCCTTGATTATCTCAATTATCTTCTACCGATCGTATTACAACTATTGTCATGCACTTTTTTAAACTCTTTGACTTATTTATATAGTTGGAGCAGCCAAGTTCCAACTTCTTTTGTATTTAGCTTTTTACGTGTTCATCTCATGACATGGAGGGACTGATGACCCAGTAGTTTAGTCCCTTTTTAACACACCACCACCACCACATGTTAATATGAAAGAACAGCAAATGTTTGACTCGTGAATGATGATATACAGATTTTTCATAACCCCCCACCCAGGGGGCTCGTCACTCTTTGGTGGGTTCATGCTTGGCTACCATGGGGCCCCAGCCTTTGCAGCATCATTCCCTTCCACACTGCATGTCTATCCTCTTGCTATTCTTTTTCTCCTCTCTTGGGGAACATATCTGGGGGTCCCTCTGTCAGGTGTTCGTGAGGTATAAACAATCACCTAATGCGGGTGCGAGCCCTTCACAGAAGGAGCATGCCATCAGAGACACTGGTAATCATGGGGGATTTTCTCACAATGAGAGAATAATCTAGACCCTTCCCGTTGCACCATGGTTCCTCATTGTCTCACATACTGAAGACGGTCAGTTCTTAGCCATGGTACATCTGGTTATTATTCAGAAAGGTGTCGATACAATTGCCGGCCCTGTTGTGAAATCCTGCTCTTGTTTATGGAATGGCACTTTGCTTTTGGAGACTAGTTTCGATTCTCAAGAACAATGACTGATTGCCTCCTCACTTCTCCACGGCTGCCCTGTTTGTGTCGAGGCCCATATAACTCTGAATTCTTCCCATGATGTTATTTACAGTTGGCTGTTCGACGGTCTAACCGAGGCCGAAAGCCAATCTTGCCTCTCTCCTTATGGTGCCATTGCCATCCACCAGGTAACGAGAAAGGTAGATTCCTCCTTAGTGCCCACTTGCACTCTTTCTCTCACCTTTGATATAGCAGTGCTTCCTTCAAAGATCAAAGCGGGCTATGAAATTATCACAGTCCAGCCATACATTCTGAACCCAATGCGCTGCTACCAGTATCATAATTTCAACCGCACTAGAACGTCTTGTCGACACACAGCCAAATGTGTAACCTGTGGCAGGGATGCATGTGAGGATGATTGTCTGCCTCCTCCTCCCTGCTGTATCAACTGCAATGGCAGCCATGCTGCCTCCTCTTGGGATTGTCCCATGTATCTTGATGAGTGGGCTGTCAAAGAGATCCGGGTAAATGAAAAAGTGCCTTACCCAATCGCTCGCAAGTTATTGGCTAGTCATGAACTCTGCATGCTCCGGTCCGGCACCTATGGTTCTGTTCTTGTTACCCCTCACTCCTCGAAGGACAAGGCCACGCTGACGTATGACGTCAGATTCAGCTCTGAGGTTGTGAAATCGCCCAGTGTCAAGGTAGCACTGTCATCCCCCCATGCAACTGTGCAAGAAGCCGAACACTCTCGCCTCAAAACGCGAAGCCACCAGCTACACAACTGGTAGGCTGGAAAGGATAGGAATAGTACTCCCGCAATGACTTCCTATGTCACTCCGGCCAACCAACACCAGAGTCTTCCTCTAACTGGAGAAGCTTGAAGTCCACCAAAGGCAAATGATCTTCTCCTTCACAGACTCGTAGATCCTCTTCGATGGTGTCGCCACATGATATCTTAGCCTGGCTGGCCTCCATGTCGGTGGTGCACACCACCAACCTTTTTTTCAGCATTGGACTCCACAGACCAACTGCAGAAGCAAGCAGATGCTTCTGTGGACCTCATGGAGCAGAATCCTCCTGTTTCTGTGCCCTGTAGTAGTGGCTCTTCACAGGATGTCACTCGGCAGTCGCTGAGATGACACCCCTACATCTCTTCCTCTTCATGATCTTCCCTTTGAGGTTGGCATCCCATTTCATGGGGGCATCATACTGCTCATATGGGAAGACAACCAGTCAGCCCATCTCCCCTTTTCAATCTGTTGCAGTTTGCCTTGTCCTTCCGCACCTGACTTTTTCCCTCTGTGTCATTTATGTCCCTCCGTCATTCGATGTCACCAGGGGAGACTTCCTTCAGCTTATTGGGCAGATATCTCCCCCCATTTCTGCTACTCAGTGACTTTAATGTGCATCATCCCCTTTCTGGTTCTCCCAGAACCTGTGCTGTCAGAGATGCCTTCTTGGCTGATCTTAATCAACTCAACCTCTTCTGCCTTAACAATGGAGCACCTACTTTCCTTTCTGACTCCTCACACACCTATTCCCATTTGGATGTCTCCTTCTGCACTGCCCAGCTTGCCCATCATCTTGAGTGGTCTGTTCTTTCTGATGCCTACTCGAGTGACCATTTCCCATGTGCTATCCGTTTGCTGATTCCTACCCCACCTCTGTGCACACCCAAATGGCAGCTCACTAAGGCTGGTATTATACTGTCAAATTTATTTGTCAAAGATTTGATCGAAGATATGATCAAATATTTGTCAAATTTATTTGACAAAGATCTTTGACATGGCGCAAAAAGGGGTATTACACTGTCATCATTTTTTTTGTCAAAGTTCATGATGGGTGACAACAACAACTTGTTATTAAACGCAGCAGTTGCATATACCTCAATTGCACTGTGTGCACATGTGGAAGAGAAGCGGGGGAAAAAAATGAAACATACCTTGGTGAAGCCGTGTGTTTTACAAGAAGACGATAAAAGCATTCAAGAAAACTTGTTACGTGAGCTTGTAGTGGAGGACATAAAGTTGTACATAAATTACTTAAGAATGGATGAGCAAAGATTTCAGTATTTGCTCAGTGAAGTGTGTCCTCGTATCACAAAGCACAATACCCACTTAAGAACTGTTATATCTGCAGAAGACAGGCTTACTGTAACACCCAGATTCCTTGCTACAGGAGAGGTTTGGGTTGGGTTAGGTTAGGTCTTCAATCTTCTTAATCTCCCCCTGTGTGTCTGGGGTAAGAATAGGCCCGAGGTATTCCTGCCTGTCGTAAGAGGCGACTAAAAGGAGTTCCAACCGTTTCGGCCTTCCATGTGATGGTCCCCCTTGGGGTTTGACCTCCATTTTTCAAAATTCTACAGAAGTACGAGCCTTTTGGGGAAGGACACCTTACGTGGTGTACCACTGGTCCTCAGTGCACTAAGACCTTGGCACTCAGCATTGTACCGGCGTTGTAACCATAACCATACCCACTATTCCTCAAATTGGGCCTAAACGCCTGATGGGTTGTACAAGTTACGCCCATAGTGCGTCCCCATCTGCACCTACAATCATGATGGACTTTCCATGGCACCAGAAATCCAGCACGGTAGCCAGCCCGTTGTGGTGGGGTCGTCATGTACCCTCTAGGTTGTAGCCCCCTGACAACACAGGGATCGTACTGCCGATACCTGAGCTGCACCCTCCCCACGTCGGCCAAGGAGTAGATGCCCGTCTCCTTGGGGCATCAGGACTCCCGGCAACGATCATTCTGCCAGGTGGCCCGTGCTGAGGCTGGGTGGCGCCCGTGGGGAGAGCCCCTGGTCGGAGTGGGTGGCATCGAGGCGGACGTTTCGCAGATGAAACGTCAACACGTATCAGGTCGCTCTGCGGCCGAGTCTTTCAAAAGGAAAGGTACTGTCTCTAGTTCTGGTTCTCCTGCCCTTTCCCCCTTGGCCACTCCCTGGGAGAAGGGACAGGCCCGCCGGTTTGGGGTGAAGTACTTCCCCCGCTATTTGGTCTGTTCTCGAACCGTTGGGGGGACGTTCGCCACCTCCAAGCCCATGTTCTTTGTTCAGCACATTGAGGACGTCTTCGGGGAAATCGAGGCTCTCAGTAAGATGCGTTCGGGCTCCGTTCTTATAAAGACCACCTCCGCCACACAGTCGGTGGCGCTCCAGGCGTGCGACCTCCTAGGGGACATCCCAGTGTCCATTGTCCCGCATCTGGCACTAAATAGGACGCAGGGGGTTATTTTTCATCGGGACCTCCTGCTGCAGTCTGATGAGGAGCTCAGGGCCAACCTGGAGCACCGAGGCGTGCATTTCGTCCGGCGAGTCCAGCGCGGCCCCAAAGACCGTCGCATCGACACCAGGGCCTTTATCCTCGCCTTCGAGGGGGACGTTCTCCCGGAGAAGGTAAAGGTGATGTGCTACCGGTGCGATGTGCGACCTTACGTCCCGCCTCCTATGCGCTGTTTTCGGTGTTTGCGCTTTGGGCACATGTCGTCACAGTGTGAGGCTGAGCCCCTTTGTGGCGATTGTGGACGTCCTCTTCGTGAGGAACATACATGCACCCCACCACCTCGGTGCGTTAATTGTCCTGGCATCCACTCGCCTAGATCCTCAGACTGCCCTGCATATCAGAAGGAGAAGAAGATACAAGAACTCAAAACTTTGGATCGTCTCTCTTATTCTGAGGCCAGGAAGAAGTATGACCACCTCCATCCCGTGCCGTTGACCACTTCGTTTGCCTCAGTTGTGTCCACTCCTTCCGCGGTATCCTCACCCCTATCCTGTCCCCCCTCCGCCTCCTCCCCCCATCCGGGGTCTCTGCCTCCGCCTCCCAAATCCCTCCCTTCCAAATCCTCCTCCCTCGTGGCCCCCGCCCCCTCTGCCCCAGGGGCCACCCTTCCTCCTCCTCCTCCTTTCCCCACCACCTGAGAAGCGATCCTCTTCTCAGGCGTCCATCGGGGAAACGTTCCGGACCCCAGCTTCCGAGGTCCGGCGTTCCAAAACGGACCCCGCGCGTGAGGACCTTCTTCGGGTCCAGCCCACCATCGCTGTGCCTCCTCGGACTTCCAAGAAGGCCTCCAAGAAGAAGTCTCTATCCCCCTCTCCACCCCGGCGCGTTTCGCCTGACGCTCCAACCGTGAGTCGCTGCTCCCGGCCGTCCTCAGTTTCGCCGGGACACTCTGCTGCCAGGCGCTCAGCTGGCCTCTCGTCGGCAAATGATGCTGCCCCTCCTACACAACCAGGGACAGCGGCCGCAGCTTGCGATGACTCGATGGAACAGGATCCGCCACCCGCCGGTTGTAGCGGTGTTCCCTCGAAACAAGGCCCTCCGTGGCCGTCGAGGTGACCAGCTCTTCCCCCGTCTCGTTCCTCCTCTTTTTTGACCCGCGATGGCCCCACATTGGAACATAAGAGGTATTCGATCTAATCGGGAGGAATTACAACTGCTCCTCCGCCTGGACTGTCCGCTCGTCCTTGGTCTCCAGGAAACCAAGTTGCGCCCGACTGACCGTAATGCCTTTACCCACTATACCTCGGAGCAGTATGACCTCACCCCTGTGGATGGTATCCCAGTTCATGGTGGGGTCATGATGCTCGTTCGGGACGATGTCTATTACCATCTCATCCCATTGACCACCCCACTCCAAGCAATAGCTGTCCGTATTACTCTTTCTGCTTTTACTTTTTCAGTTTGTACCATCTACACTCCATCGTCATCCGCTGTTAGTCGGGCTGACATCATGCACCTGATTGTTCAGCTTCCCCCGCCGTTTTTATTGTTTGGCGACTTCAATGCCCATCATCCCCTTTGGGGCTCTCCTGCATCCTGTCAAAAAGGCTCACTCTTGGCGGATGTCTTCAACCATCTCAATCTTGTCTGCCTCAATACTGGCGTCCCGACTTTCCTCTCGGACTCTACTCATACCTACTCCCACTTGGACCTCTCGATCTGTTCTACCACTCTTGCCCGTCGGTTCGAGTGGTATGTCCTTTCCGACACCTATTCGAGCGACCACTTCCCCTGTGTCGTTCGTCTCCTGCACCACACCCCATCCCCACGTCCTTCGAGCTGGAACATACCGAAAGCTGACTGGGGACTTTACTCCTCCCTGGCGACCTTTCCGGACCACGATTTTCTCAGTTGTGACAGTCAGGTCGAATACCTCACGGTTGTTATCATCAATGCTGCCGAACGTTCCATTCCTCGTACCACCTCTTCTTCACGTCGCGTTTCCGTCCCCTGGTGGAACGAGGCTTGTAGAGACGCTATCTGTGCTCGACGACTTGCTTTACGCACCTTTCGCCGCCATCCTACGTTGGCGAATTGTATTGGATACAAACGACTCAGAGCGCAATGCCGTAGAGTCATCAAAGACAGCAAAAAAGCTTGTTGGGCCTCTTTCACCAGCTCCTTTAACAGTTTTACTCCCTCTTCTGTCATATGGGGTGGCCTGCGCCGGCTGTCGGGCATTAAGGCCCACTCCTCGGTACCTGGCCTGACCTCAGGTAATGAGGTCCTCGTTGATCCTGTGGCTGTCTCCAACGCCTTCGGCCGGTTTTTCGCGGAGGTTTCAAGCTCCGCCCATTACCACCCTGCCTTCCTTCCCAGGAAAGAGGCAGAAGAGGCTCGGCGACCTTCCTTCCACTCGCTGAATCTGGAAACTTATAATGCCCCCTTTACTATGCGGGAACTCGAACGTGCGCTTGCACTGTCCCAGTCGTCTGCTCCGGGGCCAGATGGCATTCACGTTCAGATGCTGGCACACCTTTCTCCGGCGGGCAAAAGCTTCCTTCTTCGTACCTACAATCGCATCTGGACCGAAGGTCAGATCCCCAGGCGTTGGCATGACGCCGTCGTTGTTCCTATACCCAAACCCGGGAAGGATAGACACCTTCCTTCTAGTTACCGCCCCATTTCTCTTACAAGCTGTGTCTGTAAGGTGATGGAGCGCATGGTTAATGCTCGGTTAGTCTGGATTCTTGAATCTCGACAGCTACTTACCAATGTCCAATGCGGCTTTCGTCGCCGCCGCTCCGCTGTTGACCACCTTGTGACCTTGTCGACATTCATCATGAACAACTTTTTGCGAAGGCGCCAAACGGTAGCCGTGTTCTTCGATTTGGAGAAGGCTTATGATACCTGTTGGAGAGGAGGTATCCTCTGCACTATGCACAGGTGGGGCTTACGCGGTCGCCTGCCCCTTTTTATTGATTCCTTTTTAACGGATCGAAAGTTTAGGGTACGTGTGGGTTCCGTATTGTCCGACATCTTCCTCCAGGAGAACGGAGTGCCTCAGGGCTCCATCTTGAGCGTAGCCCTTTTTGCCATCGCGATCAATCCAATTATGGATTGCATTCCACCTAATGTCTCAGGCTCTCTCTTTGTCGACGACTTCGCGATCTACCGCAGTGCCCAGAGAACATGCCTCCTGGAGCGCTGCCTTCAGCGTTCTCTAGACAGCCTATACTCATGGAGCGTGGCAAATGGCTTCCGGTTTTCTGAAGAGAAGACGGTTTGTATCAACTTTTGGCGATATAAAGTGTTCCTTCCACCATCCTTACATCTCGGTCCCGTTGTTCTCCCATTTGTGGAAACAACTAAGTTTCTAGGGCTCACGTTGGACAGGAAACTTTGTTGGTCTCCGCATGTCTCTTATTTGGCGGCCCGTTGTACACGTTCCCTTAATGTCCTCAGAGTTCTTAGTGGTTCATCTTGGGGAGCAGATCGCACTGTCCTGCTTCGCTTGTATTGGTCCATAGTCCGATCGAAGCTGGATTATGGGAGCTTCGTCTACTCGTCTGCTCGGCCATCCCTCTTATGCCGTCTCAACTCCATCCACCATCGGGGGTTACGTCTTGCGACCGGAGCCTTCTACACTAGTCCTGTCGAGAGTCTTTATGCAGAAGCTGCCGAATTACCATTGACCTACTGGCGCGACGTACTGCTGTGTCGGTATGCCTGCCGGCTGTTGTCTATGCCCGACCACCCGTCTTACCAGTCCTTCTTCGCCGATTCTCTCGACCGTCTGTACGGGTTGTATGTGTCTGCCCTGCTGCCCCCCGGAGTCCGCTTCCGTCGCCTGCTTCGACAATTGGATTTTGCCCTCCCTACCACCTTCAGAGAGGGTGAGAGCCCGACACCACCTTGGCTCCAGGCTCCGGTTCATATTTATCTCGACCTCAGCTCACTCCCGAAGGAGGGTACTCCGGCTGCAGTGTATTGCTCATGGTTTGTCGAACTTCGTGCTCGACTTGCTGGTCACACCTTTATTTACACCGATGGCTCCAAAACTGACGATGGTGTCGGCTGTGCCTTTGTCGTCGGGGCCGCCACCTTTAAATACCGGCACCTCGACCAATGTTCCAGCTTTACGGCCGAGCTTTTTGCTCTCCATCAGGCCGTTCAGTATGCCCGCCGCCACCGCCATTCATCATATGTACTCTGCTCTGACTCACTCAGTGCTCTTCAGAGCCTTGGAGCTCCCTATCCGGTCCATCCCTTGGTTCAACGGATCCAGCAGTCCCTCCATTCTTTTGCTGATAATGGTTCTCCTGTCAGCTTTCTGTGAGTTCCCTTTTTTTTTCACAAGAGGTGGAGCCCCTCCACGCCCACACCGGCATGATGGCCAACACAAAAGGTCTACTGCCATCTCTGCATAAGGGTTAGTATTCACTAAAGTGAGGTGTCGCAGGATGTGGGTGCTGCGATGTTTGTGTACGTCTGGTTAGGATTAACCATTAATACGCGCTCATCTGGAGATAGATTGGTCGAAATCTGACGAAGGGTAGCGGTTTGAAGGGCAGAGGAAAAAAAGTGCCAAGGCCAGAGCCAAGGGAAAAAAACCTCTGCGAAAGTTAGGTCGGGCGGCAAGAGCAGTAGCGGTTGTCTTGCTGCCTGCGATAGGTTGTGCAAGGATAGGCTTTGTTAGTAGTGGGTATCATGCATGTCGATACCTTGACGTTGTGCGTTTGTGCTGCTCGGCGGCTGGCGCTGGGTGCTGGTACAGGGTCCTCGTTCAGCGTCCTGCAACCTGCAACAGTTATGTTTGTTATCGGTCTTGTGTCCGATAGGTCATATACCGGAGGCACAGTGTGAGGGAGTGTTGGGAGATTGTTCGTGCGTCTGTGGGCGAGCTCGTCGGCTCTAATAGCAGCTGGTAGCTGCCAGTCAGTATTGCTGATATGCAGGGGCTTACCGACGTTTGTCGCTGTTTGCGTATGTTAGTTTACCATAGGTGGTTATGCCCTAGCTAGCAGTGTCTTTGGTCGCTTGTGTTTCCACCTGTGGTTGTGATCGTAGTTTCCCAGAGTGAGGATGAAAGGATTGTTCGAGTGTCTCGAGTTCCTGTATAGTCGTGTGGCGTGTTTCTTGTATACTTCCTTGAGGGTATCAAGGCGGTATTCATGGTGAAGATCCACGGTGCGTGTGTAGCGTGGAGCATTGCTAATGATTCGTAGCACTTTGTTCTGTATGATCTGCAGGCGGCGCAGTCATGTGGGAGCTGCATATCCCCAGACGGGAGCTGCGTACGTCATCAGAGGTCTAATCAGTGTCGTGTATAAGGACCTCGACACCCTCCTATTCAGTGTGCTTTCCCTGTTGAGCATTGGGTAGAGCTGTTTGAGCCTCGCGTGCGCTCGGTTGGCAACGTATTCGATGTGGTCCCCCCATGTAAGTTTCCGGTCTAGCCAGACACCAAGGTATCTGACGTTCTCTCGGAAACGTATTGGGCGTGTATGTAGTGTTATCGGTCTACAGTGTTGGTGTTTGCGCAGTAGTTTCGGTCTGCGTGTGAACAGAACTGCTTCGCACTTGTCGACGTTTACTTTAATACGCCATCGCTCCAGGCAAGGCTCAGCTGTTCTGAGTGCTGTCTGTATTCGTGAGTTGATGTTCGACGGTTTCCAGTCTTGCGCGAGGATGGCTGTGTCATCCGCGTAGACGGCTAACGTCGTGTTTCGTGTCGCTGGGTAGTCATTAATGTACAGGTTAAACAAGATGGGCCCCAGAATGCTTCCTTGGGGTACTCCAGCTTGGATACCGTGTTGTGTTGATTGTTTATCCTGCACGTTAGTGTTGAAACATCTGTTCGTGAGATATGAGTGTATGAGACGTACGAGTCCGTCTGGGAAACCAGCTTCGCTTAGTTTGCGTATGAGTCCGTTGTGCCAGAGACGATCGAAAGCCTTTTCGATGTCTAGGAACATGGCCCCTGTGGCTTTGTTCATGTTGTAGCCGTGTGTTATATGTTCGACTACGCGGAGGAGTTGTTGTGTTGTCGAGTGGTGATTCCTAAAGCCGAATTGCTCCGGTCTTAGGGTGTCGTTGGCGATGCAATGCGTAGTGATACGTTTTAGTATTACCTTCTCAACAATCTTGCTGAGCGAGCACAGCAGACTGATGGGTCGGTAATTTTGTGGGAGGGAGTGGTCTTTCCCTGGCTTCCTGAACATCAGGACCTTGGCCGCCTTCCAAAAGTCAGGGAAGTGTTGGTGTGTCAGGATGGCATTCGTTAGGTGTGTGAGGTATTCTACGGCTTTATCCGTGAACTCCTGGAGGACACGGTTTTGAATGCCATCAGGCCCAGGGGCTTTTCTAGCGTTGGTGTGCTTGATAGCCCATGTGACTTCATTTGTGCTAGCACGTCTGATTTCGTCGCGCGAGGGCTGGGCTACAAGTCGTGTAACCTCCTGGTCCGTTTCAAGTGTGAATGCTGGGTCTGAAGGAACCAGATTCGGCATGAAGGACGCTGCAAGTGTTGTGGCCATAAGCTCTGCCTTCTCCGTCGCGGAGTAGGCTGGGCCGTCTGGTCCTTGTAACGTGGGAATGTAATGTTTCTCCCTGGTGAAGTGTCTGGCCAGCTGCCACACGCCAGGACGTGTGGTATCCAGCCGAGCGAGTTTCTGTCCCCATTGTTCGTTTCTGAATGTTTGGATTTTATTCCGTATTATGCCCTGGAGTCTGTTGACGTGCAGTTTATAGAACGGGCGCCTGGTACGCTGCCAGTATCTCCTGAGGCGGTTCCTCATTGAGATAAGGCCCAGGATTTCCTGGGGCAGGGCCGTCGAGTGTTGTCTTGGTGTTGTAAATGGAATGGCGTCAGTCATTGCGTCTTGGACGGCAGTTGTGAGAGCCTCCACAGCCTCATCGATTTGCTGTGTGTTGTTAATTTCGTGGGTGTCAGGAATGCGACTATCAAGCGTTTCCTTGAACAGTGTCCAGTTCGCACGCTTGTAGTTAAGCATCCTGCGTGGTTCGATGTCCTGCAGTGTCTCTTCCATGTGCAGTATTACAGGCATGTGGTCTGAGTCCAGATCGTTTTCAACCGTTAGGTTGAGTGTGCATGTGATGCCCTTTATGAGGGCTATGTCTAACACGTCTGGCCTATGTCGGGCCTGTGTAGGCACGAACGTGGGAACGTCCGGCCCAAGTATAATGTAGTTTCGGCCTAGTGCGTGTTCGTACAGTTTCTTGCCGTTGGAGGTTCGTATTCGGGGTGTTTTGCGTTGAGGTCTCCAGCGGCTATTACCCGCGGTGCCATGTTGAGTACTGTGCTGATATCGCGTGTTACTATGTTTTTAGGAGGATTGTATAGCGATACCAGTGTGGTATTGGCTCCGTTGAACTTGACCCTAACGGCCGTAGCCTCCAGTCTTTCAAGTGCTGGGAGCTCGATGTTCGTGTGGTCTATGTCTCTGTGTATAATGATTGCCGTGCCGCCTCCCCTCCTGCCATCCGCTCGGTCGGTACGATAGACGCAATAACCTGGGAGGTTTAGTTGTTTGCGAGGCGTAAGCAGTGTTTCGTTCACAAGAGCGATTCGGATACCCTTTCGCTCCATGAACGCGGCCATCTTGGCTTTTTTTGTTTGCGATCCCGTTGGCATTCCAAAACAGGACCTGTGTGATTGTGTTTAAGTCTGCGTTTCGGGTATGGTGTGGTGTATTATCCATGTAGTAGTGTAAAGAGCGGTGTGATAGTGGCTTGGAAGCTAGTCCAGTTGAGCGTACCCGACATGAACTGCATGAAGAGTTGTGAGACACACCCCATAATCTTCGTGACTATTTCGGTGGTCGTGCGTCCGGGGAATAATGTTTCCATTATTCTCTGGAATGTTGTTGTGATGTTGGTCATGTCGGCCTGGGAGTTGTTGGTCGTGTTAGCGGCCGCTTGTTCCAGTGTTGGCGTTTGGTGAGGGCTGGCCTGCGAGTCGGTTGTTCGTGTGGCAGTTGTGGGCGCCTGTGTATTTTCTGAGGTGAGTGGGTGTGTTATGTGGGTTGTTGAGTTGGTGTCCGGGATGTGTTCGTGGGTGTTGGTGTTCTGTTGACTGTGTACTTGTTGTGGTGCGGTCGTGTTCCTCGTGCTGCGGCTGTTTCTCCTTCTCCTCCTCCTCTGGCGCTGTGGTTGTCCCTGTGTGGGTGCGTTTTCTGTAGCCTGTGGTGGGCTGCAGTTCGCGATCTCAGGGGGTAGGGTGGTGTTGTTGCTTGTTTCGCGTGGTGTGCCCGGTGCGGGTGTGGTGTCGTTTGTTGTGCTTGTCTGTTGTGTGTCTGTTGCTGGGGGTGTTTGCTGAGCGTGTTCTGAGCTCTGGGGCTCCTCTGACCGTCCCGCGCTGCTGGGGCTGCCAGCGACCGCTCCAGCGAAAGATATTCCACTTCTTACTGGGCGCGGGGGCGGTTTTGGAACTGTGATGGCGGTTGGTTTCGCATGTTTCGCGATTTTGCGCCTCAGAGCTGCTTTGTATGCAATGCACCCTCTGTAGTTTGCCGGATGGGCAGCACCACAGTTGGCGCACTTGCGAGATGCTGTATTGGGGAGTTTGCAGCGTTGGGTTGTGTGACCGCCAGCGCAAATGCGGCAGCGGGGTGCGAGACCGCATCTGATACCCGCGTGCGCATAGCGCTGGCAGTTGTGGCATTGTTGGGGGGTGCGCGGCGTGTTGTACACCTCTACATTAACGACCATGTGAAGAAATAATTTTAACTTCAGCAGGTCGCGGGATTTGGCCGTGTCGGCCAGCTCCGCCATGTAGTTATGTGACGGTCTCGCTGTGCCGAACTCTGACATCCGGTTTACCCAAATGCACTCCCACCCGAGAGCAGAGAGTTCGTTGTGTACCGTGTCGGTCGGGGTTCGTGAGTCTATCCCCTTAATCACGTACTGTTGTGTTTTTTCCAAGACTGTCCTGTACGTGAAGTGTTCTACCTTCCTTTCTTTGAGAAAGTCCAGTAGATTCGTGTAGTCTGCCTTGTTCGCCACGTACAGTGCGGCGTGTTCCCCGGTGAGCTTAGAGTAGTATGTTGTGGGGCTGTGCTTATTGTTAAATTCTTTGTTTAGGAGACTTCGGTCTCCATAGTTGTGAATGATGACCGGTGGGAAGCCAGTCGCGGTGTTGTTCGTGTTCTGCGTAGCTGCGTGTATGTTTGTGGTTGCTGCAGTCGCAGGGTTGTTTGTGTTGGTCCCTGTGTTGTTATTGTTTGTTCGCGGCGTGGATGGTGTTGGCAGCAGCGCTCGGCCGTTGCCTCGTGAGTTTGTGGGCTCACTTGTTTGCGTAGTTGGCTGCTGTTTGCGCCTTGGGCCGACCTGCTGCCACAGCCCGTCTTCATCTGTGTTTGTTGTATCCTCTGTCGGCTCTGGATCCGGTTCCGTCAGTGCCTGGGCCGCCAGAGGTGAAATAGGGGGCATGTCCTTCTGTTGTTCAGCAGGTGCCTGTGTGTGTGTGTGGTGTGGGTGTTTCTGTTTGTGTGTTTTCGCTGCCCATCAGCTCTGCGATCAGCTCCAGCTGTTCCGCGATCTGCTGGTCCTTTAGGGCAGCAACCTGCTCCTGGAAGGTGGACAGTGGGACGGAAATGATGGCGGGAGTAGCCGGCATTACCACCTCTTGTGCTGCAGCTTTGCTGCGGGTGAGTGGTGGGGAAGCACAGGAAAGATCGGACATCTTCGCTGTTTCAGGAGTAATTATTTATTTGGATAGGGAAGGATGGAACACGACAATTTTGCTCTTTTTAAGGAGCGACAATAATGCTTTTTAGCGAAAGCGCTGTGTATCTTGTTCCTACAGAAGAGGGGTGTCCCTACGACCTATCTGCGCGGAGTGCAATGCGCGGCGCAAGAGAGCGCGGGTTGAAGAGAGCGGCCTACAGTGCGCGGGGTTATCCGACGTGAACGGGCCCCTGACACTGAGATTACCCTACCAAAGAACGGGAGAGTCCCGCTGGGGAGGTTTGCAACCGAAGTTGCAGGAAGTGGAGCCGAAGCTCTTGCCACTTAGCGTCCGAAAGCGTTAAGCAGCTTGCGCGGGTTCGTGCCGCTCAGAAGAGCGTCACTGGCAGCTACGCCAGTTGTAGCTTATTGGGGACCACTCCAAGGAGCTATCCGCGGGCAGCTACGCCAGGTGCAGAGAGCAGCGTTCCGCTCGGGTCGGCTGCTCGACTGCGAGTCCTCAACTGTGAGTTCCCAGACATGTAGGAGTGCCTGGGAATGAGGCTGCGGATGCTGCAGCCAAGGCTGCAGTCCTCCTGCCTCAGTCAGCCTCCCATTGTGTCCCATCATCTGACGTTCGTGGGGATGTTTGTAAGAGGCTTGTGTCATTGTGGTGGGATGCTCGGTCATCCCTCCAAGGAAACAAGCTCCAGGCAGTAAAACCGCTCCCAACTGCTTGGACAACCTCCTCCCGACCATCTCGGCGAGAGGAGGTCCTTCTGACCAGGTTGCGGATTGGGCATTGCCGGTTTAGCCACCGCTACCTGCTCTCCGGTGACCCAGCCCCGCAGTGCCCTTGTGGTCAGGCATTAACAGTGCGCCATGTTTTATTGTCATGTCCCCGCTTTAGTCAATCTCGTGTTGTCCTGACCCTGCCATCTACTTTACCGGATATTTTAGCTGATGACGCTCGAGCAGCTGCTCGTGTTCTGCGTTTTATAACTTTGACTGGCTTGTCCGATGACATCTAATCTTTTTTACTTATTTTATCTGCCTCTTTGTCAAGCCTTTCTGGTGTCCCCCCCCCCCCCCCCCCCCCTTGAGTTTTACTAGATTCCATGTGCTCTAATAACTGTGACTGGGCGCTAATGACCTCAGTAGTTGAGCGCCCTTAAACCCCACCAAAAAAAAAAAAAAACTTCTTAATCTCTCTCTCTCTCTCTCTCTCTCTCTCTCTCTCTTCCCCCCCCCCCCCTCCCCGCCCCCTCCCCCCCCCCCCCTCCCCCCCCCAGGGTGCCTCACGTTGTAAAGCACCTCATCAGCTTCATACATCTCTATTAATTTTGTAGTTTTTGAAACTGTTAAAAGCAATGCTAGCGCTCCACGTGGTAACATGTCACATTGCAGTGAACAGAAGACAAGTGACTTTTATGATCAAAAGTACAGCAAGGCCCTAGATATGATCAATTTGACAACAGACGAGATTTGACAAAGTGCCCTATTACACCATCAAACTTCTTTGACATAAATATTTGACATATCAATTTTTACAAAGAAATTTGATAGTGTAATACTGGCCTAATGCTGACTGGCAGTTTTACTCCTCCCTGGCAACCTTCGAAGCACAAGATTTCCCCAGTTGTGATGACCAGCTGGAATATCTCACATACGTTCTGCTTACTGCTGCGGAATATTCCATTCCTTGCACATCCTCTTT
The DNA here is from genome assembly GCF_023864345.2 of Schistocerca serialis cubense. Classification (NCBI taxonomy): domain Eukaryota; kingdom Metazoa; phylum Arthropoda; class Insecta; order Orthoptera; family Acrididae; genus Schistocerca; species Schistocerca serialis. Next base: position 152,626,893 of record NC_064638.1, on the reverse strand, counting down.
ACCACATCATGTACCAGTCCCTCAGTAGACAGAGGTGTGACGCAATGCAATTCTCGCACCTAGATTTGCTCTCCTCGTTTTTAACAGACATCCTAAACAGGCATGTGCAAAGTGTAGTCATGTTCTTTGGGATAGCAGAAAAGCTAGCTTAATTTCATTCACTAGTTCTTTTAAGTTTCACGCCTTCCTATGTTGTGTGGGCCATCTTCCATTGGCTATCTGGGACTAAGGTCCATTCGCTAATTTCGGTCTTACAGGTAGTAGACTGTTACGATGGACCCTATTGCTATCTCCAACACCTTGGGCCACCATTTCGTGGAAGTTCTGAGCTCTCCCCACTGTCACCCTACCTTCTTCCATTGGAAACAAGCGAAGGAGGCTCGGGTGATACTGTTGTCTTCTCTGATTTGTGAGTGCTACAATGCCGCCTTTACTATGAGGGAGCTAGATCATGCTCTCAATGCATTCTGATCCTCCACCCCAGGGTCAGACACTGTCCGCATTCAGATGTTACAGAACCTTTCTCTTGCGGGCAAGCACTTTCTGCTTAACACGGACAACCACATCTGGGCAGAGGACACTTTTTCCGGGCTTTGGCATGAATCCACCATTATACACATACCTAAGCCCGGTATGGACAAAAAACCTTCCTTCTAGCTACTGCCTCATCTCTCTCACCAGTTGTGTTTGCAAGGTGGGTGAACGTATGATTCATGCCCGGCTAGTATGGTGGCTTGTGTCGTGCAATTTACTAATGAATGCACAGTATGGATATAGAGTGCAGCATTCTGCAGTTGATCATCTCGTTACTTTGTCCACCTATGACATGAATGGTTTTCTGCTGAAATCCCAGACCGTGTTTTTAGATTTGGAGAAGATCTACGACACCTGCTGGAGAACTGGTATCCTTTGTACTTTTTAAAGGTGGGTTTCCATGGCAGACTGCCCTGTTTCCTACAGGAATTTTTAAAAGGCCAAGTTGTCAAGGTGTGTATGGGTTCTGCCTTGTTGGACACCTCGATCCAGGAAAAAGGTGTGAATCGATAAGTGATAGTGAAGGATGACAGAGGAAGAAAATACTAGCAATTATTAGTTTTCAGTTTGCATTGGAGCTGAGCCTTCTTGGCAGATTGAAATCGTATGCCAAAAGCGTTTCAAGCCAGATAGCTGTGCCTGTTGCTGGCAAATGCTCTACCAATGGAACTATCCAGATGCAGTCCACAACTTACTACTATGAGAGTGGTTTGTGGGCAGTAGAGAATTTGTCCATGAAAGGCAAAGGTTCAGAGTTAGTATTCTATACTAGGACACAGTTTTAATCTGCCAGGATGTTTCAGTTATTAATCATTCCAGTATTTTACAGTACTTATTACTCTCTCTTCTCCTTCCAGGCCTGAAGCTGCAGATACATCCAATTTTCCTGTTGAAGATGGTGATGTCATCCTATTGGCAACAGATGGTGTTTTTGACAATGTGCCTGACCAGTTACTGCTGGCAGAGTTGTGCAAGATCCAAGGTGAAAGTGACCCACTGAAGATTCAGGGTGTTGCAAATTCCATTGCTCTCATGGCCCGTGCGCTAGCATTTGATAGTAATTTCTTGTCACCATTTGCCCAGAATGCACGCCACAATGGTATTGAAGCAATTGGTAAGTTAAGTGTATTAGATGATAATAGATGATGATTTTTGATATGCTTTTCTGTTGATACAACTACTCCTACACTGCAAATTTGAAAATTAGTTAATTAATTAACAATAGCGTTTCACTCACCTTCCAGAACATGCATTCCATTTCCTTTTTTTAACAGAGGTATTGCTGCCATTATTTGCAGTCTGGGCTGTTGTTTAAGAAAGCAGAGGAGTTTAACTTTAATGCCTAAATTAGTTCTATCAACTGTACCTCAACTGCCTCATATCCAGAGCTCATAAATTTTTCCTGGAAATGAGCATCCACATCAGCCAAACCTGTACTGACATTTATGCCCAATTAACTCACACATAAATAAGATTACCTGCAGTTTAATACTTCCACCTCCTCTTCATAACAGATTCTGTGATGTGGCTAGACTGAGTCCTTGTATCTTTTAATCACCAGTCCCAAAATATTCAGATAAGATTAGATCATCATGTGTCATATTGAAACAAGAAATGTCATTCTACAGTCTAAACTAGGTGACTGGCAGTGCTTGAAGGTGAAATGAGATTATTGGGTTAGATTATCATCCTCATGATGTGAGAGCAAACATTTAGAACACCACCTTACATAAGTCATAAATATGTGTTGATATGGTCTTACACAAGAAAAAGAAAGTTTTACAGAGAATGCCAGATTATGAGGAAAAGACTTGAAATATCAGGAATTTTACTATAGCTGACTTGGAAATGTCTGTACTTACACCAGTGCAGTGTTGGTTCATTAGGTGCTTCTGCATAGAAGACTGTAAAACTTGGTGATGCCACTAATGACTTGCATCCTACCATATCACTGAGATGGTGAAACAGTCTGAACTTTACAGGAATGGATACAGCAGGTTAAGAAATACAAAAGTCTGTAAATGGGTGGAAAGGATCAAAAACTGAAGACAGTCTAAGTGACCAACAGCAGGCTGGAAGAAAAGTGTGCATTCAAACTAAGATTATAAAAGACCAGATTTTCTGCAGATTTACAAAGTCCCAATACTGTCCCATCTCGATTATGGCAGTCTTGCATATGGTTTGGCATTGCCCTCAGCATTACAGTCACTGGACCTGATACTCCATTATGGACTCAGACGTGCAACAAGAGCCTTTTGAACTAGCCCCGTGAAGAGCCTACTCATGGCTCAGGTGCCAGCAACAGCTACTGAGTTATGCCACACGCATTCGCAGCTCCCCTAATAGGCACACAAACAATTGTCTTTTTCCCTTGTAGGAAGCTCCACCTTCCATAACAGAGACCCAGAACTGGAGTCACAATTGCAGTTAGGCTGTAGTGTCTCTGCTCTGAACTCTACTTTCCCTCAGTGTCACATCTTGTCAGAGAGCAATCGCATACACCGCCATGACGTGTACCCTGACCTTGGATCTGTCTCGATTTATCCTTTGGCCTGAAAGATTCAGTTGACCCCATGGTGTCTGGCTGTTCTCAATGTATTTCTAGGTTCAGAAATTGTGTACACCAATGGCTCAAAGATCGGTGGACAAACCGTCTATACATTCACACATGCAAGATGCAGTGAACTGTGCTCCTTGCCAAATGGATTCAGTGTCTTCACTGCTGAATTGGTAGTCATCAGACAAGCCCTAGCCATGCTCGCTCTTGCACTGGCAAAGTGCTTCTTATCTGCATTGAGCCCCTGAGGAGAATTCAGGATATAGACCAGTGCTACCCTTGTCACTCATTAGTCACAGCTATCCAGGATCTTCTTTGTGACCTCCATCAAGTTGGATTGTTTGGAGCCCTGGATATGTTGGGATCTGAGGGAATGAACATGCCAATCACTTGCCAAAGTTGGCTACCAGGATGCTGATTTTGGAAATAGGAATCCTAGAACTGGACTTCTGTTGACTATATGCCATCAATTGTTGGATGTCTGGAACTTGGAAAGGTTTGCCCTTGACTTCCCAAACTGAGAGCAATAAAGGAGGCCACAACCACATGGCAGCCTTTCCTCTGCACGTCTCACAGGGTGTCTCCCGTCCTTTGTCAGCTGCACATTAACCACACTTGGTTTACCCACAATCACATTTTCTGACGTGGGACCCACCTTACTGCCGATATGGTGCCCACCTCACAGTGGCCCACATCCTGCTGGACTGCCCAAATTTGGCTGCTTTGTGGCAAACTCTTAACCTTCCTGATGAACTGCCTCTGGTGCTGGCAGGCAATGCCAAAGCAACTGACCTGGTTTTACGTTTCTCCCATTGTGGTGATTTCTGCTCATCTCTGTGAGGTGGGGCACTTTGGCCTCATTGACTGCCTGAAGGCTCGGACCACCTGCTCTGGCTCAAGGTTTCCATGGTGGCCCTTCCTCAGCAGTCTGTCCTAGCCCCTACCCATCGCACCTTTTTATTTTGCTTCTCCTTTTATGTTCGCCATTTCTTTAATGTTTTATCTTTTCTAAAATTCAATCATCTCATCTATGCTGCTCGTTATTGTGGGGTAATGGATGGTGAGGTGGTACTGGTCAGATGCAGAGGGTGTCTCTCCCACCACGTACCGTGCTCTGGGGTGCTCCAACTGCATTCTGTGCAGAGTGACTCTCCCACCTTAAGGACACCATTGAAATGGCATTGGAATTGATACAAAAACGATTCAAACACATGCTCGTAAGCTAGTGCTACAGTTAACAGACTTTAAATATGGAGTTGTTTGGTGCTACAGGTTTATGAAGAGTCATGGACTTAGCATGCAAACTAAAACCAAAATATTATATTTTCATCTCTTTATTATTCAACACTGAAAGAAAACCCGTTTGGAACTAAGCCAAATAGTGAGTATGGATGAAACTTCTGACAGTTGATGGGCTGAGTAACAAAACTGTTTCCATGAAAGGTGCTAAAACTATAAAAACAAGTGAACATGAAAAAATGCACTGGACTGTTGTCCACTAAATGTACTAGAGTGATAATTCTCAAGTGCAAACAGTGCCAAAGTCTTCTGAAATACTATCAGGTGGTGGTGTTCACGTACATGACAAGGGTTGGATGGACGAGGCTGTTATGAAATTATGAATTTAACAGTGTGTGGGAGAGAAGGAAAGGTGCTTTATTGAAAGAGTTCGCTTCTTGTGCTAGATCAGTTTAATGATGATTTGAAAAAACTGCTTAAAACTTAGTGTGTTTTACAGTCTGTAGTGTCTTAATGTCTGTGAAATACAGTGTGTCTCAATAGTAGTGTGCCATTCTGTTGGAAGGACAGTTGCTCATTGTTGTTGTGGTATTGCCCAGATCATTTCATTGTGAGGTTCTTGGAAAGAGAGAAGGGAGAGAAAAATAAAAACGGGAAGCAAGGTTTAAAATCACGGAATGAAGAAATTAAAACAACTTTAAAAGAGTAGCAGCAAACATACAACCCCATGGTAGGGAACAGGTCAACACACAACAAAACTGAACCAAAACACTGACAAGAAAATTGCAGAGAGAAAGCTGGGAGATATACATTGCTAGCATTGAAAATGAAATATAGTGAAACCCATCTTTTGCACTTGTTAAGGGATCATTTAAAAACTGAGTAAATCAGGGATAATATAATTGCTAGGAAATTACTTTTTAAGAACATTTCATGCCTTTGGTCTCTCATAAGTTTTTCATTTGATTAACGCATACATAGTTCATGCTTTTGTAGCAAAAAATCCAGAATTATAGTTCCCATGCAATTTCTTGAAATATGCAATTAATATTCAATTAATGACACATACATACATCTTGTGTCTAAAAATTTCGGTGAATGGTGTTGTATCTGAACGGCAACTTGGCACATGTGTGCGTGCATGCGCATTGGTCTTCAGAGACTTGAGGAGAATCAATATATGGTATGCACTGCATGTGTCTGGCTGTGTAAACAGACTGTGACCAGTTGAATGTGGTCAGTGTGAGAGGAAGTGTCACAGCGCAATGGAGCAACACCTAAACATAAAGTTTGGCTACAAATTGGGGAAGACTGCAACACACACACATGAAATGTTGATGCAGATGTACGGGAGGGAAGCCATGAGCAGAAGAATTGTCTACGAATTGTTTAAACAGTTGTGTGAAGGGAAGGAAACAACTAAGGACGAGCCACATTCAGGTCTGCCATTGACAAGCAGAACCCCAGAAAATTAGAGAAAGTGCGACAAATGCTGGCACAAGATCAGCGACGGACTCTGAGATTGATTGTGGAGGAATTGGGCATAAGCAAGGTCACGATACACATCGTCCGCGATGATTTAGGTAAGCGGAAGATGTGCACCCGATTTGTGCTGCACAAGCTCGCAGACAAGAAGAAAGCAAAACGGATGGAAACTGCTGGTGATTTCACTTCCATGTGCATTGATGCAATTGCTGGCACTGTGAAATCTTGCTCTTGTTTGTGGAATGGCGCTTTGCATTTGGAAACTACTTCTGATTCTCAAGCACAACAACTGCTTGTTGATTTGCTTCTCCACAGCTATCCTGTTTGTGTTGAGGCTCATAGAACTCTGAATTCTTCCAATGGTGTTATTTACACTAGGCTGTTCGACAGTCTGACTGAGGCCAAAATCCAAACACACCTCTCTGATCAGGGGGTCATTGCCATCCATCTGTTGAAGGTAGATTCCTCCGTAGTGCCCAAACGCACCCTTTTTCTCACCTTTCAGAGTGTGGTGCTTCCATCAAAGATCAAAGCAGGCTATCAAGTTACCACAGTCAGACTGTACGTTCTGACCCCGATGCACTGCTACCAGTGTCATTGTTTCAATGTTTTATTGACACCTGGCCAATGTGTAACATGTGGTAGTGATGCACATGAGGGCGATTGTCAGCCTCCTCCTCCCCTATGTATCAACTTCAATCCCCTATGTATCAACTTCAATGGTGACAATGCCGCCTCCACTCGAGATTGTCCCATGTATCTTGACAAGAGGGATGTCCAGGAGATCAGATAAAAGAAAAAAGTTCCTTACCCAGTCGTTTGCAAGTTATTGGCTTGTTGCAAACCCTGCATTCTACTGTTTGGCACTTACAGTACTGTTTGTGCTGTGTCTCACTCCATGACGGACATGGCCATGCAGTCATGCGACCTCAAGTTCAGCTCTGAGGTTGTGAAATCACCCATTGTGAAGGTACCATCACTGTCCCCTCATTCAGCTGTGCAACAAGCCATTAATTTCTCTTCTCAATGGGTGAAGTCACCAGCTACACAACTGGCAGGCCAGAAAGGACAGAAGGAACACTCCCGTGAAGACTTCCTACTTTCCTTCAGCCAACCAACATCTGAGTATTCCTCTGCCAAGTGGAAATGCTCCAAGAAGGCAAACAGTCTTCTCCTTCGCTGACTTGAAGATCCTCTCTGACGGTGTCACCATGTGATATACAGGGTGTTACAAAAAGGTACAGCCAAACTTTCAGGAAACATTCCTCACAAACAAATAAAGAAAAGATGTTATGTGGACATGTGTCCGGAAACGCTTAATTTCCATGTTAGAGCTCATTTTAGTTTCGTCAGTATGTACTGTACTTCCTCGATTCACCACCAGTTGGCCCAGTTGAAGGAAGGTAATGTTGATTTCGGTGCTTGTGTTGACATGCAACTCATTGCTCTACAGTAATGGCATCAAGCACATCAGTACGTAGCATCAACAGGTTAGTGTTCATCATGAATGTGGTTTTGCAGTCAGTGCAATGTTTACAAATGCGAGTTGGCAGATGCCCATTTGATGTATGGATTAGCACGGGGCAATAACCGTGGTGCGGTACGTTTGTATCGAGACAGATTTCCAGAACGAAGGTGTCCCGACAGGAAGATGTTCGAAGCAATTGATCGGCGTCGTAGGGAGCACGGAACATTCCAGTCTATGACTTGCGACTGGGGAAGACCTAGAACGACGAGGACACCTGCAACGGACGAGGCAATTCTTCGTGCAGTTGACGATACCCTAATGTCAGCGCCAGAGAAGTTGCTGCTGTACAAGGTAACGTTGACCACGTCACTGTATGGAGAGTGCTACGGGAGAACCAGTTGGTTTCCGTACCATGTACAGGGTGTGCAGGCACTATCAGCAGCTGATTGGCCTCCATGGGTACACTTCTGCGAATGGTTCATCCAACAATGTGTCAATCCTCATTTCAGTGCAAATGTTCTCTTTACAGATGAGGCTTCATTCCAACGTGATCAAATTGTAAATTTTCACAATCAACATGTGTGGGCTGATGAGAATCCGCACGCAATTGTGCAATCACGTCATCAACACAGATCTTCTGTGAACGTTTGGGCAGGCATTGTTGGTGATGTCTTGATTGGGCCCCATGTCCTTCCACCTATGCTCAATGGAGCACGTTATCATGATTTCGTACGGGATACTCGACCTGTGTTGCTAGAACATGTGCCTTTACCAAGTACGACACAACATGTGGTTCATGCACGATGGAGCTCCTGCACATTTCAGTCGAAGTGTTCATACGCTTCTCAACAACAGATTCGGTGACCGATGGATTGGTAGAGGCTGACCAATTCCATGGTCTCCACGCTCTCCTGACCTCAACCCTCTTGACTTTCATTTATGGAGGCATTTGAAAGCTCTTGTCTACGCAACCCCGGTACCAAACGTAGAGTCTCTTCGTGCTCGTATTGTGGACGGCTGTGATACAATACGCCATTCTCCAGGGCTGCATCAGCGCATCAGGGATTCCATGTGACAGAGGGTGGATGCATGTATCCTCGCTAACAGAGGACATTTTGAACATTTCCTGTAACAATCTGTTTGAAGTCACGCTGGTACGTTCTGTTGCTGTGTTTCCATTGCATGATTAATGTGATTTGAAGAGAAGTAATAAAATGAGCTCTAACATGGAAAGTAAGCGTTTCCGGACACATGTCCACATAACATATGTTCTTTCTTTGTGTGTGAGGAATGTTTCCTGAAAATTTGGCCATACCTTTTTGTAACACCCTGTATTCACCCAGCCGGCCTCAGTGTTGCTGGAGTGCACTACCAACCATTTTTCTGTGTTTTTCCTCCTCATGACTCTCCTCCAATGGAACGTTTACAGCCTTCGATCCAACAAAGAGGATTTATGGCTGCTTTTAGAATTGCAGCATCCCCTTGTACTCTGTCTTCAGAAAACAAAATTGCGTCCTCATGATCACTTTGAGCTTTTGCATTTCTTCCTGGTCCATTTTGACCTCCCCCTGAGGTCAGCATTCCATCTCATGGGGGAGCCTTGCTGCTAATAAGGGATGATGTTCATAGTCAACAGTGAACCCATCTCCCTGACTACCCATCTTAAAGCTGTCGCAGTTTGCCTCTTCCTCAGTCATTTTCCCTTTGTACCATTTATATCCCTACATTATTCAGTGTCACCAGGCCAGACTTCCTCCAGCTTATTAGGCAGATACCTCCCCCATTTCTGCTACTCGGTGGCCTTTTGGGGTTCTTCCAGAACCTGTTGGAGAGATACCCTCTTGGCTCACCTTCTTTATCAACTGAACTACTTCTGCCTGAACACAGGAGCACCCATGTTTCTTTCCAACTCTTCACACACCTATTCCCATTTGGATCTATCTTTCTGCACTGCCTAACATGCCCATCATCTAGAGTGGTCCATTCTTTCTGACACTTACTCGAGTGACCATTTCTCATGTGCTATCCATTTGCTGACACACATCCCAACTGTGTGCGCACCCAAATGGCAGCTTACTAAGGCCGACTGGCATCTTTACTTCTCTCTGGCAACCTTTGACAAACACGATATCCAAAGTTGTGATGACCAGGTGCATTATCTTACAAAGCTTATAATTACCATTGCATTGCAGAACGTTCCATTCTCCGCACTTCCTCTTTACCATGCCATGTCCTGGTCCCTTCGTGGATTGAGGCATGCCACAACACAATTCGCATGTGGAGATGTGCTCTCCGCGTTTTTAATCACGATCCTACAATTGCAAACTGCATTCATTATAAAAAGATGTGTGAATAGTGTCGTCGCATATTTCGGGATAGCAAAAAAGCTAGCTGGATTTCATTCACTAGTTCTTTTAACAGTTCCACTCCCTCCTCTGTCGTGGATCAGCCTCCAAAAGCCCTGCAGGACCAAGACTCGTTCCCCAATTTCCAGCCTGACATTAGCGGACGATGTCATCGTGGACCCTTTTGCTATCTCCAACACCTTGGGCTGCCATTTTGTGGAAATTTTGAGCTCTTCCCACTATCACCCAGCCTTCCTCCTCCAGAAACGAGTGGAGGAGGCTCGGGCGATATCCTTCTCTTCTCTGAATTGTGATTGCTACAGTGTCGCCTTTACTATGAGAGAGCTACATCATGCTCTCACTTCATGGCAATCCTCTGCCCCAGGGCCAGATGCTATGTTAACATTCATTCAGATGTTGCAGCACTTTCTGCATAGTACATAAAACTGCATCTAGGCAGAGCGCACATTTCAAAGACACTGGCGTGAAGCCACTGTCATACCCATACCTAAGCCCGGTGAGGAAAACCACCTTCCTTATAGCTTCTGTCCCACCTCTCTCACTAGCTCTATTTGCAAGGTTATGTAACATAGGATTCATGCCCGGGTGGTATGGTGGCTCGAGTCTTGCACTTTACTAACCACTGCACAGTGTGGATTTTGAGAGTGCCATTCTGCTGTTGACCATCACGTCACTTTGTCCATTGTCCACCCATATCATGAATGGTTTCCTCTGGACATCCCAGACTGTGGCCATGTTTTGTGATTTGGAGAAAACCTAGGACACCTGCTGGAGGACTGGTATCCTTTGTTCACTTTACACATGTGGCTGCCTGCTCCATTTCCTTGAGGAATTTTTAACAGACAGAGTTTTCCAGGTCCGTGTGAGTTCTGCCTTGTCAGGCACATTTATCCAAGAAAACAGTGTGGCTTAGGGTTCTGTCCTGAGTGGCATACTCTTTGCTGTCGCCATTAACCATATAATGGTCTGTCTTCCATTAGGCATCTCCGGCTCCCTTTTTGTAAACAATTTTGCCATCTGTTGCAGTTCTCCACATACTTGTCTCATTGAATGGAGTCTTCAGCAATGTCTTGATTGCCTTTACTCATGGAGCATCCACAATGGCTTTTGTTTTTCCACTGACAAAACTGTTTGTACGAATTTCTGACGGCACAGTTGGTTCCTTCCACCGTCTTTACATCTTGGGCCTGTTGCTCTCCCATTTGTTGAAACTATGAAATTACTGGGCCTTAAGCTTGATAGGAAAAACTCTTGGTCCTCCCATGTGTCTTTCTTGGCAGCTCCCTGTACATGATCCCTCAATGTCCTGTGTGTCCTCAATGGTATTTCATGGGACGCAGATTGAACCACTCCCCTCCGTTTTTACTTGTCCCTTGTCCGTTTGAAACTACATTATGGGTACTTTGTTTATGCGTCTGCGTGCCCATCCCTCTTATGATGTCTCAATACTATCTGCCATTGTGGCATCTGTTTGGTCACTGGCACTGTTTACACTAGCCCGATCGAGAGTCTGTATGCAGAAGCTGCTGAACTACCGCTGTTCTACCACTGTGACTTTCTCCTCAGAGGTATGCATGTGGTTTGTCAGCCAAGCATGGCCACCAGTGCTATGCCTCCTTCTTTGATGACACCTTTGATCGCCAGTGTGGGGCACATCCCTCTTCTGTTACCTCCTGGAGTTCTCTTTTTGGCTCTTGCTCCAGCAGCTTAACTTTTCACTCCCTGAACTTTCCTGGTGGGTGTGAACCCTTCACCGCCTTGGCATCATGTGGCGGCCCGTGTTCACCTTGGCCTTCATTTCCTTCCTAAGGATACTACTCCAGCCTTGCTCTATCACCTTCAGTTTCGCATGGAACTTCACGACAGTACCTTTGTGCACACCGATGGCTCTCAGACTGACTGTGGTGTCGAGTGCGCCTTAGTCATTGGCGCAGAATTTTCAAGCATTGGCTTCTGTCACCAACTCTACAGCAGAGCTCTTCACCCTGTATGAGGCCACGCAGTACATCTGGCGACAGTTTTTTCAGTTGTCATATGCTCAAACTCCCTCAGCGCACTTCAAAGCCTCTGTGCGCTGTAGACTGGTCATCCCTTAGTGCAATGGGTCCAGGAAAACAGTCACTTGCTCACTCTTGGTGGAGCCACTGTGCTGTTTATGTGGGTTTCTGGTCATGTCGGTCCAAGAGGAAACAAGACTGCTGACCCTGCTGCAAACGCTGCAGTCCTTGTACCTCAGCCCACTGGTTCTTATATTCCCTCCGATGATCTCTGTGTTGCCATCTGTCAGGAGGCAGCGTCACTTTACCATCACCACTGGTCCTCCCTTCATGGGAATAAGCTTCATGTTATTAAAAGTCTCACCCAGCGGCTTGGATGGCCTCCTCTTGGCCCTCTCACCACATGGAGGTCATTTTAACTAGATTGCATATTGGGCACTGCCTTTTGAGCCATCATTTGTTAAGTGGCACTTCCCCACCACTTTTTACACATTGCACCCAAGTTTTAACTGTCTGCCATTTCCTGATGGAATCCCCACTTAAGCTTCCTGTCTGAGTTATCGGCCATTTTAGCAAAGGACACGCATGCTGTCGACTGTGTTTTACTTTTCATCCATCCTAGCAATATGGCTAAGGCCATTCAAATTTTAGTCTGTACCTCCGTTTCTTTATGGTGTATTTTATAGACCTTTCTCCATGTCCCTGTTTTTAGCTGTCTTCTCTTACATTGATTGGGATTGAGATGTAGTCGTTTTTCAACTCCTCTCTGTCTGTGTTCGATAGTTTTGACATGGGCGTATGTGACTCTGGTTGTTTTTGCTCCCTTAAAAAAATTCATAGGTGACCAGGATTCATTGGTTCTGAACACCATTGTCACAGGATGTGACACCTGGTGCTGTCAGTTCGATCCAGAATAAAAATGGCAATCGATGTCATGGTGTTCACCATCCTCCCCGCAACCAAAGAAAGCTGTCTGCAAAAATCCAAGGTGAAAACATTGTTGATCACCTTCTTTGACAATAACTGCATCATCCACAAGGAAATTATTCCTGCAAATCAAACCATTAATGCTGCATTTTACCGGTTTGTTTTGAACAGATTGCTACAGCATATCCAGCAGGTTTGGCCATAGTTGCACAAGACTGGAAAATGGATGCTAGTCCACAACAATGCACCCTGCACACTGTATGAGTCGTGTGCACCAATACCTGGTGCAGAAGATGGTAACTATTCTTGAACACCATCCGTACTCCCCTGATCTGGCTCCTGCAGGCTTCTTCCTGTTTGCCTACTTGAAGGTGGCCATGAAAGGTGAAAATTGTGTGGACGTGAATGCCATCAAAGATCATGTGACAGCCATTCTGTGATTGATTCCACAGGAGGCCTTTGCTGATAGTTTCCAGAAGCTGTACGAGCACTGTCAAAAGTGTGTTGTACCGTGTGGAAACTATTTTGAAGGGCAATAAAGAACATTTGTTTGTATCTTACGTTTTATTTGCTGTCTGATAGCATTCACCAAAATTTTTACACATACCATGTATATTAAGCTTGATATGTGACATGTACATATATAGAACTTAATATGGAGCAGAACGTGCAGTTAAATCTTAGCTCCGTTGTCAGGTCCCAGCTCAACCAAGCACCAAAAGTATGGATGATTGAGATTGTATTTAAATGTCACTGCTTCTTGTTTCACTCACAGCTATTTAAGCTGTACTTTTAGATTGTAATCTAATCACCAACTTGAAAATTGTTATATGTTCCGAACAAAAACCTCACTCAAAACACCAGTTTATACTGCCTCCCTGCAAATTGAAGTTACTGCACTTTTAGTGAAGTAATACACCAATTATTCCCATGTTGTTTTTGCAAGAGGCTCTTGCTCTTGTTTATTGTTGATAACCTCCTTCCGTTTGGTTTAATATTGAAGTTAAGCCCAGTTCAACACTTTGTTCAGTAACTTAACTATGAACAATGCTAAATAAAAATTAAGTTTTTTAGGCTGCCAGTCTTAGGAGACAAAGCACTTGTGGCATAAATTGTTCTAATTTAATACTTTATATATAAAAACAAAGATGAGGTGACTTACCAAACAAAAGCGCTGGCAGGTCGATAGACACACAAACAAACACAAACATACACACAAAATTCAAGCTTTCGCAACAAACTGTTGCCTCATCAGGAAAGAGGGAAGGAGAGGGGAAGACGAAAGGAAGTGGGTTTTAAAGGAGAGGGTAAGGAGTCATTCCAATCCCGGGAGCGGAAAGACTTACCTTAGGGGGAAAAAAGGAGGTAAGTCTTTCCGCTCCCGGGATTGGAATGACTCCTTACCCTCTCCTTTAAAACCCACTTCCTTTCGTCTTCCCCTCTCCTTCCCTCTTTCCTGATGAGGCAACAGTTTGTTGCGAAAGCTTGAATTTTGTGTGTATGTTTGTGTTTGTTTGTGTGTCTATCGACCTGCCAGCGCTTTTGTTTGGTAAGTCACCTCATCTTTGTTTTTATATATAATTTTTCCCACGTGGAATGTTTCCTTCCATTATATTAATTTAATACTTTGATTGATTCAGATCTATGGAGCCCAGGGCTCAAGAAACTTTACAGGGTGATGGATAAAAAGTTCTCAATAAACTTGCAGCATCTAATTTGGATAAAATGCCAAGTTTTTTTATGTAACAGGCACAACATATTTTTCAAAATTCCTGTACTTCAGGTGATGCTGATGTTAAACACAGTGATCAACAATAGTCCCTACAGACTAACTCATGTAACTGTTGCTACTCTCACAAGAATATTATAAATCCATAGCATTCTCAGCTTGAGATTATATTTTAATAGATCACAGCATTTCTTTTAATTTTCCTGTGTCGTTCATCTTGGAGTCAAGGTGCTCCTTGTCCAAATTGGTCCTAGCTCTGTAAATTAGACTGTTCAGCATAGTTGTCTTCTGAGCTGAATAGTGACAGCTGCAAGTTTCCATTGTCATTGAAATCACCATTCATTTTCAGATATAATAATAGCAATTATCTTCACATTTAGAATGACATTTAAGATTAGTTTACTTTCTTGAACCAGTCACATGACATGTGATGCACAGTATGCAGCAGTGATTTAATTTTGACATCCAAATACTGCATAGTGACTGTATTATTAAGAATTAAATAATGGATAGGCAGATTTGCCATAAATTATTCTATCAAGAACTAACCTAGCCATGGTAATTCCAGGTGATAACTTAGTACATAATTTCACTAGTCTTAAATTGAAGGTGATCATTTGAAACATCGGAGCCATTTAGGTTTTCACCTTGGTGACATTGTGGGAATGGAAGGGGAGGAAGTTATGTACACTGTACTGTGTGTGTGT
The DNA here is from genome assembly GCF_023864345.2 of Schistocerca serialis cubense. Taxonomy (NCBI): domain Eukaryota; kingdom Metazoa; phylum Arthropoda; class Insecta; order Orthoptera; family Acrididae; genus Schistocerca; species Schistocerca serialis. Next base: position 152,611,884 of record NC_064638.1, on the reverse strand, counting down.
TTAAAGGATACATTTTAATTCTTTTTTTTTATGTAACTGTTGATGACTTACATACATGTAATAAAAGAGTGTTTCATAGGTTTCCTTGGTAAAAGAGCTATTAATTATTTCTGTCCATAAACTGCATTATACAATCTACAATATAAACCTCTTTCACTATATTTTATATGATTCTGTTCTGTATATTTGTTTTTCCTTCTGAATGTGATTGGTAACAGTTAAGGTATTTCTGAATTACATATGTAACTGTCTTATTTTCAGGTGGGAAGCCAGATGATATAACAGTGCTCTTGGCAACAGTTACTATATGAGACTAATATCATTTAGGATGGTGGTGTCCACTGCACTGAAACATTTTGTCTTGTGCATTCAGACACATTAGGCATGTTATGTAGAAGTGTCTCATTGTCATGTTACAGTGTAGAACTAAGTAGAAGTGGCATTAGATCATTGAAGTGCTGATTGCGAGAGGTATTGAATTCTGACACAGATGAGTGGGTACTTCATATCTGATGTGTAGAATACTTGCTGACTGCTCTTTTGCAGAGACTGACAGTGGGTCCAGAGTAATGAGTAAAACTGATGCTCTTTAATGGAAAGCTTCCTAGCAGTGCCTGTTGCATTGTTTGTACTGTGTAGGGAGTGCATGTTACATTAATTTTTGTCATCTTTCATTTTTATATTTATACCCCTGCATGGTTACATATTAAAGACATTTTTGTGAAGACATCATTTATTATGCCTTTATGTGTCAGCTGTAATATCTGCAGATTCAGCTAAGATACATCAGTGCTTCACACTGTGATAGATTAAAAATTGTTATTCCTTTCCTGGAACTTTCCTTGAGACTGAATGGTATCATATTCAATGAAATATGTTATGCTGCAGCTTCAATGAGCTGCAGAAGTGATTTAAGTGGAAAATAAGACACAAGAAGTGATGTAAATGACAGAAAATGCAATTATGTAACAAACTGTGAAACAGTTAATAAAATAATTATAAACATGTCATGTACGATTTTTTTTCATATGAAGATTATGAACACCTGCAATTCAGAAATTGTCTTTGCATTAATAATATGCTGTAAACTTAAGATTTACATGCAATTGCCTGTATCTTAAGTTATTATTTGTCGTAGTTTTCTTCAAAATGTTTAGTTACATTGAAATTTTTATTGCTTTACGTTTTTCCTGGTGTTACATATTTTCCCCTTACTTCTCCTCCTCTTCTGCCTGTTTCATGTGTTTAGTTTCTGCTGCCAGGAATTTAAGCCAAGATAAAATTGCTAGTAGAGAGCTGTCACATTGCGAAATACCTTTGGTCCATTTGAACAAGGACAGCCCAAGCTGTTGTCAATAATAGTGTTCTTTCAGGATTACAGTCAGAGTAGTCATTATTTTGAAATAATTTAATTATGAAATTACATTTCTTAATTTCTTATGACATTTGTAGCTACTGAATTTCACTATATACAACAAAATAAATAGCTTATCCTGTCATGGCCATGACTACTCTTGGTGGAGCCTGATACTGATACTATGCCATTAAGAACTTCCCTAATAGCTTTGTATGCCTTTGCAAATATTCAGTCACCCTTTTCATATAACTGAATTTGTTAAGAAATGTATAAATGTAATCTAGCAACCTCCTCCTTGACTCTTCCCAGGAATCTGCCAGACAATGTTTTCTTAGGGGGATTGGTGTATAAGTAGTCCCATATTTGATTTATTTGCATTTAGATATACAAGCTGTTAATCAGTGTGTGAAATACAGGCAGAACCTTCTTGCTGCCTGACACCACATCCTACTATAAAGGCAGTCATGTACAACTCCAGGCAGACAGTACACAGCAGATGATTCTTCAACACAGTGACATGGTTAAAAAAAAATACATTCACAATGTAACTAACAAAGATAAAATAAAATATAGCAAAACTTCAGACATGGGACCTGCCACAAATGACAAATTACAGTTGAAATGATCTACAGAGACAGTGTTTTTCACTGAACAATACTCTACATTATATAAATGACAAAATTACAAGAGTTCTCTTGAATGTAAGTTCACTGTTCCAAACATCTGTAAAATATTTCAAAGCCCATGATTACCTTTTTGCAGCCCTTAATGTGTGCAAAAACTCCTATTCAGTAAAAATAAATATTGTATGGATCCTAATGTTATGCATATGCTCAAATTTGACTCCACATGGCAGTATCCATTTAGATGTCACTGCTGTTTGAAGTAGTAGTACGAGAGCATTCAATAAGTAATGCAACACATTTTTTTCTCAGCCAGTTTCAGTTGAAGAAATGTGGAATTTGTTGTGAGATATGGTTGAATATTTCCACTTCAGCCCCTATAGTTTCTTGAAGTTTAAATAGGTGATGGTGCTATACATAGCCTTCAAAATGGTGTCTGTAATTGAAGTGCTTTCCAAGCAAAGAGCTGTCATTGAGTTTCTTTAGGTGGAAAGCCATAGCATTGTAGACACTAACAGGGGCTTGCAAAATCTCTATGGATACCTGGCAGTGAACAAAGCATGGTGAGCCGTTGGGCAAGGTGTCTGCCATCATTGCAACAAGGTTGTGCAAACCTGTCCAATCTCCCACATGCCAGCTGGCCACACACAGCTGTGACTCCTGCAACGTTGGAATGTGTGGATACTCTTTTGAGGTGATTGACAGATCACAATCAGATGCCTCACAGCTCAGGTGGATGACTCTGTTGATAGTGCTGACACTTGTCCACCAGTTGGGGTTCTGAAAGTGTGTGTCCACTGGGTTTCTCGCCACTGGACAGAAGACCATAAAGAGCAGCGAAGGACCAAATGTTCCGAATTGCTTGCATGCTGTGAGGCTGATCATGACAATTTGTTGTCGAACATCATACACAGGTGATAAAACATGGTTTCATCACTTTGAACCGGAAACAAAAAGGCAGTCCATGGAGTGGCACCATGCCACTTCTGAAGAAAGAGTTCAAAGGTGCACCCTTAGCCAATAAAATCATGGTGACTGCCTTCTGGGACTCGGAAGTGTTTATTCTGTTTGACGTCCTCCCTCAGGTTACAACTCTGAAGTGTACTGTGCTACGCTCAGGAAATTGAAGGAATGACTTAAGCATGTTTGTTGCCATAATAGTGCAAATGAACTTCTCCTTCTCTATGACAATAAAAGGCCTCACACAGGTCTGCGCTCTAGAGAGGAGCTCATAAAATTTCATTGGACTGTTCTTCCTCATCCGCCCTACAGCTGGGATCTCGCACCTTCCAACTTCCATTTGTTTGGTTCAATGAAGGATGCACATCACAGGAAGCAGTATGTGAATGATGAAGAGGTTATTGATGTAGCAAGGCGGTGGTTCAGATGTCGTCCAGTGGGATGGTGCCATCAGGCATATAGGCCCTCCCGTTAGGTGGCGTAAGGCTATCGCATTGGATGGACATTAAGTTGAAAAACTGGATTTTGTAGCCATAAGAGTGTGGAATAATATGGTGTATTGGAATCCTGAATAAAATCAACCTGCTTTCAGATAAAAGTGTTGTATTATTTATCGAAAGCCACTCGTAGTTGTGGACTGAATCCAGCACTTTCCCGTCAGTCAAGTAGCTACAATACGTCACGTACTTCTAGTGCTCTTTCTTTAATCATATCAGTTGACTGATCGGGGTCAAGTGAAATGGTATCTCAAACTGTCCCCCACTCCTTCCGCAACAGATTGAATGTGTTGTATTCACTGTGAATTGTAGGCTAAACCTCCAGCCCTAAATCAGTCTTGCCCTATTTGTTAAGAATGCAGACAATCATTTCACTCACAGTGTGATTGAACTCTTGAATTTGATCAGGCATCCTTAAAGAAAAGTTGTGAGGAATTCGAGAAACATTAGAGATTTACAGACTTTTTCCATTCCTATCAGCTATTTTTTTCATGCCCTGACAAGGAAATTAAGAATGTAATTAATTCTCAGAAACAAAAACTTCCATTAGGATGATAATATCTGAAGGGTGTAATTAAAATTCTATTTTGCACCTACAATATACCCCTGATTATAGGGGGTAACGTGATGAAGATGATGTATGAATGATTGAACAAACACACACAATAGAGATATTTTCGAACCTGTGTTCTTTGTGTGAAAGTTTTTCCAAGTAGGCCTGTTTCTTCCTTAAAATAGTCTGTGATGCTGGTCTGTTTCTGAGAGGAGCTGACATTTTTTTGCAGGGCATTTTGAATTTTTCTTGCTTCAGTAAAGTCATTGTACTCAAACTCCCTCTGGCTTATATAATCCAGAAGAGTACCAACACATTGTTGTACAGTATAATGGCACAAGGACACTGTCTTCATCCGCAAATACACAACAGAAGAAAAAGAAGAAGAAGAAGAAGACAGTGAATGTGAAGCAGCAGTCATAATTTCGGCATCATTCAAGTACTGGAAGCCAGGTTCACATGCGTTGATCCTCAGCCACTCATTCAGGTTTTCTTTGACATATTCAAAACTGTTTAAACCTGTTGCCAGAGTCATTATATGTGCATTATTCCTTCATCACTGAAACCTTGTAAATCACTTACTTGGAAGAACTTTCTTCTATGATTGAACTAGTGTTCAGAACTTGACTTCCTGTCAGATATCAGAAATCCCGTTTATGGCATTTAGAATTCTCAGTGTCTTCCAGAATGGCACTAGATCATCCTTGTCAACTAGCATTTTTGGTAGACGCGTCCAAAACCACAGTTTTTCTGATGCAGTTTTCCATCACCTCGGCTACGAGAGTTCTGGAACCTGTACAGAAAATTGGAGTAGAGATCAACATAAACATCATTTCCTCCCTTTTTATTGCTAATGAAAACCACACATTGCATATTGTACCACAATACAGTGAGACCTTCAGAGGTGGTACTCCAGATTGCTGTACACACCAGTACCTCTAATACCCAGTAGCATGTCCTCTTGCACTGATGCATGCCTGTATTCATCGTGGCATACTATCCACAAGTTCGTCCCACTTCTCAATGGCGATTCAGTGTAGGTCCCTCACAGTGGTTAGTGGGTCAGTTCGTCCATAAACAGCACTTTTCAGTCTATCCCAGGCAAGTTTGATAGGGTTCATACCTGGAGAGCATGCTGGACACTCTAGTAGAGCGATGTCGTTATCCTGAAGGAAGTCATTCACAAGATGTGCACGATGGGGGCACGAATTGTTGTCCATGAAGATGAAGATGAATGCCTCGCCAACATGCTGCTGATATGGTTGCACTATTGGTCGGAGGATGGCATTCACTATCGTACAGCAGTTACAGCGCCTTCCTTGACAACCAGTGGCGTACATTGGCCCCACATAATGCCACTCCAAAACAGCCGAGAACCTCCACCTTGATGCACTTGCTGGTCAGTGTGTCTAAGGCATTAAGCCTGACTGGGTTGCCTCCAAACACATCTCCGACGGTTGTCTGGTTGAAGGCATATCCGACACTCATCAGTGAAGAGAACTTGATGCCAATCCTGAGCACTCCATTCAGCATGTTGTTGGGACCATCTGTACCGAACTGCATGGTGTCATGGTTGCGAAGATGGTCCTTGCCATGGACGTCGGGGACTGAAGTTGCACATCATGCAGCCTATTGCGCACAGTTTGAGTCATAACATGACGTCCTGTGGCTGCATGAAAAGCGTTATTCAACATGGTGGCATTGCTATCAAGGTTCCTTCGAGCCATAATCCATAGGTAGCAGTCATCCACTGCAGTAGTAACCCTTGGGAAGCCCGAGCAAGGCATGTCATTGACAGTTCCTGTCTCTCTGTATCTCCTGCATGTCCAAGCAACATTGCTTTGGTTTACTCTGGGATGCATGGACACGTCCCTTGTTGAGAGCCCTTCCTGGCACAAAGCAACAATGCGGACACAATTGAACTGCAGTATTGACCATCTAGGCGTGGTTGAACTACAGACAACACAAGCCGTGTACTTCCTTCCTGATGGAATGACTGGAACTGATCGGCTGTCGGATCCCCTCCGTCTAATAGGTGCTGCTCATGCATGGTTGTCTCCATCATTGGACAGGTTTAGTGACATCTCCGAACAGTCAAAGGGACTTTGTCTGTGATGCAATATCCACAGTCAACGTTTACCTTCAGGAGTTCTGGGAACTGGGGTGATGCAAAACTTTTTTTGATTTGTGTATAATGGGAGTTACATTAGGACCCTGTTTAAAATTACTTGATAGTTGATAGTATTACCACATTGCCCTCCCCAGTGGATTCACCACTCTTTTGCAGGTTTGTGCTTGGCTACCATTGGGTTCCACCCTTTGCAGCATCTTTTCCCTTCCATGCTGCATGTCTGTCCTCTTGCTGTTTTTTATTTTTTCCCCTCCCTTGGGGAACATGTCTGGGCTGTTTTTGGAAATGTATTCTGCATTTTTGGTAGTCAATATCAGAATATTCTCCACTGTTTTTTCATTCATTTTTTCTTTCTTAATTCACCTTCTCCTATCCTTCCTCCGCTTCTGTGTTTGTTTCCTCTTTTTCTTCTTCCTCCCTGTGTGCTTCTGAAAGCTGACCCACACATCTCACGCATAACAGGTGACTGGGGAACGCACGATTCCCAGCCCTTGGTTGACAGGTAGAGTTTTCGCATGTATACGCTGGTGTAGGCCGGGTCCAGGGAGGGGTGATTGCCTGAGCTGCTGCTAGCTTCCCAAATTGCTCATTGTTCCCTGTGTCAGGTGTCCCTTTGGGACACTTTGTCCAGTGTCATCATTACAACCACACTCGAGAGTCCCATTGACACCCAGCCAAATGTGTAACCTGTGGAAGGGATGCTCACAAGGGCGATGGTCTGCCTCCTTCTCCCAACTGCAATGACGAACATGCTGCCGCCTTCCATGATTATCCCATGTATTATGCACGGACTGTCCAGGAGATGTGGGTGAAGGAAAACGTGCTTTACCTGTTCGCTCACTAATTGTTGGCTAGTTGGAAATCCATTGTTCTACCATCTGACTCCTACAGTACTGTTCTTGCTACATCTTGCACCACAAAGGACATGGCGATGCAGACATGTGACCTCAAATTTAGCACTGCGGTTGTGAATCACCCAGTGTCATTGTAGCGTCCCCCTCTCCTCCTCCAGCCGTGCAACAGCCACCAAACTTTCGCCTCACGGGGCAAGGTCACCAACTACACAACTGGTAGGCTGGAAAGGACAGAAGGAATACTCTGAAGACTTCCTACAGCCCTCCAGCCAACAAACATCATCTGAGTCTTCCTCTGCCAACTGGAAACACTCAGTTGAACAAAGGCAAACAATCTTCTCGTTTGTTGCCTTTAAGATCCTCTTAGACAGTGTCGCCAAGTGATACCCTTGCCCGGCCAATCTTTGTATAGCTAGCGCACACCACCAACCGTTTTTCTGCCCTGAACTCTGCAGGCCGACGGAAGAATGCCAATGCTTCTGTAGACCTCATGGAGCAGGATCCCCCTGCCTCTGTGACCTGTAGCAATGAGTCTTTGAAAGCTGGTACTCGGCAGCCGCCAAGATGACACCCCTTCATTTTTTCCTCATCATGACTCTCCTCCAGTGGAATGTTCATGGTCTTTGATCCAACAAAGAGGATTTACAGCTGCTCCTAGAATCACAGCATCCATTTGTTCTCTGCCTTCAGGAAACACAATTGCATTCTCACAACCGCTTTGAGCTCTTGCATTCCCCCCCCCCCCCCCCTCCTCCCCGTGCCCTCCGTGCGCAATACAGTATTCCATCTCATGGGGGAGCCATGCTGCTCGTACGGGATGACATTCATAGTCAAAAGTCAACCCATCTCCCTGACTACTTGTCTTCAAGCTGTTACAGTTCACCTTTTCCTTCCTCACTTGACCTTTTCCCTTTGTACTGTTGACATCCCTCCATCATTCGATGTCTCCATGGCAGACTTCCTCCAGCTTATTGGGCAGCTACCTCACTCCTTTCTTCTGCTCAGTGACTTTTAATGTTCACCATCCCCTTTCGGGTTCTCTCAGAACCTGTCAGAGAGGTGACCCCTTGGCTGACCTTCTCAGTCAACTTAACCTCTCCTGCTTTAGCACAGGAACATCCACGTTCCTTTCAGACTCCATGCACACCTATTCCCATTTGGATCTATCCTCCTGCACTGCCCAGCTTGCCAATCAGCTTGAATGGTCCGTTCTCTTTCATACATAATTGAGTGATTATCTCCTGTGTGCTATCCATTTACTGATACACATCCCACCCACGTGCTCACCCAAATGGCAGGTTACTAAGGCTGACTGCAGGGTTTACTTCTCCCTGGCGACCTTCGACAAACACAATTTCCCCGGTCGTTATGATCAGGTAGAATATCGCGTGAACGTTATCTTTACCACTGCAGAATGTTCCATTCCTTGCACTTCCTCTTTACCATGCTGTTTCACAGTCCCTTCATTGACTGAGGCATGCCGCGACACCATTTGCATGCGGAGACATTTTGTCCGCGTTTTTAACTGTCATCCTGCAATGGCAAACTGCATTCATTATAAACAGTTGTGTGCACAGTGTCGATGCATTCCTTGGGATAGCAAAAAGGCTAGATGGATTTCATTCACTCTTTTGACAGTTCCGTCATGTAGACCGAACCAAGATCCATTCCCCAATATCCGGCCTTACAGTAGCAGACAATGTAACCTTGTCCATATTGCTATCTCCAACACCTTGGGCCACCATTTTGTGGAGATTTTGAGCTCCTCCCACTATCACCCTGCCTTCCTCCATCGGAAATGAGTGGAGGCGGCTCTGGTGATGTTCTTCTCTTCCCAGATTCGTGAGTGCTACAATGCCACCTTTTCTGTGAGGTAGCTAGATCATGCTCTCACTTCATCCCGGTCCTCCACCCAAGGGCCAGACGCTGTTAACATTCATTCAGATGATGCATCACCTTTCTCTTGTGGGTACGCACTTTTTACTTCATAGCTACAACTGCATCTGGGCAGAGGTCACGTTTCCCAGGTGCTGCCATGAAGCACTATCATACACACGCCCAAGCACGGTAACAACAAACACCTTCCTTCCAGCTACCTCCCAATTTCTCCCACCAGCTGTGTTTGCAAGGTGATGGAACATGATTCATGCCCGGCTGGTAGGGTGGTTAGAGTCTCACAGTTTACTAACCACTGCATAGAGTGGAATTCAAATGTGCTGTTCTGCAGTTGACTTACTCGTCTACCCATATCATGCATGCTTTTCTGTGGAAATCCCAGGCTGTGGCCATGTTTTTCAATTTGGAGAAAGCCCACGACACCTGCTGGAGGGCAGGTATCCCCCGTACTCTCTACATGTGGGTCTTCTGAGGCCGCATGCCCCACTTTGTTTTGGAATTTTAAAAAGACAGAGTTTTCAAAGTATGTGTGGGTTCTGCCTTGTCGGACACCTTTATCCAGGAAAACAGTGTGCCTCAGGGTTATGTCCTGAGCATCGTCCTCTTTGCTATCTCCATTAACCCTATAATGTCCTGTCTCCCGCCGGGCATCTCCAGCTCCCTTTTCATTGACAATTTTGCCATCTATTGCTGTTCTCCAAGGACCTGTCTCATTGAGCAGTGTCTTCAGCGATGTCGTGATTGTCTTTACTCATGGAGCATTGACAATGGCTTTCATTTTCCCACTGACAAAATCATTTGTATGAATTTCTGGTGGCACAGCTTGTTTCTTCCACTGTCTTTACATGTTGGGCCTGTTGCTCTTCCATTCATTGAAACTGACATTCTTGGGGCTCATGCCCAATAGGAAACTTTCTTGGTCATCCCACATCTTTCCTGGCAGCCAGCTGTATGCGGCCCATCAATGTCCTACGTATCCTCAATTATACTTCCTGGGTAGCTGTTCGAAACGAGCTTCTTCTTTTGTACTGTTTCCTTCTTCATTTGAAACTAAACTATGGGTGTTTCGTTTGTGCGTCTGCTTCCTGCAACTTTCCTGGTGGATGTGAACCCTTCACCACCTTGGCTTCGTGCAACAGCCAGTGTTCACTTTGACCTTCATTCGCTTTCTAAGGACACTACTCCAACCTCACTCTACTGCCTTCAGTTTCACAACATTCACATGGAACTTCATGACAGAAGCTTTGTGTACACTGATAGCTCATGGACTGTCTATGGTATTGGGTGTGCCTTCGTCAGTGGCGCCAACGTTTTTCAGTATTTGCTTCTAGAACACTGCTCAGCATTTACAGCAGAGCTCTTCACCCTTTATCAGGCCACGCAGTTCATCTGACAATGCACGCTTTTTCAATTGCATCATCTACTCACTCTTAGTTCCCTTACAGCCTCTGTGTGCTGTACACTGTCCATCCCTTAGTGCAGCAGGTCCAGGAAAGCTGTCACTTGCTCACTCTTAATGGGATCATGTGATGTTTGTGTGTGTTTCTGGTCACATGTGTCTGACAGCAAATGAGGCCACTGATGCTGCTGCCAAGGCTGCAATCCTCGTATCTCAGCCCACATTCCCTCCAATGATCTTTTATGTTGCCATCTGTCAGCAGTTGGTGTCACTTTACCACCACTGGTCCTCCCTTCATGGGAACAAGTTCCAGGTTATTAAGCCTCTCCCAGTATCTTGGACGACCTCCTCTCGGCCCTCTCGCCTCGAGGAGATCATTTTAATTAGGTTGGGTATTGGGCACTGTCTTTTTAGCCTTCACCGTTTAAGTGACGCTGCCCCACCACTGTGTACATTGCGCTCGACTTTTGACAGTATGCCATTTCCTGACGGAATGCCCCTTCTTTAACTGCTTACATTCTCATTTGTGTTTGCCCTTACATTCTCATTTGTGTTTGCCATCCGAGTTACCAACTGTTTTAACGAATGAAGTGCAGGCTGTTGACCATATTTAACTTTTTATCTGTCGTAGCAATATGGTGCAGGCCATTTAATTTTTAGTTCAGGACCTCTGTTTCTCTATGGCACATTTTATAGATCTTTCTCCACATCCCGGTTTTTTTAGCTGTCTTCTCTTCCATCAACAGGGATTGATGTGTAATTGTTTCTAACTTCTCTCTTCGTCTTCATGTTCTACAGTTTTGACATGGGTGAGTATGATCTTAGTTGCTTTTGCACCCTAAAACAAAAACATCAGCCACTGGCTACTGCTCTGTTATAGGTAATGCACAAACACAGCAAGTTACTTCACAAATGCTGTCAATTCGTAATGTGGAGCAATGTCAGAAGTGGCCACTGTGAGATGATTTGTTAATGCTGACCAATGAGTGAACTGAAACATGAGACGTGTTTTGTAGCCCTGAATTTAAACTCGTGAAGTACAATGTATCCGAGAAAGTGGGGGTCAGAAATCTGCATCAGAACTAAAAACATGATCACTTTGTTCATGGCTATTAAAGCTAATATCTATGAACAAACTCAAGACACGAAACACTCAATTCCAGCAAACTGTAATATCTTACTGTCACTGGTTACCTGGCACTATCCTCTCACTGCCTACCGAAGCTGCCACTTTACCAACTGAAGAGCAGTCCTCATTGGCACTTGGTTGTAGGTTATAGGTTCCATAGGTAGATTCCAGCTGAAAAAATGATAGGTAGAAAAATAAGAGCGAATAAAAAGTCAATACGATGTTGAAAATGATGTGGCAAAGAATTAGAAATAACAAAAATTACTTTTACACCAATTGACTCAAAAAATAATAAACTCCTTTGATTAGATTTAGAAATTAAAAAAAATTGTCACTTGACAAGGTTAGAACCTACAACCTCCTACATTGCAGGTTAATGCGCTAACCGTTATGCTATGGAGCAACATTGAGTCAGTATGTCATAATTTTGACTATCACCACCCAGCTGCAATGATGAATTGCAGCCTCCAAAAACTTGGTTTCATCCAGTGTCTTGTGGTGCTTATATAATGTAAGGTGATCTCTGTGATTATGATAACTGCTTATGTGACCATGAATCACATGTTGCGTGGAAGAATCCAGTAGTGTTTAGTTAGAGCTGGGTGTGAAATGTGCGGTTCATTAGTGTCATTGTTATGTGCGTGTGTTGTTTTGGTGTGGTTATCATGTATGATGAAATACAAAATAAAAGTGCCTGACACATGACTCAGGATTCGAATACATCAAGAAAGAATGCCTGACAAGGAATTGGAAGTGAACTGACAAATTGTTGTGGCAGTTCGGTAGCGGTGAACGGTTTGGGCGTGACACTGAGCGCTCTGATTGAAGAAAATTAGCTCAAATTCATGAAGTGCCAACTATCAAGTAATTTTATCAGAGTATAATTGCGATGAGACCATCATCAGATACAAGAATCCTCTCACTGAGATTTGAAGGGATGCTATCAAGCAATAGGACAGCCTTTTGTGGCAGTATTTTCTCTTCTAGAAAATGCTGAACTTGGGGTTCAAAATGGGTGCGGAACCAGTTTGTGAAAAGTTCAGTATCCATCCATGCTTCTTTCTGGTTGTCATGACAAATGGACAGAGAGAGATCCTTAGCTGTGATATCCTGGAATGCACAAAGTTTTTATTTTATTTTATTTATTTATTGTTTTTTCCAGTCAGCAGTAGTTTCACTTTATGGTTGCTAGTAGCAATTGTGATACACAAAATTGTAGTGTTCATTAGACAGCTGATATCCAGGAGCACAGACTTTGCTCTTAAAATCAAGGATTCTGGTTGGTTGATATTTCCAGTACTCATGACTTTCATTTGCATTATAAATTTGGTCTGGTGTGAAATTTTCTTCTTCCACAAATTTGTGGAACTCTTCCTGAAAAGAATCAGCTGCTGTGACTTTTATACTAGGCTGCTGTCCTTGCACAATAAGTTCGCGAACCACCTGATGTTTGAATCTGGTGTGTCATCCAGATGAGGCATTAAATACTCCCTCTAACCCTAGAGCTCCGTGAAAAAAAAAAAAAATTAACTTTTTCGGCATACATCACGCCTGAAACAATGACATCTTCTGCTTGTTTTTGGCTAAACCATTGCAAAAGAGCTGCATCTAATTCATCAAATGTAGATCTCTTCATGCTTTCTCATGCAGATGGTCCAGAACTAGAATTGTGTTTTCTGACAAAACTCTGTATTTTCTGCTTATTCTTTTTAATGTCACCAACAGATTGCATTCGAGTACCATAATCAGCACTTAGTTTTGCAGCAGTTTCCCCTTCTCAAATCTTTCAATTAATTCCAAATTTTCTTTTAACTCCAATTCATATTTCCTAAGTTTCTCCACCATCTCTTTTATGAATTTTTTAAACTTGTTCTGTTGACACTTACATGCTTATTAACATTAGAAAACTTAGTTTGTTTTCATTTTACACAGAACAGGTTGTCCGATAATAATGGAAATGGTATTCTGTTGTCATTTGGCAGTTGTTTAAACAATGGAAATAGCACTTATCGTCATGACTGTGTTGCTTATTGTTGTTTGCTAGAGAAAGATATTGCATTTTTTTTAGGTATAGGAATAATCTGCAAACTGGATAATCTGCACACAAATATTCGGGAGTACAATGTATGTTTGGTGCGTTTTGTCACAAAAGTAGCACTTTAGTATCACAGGTGTCCTCTTTTTTTTTTTTTTTTTTCTCCAAATGTGCTTAAAATAGACTACTATGAGAAACGTCTTACAAGAAAACTAGTAAGATAGGTACTGGTGGATTTCACTACTTACCGTCATTTCTAAGATACTAGAAGAGACTGTGCTAAAGAACACACACATGCCTTTCCCAAAATTTGACACTCAGTTTCAATTTGAATTTCTTAAGGGATACACAAATCAGGTTATACAAAATCTGAAAGACAGAATATTGACAACTGCGTAACATTTTCTGTGGCTTGTCCAAAGCATTGCATTGTGCAGTTAACAATATTCTGTTGGAGAAACTCAAATATAATCATACTAAGAATCTGTGTTGTTTTTAACCCTGTTTCACTAAAAGTATGCAGTGGTAGAATGAGAAACTCAGTAAGTGGACAAAATAAATAAATAAATAAAAGTCTTCAGTGTGGAGAAATAACAAACATAGGTGTCGGTACCTGTTTGAATTACCGTGATTGACAGTTTAACATCTGTGTGTGCTTGTAGGCTGAATAAGAGAAGTAGGCTTGTCTCAGCTTGATGGAATAATTTATTCACGAAACCCTGCAGTCAGAACAGACAATATTACACTGCAATTGATAACTCGTGCGAAGGAGTGAGAAAAGTTCAGTACGGTAAATTATCTCGTATCTAACACACTTGGATTCACGCTTTCGCCACAGGGTAGAACGTGGAAACAGAAATCAACAATAAAAGAATAAAACACAGAACAAATGTTGCTTGTGTATAGCATCTCTGGCGTCCAGCAGGAAAGTTTCGCAGCACTGTACTTTCAAACACCCGAGCATGTCAGCACTGGATGATGAGAGAAGATGCCACATCAGCCCCCATGGTGGAAGTGGAGCGTCATTCCAAATAGCCTGCTGGAAAATTCACATGTCGTCCTTATCTTGAGGTGCATGGTGGTGGGTCAACTGTGGCCCCTGGCTGCGTCGGCAACGACGTTGTCGGAGTGATTGCTGAGTGAGGCGGAAGTTGTGGTAGGTCAGGTGTCGTTGCTTCTGGAAAGACGTACGCTGGTTTCACGTGGTCAATGGAGACTGTGGTCAGTTTCACATTGATCAAGATATCCAAGGTCTTGGTTTCTCTGGTTATGACACAGTGTGGGCCAGAATATGGTGATTGAAGCGAGGGTTTAATACCTTCTGTTCGTAACATGACGTGTGTGAAGGAGGATAGGTCACGATGGACAAACGTGGCAGGAGTCCCATGTCGGTAAGGTTGCTGCAGACAGAGGTGAGCCACATGTTGTCACAGTTGGCGGAGAAATTCCGGCTGGTCACCCATAGGGTTCGGGAGAGCGTCGGTAGTGACGAATTCTCCCAGCATTAGTAATGCTTCGCCATAAACCAATTCGGCTGAAGAAGCATCCAGGTCTGGCTTGAATGTGCTTCGGAGTCCAAGTAATACCATAGGAATTGCTTTGGTCCATCTGGAGTCATAACACATTAGGGCAGCTTTTAGGGTACGGTGCCATCGCTCTATTAAACCATTGCTGGCAGGGTGGTAGCTCGTTGTCCAATGGTAAAGTGTACCACAAAATTTTGTCAACTCTCAAAACAAATCAGATTCGAATTGATGTCCCCTGTCCATCGTAATGTGCAGCGGCAACCAAAACATGACACCCAGTGTGTGATGAAGGCGAATGCGATAGTTTCTGCCATAACATTGTCCACTGGTGCAGCTTCTGGCCATCGAGTGTACCGATCAATCATCGTAAGTACATAACTGTGACCATCAGATGATGACATTGGGCCAACAATGTCAATGTGGACATGTGTGAATCGTGCTGTCGTGATTGGAAAGCTTCCTACCAGTGAGTGGACGTGGCGATTTATCTTGGTACGCTGGCATTTCAAGCAGCATCTCGCCCATTCGCGGCAGGCCGTTTGCATTCCAGGCCGCACATAACGCGTTGTTACTAATCGTGTCGTAGCTCGTATGCATGGGTGACATAAGTTGTGCAGCGAATGGAAAGCGTCCTTCCGAAATTCCAGAGGTAGGAAGGGTCTCAGCTTCGATGTGGACATGTCACAATATAGCTTTACGTCGCTTCCAGGAATGTCTACCAGCTGCAGGTCCAGCGCTGATTCACCATTTGACAGAATCGCTTGTAATTCCGCATCAGCTTGCTGTGCTGCAGCGAGGTTGGCGTAATCGATCGTATTGGCAATGCTGCTGACTCTGGACAAACAGTCGGCCACTACATTGTCGATCCCAGATACATGACGCATATCAGTGGTAAACTGAGAAATAAATATGAGCTGGTTGTGTTGTCTGGGGGAACAGTTCATGTTGTTCTGACGGAATGCATATGTTAGTGGCTTGTGATCCGTAAAGATAACAAAGTCACGTGCTTCTAGTTGTGGTCTGAAGTACCTGATAGGTCCGTATATGGCCAGAAGTTCTCTGTCGTATGCGCGCCAAAGTCTTTGTGAGGTTGTCAACTTGTGTGAAAAAAATGCGAGTGGCTGCCACGTGTCACTACATTGTAGCTGCAACACAGGATTGACTGCGGTCTGGCTAGCATTGACTACCAGTGCTAATGTGCCGGTAGGATCTGGATGTGCCAGCAGGGCTGCGTTGGCGATGCTTTTCGTGGCTGCTTCCAATGCGACAGTCATTTCGTGAGTCCAAGTTATGGGTGCGTTACCCTTGGCTTTCGGACCAGTTAGCGCTGCGACTAAAGGTTCCTGTAGCTCAGGAGAGTGTGGCAAATGGCGGTGGAAAAAATTTAACATCCAGAGGAAATGCATTAGTTCCTTGGCTGTAGCAGGTCTTGGAATGCGCGAAATGGCTTCCACCTTCTCAGGTAGTGGTAGCGATCCTGCCGCAGAAATTCTATGACCGAGAAAGTCTACTTCAGGCTGACCAAAGACACATTTTGAGGTATTGAGCACAATTCCGTAGTGTTCCAATCGCTTGAATACTTCTGTTAGATGGTGGCAATGTTCCTCAGGCAACGACAAAAAAAACCAAAATGTCGTCCACGTATGCAAACGCAAAAGGTAAACCCTGTGGCACAGAATCTATGAAGCGCTGCCATGTCTGTGCGGCATTCCTCATTCCAAAAGTCATGAACATGCTTTCGAATAACCCAAAAGGAGTGATGATGGTTGTCTTTGGACTGTCACATTCGGCTATAGGTATCTGTGTGTAGGTCTTTGCACAGTCTAACACAGTGAACACTACTGAGCCACTCAATGCGTAATTGTAATCACGCAAGGGTACAGGATAATGATCGGGTATTGTCCGGGTGTTCAGGGCTCTATAATCGCCGCATGGTCTCTGTGCACCCTCCTTCTTTGGCACTAGATGTAATGGTGAGGACCAAGGGTTGTTGGAAGGCCAGATTACACCTTCGCGCAACATACAGTCAAATTCTGCCTTTGCTATTTTGAGGCAATCTGGGGCTAAATATCCCGGCCTGCAAGAGGTAGGAGGTCTGTCAGTAGTCTCAATATAATGAACGGTATCATGTCTTTCCTTCCCCCTAAGGAATGACGAGATACGTTTGAAGTTCTCTAACGCTATAGATACAGCAATAAGGAATAGCGCAGTAGGCAGTACAGTTGAAGAGGAATGGACATCTCTAAAAAGGGCCATCACAGAAGTTGGGAAGGAAAACATAGGTACTAAGAAGGTAGCTACGAAGACACCATGGGTAACAGAAGAAATACTTCAGTTGATTGATGAAAGGAGGAAGTACAAACATGTTCCGGGAAAATCAGGAATACAGAAATACAAGTCGCAGAGGAATGAAATAAATAGGAAGTGCAGGGAAGCTAAGACGAAATGGCTGCAGGAAAAATGTGAAGACATCAAAAAAGATATGATTGTCGGAAGGACACACTCAGCATCCAGGAAAGTCAAAACAACCTTTGGTGACATTAAAAGCAACGGTGGTAACATTAAGAGTGCAACGGGAATTCCACTTTTAAATGCAGAGGAGAGAGCAGATAGGTGGAAAGAATACATTGAAAGCCTCTATGAGGGTGAAGATTTGTCTGATGTGATAGAAGAAGAAACAGGAGTCGATTTAGAAGAGATAGGGGAGCCAGTATTAGAATCGGAATTTAAAAGAGCTTTGGAGGACTTACGGTCAAGTAAGGCAGAAGGGATAGATAACATTCCATCAGAATTTCTGAAATCATTGGGGGAAGTGGCAACAAAACGACTATTCACGTTGGTGTGTAGAATATGTGAGTCTGGCGACATACCATCTGACTTTCGGAAAAGCATCATCCACACAATTCCGAAGACGGCAAGAGCTGACAAGTGCGAGAATTATCGCACAATCAGCTTAACAGCTCATGCATCGAAGCTGCTTACAAGAATAATATACAGAAGAATGGAAAAGAAAATTGAGAATGCGCTAGGTGACGATCAGTTTGGCTTTAGGTAAAGTAAAGGGACAAGAGAGGCAATTCCGACGTTACGGCTAATAATGGAAGCAAGGCTAAAGAAAAATCAAGACACTTTCATAGGATTTGTCGACCTGGAAAAAGCGATCGACAATACAAAATGGTGCAAGCAGTTCGAGATTCTGAAAAAAGTAGGGGTAAGCTATAGGGAGAGACGGGTCATATACAATATGTACAACAACCAAGAGGGAATAATAAGAGTGGACGATCAAGAACGAAGTGCTCGTATTAAGAAGAGCGTAAGACAAGGCTGTAGCCTTTCACCCCTACTCTTCAATCTGTGCATCGAGGAAGCAATGATGGAAATAAAAGAAAGGTTCAGGAGTGGAATTAAAATACAAGGTGAAAGGATGTCAATGATACGATTCGCTGATGACATTGCTATCCTGAGTGAAAGTGAAGAAGAATTAAATGATCTGCTGAACGGAATGAACAGTCTAATGAGTACACAGTATGGTTTGAGAGTAAATCGGAGAAAGACGAAGGTAATGAGAAGTAGTAGAAATGAGAACAGCGAGAAACTTAACATCAGGATTGATAGTCACGAAGTCAATGAAGTTAAGGAATTCTGCTACCTAGGCAGTAAAATAACCAATGACGGACGGAGCAAGGAGGACATCAAAAAGACTCGCTATGGCAAAAAAGGCATTTCTGGCCAAGGGAAGTCTACTAATATCAAATACCGGCCTTAATTTGAGGAAGAAATTTCTGAGGATGTACGTCTGGAGTACAGCATTGTATGGTAGTGAAACATGGACTGTGGGAAAACCGGAACAGAAGAGAATCGAAGCATTTGAGATGTGGTGCTATAGACGAATGTTGAAAATTAGATGGACTGATAAGGTAAGGAATGAGGAGGTTCTACGCAGAATCGGAGAGGAAAGGAATATGTGGAAAACACTGATAAGGAGAAGGGACAGGATGATAGGACATCATGTGTTCCATCATTTCTACAGAATCCAAACTGATCTTCCTCGAGGTCGGATTCTACTAGTTGCTCCATTCGTCTATAAAGAATTCG
Organism: Schistocerca serialis cubense; assembly: GCF_023864345.2. Classification (NCBI taxonomy): domain Eukaryota; kingdom Metazoa; phylum Arthropoda; class Insecta; order Orthoptera; family Acrididae; genus Schistocerca; species Schistocerca serialis. Next base: position 152,592,829 of record NC_064638.1, on the reverse strand, counting down.
CATTAGTATTTTGCAGCCGTGACTTATTAAACTGATAGTTCGGTACTTTTCACATCTGTCAACACCTGCTTTCTTTGGGATTGGAATAATTATATTTTTCTTGAAGTCTGAGGGTATTTCGCCTGTCTCATACATCTTGCTCACCAGATGGTAGAGTTTTGTCAGAGATTGGCTCTCCCAAGGCTGTCAGTAGTTCTAATGGAATGTTGTCTACTCCCAGGGCCTTGTTTCGACTCAGGTCTTTCAGTGCTCTGTCAAACTCTTCACGCAGTATCATATCTCCCAATTCATCTTCGTCTACATCCTCTTCCATTTCCATAATATTGTCCTCAAGTACATTGCCCTTGTATAGACCCTCTACATACTCCTTCCACCTTTCTGCTTTCCCTTCTTTGCTTAGAACTGGGTTTCCATCTGAGCTCTTGATATTCATACAAGTCGTTCTCTTATCTCCAAAGGTCTCTTTAATTTTCCTGTAGGCGGTATCTATCTTACCCCTAGTGAGATAGGCCTCTACATCCTTACATTTGTCCTCTAGCCATCCCTGCTTAGCCATTTTGCACTTTCGTGTTGACCTCAGGCCAATGAAATGATTGAGCAGCACCATGAGGATGCATGAAATTAATCATGGCATATTTTTCTTCACATGAAACTTCACAGATATTTCCTATACACCATTTTCCATCATAAACGCAACCAACATACTGGCCAGGCTGTAGTTCATTAATGGCAACATGTTTAGTAGCAACTTTAGCATGTTGCTTAAGATTTGATATAAAGGACAATGTACCATTCGATACTCTGTGAATCTTAAGTCACTTTTCATCAATTGGCACAAAATGGTGATGGTCTGTTGTACCAGACACTGTACATCCATTCTCAAAATGTTTCTCTTGATCAATTTTTGCATCTTCAATAATTTCTTTTTTAATATAAATAAATTCAATGCCATGAAGATTTTTTTTTTTTTTGCAATGTTCAAACAGATCAGTTGGTGTTAAGATTTGGTCGTCAATTGGTCGTTGAAGGCTAGCTCTTGCTGCTAAACGCTTAACTGTGCCCCCAATTCCGTCACATGCTGATTTCCCATGGCTTGTTCCAAAAAAATTCCATTCTGAAGTAATGCCAAAATCTTTTTGATGATGGCAAAGATTTAGGAATGAATATGCTTAATTTCTTTAAAAATGCACGTAAGGGATTTGATCAAGTACGTTAAAAACACATGCACTGCAACTGTGTCATGTCGGAGGCAATCACTATTTATGCAGTAACTGACACTCTTTAGGTCTTCATTACCTTTGTAGTAAATGACAAATGGATGTATTGTAGCTTGACTATTTTCCCATTGGAATCACTGCACTGCGTCTTGGATAATAAAGGAGTAATTTTCTGCAAAATCCATTAATATAATCAATTCTCCTGGTTTGAGACCTTCTTTAGTGAACTGCAAATGCTTGCTCTGACGCTTTGCAAAGTGGCAGTGAGTAGAAAGGGCCGACAGTTTTGTAACTAATAGTTCAATGAATTCTTCAACTGTCATTTCTCTGCTTTCAAGTGTATCTCTATCAGTGTGAATGCATTATTTGAACTGAATTGTATCCTCAGCATCAATATCTGCAACAGCACTTTCCAAATATTCATTTAGAGCTTCTGTTTCTGGACATACTTCATAGTGATGAAGCATGCAATCCTTTGTTTCCAAATTACAGACAATTTTGCTCAGTAAAATTTTGTATTCTTCCTTCATTGGGCTAGTTGCCAACATTAGTTTCACATTCTGATGTATTGTGCAGACACAAACTGAATGTGAACCAGCTGTGCCTACAGTCACACGCCACTTCGGCCTTAATTAACAAAATTTGGAAAATCCAATTTCAGGTCCATTTTTATTGCGGTACGCAACAAACATTTCTTTTAAGTTGCTCAGTAGTAAGTATTTCTGTTTTTTAGTCTTTTCTCCATCTATCCGAACAGTAATACAGCAAAATGAATATTTAAACAATGAAGACATAATCAACAAAATTCCAAATTTTAGGCGACATTTTTGCACCTTACCCAAAGAGACACCAAAAAGAAAATAAGTTTTTCTAATAGAATGAAATGTGCTCTGTTGAATGGTGTTACTGAATGTAATGTGGTAGGTGTCCATTTTGAGATACATGACTTTGAACACATGATACATTCATGTTTTTTAGCAAATTTACAGGATGGTAGCACAACAATTAAACACACAAGCCGGGCCAAAATTTGTGATATACTAAGCATCCAGAAAGACAGTAGTTTGGCAAATGACCAGGTCCATAGCGCACTTTCTCCACTACTTATGCCTCGTTAAACTATGGGGCTAATTTCTCGTGACATGATTTGATGCCCACTTTGAACTGAGATTATGTCAAATGCATTGCTTTCTGAACACTACTTGCAACATTTGTGTGTAGAGCACACAAAGTTGTACCACTATACCAAGAAGGAAGAGTCTAGCTCTTTTACATTAGGAACAGTGGAATGCCAAACTTAACGATTTCTTCACGACTCTTCTTCTCTGTAAAAGTGGTCTTCACGAAAATGGCTCTGGCACCTCAACCAAGCTACAGGTGAGCCTGAAACTTTGCATAAGTTCATGTAGGGCCCTCAGGTATACCCTGTACAAATTTCATCAAAATTAAAGATGGTCGAGCTGGGAGCCCCAGGACACTTAACGTGGAATGACCCCAGTGCCAGAGTTGGTCAATAGTGGCGAATTTGGGCAAAATATTTTTCTGGTATATGCCTAGCTACCGACATTTTGACACACCAACATTACTAATCAATCATTGGCCTTTTTGTTGATAACAAACAAACTCAAATTTTGTTCATGTTTGTTACTTTTTCATAGCTTAAATAAACGGTTACACTGCCTTGAATTTTTATTGGTCCTACAAGGTAACCCAAACTGTTATCCTGTCTTAAAACAATGTTTATTTTACATTGGTCAAAGTAACCGACTGCAGAGGCTACTTTGCTCATATTTTTAGAACATCATAAAATTATACAGAATAAATAAATCATCTTTGATGTCTTTGCGTGTTACTAGGTGATTTTTTCATTGTTTCAGAACATACTAACGTTATTTTTAAAAGTAATTTTACAAAACTGCTATGTATTAAGTGATTTTTGTTTGAAAGATAGGTACGAGGCTGCCTAATGAAGGCTAATTCATTCGACGGTACCAGGCTGCTAACCAAGTTTCGAAACTGCGCTACCGACTAGTGCGCATGCGCGACGCGCTGTTGCGCAAGTCGCTTTCGTAAGAAAACAGTTTCGACTTCCACGTATGGCGACACGAAACTTGTAGTTGTGTGTGGTTTGAGGTTAGGTGTGTTGTCGGTAGTATGCCAAAGTTGAACATGAAGTGGGGTACGGAGCAAATTATTCGCTTCTTGGACATTTATGCTATGCATAGGTGCTTGTGGGATTTCAACGATGCTGACTATAAAAACAAGCAACAACGTGCCGCTGCACTAGAGGCCATCCTGCGCGACTTGAACATGGATGGATTAACGATGCCTGAGCTGCAGACCAAAATTCATTCAATTAGAAACACATACACAAATGAATTACGAAAAATGGAAGCAAGTAAATCATCTAGCTGTGGAACAGACCGTATCTACAAGACAAAAATTCCATGGTTCGAGCTGGCGGATTCCTTTTTAAGGGAGATTGTTTATAAGAGGAAAAATTACACAAATTTGGTAAGCTGAATTCTGTATTTAGTATATGACGTCTCAGTAGTTCATTACAGACACTAATTGAGTCATGACATCACGAACAGTTGAATCGATTTTGCAACACGAAATACATAGCCTACTGTACAGACGAGTAATAATAAAAAAGGAAAGTTATATGTAGACTCAGATTTGGCGACAGTGTTTCACACATATTAGTAGATTTATTGTTTATCGCGGCCTTAACTCCATTCAGCAGAAACGTGAGTTGTTCTGGTAACATTGTCAAATGGTTGAAATAACTTCTCGTGTCTCCCGCAGTAATTTCGTTTAACAATGTCGCTTAGCAACAGAGCAGACTTTTTTTTTTAATCCAACTACGTCTTTCATTTCTTTACTTACGCAGCGATTTCACGCAAACAAGCATTAACTCCGCCACTAGGCCCTAACATGTGCATCTGCCAAAACTTTCATTTCAGGCAAGAGTCTGCTGCACACAAAAACGACGAAACTCGAAACGTAGACTGGTGTCGCTTCGTCTATCGCTGTATACGAAACCGTTTTCGCGAAACTGATTCCAGGAAACAAGTTTCACAACCTAATGACCTCGCAGCAGCAGCGTTATTCATCTGTAGATCTCTTTATACTAGGTTATAGGACATGTCAAACTATTTACAAGTTTAGACCAATTTAAAATAAGCTAATTCGTATACGCATACATTTACAGACTTCTACTTAGAACCAGTCATTAGACTTACCCTTGGCGTACAATTTTTTATTTTTACAAATAGCTTATTGAATAATGTAATGCCACAGATGTTGAGCTCAGGAAGAGGTGTTAGTGTTGTGCTATGCATAGCGTGGGGGTAACTAGTTATAGAAAAGGAAAAAAGAAGGGGGAGAAAATATAGTGTGAAGGTGTTATGTGGAATGTTGGATGTATAATAATAATTTGTGTAACTTTTTTTTACCAAACCTATTCTCTGTTTTATCTAGGTAATCCTTCAATGTATAAAATGTATTGCATAACAGATACTTTTTAGCTGCCTTTTTAAATAAGTGTATTTCTGCAATTTCTTTAATCTGATTTTGTAATTTTTTGTACATTTTTATTTCTTGGAAGAAAATGCTGTTTTGAGTTTTATGTTTATTTTTCCTTGGTAAATGTGAGTCTGGCTATTGTTCCATGGTCATGGATGGAGCTGTTTGTGCAGTAATTACCAATGTTATTTTTGATGTGTACAACTAAATGGTAAATATATTCACATGGTGCAGTTAAAATCCCCAGTGTTTTGAACAGAACTTTACAATGGGCTCAACTACTATTTTTGGTTATTATTCCTATGGCTCTTTTCTGGAGTTTGAAAATTGTGTTCGTATTTTGTGCATTTGTTCCCCAAAACAGAATGCCATAGCTAAGAACTGAGTGTACATATGAATAGTATCTAACTAAAAGACACTGCATGTTACACACTGATGATAGGATCCTAAGGGCATAACATGCTGATGACATTCTGTTTGGTATTCACACCACTTCAGCTGAGAATCAGTATTCATTCCTGGAAATTTTGCATTTGTTACACAGTATGTGGTGTTTGATTCACCAACTCGCCAAGTTTGGCTCCCCTGCAGTTGGCAGGTCTGCTTGATCTTGAGACGGCACCAGTGCTGTGTTTTTTTTTTTCCTCAGTTCAGTCCAGGCGTGCGTGCAGTGCAGTGCAACTTGGTAACAATGTGTACGTCGCAACAGATAGTGTGGTGTGTTATTTGGCTTGTGAAACCTGAGTTAGTTATAACAGTGCAACTTAATTTTAGACATCAGTTTCATGGTGAACCACCTACAGCAAAATCTATCCGTCATTGGCTAAAGTCTTTTGGGGAAACCAGTAGTGTCTTAAAAGTAAAATCACCAGGTAGACAGAGAACTTCTGAAGATGATGTTCAACAGATCCGTGTTTTATGTGTTCGGAGCCCAAAGAAGTCATTGGCCAGACGTAGTCCACATTAGGAATGCCTAAAGGTACTGTGTATGATGATGTGTGTGGTGGATAGGCAGGGCAGCACCAATACCTCGGCCACCACGGAGCCCAGACTTAACACCACTGGACTTTATCTTTTGAGGCCACATAAAAAAATGTTGTGTGCAGTGAAAAGATAAGAGACATCATTAATTTACAGGAAAGAATAGTCACGGCGGTTGGGGCAGTTACACCTGAATTTTGCGGAATATGTGGCAAGAAGTGGAATATCGTCTTAATGTGTGCAGGGCACATTGAAGCCTGCAACATCGAACAAAACTTGAAGGAATTCTCTTTCATGATATATACTCGTTGATGCAATTTTTCATTAATTTTCCCATTGAATTTATACTTAAAACTAGGGCGTTCTTTTTTCAAATGCCCTGTATATTCCTAGAATCATCATTGAAAGCCGGTACTTAAAACTTTGTTAATAGACTTTCGTGGGATATTGTGTATCTATCTTGAAGAGTCTGTCAGTTCAGCTCTTTAAATATCTCTGTGTTACTTTCCCATGGATCAAACAACCCTGTGACCATTCATGATGTCTTTCTCCGTATACGTTCAATATCCCCTGTTAGTCCTACTTGGTATGGGTCCCATACACTTGAGTAATATTCTAGAACTGGTTGCACAATTGATCTGTAAGCAATCTCCTTTGTAGACTGATCCCACTTTGCCAGTATTCTGTCAATAAACTGAAGTCTACCACCTGCTTTACCCACAACTGAGCCTATGTGATCATACCATTTCATATCCCTACAAAGTGTTACACCCAGGTATTTGTATGATTTGACCTATTCCAGCAGTGACTCAGTGGTATTATAGTCATAGGATACATTTTTTTCATTTTGTCAAGTGCACAGTTTTACATTCCTGAGCATTTGAAGCAAGTTGCCAATCTTTGCTCCAGTTAGAAATCTTATCAAGATCTGTCAGAATATTTATGCAGCTTCTTTCAGACGGTATTTCATTAAAGATAACTGCATCATTTGCAAAAAAGCAGGAGAGCTTCTGTAAAGTTTGGAAGGTAGGAGACGAGATACTGGCAGAAGTAAAGCTGTGAGTACCGGGCGTGAGTCGTGCTTCGGTAGCTCAGTTGGTAGAGCACCTGCCCGCAAAAGGCAAAGGTCCCGAGTTCGAGTCTCGGTCGGGCACACAGTTTTAATCTGCCAGGAAGTTACATATCAGTACACATTCCGCTGCACAGTGAAAATCTCATTCTGGATTTCAGATTTTGCTTTTCTACAATCAATTTCAGCATTGCTAGTAATTTCTGTTTCTTTAGAAGCTTTTTTACCATGTCTGTATACTATGGAGGGTCCCTCCCATTATGAACTGCCCTACTGGTTACATATCTATCCAGTGCATGGTCAACTATTCATTTAAAGCCATAATTCCTCTACATGCTCCTGCCCTGTGCTGGAAGTTTAAATTTCCTCACTGAGATATGACACTACTGAATTTTTACTTAGGTTACTGGACATGTATATCTTTCCTCATGTTTTAGTTGTCCTTTGTGTTTGGTAATCATTGCTGTCCCAACCACATCATGGTCATTGGTATCAGTTCTGATGTGGACATCCTCATAGAGGTCAGGTCTGTTTGTTGCCATTATATCCAATATATTCTTATCAGGAGTGGGATTCCTAACTGTCTGTTCTAGACAGTTTTCAGAGAAGGCAAGTAGTAAAATTTCACAGTATGCCTTATCACACCCACCACTAACAAAACTAATTTTCCAAATTAATTGTTGGATGATTAAAGTCTCACTGATGATTATGGAATGACTGGGGACCTTAAGTACAAGTGAACTGAGGAAGTTTTCAGTTACATTGGGAGCTGAGTCTGGTGGGCAATAGAAGGATCTGATTATTTTTTGTCCACCGTTAATACTGAGTTTTGCCCAAACAATCTCACTCACAGCTTCAGTTTCTTACTTGGTGGATTTGAGTTTCTTGCCCACTGTGACAAATACAGCACCTCCACTTCCCATTTGCCTATCCTTTCAATATACACTCAAATTTACCCCAACCAGTTTTCCTGTCAACCAATCTCATCTTTTAGTCAAGTTGTGCCATAAACTTAATGTTTCCCCAATTCTGTTCAGTATCTACTCATTGGTTATGTGTCTACCAATATAATAATCAGCATTCTTCTATAGCACCAAATCTCAAAAGCTTGTATTCTCTTGTCTGAACTACTTATTGTCTATGTTTCACTACAGTACAAGGCTACACTATAGATAAACACCATCAGAAAAGACTCCCTAACACTTAAATTTATAACAGGTATTAATAATTTTTTCTTTTTTTCAGAAATGATTTTCTTGTTATTACTATCCTACATTAGTTCCTCTCTATTTCAGCTGTCATCATTATTTTGCTGTCCAAATAGTAAATCACATTTACAACTCTTAGTTTATAATTTCTTACTCCATTTCCCTTAGCACAACTTGACTGAATTCAACTACATTCCATTAACGTTGCTTTACTTTCATTGATGTTCATCTTATGTCATCTATGTGAATTGCAATAACTGTGGCAAACTTAAGAATTTTAATTTTGTCTTGCTGAACTTCAACCCTCTTTCCATGCTTCTCTCTGGTTTCCTTCTCAGCTTGCTCAATGTACAGATTGAATAAGTTCAGGGATAGGCTACAACCCTGTCTCACACCATTCTCAATTATTACTTCCCTTTTATGTCCTTTGACACTTGTAACTGCAGTCTGGTTTTTGTATAAGTTGTACCTTTATTTTATTCCTGATATCTTTGCAGTTTCATACTTTATTCCAAACAACATTTTAAAAATCTTCCTTTAAATCTACAAATGCTATAAATGTAGGTTTGCAGGTCCTCAACTAATCTTCTAGGATAAGGCATAATGTCAGTGTAGCCTCCCATGTTCATTTTTTTCTTCAGAACCCAAACTGATGTTCCCTAAGGTTGACTTTCGCTTGTTTTTCCATTCTTCTATAAATAATTCATGTCATTATTTTGGAACCCATGACTTATTTAACTGATAGTGAGGTAATATTCAATTTTCCTTCTTTGCTAGTATTGGCTTGCCATCTGGGCCCTTGATATCCAAATAGCTGCTTCTGTTTTCTCCAAAGGTCTTTTTGGTTTTCCTACAGGTGACATCTATCTTTTCCCTAGTCACAGACGCTACTACAGCCTTGCTTTTGTATTCTCGCAGTTCCTGCACAACAATTTTGCATTTTCTGTCAGTTCATTTTTGAGAAACCTGTATTCCCTTCCATTTGCTTCATTTTCATATATTTTTTTTTTCATTTCATAAGGTAAATTCAATACCTCCTGTTTTATTGTCTTTTTGCTGATGTGGTCGTCTACTGCCTTCCACACGCTCTCAAAGCTACCGATTCTTCTTCTGTTGTATTTCTTTCCAGTATTTCCATCAATTGTTGACTACTGCTCCTTTGAAATGCTCAACAATCTCAGGTTCCTTCAATTATCCAGGTCTCATCTCCTTAATTTCCTACCCTTTTGCAATTTATTCAGTTTTAATTGACATTTCATAACCAATAAATTGTGGCCAGAGCCCACATCTGCCCCTGGAAATGCCTTACAATTTAATATATGCTTTCAAAATCTCTGTCTTACCATTATGTAATCAATTTGAAACATCCCAGTGTCCCCAAGTCTCTTGCATGTATACATCCTTTTCTCATGACTCTTAAACGAAGCGTCAGTGATGACTGAAATGTGCTTTGTGCAGAATGCTACCAGGCAGCTGCATCTTTCATTCTTTTCTCTCAGTCCATATTCTCCTCCTGTTTTTCCTTCTCCTTCTTTTCCACTGTCAAATTCCAGTCTCCCTTAACTATTTGAATAATTCCTTTATCTAATTGTACATTCTTTCAATCTTTTCATTGTCTGTGGAGACAGTTGGCATACAACCTTGCACTGCTGTGGCGGATGTTGGCTTCTTGCCTATCTTGGGTACAATAATGTGTTCACTATGCTGTTCATAGAAGTCTGTCCACATTCCTATTTTCTTATCCATTATTAGGCCTACTCTTGCATAACCCCTCTTTGATTCTGTGTTGATAACTATGTACTCACTAGATCAGAATTTTTGTTCTCCCTGTCACTTCGCTAATCACTAGTGGCATGAATTTTTCCAACTTTTAATGACTTTTGCCTATTCAGAACAAGGCAGATCAGAACTCAAAGTTCACTGGGTAATTCTTTTAAACCCCTCTTGAAAGCCAACACCTTGTCAGTGTCATGTCTGTTTTTTTTCCCCTCTAGTAATGTTGTTCCATTAAGCATAAATGACAGGAAATTTAAAATTATAACAATGCAAAAGCAGGTGGGAATTAACATTCTGAACATAAATGGCAAGAAAACATTAATTTCGGGAACATAAAAGTGGGATTATACTGTATGTCAGAAATATCAAGAGTGGAGTGCTATACAGGTGCACCTTAGCACATGCTAGTTCCATTACACACAAAATTGTCAGCTTTTTTTAATTTGCTCAGTCTTTCAGACAAGGCACATAGTACTGTGTACGTACTAAATCTGCCTCCACAATTCTAGCAGTCAAATCCAAGGCAAGGCCGTATAAACTATATTGGGTCATCCCAAGAATTATATGTGCCCTACCTGGAAAGCGTTTCTGAAGAAGAGAAATTTGTTAACATCGAGTATAGATTTAAGTGTCAGGAAGTCATTTCTGAAAGTATTTGTATGGAGTGTAGCCATGTATGGAAGTGAAACATGGACGATAAATAGTTTGGACAAGAAGAGAATAGAAGCTTTCGAAATGTGGTGCTACAGAAGAATGCTGAAGATTAGATGGGTAGATCACATAACTAATGAGGAAGTATTGAATAGGATTGGGGAGAAGAGAAGTTTGTGGCACAACTTGACTAGAAGAAGAGATCGGTTGGTAGGACATGTTCTGAGGCATCAAGGGATCACCAATTTAGTATTGGAGGGCAGCGTGGAGGGTAAAAATCGTAGAGGGAGACCAAGAGATGAATACACTAAGCAGATTCAGAAGGATGTAGGTTGCAGTAGGTACTGGGAGATGAAGAAGCTTGCACAGGATAGAGTAGCATGGAGAGCTGCATCAAACCAGTCTCAGGACTGAAGACCACAACAACAACAACCTTACATTCACTCCTCACTTATATATTTCAGGAAACATAGAACCATTATGGTTGTCCTGTCATTATAAGCTTCAAGTCCACTACTAAATGTGTCTCGATTAGACCAACTATTACGACACACTGCACATAAAAGACCAACCTTTATCATGAACAGTAACAATTTTGTGGACTTCTTGAAATCAGTTCATGACTCACTCACACATTACACTCACATTATCACCATCAGTGTCATAGCACTCTTAATGGTACTTCCTGTGTGCTTGGTTCTCTGCCTCTGAAATCATTTCCCTGCATCCCTCTGACCGCAACATGGGGATTCTTAATCAGTGCAATAAATTTCTCTCTATCAAAAATTATTTTGCTTAAATGGGATTAAACATACCTACGGAATAGGTATATAGCAATGGGAAACACAGTGGCTACATCCTGCACAAACCTCTTCACAAGTACTTGGGAGGTGTCATTTTGTGAGTTCCTGGGCTAATGGCATTCATGTTCAAGTTCATGGGTTTAAGATGAGCCTCAGCTTCTTAATATTCTGGATTAGGGACAGCTAAATGCTGTGTCAGTCCAATAATTTAGTTAGGGCCAAGTGTATAAAGCAATTGATTTTAGATTTTTGCAGAAATGAGTTCTGAAACCAAGAATGTACAAACATTACATTCTGATGTGAACAAGGATCTGCTCTGACTTGGAACATTTTGTTTATCAAATATAGTTAAATTGCTGGTACCAGTTCACAATATAGTGACATTACAAAGGAACAGATTTTGTTTTGCACAGAAAGAAGCTGAAAGAAGTTATTGTTAACACTTCCACAGTGCTGAAGCTTGAAATAATTTTTTTTCCATCAGTAAGGCTAGGTGCAGAAAAGTTTTGGCATGTAAGTGATGAGCGCAGGTAATAATTACTCTCATAATAATTTTTAAGAGACAATTCATAATTAATGTGAAAAATTTAAAGACATTTCATAAAGACTTAGTGGCAGACTAAAAAAGAAACATTCAAATGATTTGCAAGGTATAGGAATTTGACTGCAACCAGTAGTGATTGTTCATCTCAACAATACAATCTTCATTGAAATTAAAAGCAAGTGTATCAACTTTAAAAAGTGCAATAGGAATTCCACTGTTAAACACAGAGGAGAGAGTGCATAGGTGAAAAGAGTATATTGAAGGCCTCTACGAGGACGAGGAAATATCTGACTACTTGATAGAAGAAGAAATAGGAGTCTGCTAATAGTCAGACTTTATCCAGTCTTTGGAAGACTTGCAGTAAGGAAAAGCAGATGAGATGGATAACATTCCTTTAGAATTTCTTATCTCATCGAGGTAAGTGGCAATCAAGTGACTGTTCAAGTTCACACGAGAATCAATGAGACTGAAGATATACCATCAGACTTCCAGAAAAATATAATCCACACAGTTCTGAAGACAAAAAGACCAGAATTACAGTCCAGTCAGTTGTGTAACATCTCAAGCATCCAAATTGCTGACAAGAATAACATGCAGCAGAATAAAATCAAAAACTGAGGATCTGTTAGGTGCCAATCAGTTTGGCTTTAGGAAAGGTAAAGGCACCTGAGAAGCAGTTTCAATGTTACGCTTGTTAATGGAAACAAAAGTTAAAAAAAAATAAGCATTCAACAATTTAAAATGATACCAAGAAAAATGAAGAGACATTCACAAGATTTGTCAACCTAGAAAGAGCATTCGACAAAGGAAAACCATGCAAGATGCTCGAAATTCATCTACATCTACGTGATTACTCTGCTAATCACAATAAAGTGCCTGGCAGAGAGTACAATGAACTACCCTCAAGCTGTTTCTCTACTGTTCCACTCTTGAACGGCGCGCAGGAAAAATGAGCACTTAAATTTTTTTGTGCGGTTCCTGACTTCTCTTACTTTATCGTAATCATCATTTCTATCCATGTAGGTGGGTGCCAACAGAATGTTTTAGCAATTAGAGGAGAAAACTGGTGATTGAAATTTCATGAGAAGATCCTGTCGCAAGGAAAAACGCCTTTGTTTTAATGATTGCCACTCCAATGTCATGCCTGTGGCCCTATCTCGCCTATTTCGTGATAATACAAAACAAGCTGCACTTCTTTGAACTTTTTCAATGTTATCTGCCAGTTCCACCTGATGTGGATCCCACACCGCATTTTAGTGGATTTCTTTTAGTACTCATATGAATAACTTAACACTTTTTCTTTGTTCAGGGTCAATTGATACTTTATGCACCATACAGATATCGTATCTAAATACAATAGAGGGCCTAACACTTCCTTGTGGAATGCTGGATCTTACTTCTGTTTTACTCAATGACTTTCTGTCTATTACTACGAACTGTGACCTTTCTGACAGGAAATCATGAATCCAATCGCACAACTGAGGTGATATTCCATAGGCATGCAGTTTGGCTGGAAGACGCTTGTGGGGAATGGTGTTGAAAGCGTTCTGGAAACCTAAAAATATGGAATCAATTTGACATCCCCTGTTGATAGCACTCATTACTTCATGAGTATAAAGAGCTGTGTTTCACAAGAATGATGTTTTCTGAATCCGTGCTGAGTATGTGTCAATAAATCATTTTCTTCAAGATAATTCATAATGTTCGAACACAGTATATGCTCCAAAACCTTACTGCAAATCAACATTACTGATATGGACCTGTAATTCAGCGGATTACTCCGATTTCCCTTTTCGGGTATTGGTGTGGCTTGAGCAATTTTCCAGTCTTAGGTGCAGATCTTTCTGTGAGCGAGCAGTTATATACAATTGCTAAATATGGAGCTATTGTATCAGCATACTCCAAAAGGAACCTGACTGGTATACAATCTGAAACAGAGGCCTTGCCTTTATTAAGTAATCTCAGCTGCTTTGCTACACCGAGGGTATCTACTTCTATGTTTCTCATCTTGGCAGTTGTTCTTGTTTGGAATTCAGGAATATTTACTTTTTCTTCTTTGGTGAAGGAGTTGTGGAAAACCATGTTTAATAACTCTGCTTTTGTGGTACTGCCATCAGTGACTCCACCGGTGCTATTGCGCGGTGAAAGAATTGATTGTGGCTTGGCTCTGGTGTGCTTTTTGTATAACCAGAATCTCTTTGGGTTTTCTGCCAGATTTTGAGACCAAATTTCGTTGTGGAAACTATTATAAGCACCTCGTATTGAAGTACGCCCTATCTTTCAAACTTCTGCAAAACTTTGCCAATCTTGGGGATTTTGCATTCTTTTAAATTTGTCATGCTTGTTTCGTTGCTTCTGCAACAGCGATCTGACCTATTTTGTGTACTATGGGGGTCAGTACCATCAATTATTAATTTATGTGGTATACATCTCTCAACTGCCGTTGATACTATCTCTTTGAAATCATTCCACATCTTTTCTACACTTATATGATCAGAACAGAAGGAGTGAGACTGTCTCTTAAAAAGGCTTTAAGAGCATTTTGGTTGCTAATCCCTGTAACTGTCATGATACTCCCTATTTGTCCAGGATTATTTGTTCCTAAGAATGCTTTCACAACCACTTACTTCAAGTGGGCTCATGTACTAATTGTTCAAAATAATTTTCTGGGAAAGCATTTAGTACAATTTCAGCTGCCTGCCGCCAGCTTTAAACATGTAATCTTTCCAGCGTATTGAGGGTAGATTGAAGTCACCACCAACTATAATAGTATGATTGGGGTACCTATTTGAAATGAGACTCAAGTTTTCTTTGAACTGTTCATCAATTATATCTTCTGAGTGGGGGGTCGGTAAAACGATGCAATTAATAGTTTAGTCCGATTGTCAAATATAACCTCTACCCATACTATTTCGCAGGAACTATCTACTTCAATTTTGCTACAAGGTAAACTACTACTGACAGCAATAAATACTCCTCCACCAACTGTATTTAATCTATCCTTTCTGAACACTGTTGTCATTTGAAAAAAATTCGGCTAAACTTATTTCCGGTTTTAGCCAGCTTTCCATACCTATAACTATTTGAGCTTCAGTGCTTTCTATTAGAGCTTGGCACTCTGGTTCTTTTCCAACACATCTACAAGAATTTACAACTACAATACCAATCGTTTCTACAACTACCTTACTGTATGTTACTTGCCCCCTTTTAGACGGATACCCTTTCTGTGATTTCCTGAGACCCTCTAACACTTACCGTGCGCTGCCGTAATATTACGTCGCGGGCGGAAACGAAGAAAATGCGGCCGCCGTAATATTACGTCCCGCCGCATTCCACATTGTTTTAGGGTTTCAAACACATTGTTAGCGTTCCCGCTACAACCTGTAGGTCCTGTAATGCTTGTAGTTCATCATATTAGCGCTAGATCGCAGCGCCTAGTGAGGTAATGCGATATATCCGTATATATTTCCGAATGAATTCACGTGTGTTTTTCACGCGTATGTTACGTGTTCTGTGGTGTCCTGTCGTTTGTTTACCGTTGATTTTGGCGCTAGTATTTTGGCTTTAGCTTGTTTATCTTCTTTTCACTCACAATGGCGAGTGATGAGGATGCAAAACTTCGAAAAATGATTGAAGAAGTACTTGCTGAACCTACTGATGATGATTTTTCGGATTTCGATAGTGACGGTGATAACGAAATGCCGGAAAATAACGATAGTCCATGTAAGTCTAACATCTTACTAAATCGATGCAGAACAAGACAGTTCATGTTGCGGTTTCTTCTGTTACGTTCTGTATTATTTCAGACACAGATTTGTCGTGTCGAAAGAGGCCAAGATTGAGTGACATTGCACAGGATGACTGGATTATAGTGGATCAAACACCAAACATTTTGGTATTTACAGGGTCTCATGGTGTGCTAAATAATGTAGGACTCGGTCAGTCTAGTGAATATTTAAATTTTTTTTCTCATTTTATAAATGACAGGGTTATTTCAATTATGAAGGAACAAACAAACCTATATGCTAGACAGAAGCTGGCCACACTGAGAGCTCAAAACAAATTAGGGCCCAATTCTAGATTCAAGCAGTGGAGGACGACAACAATTGCTGAAACAAAGACGTTTCTGGCTATTATCCTCCACATGTCAATCAGTGAGAGGCCAAGTATGGCCAGTCACTGGTGGAGTGATCCAGTGGTTAGCTGCAATTTTTGCCCCAATATTATGTCAAGGGACAGATTTCAGAATATTTTGTCTATGTTCCACATAAATGACAATTCAAAGCAAAAAAAGAAAGGTGAAGTAGACTTTGATGCCCTTCATAAGATCAGGCCTCTTCTGGATGATTTGGTAAGGAATTTCAAAGAAAGTTATCAACCAGGTGAAGCGCTAACCAGTGATGAAGGTATGTGTCCTTTCAGAGGGCGTGTAGGTTTCAAAAGTTTATATGGCTAATAAGCCAAACAAATATGGCATGAAGCTATACATTCTTGCAGAATCCGAAACTGGGTACATATACAACTTTGAAGTTTACCATGGAAGGGACGATAAACTGGACAACAGTGCTTCTGCAGTGGTAAAGTGATTGCTCGGCTCACTCCAAGGTAAGGGCCACACTGTATATGTTGACAGATTTTACACCAGTGTTCAGCTAGCCGAAGAACTGGCTAGAGCCAACACTGGTCTTGTAGGGACTGTAATGCCAAACAGAAAAGGATTGTCCAAGGCTCTCAAAGAGGGTAAACTCAAAAAGGGTGAACAAATATTTCGCCGCAAGAAGGATGTGCTAGCATTGCGATGGAAAGACAAGAGGGATGTGTGGATGATAAGTACCAGGCACACATCCTCAGTGTAGCCTGTTGCTACAAGAGAAGGCAATGAGAAGTTGAAGCCAGTGGCAGTGCTGGATTACAAACATAAAGCTGGTGTAGACCTTTTTGATCAGCGTCTTTCATATGGAGCACTTGATCACAAAACAGTGAAGTGGTGGGGAAAGCTTGCCATCCACTGTATAATTATGGCAGTTTCCAATGGTTGTATTTTGCACAATTGCATCAATGAGAAGAAACTGAGCACTCCTAAGTTTATACAGGAGGTCTGCACTGCGTTAGTGTTACAGAGAGGAGAGAGAATTGAGGATTCTCATGGATCTGCAACGATTGCTCGATTGTCGCAGAAACATTTTCCGAACAGTGTTTAAATGGCAGAAGGGCAGAAAAAATGGAAATGTCGTGTGGCTAGGGCCTCCAGTCGGGTAGACCGTTCGCCTGGTGCAGGTCTTTCGATTTGACGCCACTTCGGCGACCTGCGCGTCGATGGGAATGAAATGATGATGATTAGGACAACACAACACCCAGTCCCTGAGCGGAGAAAATCTCCGACCCAGCCGGGAATCGAACCCGGGCCCTTAGGATTGACAGTCTGTCACGCTGACCACTCAGCTACCGGGGCGGACAGAAGGGAAGAAGAAAGCACAAAGACGTTGTGTAGTGTGTAGTGGAAAACAAAAGAACATTACTGGGAAAGTTGGGAGGAAAGATACTTCTTATGAGTGCAGTGAGTGTAATGTAGGTTTGTGTGTCACCCCGTGCTTCAAGCTTTAACACACTGTGGTTCACTATGCAAAATATCTTATGTGTATGTAGCTATACTTCATGTGCAAATGGTATAACAAATGTCTTTTCTGTGTCAAACGATCACTTTCCAAAATTTATTTCTTCTTTAAATTGAATAAAGCAGTAAAAATAAATTTTTGACAAAAATTTATTTTCGCAAAATCGAGGAGAAATCCACATCACTTCTTGGAAATGTGTATGTAGCTATGCTTTATGTGCAAATGGTATAACAAATGTCTTTTCTGTGTCAAACGATCACTTTCCAAAATTTATTTCTTCTTTAAATTGAATAAAGTAGTAAAAATAAATTTTTGACAAAAATTTATTTTCGCAAAATCGAGGAGAAATCCACATCACTTCTTGGAAACAGTATATGCCCCATACACATGACTGTTAACCCATGTTTATAAAATCCAAGATGAAAAATAAGAATGCAAGACCAGGAAAGAAGTACTAGGGTTGAAGAAGTTGCAAGAAAGGGATGTCCTCTTTTGTCCCTACTGTACAATCTATGCACTGGAGAAGCAATAACAGAAATAAAAGAAAAGTTCAAGCATGGGATTAAAATTCAGAGTGAAAATGTATAAATGATAAGATTGGCGGGTGACATTGCAACCCTCATAATCAGTGATACAGATGAGGTTAAACTAAGGATAGATGAAAGTTATGAGAAGTAGCATAAATAAGAAATTGTAGGTCCCAGTAAGAGCTCTACCTAAGCAGCCAATGCAATTTTCTGTCATTGTATATTATTTTATACCCTTCCCCATATTGAAAGCTACTTTTCTTGATAACTATCAATCTTCTGCTTACTTTCATACCTATGCACATTAAACATAAAAAATTGTAGCAGCATCTTTATTACAATAATTGCTATCCCTTCCAGTACTTGGACTTCTTGAGAGTGACATCTGCGCTAACAATTTCATAAGCACTTTTCTATCCTGAAACTACCTTGATGAAGGATGTACTTGGATATAAGCTCAAGATAACATAGCTCAAACCAAATTGAATTATGTCCCTTCAAAGCAGTGATAGGTAACCATAGTATCACACAGTATCGGCCTCTGTGCCAAAGATACAACCTCTTTAAGTCATATCCATAGATAAGATTAATACTGTGTATATGCTACCTCACCTCTTAAAGAGCTTTTCTACCTTATGCCCACATTCTGTAGCATGTTTTAGATCTTTTGATGTCCTGCTCCTTATGTTGTATACTACAATGACTACCACCAACTTTACTTTTCAGAACGGATGTCAACAAACTGTTAACATACCTAGTATACTTTTGCAAAAGATGCATTCCTATGGAATAAGAGGAAATGCCTATGACTGGTTTAAAGGCTATCTGGAAGATCGACAGCAATATGTCGAATTAAATGAAACTAAGCTCTCAGGTACAGCTAGCACTTCTAGTATGATAAAAAAAAAAATTATTTTTCTTTCGTTAAATATATTTCAATTCAATCAATTTAAATCGGTATTTCATACTAGAATGTCGTGTTTCCAGTCTGGCACAGCTTTGCCACAGGAGACACGAAAGCGGTCGAAGACGTCCGTCTTCTGGTCGGCTCCTGATCGTTGTCAGAAGGAGGCTAGGTTTTGATTACGCAAAGACTTCTATTATTTGGAAAAGAACAACCCGGATTTCTTTACGTAATTAGTACGAATTTTATAATTACCTAAGGGACCTTTCACAATGAACAGTAAAAAAAAAAAAATGCATTTGCAAATGAAATAATTAATAAATGGGGCAGCTATGAATTGTATAGAAGACAAGGAGCGGCCTTCTGTCTACGACCAGGATGCCGCAGTATTCTCTGCTGCAATAAAGGCTGTTTGACATTTATAAAAATAATATGGCATGGAGGATAAAAAAGTATAAAGGAAAAGAACAGAATAAGAAGTCTGGTAAACACTAAATATATTCAAACAATTCTCACTAGCAAATTAGGGCTTATTTATAAACAATACAACTTACATAATTACTTTTCTAACACTATGGTGCGATCAGATTTCAGCCTGTCCTGTGCTATCTCCTTGGTTCACGTTTTTTTTTTTCACAAATTATAGTCACTACTTTTCTCCTTTCGTTAAAGACAATTCTTGCACTGTTCAACACCTCCGATAACAATAACTTGCTGATTTACAGTTTCAAACATAAATTACTTTAATTTTATTAATTGATAATGTTGTCTGCACGCTAGCAGGACCGCTCACTTTTTTTTTTAACTTAAAGTCGACCTCCTTTACGTTTTCACATAACAAGCAGAAGCACATCAAAATCTGAAGATCTACAAAAGTTTTCTACCGTCATCTTTTATTTAGATCGAAGCGGAACGACAGTTCAGCTTCTGTTAAAATGTTTCTTTGACTGCGCAATCGATGTATTAGCGTCCGCGCTAGATGCGCATCTTTACAGTTATGTAAATTATACAAAACAAATGTCTTTCAAAGGGTACTCAAAGCTTTCGTAGGACGGAAATACCAATAATATTACATCGCTTCCCGCGTGAGGAGTAATGAGTCTGAAAGATCGTTACGACTCACGCGCAGTCATAATATTATTGGATTCACGTACTTAGTGAATGAAGTACTTAAGGATCTCTCCTTGTAGGGAGCAAAACAAACATAACGTAAGGCATATAGAATTATATACGTTTCACACTAAGTCGTCAAAAGTGCTCACAGTTGCTTGATCATTAACAAACTTGGTTGTGGCATGAAGCCATCATAAGTGTTCAAGGATTTAACATAGGTTCCTTTTTTTTGCGTGTTCTCAAGAATTACTCTCATTCAGTCAATTGAAACATTGAAATACTAACATAGATACAAGTACAAATTAAATACACATACAGACACAAATATACCTAAATATTGACAATAAAAAAAAAATTCTATTACAGCATTGGTGCATTTCCGCCAATTGTGAACAGAACATAAAACTTTTATCAGTCTTTCTCGTAGCGACGCCACTCTTCACTTTGTAGTTGGGAGTATTTCCTATGACTCGGATGATTTTCACAGGGGAATTCTTTCATCACCTGTCACTTTTCACTGCACTAAAACTGGGGATCACCTTTTCACATTCTGGTGAAAACACTGGGAATTTCACTATGTGAAGGGGGAAGTGATATTTCTTGACTCGACGATCCATCGGGTCATGTCGGGAATCAGGAAAGTTGATGACTGGTTCAATGACGAATGAGTCAGTTTGGTGGCTGTCTTAATCTCATTCCAATTCATGTTCCAGCACATGAAAATACAGAAAAAAAATCTGTATTAGGACTTGCTCATTAACTAGCATCTTAATCTAAGGGAATATAGAGTAAGAATTTAAGACAATAAAAATTACTACATAGACTATGTACATATACATTGTATATTATTCATATTTTGTGTCTAGGTTTTATGTCCTTTCGTTAGCAAATATTAGCAAAACACGTTTCGTCTTGTACAGGTCTTTCTTAAGCAATGTATTTAGCAATATTGCCGTAGCAATTTTCATGGTTAAGGAAAAGTCATCATTAGTGTCCTTTTAATGTAAATATAGTAAAATCGTGCGTAGTTTATCAACGTTTTATTATTTTTATGTCCATTTTCATCTCAAATCTGGAGCACACTTGTGCCCGTTATGGAGAGGAATGCTTATTGTTGAGTGTGAGCCGGCGAGCAGTCATTAAATGTTGCCACAGTGCTTCACAGTCACGTGGTAACGAACTGGCGGTTTGACAGCGTTGGCAGTCCGCGTCCTGCACGAGGTAGATAGTTCAGTGGCTGCCAACCTTTTTTTTTTTTTTTAACTTGTGCATTTTGTTGAATCGTGGGTACTGGAGCAGCTCGACAAGGCGACATGGTCAACCTGGACGGTAAATTGACTGCACCAGCGACGAAGAACAGTCATCGATGAAAATGACTACTGTCACCTATTTCAGTGAGTACAATAGCTTGTCTATCCTTTGACTGATAGTCACTGTATCGTCGTTACAACGTGAGAATACTTGTAATGCTACTTCACACGCGGAACATCACTCGTGTCCATAAGTTTATTACAGTTTTGATTCACACAAGAGATAACTAGTTTTTCGTGTCCATACATGTGTCAAAGTACGATTTTACACACGTGTCCATTATTTTGTCACTGAGTCACACGCAGCAATCCATACGTGTATATATAGGTGTATCTATACCACAGAGTAGCACAGGTAATGCTAAAATTACTTATCATGAAAGGATCATTTACAAAATATACATAGTTTTTTTTTTATTACTGTCCAAGACCTAACGAAAAACGTGTTTGCTATTCTGAATGGTGCTTCTGAAGCATGTTAGATTTTATATATATTTTAAATCTGATTCTTTTCCTTTTCTTATTGTTCTGTAACAGCCTTTTTTTTTTTTTTCTCGGTTACATCAATAATCAGTAAAATATACCCACTTTGGCGTGCCGAACAGTTTACGTTCAAAACTTCATCTAACAGAAATCGGGAAAATTATTCCTATTTCCTAGGATGCTTTTGCTCACAGCAAATCAGATTTACATCACGTTTCGATAAGTAACTGCAGATACGCATTAACCAACGAGCCACGATCGTCAATACACACAACATACACAAGTCAAGTCTTTTGAACCAATTTCCAAATTTCTTCCCCTAGCGGGTAGGGTAGAAAGGTAAGAATGCTAAAGAAGAAAACTACAATAGGATAGTGCAAGGAAATGAAAGATACGAAGATAAATAATAGGTGAAATAATCAGTTTAGCAAATTCATTCTTCGGCTCCACCGTTTTTAGTGTCATCCACGTGGCATAACTTGACTTCAGTATTAAAATGTCGCACAAATCCGCTCCCAAAGCATCTTCAAATATATCTCAAAATCACGGCATGCGGACATAGCAGAAGAATATAAGCAGATTATCTCAGTCCTCAACTAGGTGTCTTAATATCGAAGGTTTCTGTATAATACTCGTGACATAGGAATAGTCTCTCTAAGTTTCTCCAATACAGGCCCTAATTCTTATTATAAATGCAAATTTCTTAACTGGTTGACTCATAGTAATAAATAAATTAAAGTTGCTCTCCAGATGCGGGTACCATTATTCATTTCTTTGTACATTAACTATATGTTGCTGCTTATACTCTGTGTAATCTACAGATTACAATGTATCAGTTTTGCATCGTACATGGTTGTAGCGACTTAAAATATCAGTCCTTTGAAAGCTTAACTTAGGTTAATACTTCACATATATGGACATTTTGATCTGAATGAGGGATTTAAAGAAAACCTTTACTACTTGGTAAAAAGGAGATTTGCCATAACTTAAAACTAAAACAGCAGGTGGCACTTTGGCACATCCCTTACTCAATTCAACGACTGCAGTCTTCTATTGCTCAAGAAACTTAAAACTACCTTAAAACTAAAGCAAATCTTATTTTCCAAATACGTAGAGTACCTTCTTCAATCACTTCATATCTTTCAAGCTCCATCATTACTTTGTGTCCACCTCACTCAAATGATTACGTCACCTGCAGAATACATGTACATGCTGTTGATTCACATACTTTCTAAACAGATCACACTCTTGTTTCAAGTTGCAGCTTAACATAATAAATGATATATTTTTTTAATGTTTTTCATGGTACTTCTTTAGGTCTACATGGTGGTAAAGTCCTTTTATTCGTCCACTAACTGGATCTGCCAACACGTAACAACCAATATGTGGCTTCCTGACTATAATAAACGGTCCTTCGTATAGGTGTTGCCACTTACGATTTTTACGTAAGATGAGAAATGGTTTGAAGTGTGTTCTCAGAAGAACACGCTCGTTCAGGCGATACGACAGAACTTTATTGACATACTTGTCAAATGCCTTTTTTCTTAAATTGGCATGAGTTGTGAGAGAGATCAGGGCTTGTCTTAACTTATTATCTAGGTTGACTTCTGGACCTTGTATCTTGGGGATAGGATCAGTCCATTCATTGCTTTCCTTTTGCCTGGAGATTAGTTCTGAAGGTGTGAAACTAGTCGAAGTGTGTTTTTAGTTTTTCGCATGTTCATTAGATTGAATTTCGCTCACAATTACTTTTGAAGTACCGGGCGGTACGCTCGGTACGAAGTTTGCTTCCGTATTCCACCTACGTTGCGAGCTATTTGCCGGAATTTCAGTCGAGATGGTGTGTGTTGGCGGGTTTGCTCGGGCATAATAGATGCGAGAATTTTGAGGTTCATGATTTTGACTTTGGTAGTTAGTAAAAGGTGGAGGACTATTCCTAAAGTTTGGAGCATGCTGTTGTTTGTATTGCTTGGAAGGATCTGGAGGATTTCTCCCTTGAGAACAGTGCTGGAATCTAGGCTGGTTACCATACTGCTGTTGACTGTTGGTGTTAATCCAACGTCCTTTTCCATTGAAAGTATTATTATTTTGGCGATTGTTATTGTAGTGATAGCGATCATTGTAATTAACTGGTGAATTACCGTATTGCTGTGGTGTTGTCTGGTATATGGGGTGGTACCTGTTTTGATCCTGGAATTTATGTTTCTGCTTCCCGTTACGGCGATAGTAGTTGTTATTATCGCACGGAACGTCGTGTCCTTTACTGTTGTTGGGTTGGTATGACATACCTGAGTCTGCGCCTACACTGTGCGGCTGTGTAGTATGCGGGCCAAGATTACAATTACTCCGCGCACTAGCATGCACGTCTTCTTGAATCATGTCAAGGTTGTCAAGTACTGACAGAAAAGCCTCCGTGTCGTCGTCACTGACATTTACTAACTTCTCCCTGATTGATACCAGTAGCTTTGACTTAAGGATCATAATTACGTCCTTCGGGGAAATGGGCGTGTCCCAATATTGTATTTTTCGCAGGTATTTCTCGAAGTACCTACGGAGACCAGCACTTCTCGTATTAAACGGTGCAGCATTATATACTTCCTTTCTAAGGCGTTGTTGTATGCCTGAACTCCAGAATTTGTTCAGAAATTGCTTTTCGAAGTCAGCGTAATTATTACATCTGTCAATTACTTCTGTTCCCCAGACAGAACCCTCTCCTTCAATGTAACCTACTATAAAGCGCATACGTTGCTTGTCATCCCAGCTCTCAGGAAAAACACCATTAAATGACTTCAGAAAAACCATTGGGTTGATGTTGCGTTTCTCTGGCAGAAAAGGCTGGAACACGCGGTGCTTGAGAACGCTTTCTTCTTTCATGAGTTCGACAAGAGTTACTTGATCATTCTGGTTGCGTACTAAAGGATTCTTACTACTGTGTCCATGTACAAGTGGAGAGAATTCTGCACGAGAGACGGGATTATTATTGTATTCATGTTCTGAAGAAAGCAAGTGTGAATGCTCACTTCTATTGTCATTAGGAAAATCATTGACTTGTCGTTTCAACTGCTCAATTTCCTCAGTGAGGTGTCGTTTCCACTCGGGAAGATCTCGGTGAAAAACTCTACGAATCTCTCCTAATTCAGTGAGAATCGTATCTCCTGATGTACCTGGAGCAGCTAAAACTTCAACTGTGGCTGACTTAACGGCTTCTTTTAAGTCGTGTTGAACCTTGTTTTCTATGTACTGTTCCTTAGTCTCGACCCATTCTACAAATTCTTTTCCTATCGTGGAACGTACGTTGGCTGCAGCATCATTCACCCTCTTTTCAATGTTTATTTCGGATAGCACCTGTGTTAGGTCATTGACCTGGCCTTGCAGAGTGACGACATTGTCTGCAAGCTTGTTTACTTTAGCTCCGACCTCAGCGGATTTTTTTGAAACTTCTGTTGTAACTGCCTGGCAACTTTCGATTTGTACTTTGATGTCTTTGTGTACGTTACCTACTATGCTCTCACATGCATCTACCTTCTGCAGAATACCTTCTATCCTTTCATTAACTTTACTACTTAATTCCGAGATATATTCCACCGTGACTGTCCTTATTCTTGCCTCTAAGTTGGCATCAATATTATCTAACCTATTTTTCATTGTACCAATCATGGTATTCAGGTCAAACCATTTTCGCTCTGTCTCCCGTTCCTTTTCCCTTTCTTTCTGTTCCCTTTCTTGTCTAGCTCGTTGTTTTTGTAATTTATAAGCTTCCCTTTCCCGTTTCTCCTGTTCTCTATCACGTTGTTTTTGTAATTTATAAGCTTCCCTTTCCAGTTTCTCCTGTTCTCTATCACGTTGTTCTTGTAATTTATAAGCTCCCCTTTCCAGTTTCTCCTGTTCTCTATCACGTTGTTCTTGTAATTTATAAGCTTCCCTTTCCAGTTTCTCCTGTTCTCTTTCTTGAAAAAAAATTCTCATCATTTCAACCATCGAATTTTCTCCCGCTTGCTGTGACGATGATTGCTGTGACGATACGTCACGCACACCATCATCGTCTGCCGTTCTCTCCATTCGCGAATGCCTGTTCCCGTTCGCGAACGTAGTGGATATGACTTGACAACAGTGTCATCACCGTCATCCACACTGTTTGTCGGCTTTCCTTTGTCATCTGCCATGTTTATTTTCAAGTTTGTGACGTAACTGCTCAAAGAAATATTTCGCGGCACGCCGATCGTCAACTCTCAGATGCTCACGCTGCGACGCTTCCTGATAGTCAAACGTCACACCGCGGTAGGTGACAATTGCAGAGCTATACCGGGTAGAAGACAAGATGGCACCTAACTTTGAAAATAAGTGACAGACACCTACTAGACACTTAATCCAGCTATTATGGCATCCATCTTGTGTTCTTAACCGTAGCAACAATGAAGATGCTAATAATGCTAACAAATAAACTTTGCATGAAGAGATGATCAGAAATGAATTCTAACTACGTAAATAAGCAACTCTGCAAGGAAATAACAGCGATAGGATAAAATGAAGCAGTAAGGAAAGAAATTCCGGAAATCAGTTTTTTTTATACAAGACGCGAGATTTTATGCGTAATGAAAACCGTACTTACATCAGTCGTTTTGCGCACTGCTGTTACTTTTCGAATTTTTTTTTTTTTTTCAATACTTCCTAGGTTTCGTTCAGTACTTCCTTTACGGCTTCCCGATGTCCACCGGATGGTGTCATGAAACAATAACAGAACAGATTAAATTTTTTTTTTTATCAAGTCCCTGTTCGGGAGCCAGATCTAGTATGATAAAAAAAAAGTATTATTTTTCTTTCGTTAAATATATTTCAATTCTATCAATTTAAATCGGTATTTCATACTAGAATGTCGTGTTTCCAGTCTGGCACAGCTTTGCCACAGGAGACACGAAAGCGGTCGAAGACGTCCGTCTTCTGGTCGGCTCCTGATCGTTGTTAGAAGGAGGCTAGGTTTTGATTACGCAAAGACTTCTATTATTTGGAAAAGAACAACCCGGATTTCTTTACGTAATTAGTACAAATTTTATAATTACCTAAGGGACCTTTCACAATGAAC
Organism: Schistocerca serialis cubense; assembly: GCF_023864345.2. Lineage (NCBI taxonomy): Eukaryota > Metazoa > Arthropoda > Insecta > Orthoptera > Acrididae > Schistocerca > Schistocerca serialis. The sequence continues at coordinate 152,566,020 of NC_064638.1, read as the reverse complement.
AGTAAAAAAAAAAAAAATGCATTTGCAAATGAAATAATTAATAAATGGGGCAGCTATGAATTGTATAGAAGACAAGGAGCAGCCTTCTGTCTACGACCAGGATGCCGCAGTATTCTCTGCTGCAATAAAGGCTGTTTGACATTTATAAAAATAATATGGCATGGAGGATAAAAAAGTATAAAGGAAAAGAACAGAATAAGAAGTCTGGTAAACACTAAATATATTCAAACAATTCTCACTAGCAAATTAGGGCTTATTTATAAACAATACAACTTACATAATTACTTTTCTAACACTATGGTGCGATCAGATTTCAGCCTGTCCTGTGCTATCTCCTTGGTTCACGTTTTTTTTTTTCACAAATTATAGTCACTACTTTTCTCCTTTCGTTAAAGACAATTCTTGCACTGTTCAACACCTCCGATAACAATAACTTGCTGATTTACAGTTTCAAACATAAATTACTTTAATTTTATTAATTAATAATGTTGTCTGCACGCTAGCAAGACCGCTCACTTTTTTTTTTTAACTTAAAGTCGACCTCCTTTACGTTTTCACATAACAAGCAGAAGCACATCAAAATCTGAAGATCTACAAAAGTTTTCTACCGTCATCTTTTATTTAGATCAAAGCGGAATGACAGTTCAGCTTCTGTTAAAATGTTTCTTTGACTGCGCAATCGATGTATTAGCGTCCGCGCTAGATGCGCATCTTTACAGTTATGTAAATTATACAAAACAAATGTCTTTCAAAGGGTACTCAAAGCTTTCGTAGGACGGAAATACCAATAATATTACACACTGTACATTCTTCCATACATACCATAAAGCAAGGTGTTCCCCAAGGCTCCGTCCTGGGCCCCTTGCTGTTCTTACTTTACATAAATGACCTTCCTCACAGCCTACCAGACACAAAAACCCTTTTGTTTGCTGATGACACCTCTGTACTCATATCTGTGTCCGAACAAATTCTCCAATCTAATATAGACAGGACCACAGATCAAATAAGTCGATGGCTTCAAAGTAACAGGCTGCTTCTTAATGCAAAAAAGACAATTGGAATAACCTTCCACACTGCCCAAAACAGAAATCCATTACTACCAACTATATCACAGGAAAAAATAATGTTAAACTTGAAAATGAAATAAAATTTTTGGGGGTCACTATTACTGATACACTCACATGGAAAAGGCACATTGATGTTACCAGCACAAAACTTAGTAAGGTATGCTTCATGATTAGATCAATAAGGAACATCACTAACACAAGTACCCTAACCACAATGTGCCATGCACTCTTTCATGCTGTACTTAACTACGGAATCATCTTCTGGGGCCAAAATTCTGAATCAATTAAGATATTTAAACTGCAAAAGAAGATAGTCAGAACAATTATGTTCAAAAAACAAAGAGACACTTGTAAACCATTATTTAAGAAAGTAAATATTTTGCCTCTCCCATGCCAATACATACTAGAATTATTAATCTTTACCAAAACAAGTATCAACAAAATTAGCAAAAATATGGATTACCACGATTATGACACAAGATCAAAAACCTCTCTGAGAATATAGGGTGATTCAAAAAGAATACCACAACTTCAAAAATGTGTATTTAATGAAAGAAACATAATATAACCTTCTGTTATACATCATTACAAAGAGTATTTAAAAAGGTTTTTTTTTCACTCAAAAACAAGTTCAGAGATGTTCAATATGGCTCCCTCCAGACACTCGAGCAATATCAACCCGATACTCCAACTCGTTCCACACTCTCTGTAGCATATCAGGCGTAACAGTTTGGATAGCTGCTGTTATTTCTCATTTCAAATCATCAATGGTGGCTGGGAGAGGTGGCTGAAACACCATATCCTTAACATACCCCCATAAGAAAAAATCGCAGGGGGTAAGATCAGGGCTTCTTGGAGGCCAGTGATGAAGTGCTCTGTCACGGGCTGCCTGGCGGCCGATCCATCGCCTCGGGTAGTTGACGTTCAGGTAGTTACGGCCAGATAAGTGCCAATGTGGTGGCGCTCCATCCTGCTGAAATATGAATTGTTGTGCTTCTTGTTCGAGCTGAGGGAACAGCCAATTCTCTAACATCTCCAGGTACTGTAGTCCAGTTACAGTAGCACCTTCAAAGAAAAAGGGACCAAAAACTTTATTGGCTGAAATGGCACAGAAAACGTTCACCTTAGGCAAGTCACGTTCATACTGAGTTGTTTCCCGCGGATTCTCAGTGCCTCATATACAGACATTGTGACGGTTGACTTTCCCGTTAGTGTGGAAAGTTGCTTCATCACTAAACACAATCTTTGAAACGAAAGATTCATCTGTTTCCATTTGAGCAAGGATAAAATCACAGAAATCGATTCTTTTAATCTTATCAGCTGCAGACAGTGCTTGAACCAATTTCAGACGATAATGTTTCATAACTAACCTTTTTCGTAGGACTCTCCATACAGTTGATTGTGGAATTTGCAGCTCTCTGCTAGCTCTGCGAGTCGATTTTCCTGGGCTGCGAACAAATGCTTGCTGGATGCGTGCTACATTTTCATCACTCGTTCTCGGCCGTCCAGAACTTTTCCCTTTGCACAAACACCCATTCTCTGTAAACTGTTTATACCAACGTTTAATACACCACCTATCAGGAGGTTTAACACCATACTTCGTTCGAAATGCACGCTGAACAACTGTCGTCGATTCACTTCTGCCGTACTCAATAACACAAAAAGCTTTCTGTTGAGCGGTCACCATCTTAGCATCAACAGACGCTGACGCCTAGTCAACAGCGCCTCAAGCGAACAAATGTACAACTAAATGAAACTTTATAGCTCCCTTAATTCGCCGACAGATAGTGGTTAGCTCTGCCTTTTGTCGTTGCAGAGTTTTAAATTCCTAAAGTTGTGGTATTCTTTTTGAATCACCCTGTACTTCCCCACTCAACAAAACTGTACAGTGATGGTGTCAAGTGGATGGGAATAAAATTATATAACCATCTTCCAACTTTTATACAAGAAATCCAAGAAATAAATAAATTCAAACAGACGATGAAATCTCTTTTATTAAAAGACTGCTTTTATACCATCCAGGAATATTTGGAATCAAAATTGTCTTAGTGCATTATAATGTATCAAAGCTGAATTTTATTAAGTCAATTTTGTCACATCATGTAACAATTCTCTGTAAAGCTGTAACTTTAAGTAACATAATTTGTAGGTAACGTAAAATATTCATTCGTCTTTGTTCTAGTTTACTGTTTTAGACTCCTGTAAACTGTATATATGTATTGACTTATCCCATATCAGTTGTACAAGCCATTGTACTGATTTGATCTACGGGACAAATAAATAATAAATAAATAAAGTACTGTGGTGGTGGGGATAGTGTAGACTTGAGTTGCTTGTTTCACCATTAAGTCACCTGGATCGTCCTTCAAAACATCAGTGCTTCTGAACTTAAGAGGTGTGAACCAACGTTAAGCCATTTTAAGCAATTTTCATCCATTTGGTGTAATATCATGCTTTGCTCTTTCTCCTTGGTCTTTTTTCATAACCTTTCCTTGTTCGTCTTTGCTGTGAATGTTTTTGTACTGTGTGAACTTATACCTAAATTTCTCCTTAAGTCATGTACTTTGTATATAAATTTACAGGCTTTTCCCATTTTCCTCCATACCATGACCCTTTTCCAATATAATTTATGCACTACCATGCTGTTATTCTTCCAGTTTACTTTTGATTCATTCATTCATTACAAACAACTCACTCTTCAATCTGAACCTTTGCTGACATTTGTTCCTTCAGAGAGAGAGAGAGAGAGAGAGAGAGAGAGAGAGAGAGAGAGAGAGAGAGAGAGAGAGAGAGAGAGAGCGTGCTGATAGCTGTGAAGAAATTACTGGCAAGTAAGGACATAAAAATCTGTAATTAACTTGACAGCATATTTACAGGAAAAATTATTTTCCAAATACTAAATGCTTTCTCTGCGAACTACCTGTATCAAATTGTTTGGAAGACCACACGTGACAGAAATATATGGGATCTAATAGTAACAAATAGACCTGACCACATTGGGATGTCCACATAAAAACTGGTATCAGTGATCAAGACGCAGTTGTTGCAACAATTATTATGAGAGTACAAAAGGAAACTAAAACAAGCAGAAGGATTTAGATGTTCAGAAAACTAGATAAACAGGCAGTAATGTTGTATCTCAATAAGAAACTCAAAACATTTAACAATGGAGAAGATCAAGTAGAACTGTGGATCACGATTAGAAAAATAGTTGACCATGCACTTAATAGATATGTACCTAATGGAACGGTTGATGATGAGAGGGACTACCTACAGTATACAATCACTGTGAAGAAACAGGGACTACTGTATAATAGGTGTAAAACAAAACATAGGGCAATAGGTAGGGAGATACTGAATGAAACGCATTTGGCTGTCGAGAGAGCAATGCGTGAAGTCTTCAGTTGCTACTGTAGCAGTACAGTATTGAAGTATCTCTCATACAACCCAAAGAGATTCTGGTCATATGTGTAGTCTGTAGACGTTCACAGACAGTACATGGACTGAAACTGAAGGTAAGGAAAGCTGAAGTAGAAATGCTGAACTCTATCTTAAAATGTTCTTTTACAAATTAAAATCCAGCATTATTGCCCAATTTAATTCTCACTCTACTGCAAAGGTGGCTGATACCGATATTGGTGTCAGTGGTGTTGAGAAACAGCTGAAATTGCTAAATTTGAACCAAGTTCTGCGGCCCGATAGAGTCTATACTGAATTTGTGATAGAGTTAGCCCTTTTTTTTTAATCATAATCTACCTTAGATCCCTCAAATAGAAAACAAAGCACAGGACACACTCACCTTAAGGAAAGGTGAGAGAAGCAATCCACAAATCTACTGTCCTTTATTCTTGACATTCACCTGCTGTAGGGGGGGGGGGGGGGGGGGGAAATAATAATAATCGCCACTGCAGGAGCACACAAGGTATGTCAGTATGTCGTGTGTAGTGGTTCCTTTTAAATATATACCTACTGCCTAGCTAATTAATTAATTAGGATGAGATACAAGGAAAGTTCCTGCTATGACACATTCCTTCAGACATCCTAAAGCATGAGTTGTTCCTCACAAATTGTTGCATGTGGAGGGATACATTGACCAACCCATAAAGCAAAGGTCCAGCACATCTGCAAGCTGCAGGTTCCCTAATTCACCATTAAGAGGCTGGCTTACCTCTCATTTTGTAAAGTTGTCTCAGTGTCTCAACTGGTCGTCTTCTTCTTCTTCTTCTTCTTCTTCCGTCAATCATGGACTCATACATGTGGACAATCCACTTTAAATTGAAATGACCTGTGGGAAAGTCTCAACACTAGTTAAAAAGATGTCACCTTGTGTTGAATGAAACAAAGGAAAAATAAAAGCTATAGAGCCAGTCTAAAAGTAATATTTGGATCGATGATCAAGGAGCCTAATCTTCGCTTACAGAGCAGCATTGCAGGCTCTCAAAACTCTTCACATGACCTTAATGACCACATGAAATTACTCACACACAAGATTGCACATGAATGAATAATGCTTTTGCTTAAATTGAAGAACATAGTATATTCACTTGCAGTAAGTACGTGTTGTCAGCCTGAATTCTACTTGAAGACTGTCTGTGAATTTCTCAAGAGTTTAGAACAAACTGCCTGAGGAGTTAGCTTCAGTGTTTTGCATGTGCCTGCACATGGCACGTTTTTGATTCAGTTTAGCTGCCCAGTGACTAATAATATTCTAACTGCAGTGTGAGCTTGATTTTGAAATTACTGGAACCATGGTTAGGAACCTATAAGTATGGATAATGTCAACAATCTTACTCGAGTCTTGTATAAACCAGCCTCAGCAGCCAGAGACTGATCATGTAGGTGTGAGTTGTGCTTGTGTGCATGTTTTCTACTTCAGAAGGAGGCCTTTTAGCCGAAAACTCAAATGTACAGCAGTTTTTTTTTTTTTTTTTGCAACTGAAGCTCTCCTCTGTCTGGTGAGTTGTAACCTATCATTTTCATAATACTGTCATAATTCCATTTCCATTATCTAATAATGAAAGTTACGTGTCTGCCACCTAGTCTCCCAACATAAATCACCAGATTCTCTGTAAGCTCCTGTACTAAACAGCTCCTATTCGCTCCTTCATTCTCACACTCTGTTGTATGGGATGGGAATAGCTACCAATCGTAACTCCTAGCTGGTGTACAGCAGTGTGAGCCTTTCTATACTGTATGGTAAAACCTTATAGCCCTAAAATGTAGGTCAACTTGGGGCATAAATGCCACAATCAGTCATACAAAATCCATCTCCCACTTTTCTTACACGACATCAACAAAGCAGTGGATCAGTGCAGATAGGTAGATGCAGTATTTCTTGATTTCCCAAAAGCTTTAGATTCAGTAACACATCTACCCTTATTATCAAAAGTATGACCATATGGGTTTCAAGTGGCATTTGTGAAGGGACAGAAGATTGCGTTGTTGGGAGGACGCAAATTATCGTGTATGGAGAGTTATCAACAGATGTAGAAATAACTTCGAGTATGTCCCAGGAAAGTGTAGTGGGATCCTTGCTGTTCATGTTGCATACTAATGGCATTGCAGATAATATTAATATATTAATCTCTTATTAAATGATGCAGTTATCTATAATGAAGTACTGTCTAAAAAGCTTCAAAAATCTTCAATGAAATCTTGATAAGGTCTCAAAGTGCTGCAAAGATTGGCAAATTGCTTTAAATGTTTAGAAATGTAAAATTGTGCACTTCACAAAATGAAAAACTATGGTGCCCTATGACTTGCGTACCAACAAGCCACAATTGTAAACAGTCAACTCATACAAATACCTGGGTTAACAATATGTAGAAACATGAAACAGAATGGTCATACATGCTCAGTAGCAGGTAGAGCGGGTAGCAGACTTCAGTTCATTGGTAAGATACTGTTGTTGTTGTGGTCTTCAGTCCTGAGACTGGTTTGATGCAGCTCTCCACGCTACTCTATCCTGTGCAAGCTTCTTCATCTCCCAGTACCTACTGCAACCTACATCCTTCTGAATCTGCTTAGTGTATTCATCTCTTGGTCTCCCTCTACGATTTTTACCCTCCACGCTGCCCTCCAATACTAAACTGGTGATCCCTTGATGCCTCAGAATATGTCCTACCAACCGATCCCTTCTTCTAGTCAAGTTGTGCCACAAACTTCTCTTCTCCCCAATCCTATTCAATACTTCCTCATTAGTTATGTGATCTACCCATCTAATCTTCAGCATTCTTCTGTAGCACCACATTTCAAAAGCTTCTATTCTCTTCTTGTCCAAACTATTTATCGTCCATGTTTCACTTCCATACATGGCTACACTCCATACAAATACTTTCAGAAATGTCTTCCTGATTCTTAAACCTATACTCGATGTTAACAAATTTCTGTTCTTCAGAAATGCTTTTCTTGCCATTGCCAGTCTACATTTTGTATCCTCTCTACTTCGACCATCATCAGTTATTTTGCTCCCCAAACAGCAAAACTCCTTTACTACTTTAAGTGTCTCATGTCCTAATCCAGAAGAATGCTGAAGATTAGATGGGTAGATCACATAACTAATGAGGAAGTATTGAATAGGATTGGGGAGAAGAGAAGTTTGTGGCACAACTTGACCAGAAGAAGGGATCGGTTGGTAGGACATGTTCTGAGGCATCAAGGGATCACCAATTTAGTATTGGAGGGCAGCGTGGAGGGTAAAAATCGTAGAGGGAGACCAAGAGATGAATACACTAAACAGATTCAGAAGGATGTAGGTTGCAGTAGGTACTGGGAGATGAAAAAGCTTGCACAGGATAGAGTAGCATGGAGAGCTGCATCAAACCAATCTCAGGACTGAAGACCACAACAACAACAACAACAACAACAACAACAACAACAACATGTCCTAATCTAATTCCCTCAGCATCACCCGACTTAATTCGACTACATTCCATTATCCTTGTTTTGCTTTTGTTGATGTTCATCTTATATCCTCCTTTCAAGACACTACCCATTCCGTTCAACTGCTCTTCCAAGTCCTTTGCTGTCTCTGACAGAATTACAATGTCATCGGCGAACCTCAAAGTTTTTATTTCTTCTCTATGGATTTTAATACCTACTCCGAATTTTTCTTTTGTTTCCTTCACTGCTTGCTCAATATAGAGATCGAATAACATCGGGGAGAGGCTACAACCCTGTCTCACTCCCTTCCCAACCACTGCCTCCCTTTCATGTCCCTCGACTCTTATAACTGCCATCTAGTTTCTGTACAAATTGTAAATAGCTTTTCGCTCCCTGTATTTTACCCCTGCCACCTTCAGAATTTGAAAGAGAGTATTCCAGTCAACATTGTCAAAAGCTTTCTCTAAGTCTACAAATGCTAGGAACGTAGGTTTGCCTTTCTTTAATCTGGCTTCTAAGATAAGTCGTAGGGTCAGTATTGCCTCACGTGTTCCGATATTTTTATGGAATCCAAACTGATCTTCCCCGAGGTCGGCTTCTACCAGTTTCTCCATTCGTCTGTAAAGAATTCGTGTTAGTATTTTGCCGCCATGACTTATTAAACTGATAGTTCGGTAATTTTCACATCTGTCAACACCTGCTTTCTTTGGGATTTGAATTATCATATTCGTCTTGAAGTCTGAGGGTATTTCGCCAGTCTTATACATCGTGCTCACCATTTGGTAGAGCATTGTCAGGACTGGCTCTCCCAAGGCTGTCAGTAGTTCTAACGCAATGTTGTGTACTCCTGGGGCCTTGTTTCGACTCAGGTCTTTCAGTGCTCTGTCAAACTCTTCACGCAGTATCGTTATCTCCCATTTCATCTTCATCTACATCTTCTTCCATTTCCATAATATTGTCCTCAAGTACATCGCCCTTGTATAGATCCTCTATATACTCCTTCCACCTTTCTGCTTTCCCTTCTTTGCGTAGAACTGGGTTTCCATCTGAGCTCTTGATATTCATACAAGTGGTTCTCTTTTCTCCAAAGGTCTCTTTAATTTTCCTGTAGGCAGTATCTATCTCACCCCTAGTGAGATAAGCCTCTACATCCTTACATTTGTGCTCTAGCCATCCCTGCTTAGCCATTTTGCACTTCCTGTCGATCTCATTTTTGAGACGTTTGTATTCCTTTTTGCCTGCTTCATTTACTGCATTTTTATATTTTCTCCTTTCATCAATTAAATTCAATATTTCTTCTGTTACCCAAGGATTTCTATTAGCCCTCGCCTTTTTACCTACTTGATCGTCTGCTGCCTTCACTACTTCATCTCTCAGAGCTACCCATTCTTCTTCTACTGTATTTCTTTCCCCCATTCCTGTCAATTGTTCCCTTATGCTCTCCCTGAAACTCTCTACAACCTCTGGTTCTTTCAGTTTATCCATGTCCCATCTCCTTAGATTCCCACCTTTTTGCAGTTTCTTCAGTTCAATCTGCAATTCATAACCAATAGATTGTCGTCAGAATCCACATCTGCCCCTGGAAATGTCTTACAATTTAAAACCTGGTTCCTAAATCTCTGTCTTACCATTATATAATATATCTGATGCCTTTTAGTATTTCCAGGATTCTTCCAGGTATACAACCTTCTTTTATGATTCTTTAACCAAGTGTTAGCTATGATTAAGTTACGCTCTGTGAAAAATTCTACAAGGCAGCTTCCTCTTTCATTTCTTCCCCCCAATCCATATTCACCTACTATGTTTCCTTCTCTCCCTTTTCCTACCACGGAATTCCAGTCACCCATGACTATTAAATTTTCGTCTCCCTTCACTACCTGAATAATTTCTTTTATCTCGTCATACATTTCATCTATTTCTTCATCATCTGCAGAGCTAGTTGGCATATAAACTTGTACTACTGTAGTAAGCATGGGCTTTGTGTCTATCTTGGCCACAATAATGCGTTCACTATGCTGTTTGTAGAAGCTAACCCACACTCCTATTTTTTTATTCATTATTAAACCTACTCCTGCATTACCCCTATTTGATTTTGTATTTATAACCCTGTAATCACCTGACCAAAAGTCTTGTTCCTCCTGCCACCGAACTTCACTAATTCCCACTATATCTAACTTTAACCCTCCCATTTCCCTTTTTAAATTTTCTAACCTACCTGCCCGATTAAGGGATCTGACATTCCACGCTCCGATCCGTAGAACGCCAGTTTTCTTTCTCCTGATAACGACGTCCTCCTGAGTAGTCCCTGCCCGGAGATCCGAATGGGGGACTATTTTACCTCCGGAATATTTTACCCAAGAGGACGCCATCATCATTTAATCATACAGTAAAGCTGCATGTCCTCGGGAAAAATTATGGCTGTAGTTTCCCCTTGCTTTCAGCCGTTCGCAGTACTAGCACAGCAAGGCCGTTTTGGTTAATGTTACAAGGCCAGATCAGTCAATCATCCAGACTGTTGCCCCTGCAACTACTGAAAAGACTGCTGCCCCTCTTCAGGAACCACATGTTTGTCTGGCCTCTCAACAGATACCCCTCTGTTGTGGTTGCACCTACGGTACGGCCATCTGTATCGCTGAGGCACGCAAGCCTCCCCACCAACGGCAAGGTCCATGGTTCATGGGGGAGGGGGGGGGGGGGTTAAGATACTAGGGAAATGCAATCAGTCTACATAGGAGACTGCTTACAAAACACTGGTGTGATCCATCCTACAATACTGTTCAAGTGTGTGGGACCCATACCAAGTAGAGCTAATAGGCATTGTTCTCACTGATTGACTCATCACCCAGCCCAAACTACTAAATCACCCAGCCCAAACTACTAAGGATAAAAACTTGAATTTTGGAGATGTAGATCTTATACGTTAAGCGTTGTTATAAAGGGAGTTTTTGAAATCCCAACCCTAAGGAGGTGAAATAGAGGATGGAGGCTTTTCTTGAAAAATGTCACTGTTAAAGCAGTTTGAACCTAGACCTATGAAAATTGGTATTTGGTTTCTTGGTCAGAAATAAAGAAATGTTTGTTTCAGAATTTTTGAAATTTAATTCTATGGGTGTGAAATAGTGGATGAAAGGTTTTTGAAAATATGTAGTTAAAGAACTACTAAAGTATTTTTAAAGCTTATCTATGAACACTTGTATATGACTTCTTGGTTAAAAAAAAAAAAAAATGTTCCAGTGTTCCTGGAAATTTTTTTGTGAAAACATTTTATTATGAAAGCATTTTTAAAGCTAAATCTATGAAAATTTAAATTTGTCTTCTCAGTTAGAAATTAAAAAAATACCTGTTTCATTCCTTTTGGAAATTCAACCCCTAAGGGGGTGAAACAGGATCAGACTGATTCACTGACTCGTCACTGCCCGGTGCAAATCGCTAAGGATAGAAACTTGGCGAGTTTGAAGAGGGTGTAGTTCTTATACTGCAGGCATCGTTTAAGAAGGGATTGTCTGATATTGCACTCCTAAGGGGGTAAAATAGGGGATGAAAGGCTTTTTGAAAGTATTTCACTATTAAGGGAATTTTGAAGCTAAAACTACGAAAACTGGTATTTGGTTTCTCAGTCAGAAAATAAAGAATACATTTCAGCATTTTTAGATATTCATCCACTAAGGGTTTTAGAGAGAGTTGCGTCAAACCAGTCTCAGGACTGAAGACCACAAACGACAACAACAAGGGTTTTAGAACAGTGGGTGAAATTTTTTTTAAAATAAATAATTAATGAAGAATGACTAAAGGATTTTTACGGTTGCATCTATGCAATTGGTATCTGACTTATTGGTTAGAAATAAAATATATGTAAAAAAAAACATGTTTCAGAAATTCAACCCTTAAGGGAGTGCAGTAGGGGATGAACATTTTCAAGAAAATATTTTGTTACATTAAAAATTTTAAAGCTAAATTTACAAAAATTGGTATTTTATTTCTTGGTTAGATATAAAGAAATATTTGTTAGAGGATGAAAGTTACTATGGAAATATCTCCACAAGAATGCAATAAGCATGATGAAAAAAAACTTTGGACTCCAGCTATCAGAATCCTTTTTGGTCAGAAGTACATTTGGAAAACATCATGGTTATTTGGCTTTAATTAGCGTGAGAAGCTTAGAATGTGTTGAAATTTGTGAACAACATAAAAAATTCGATTAAATAAAAACAAAAAAATCTCTGCCAGCTATACAGTCTACATGAGCGAAGCAGTGGATGATAAGCTAGTTGAACATATAATGGAGAGAAGGGCAGCATGAATGGTCACAGGTTTGTTTGGCCTGTGGGAGAGAACCACAGAGATGCTGAAGAAATTGCATTGGCACTTTTGAAGGTAGATGCAACTATATTGTGAAAGCCTTCTTACAAAGTTTCAAGAGCTAATTTAGGAATATACAACAACCCCCAATTTGTTGCTCCTGTAAGGATCATGAGAACAAGATTAATTACAGCATGCACAGAGGCATTTAAGCAGTCGTTCTTCCCACTACATAAATGGAATAGGAAGACACCCTAAAACTGCTACAATCGGAAGTACCCTCTGCTATGTAGTTCACAGTAGTTTGCTGAGTATGGATGTAGATGTCAAGAAAGTAAGGTAAATGATTACTGGAACTGTGGGAATCACTCAACTGATAAAACAAAACAAATGTGTTTGTTCACAACTGTAATTAAGGAGACTATAAAATTATAAAAAAAAAATAAAGTAAAAAAATGTAAGTATAAACTTGATTGTAAAATAATTTTGCCATCAAGGGACCATAAAACGAAAAAGTAGAACTGAATGAGAAACATCTTAATGCAGCAGCCAGTGGTTACGATCTGTAGGTGAGCTCTTGTTTTCTTTTTATTCCTTTCAGTTGGACTGATGTGACGATCATGTGTAGATGGGCTAGAAGCTCTTGTATGTCCTGGATGCCCACAGAACAAACAGGAAAGCTGGAGCTGCAATATCAGCTCTTGTGCATCATGAGAAACACATAACAACAAAAATATTCTTTTGAGTACAGGATATTATCAGGAAGTCGACTCTTCAAAAAAATAAAAGTTTTGGTTTACATCTCTTTGTTTGCTTAAAATATGATTTGGGTGTCTTTTTTTGCTGTAATAATTCTCAGTTTTTCTATCATGCTTGAAACATTAGTGCAATGTGCAAAATTTGTATTTTTTGTGCCTTGTTCATCACCAAGTGGTTTTATTCAGTGATATGCTCTCGAATAGCTGTTGTTTTCTTCCTTCTCAGAATCAACAAATGCAATAAACTTAGGTTTGTCAGTGTCAGTGCTGCCTTGTGCATTCATACGTCTCTCTGGAACCCAAAATGATCTTCTCTGAGGTCAGCTTCTGCCAGTTCTAATATTTTTTCTGTAAAGTCAGTATTTTGCAACTAACAGGTATTTCTGTGATATTCACACCTGTCTTCTTTGGCACTGGAATATTACATTCTTCTTTAAATCTGAAGGTTTGTCACTAGAATAGGTTTGTCATTGCTGGCTCTTCAAATCATCTCAGTAGCTCTTAGGGAATGCTGTCTATTCTGGGGGTTACGTTTTGACTGTGGTCTTTCAGTGCCCCATAAAATTCTTCCTACAGTGTTAGATCCTCAATATAATATTCATCTACTTCCTCGTCTCTTTCTATACCATTGTTTTCAAATTTGTTTTGCTTGTATAGAGCCTCTCTATTCCTTCCACCTTTCAGTATATCTTCTTTGCTTAGAAGGCCTATCAGATTGCCATCTTAGGTCTTAACATTCATAAATGTTCTTTTTCTCCAAATGCCTCTTTAATTTTCCTGTAGGTGGTATCCATCTTTGCCCTAGTCAAGCGTGCTTTTACAGCCTCTTGTTTATTATGTAGCCATTCCTGCTTTGTCACCCCCCCCCCCCCCCCCGCCCCTCCACCCCACCCTAAGTGTCCTGGGGTTATAATAGACCCAAGGTATTCCTGCCTGTCATAAGAGGCGACTAAAAGGAGTCCACACTTTTCAGCCCTGTGAGTTCAGGTCCCATTCTATGGTTTGACCTGTCACTTCCAAAATTCTACAGAAGTGCGGGCCATATGGGGAAGGACGCCTTACATGGTGCATGAGTGCCCTTGGATTCGATCTCGTGAATCTCTTGTCATGGCTTTGCATCTCCACCTGCAATTCAACTATTAGGGTGAGGACACTTTCCGGGGTATGTTACTTTCTTCCATTGTCTCCTGTCCTCTTTCACCCCCATGACAATATTGGATTTCTCCGCATCTAATATCCAACATGGTAGCCAGTCTGTTCTGGTGGCGCTGTCATGTACCCATTTCGTGGTAGCCCCCCGACAACACAGGGATCGCTCTTCTGATGCTGAGCCGTAAACTCCTCATGTATGCCAAGGAGTAGATGCCTGTCTTCCTGTGGCATCAGGGCTACCGGCAACAGCCATCATGCCAGTTTGCTGTGGCTGGGTGGTGCCCATGGGGAGAACCCCTGATTGGGGTGGGTGGCATCAGAGCGGATGACCCGCAGTGAAGCAGACTAAGTCATCTCTTGCTGGTAACCGTACGACACCAGCCATCTCTAAGAAGGCAAGATAGAATACAATGCCGACAGGTATAACCCTAAATTGTTTCCCTCCCTCGCTACACCATTTGAGGAACGTAGAGCTACAGAACGGAGAGAGCCATATGCACCTCGGTTTTTAGTCTGTAGCAGAACCGATGGGGACTGTTTTCCTCCAATGAAGCCTCGATTTTCCGTTGAACATCTTGAGTATAAGTTTGGAGAAGTGACAGCTTTGTCCAAGATGCGAAACAGCGCAGTCTTGATTCAGATGGCCCAATCCCGATCGTTACTCGCCTGTGACAAGCTGGGTGATATTTCTGTTTCCATCGCTCCCCATAAAAGTCTCAACATGGTCCATGGGATTATTTTCCATTGTGACCTCTTGCAGCCTGACGATGAGTTCCATGCCAACTTAGAACAGCAGGGTGTTCTTTTCATCCGGCGTGTTTACAGGGGACCCAAAGACAACAGGGCTGCTACCAGTGCCTTCATCTTGGCCTTTGAGGGTGATTCATTGCCAGAAAAGGACAAGGTGATGGTATACAGCTGTGATGTTAAACCATACATCCTTCCCTCTATGCGGTGCTTCAAGTGCTGGAAGTTTGGGCACGTCTTCCTGCTGCACTTGCAGTGCCACATGTTGAGACTGTGGACATCCACTGCACCAGATACTCCATGTGTGCCACATCCCACTTGCATCAACTGTGGAAAGCACCCCCCCCCCCCCCCCTGCTCGCCAGACTGCCCAGTACTCCAAAAGGAGCAGAAAATTATGGAGTACAAGACCCTGGATTACACCCCATTCAGTTGATGTGAAAATACGCTGCAACTACATCACCATCGCTGTCCCAAGTGCTAGCGGTTCCTCACTCTGTGCCAAGAACAGTGGGCCCTCCGGGCCACCAGAATACATCCACCCCCTTGGTGGTAGGGGGCAAATCTTCCTCTGTTGCTCCCAAAGCACCTAATTCAGGAGCAAGGCCCTCCCAAATGCAGGGGACATTGGTCCCCTCCCACCTCCTGGAGAAGCAACAGCCTCCTTTGGCACTTCTCTTGCGGAAGGGGTCCCTTGAGGTACTTTCTTCCAAGGTCTCCACTAATGCCACGGGCACACTCACCAGTGGCTCTAGTAGCCAAAAGCTGCTGGACGAAGAGCTTCACGGTTTTCCTCCATGCCTGGAGTTGCTTCGGAGAAATTTTCCCAGCAAGCCCCTAAAGAGAAGCGAGAGAGCAAGCAAACTAAGAAGTAATCTGCTAAGAAACAGGACCCTCTGGTGGCCCCAACACCACCACTCCCTATAAATTCTGCATCTGAGGATGCAGTGGAGATCTTAGCATCCCCTACAGACCTGGATCTCACTGATGCCTCATTCACCATAGAAATGGCTACAAATACTCAATCAGAGGCAGCAGGTGACCCTGAGGCATAACCTGCCTCGTTGCGCACTTCATGCCTTCCCAGCCTCACCATAACATCATCCTCCAGTGAAATTGTGGCGGTTTTTTCCACCACCTGGCTGAGTTACGGCAACTGTCAAGCTTTACACTTGCTTTCTGCATTGTCCTCCAGGAAACCTGGTTCCTGTTACTGCAGGCCCCTGCCCTCAGCAGCTATAAGGGATATTACAGTAGTGACTATAATAGGGTGTCAGGTGGAGTTTGCATCTATGTCCTGAACTCAGTATGCAGTGAACGTGCCCCCCTTCAAACCCTTTTTGAAGCTGTGGCTGTCAGGATAACGACACTCAGGAAATAACTGTCTGCGACATATATCTTCCTCCATATGGTGCAGTAGCCCTGAATGCATTGGCTGCACTGATTGATCAACTCCCTAAACCTTTCTACTTTTGGGAGATTTTAACCCTCATAACCCCTTGTGGGGTGGCGCAGTTCTTACTGGCCGAGGCTGAGATGTCGAAAATTTACTGTCAAACTCGACCTCTGCCTCTTAAATAATGGGGCCGCCATACATTTCATTGTTGCACATGGCACATATTCGGCCATTGATCTCTTGGTTTGCAGCCCTGGCCTTCACCCATCTATCCACTAGAGAGCACATGACGACTTGTGTGGTAGTGACCACTTCCCCATCTTCCTGTCATTGTCCTGGTGTCAGGCTCACGGATGCCTGCTCAGATGGGCTTTAAACAAGGTGGACTGTGAAACTTTCACTTCTGCTGTCACCATTGAACCTCCCCCCCACACGGTAACATCGTTGTGGTGGGAGGTAACTGCAACGATCATTCCTATGGCGGAAAAAGCGATCCCTTGTTCTTTAGGGTGCCCCCCAGTGAAAGACAGTCCTTTGGTGGTCGCCGGAAGTTGCTGAGGCAATTAAGAAGCGTCGGCGAGCTCTACAGCAGCATAAGCGGCACCCTTCCCTGGAGCACCTCATTGCGTTTAAATGGCTCCGTGCCCGCGTTCGCCAGCTTATCAAAAGGCAGAAACAGGAGTGTTGAGACAGCTACGTCTCGACCATTGGTACCATATGTCACCTTCCCAAGTCTGGGCAGAGATGAAGTGAGTTTCTGGGTACCAGACTCCAGCAGGTGTGCTATCTACTGATGCAAACATGATTACCGAGCACTTTGCTCGAGAATTATCCCCCCAGCCTTTTGCACTCTCAAACAGCGGATGGAAGGGAACATCCTCTCATTCACTACATGCCACAGTGAACCCTATAACGCCCCATTTACAGAGTGGGAGCTCCTCAGTGTCCTTGCACATTGCCCCAACACAGCTCCTGGGCCTGATCGGATCCACAATCATATGATTAAACATCTCTCAACTGACTACAAACGACATCTCCTCATGATCTTCAACCGGATATAGTGTGATGGCATCTTTCCATCGCAATGGTGGGAGAGCACTATCGTTCCAGTGCTCTGGACCCTGGAGTCACGTGGCCTACGGCTCTGTGCCAGGGCGGCTTCTGCCTGGGTCACTCTACCACTGATAGTCTTGTGTCCCTCGAGTCTGCCATCCAAACAGCCTTTTCCAGACCTTGTTGCCATCTTTTTTTTATGTACAAAAAGTGTATGACACCACCTGATGACATCATATTGCAATAAATAGTATGTCGAGTGTAGTTCTAGAAAGATCTGCTAATGATATTTTCATGGATATTAGTAAATGGTTTAAAGCCAACTCACTGACATTACACTTCGAAAAGACTCACTATATGCAATTCAGAACCTGTAAGAGATTTCCACCCAGCATATGCATAAAGTATGAAGAAGAGCAGATGGAAGAGGTTGACAGTCTTAAATTCCTGGGATTACAACTTGATAATAAATTCGGTTGGGAGGAGCACACCACAGAACTGCAGCAACACCTTAACAAATCTATATTTGCAATTCGAGTGTTAGCAGACATAGGCGACATAAAAATAAAAAAGCTTGCATAATTTGCCTACTTTCATTCCATAATGTCATATGGTATAATATTTTGGGGTAACTCTTCAAGTCAAACAAAAGTTTTCAGATTCCAAAAGCGTGTAATACGTATTATTTGTGGAGTAAATTCACGGACGTGCTGTAGAAACTGGGTATACTTACTACTGCCTCTCAGTATATTTACTCCTTAATGAAATTTGTCCTAAATAATATATCTCTTTTTCCAACAAACAGCTCAGTTCATACATACAATACCAGAAACAAAAATGATCTGCACAAGGACTTAAAAGCACTTACTTTATTTCAAAAAGGGGTCCACTACTCAGGAACACTCATCTTCAATAATTTGCCAGCAAACATAAAAAATTTAGTTACAAATAAAGATTAGTTTAAAAGGAGCCTGAAAGACTTACTAGTGGCCAACTCCTTCTACTCCATTGACAAAATTTTTAATAGAAACAAATGATGTATTGTATATATTCATACTACTAGTATTGTTATTTCAGCTTAAAAAAAAAAAAAAAAAAATTGACATGTTCCACATCCATGAGGATCTCCTCAGCACGGATCTACGGAACGAAAAAATAATCTAATCTATCCTTGCCACATTATACGAGTGGGGTATCCAAGGCCTGCTCCTGATTTTTATCCAGAATTTCCTGTCACTTTGTACTTTATCCGTGTCCAAGTTGGTGCCTCGCCACACTTATCCAGGAGAATGGGGTCCCACAGGGCTCTATATTGAGTGTATTTCTATTTTTAGTGGCCATTAATGGTCTAGCAGCAGCTGTAGGGCTGTCCGCCTCACCCTCTCTGTATGCAGACGACTTCTGCATTTCTTACTGCGCCACCAATGCTGGTGTTGCTGAGCACGGTACCTACAGGGAGCCATCCACAAGGTCCAATCATGGGCTCTAACCCACAGCTTCCAGTTTTCAGCCGCTAAGTCGTGTGTTATGCACTTCTGTCGCCATTGACCCGTTGATCCGCAACCAGAACTTTACCTTACTGATGATCCCCTCACTGTACTGGAGACGTATAGATTTTTAGGACTGGTTATCGACACCCGATTAACTTGGCTTCCTCACCTTCATCAGCTTAAGCGGAAGTGCTGGCAGCACCTCAATGCCCTCCACTGCCTGAGCAACACCAACTGGGGTGCAGATCACTTTAAGCTGCTGCAGCTATACAGAGCCCTTGTTCAATCCTGCCTTGACTATGGGAGTCTGGTTTATGGTTCAGCGGTGCCCTCAGCATTGCATTTACTCGACCCAGTGCACCACTGTGGCATTTGACTAGTGACAGGATCTTTTAGGATGAGTCCAGTGACCAGCTTCAGTGCGGAGGCTGGAGAGTTCTTCCATTGCAGGTCAGGTGTGCACAATTGCTCACCAGTTACTTCGCAGACTACGGTTCCCGTGCGCATCTACATTACTGTCCCCTTTTCCCACCCCTGGCCAGTCCAGTTGTTCAGTGGTGTTTGCGTGGACCCCAGGACATGTCGGAATCCCAGGCAACGAACTTGCAGACAGGCTGGCCAAACAGGCTACACGGAAACCTCTTATGGAGATCGGCATTCCAATATCTGACCTGTGTTCGTTTTTACATCCCCAGGTTTTTCAGCTTTGGGAGACAGAATGACATCGTCTCAGTATGCACAACAAGCTGCGTGCCATTAAGGAGACTACGAATGTGTGGCAGTCCTCCATGCAGGCCTCTCACAGGGAATCTGTGGTTCTGCACAGGCTACACATTGGCCATGCTTGGGTGGTTGCCAGCTACCTCCTGTGCTGTGAAGACCCACCTCAGTGTCGATGCGGTGCCCAGTTGGCAGTGGCCCATATTCTGTTGCACTGTCCCACTGCCCTGTGCGATGAAATCTTCGCTTACTGGACTCATTGTTGCTAATTGTATCCGACAATGCCTCATCGGCTGATTTAATTTTACGTTTTATTCGTGAGGGTGGGTTTTATCATTTGATCTAAATTTTAGTGCATGTCCTTTGTCCCTCTGTGTCCTCCACCCTAGTGCTTTTTGGGTGAAGGTTTTAATGCATTGCAGAGTGGGGGCTTCTTTTTATTCTCGTGGTCAGCCAGCTGTGGTAATCTGTTTTGTCATTTTAATCTCTTCTACCTGTTTCTTGCGTTTCTTCTCCCTTTTTTCCACTTAAGTGTTTGTTGCCCTTCCGTCGTTCTTGTGGTTTTTTCTTTCTCTCCATTTTGTGTTGTCAGTCTTGCATGTTTTATTCTCACCCTTGTGACATTGTTTTATTCGGAACAAGGGACCGATGACCTAACTGGTCTCCCCCCCCTCCTTTTAAACCCACCAACCAGCCAGCCTGCTGTGCCATTTCTCATTTTCTGTCAATCTTGTTTTTTGGATGCCTGTACTCCCTTCTGTGAGCTTCATTGATTGCATTCTTATACTTTCCCTTTTGTCAATTAGACCAATATCTCATGCTTTATGCAAGTATATCTACTAAGCTTTGTCTTTTTAATGATTTCTGATGCCACTGAGGAACCACAGTGACTGTAATTAATATTTAAACACAAAAGACAGTGTTGATACCATTAAATTATTTATTTTCAACTCTTTCTTCGTCTTTCTGATATTTTGATCACCACTGCTTTCACTATTTCTTCTTTCAAGGGCTTCAACTGATTTATGCTCTAATTTATTTGTCTCCCCTGATTTAGACAGTTGTTGCCTAATGCTTCCCCTGAAAATCTCAACAATCTCCAATTTTGAAAATTTATACAGATCCCATCTCCTTAATTTCCTACCTCTCTGCAATATCTTCAGCTTTAATCTACAGTTCATAACCAATAAATTATCGTCAAAGGCTATGTCAGCCCCTGGAAATGGTTTTCATTTTAAACCTGGTATAGAAACCTCTGTCTTACCACTATATAATCTATCCAAAACCTTCAGGTGTCTCCAGGTTTCCTCTTTTTTAACTATCTGAATAATTTCTTTTACTCAAATGGCTCTAAGCGCTATGGGACATTCTTTGACTCTCTTTACCCAGCTAGTCAGCATATATGCTCGTACTACTGTTGTAGGCGTTCGTTTGATTTCATATCTGTACAAATTGTTACACCCAGGTATTTATATGAGTTGATGGATTACAACTGATACTCATGATGCAGTCATAGGATATTACTATTTTGCATTTTGTGTTATACACAATTTTACATTCAAGAATATTTAAAAAAAAGTTGCCAGTTTTTGCATAAGTTTCAGATGATATCAAGATCTGAGTGACAATTTGCGCAACTTTTGCAGGCAATATTCCCTTATACATAACTGCATCATCTGAGATAAGTCTGAGTTTACTCGTAATATTGTCTGTGATGTCTTTAATATACAACATGAACAACAAAGGTCCCAACACACCTTCCTAGAGCAAATCTGAATTTACTTCTACTTCTGTCTAGTCAAGGTAACATGCTGCTACCTGCCTATCTAGGGATCCTCCTCAATCCAGTCACATATTTTCTTTAGTACCCCATATAATCATACTTTGGTTAATAAATGTGGGTGTGGTGTGCAGTCAAATGCTTTTTGGAAGTTAAGAGATACTACATCCACCTGATTCCCATTATACATGGCTTTCAGGATGACAAGAGGTAAATGCTTTGAATTTGTCTATGAGATATGACATAGCCAGTTCTTTGTTTAGGCAATGAATATGTAAATCTCCCTATTTGTTTAAGCTGCATTTGTACTTTTGGTAATCATTGTTGCTCCAATTGCCTCATGATCACTGATACCAGTTTCAACGTGGACAAAGATGTTAGGTCTGTTGCCACTGGGTCTAATATATTATCATCATGAGTAGGTTTAAAAACTACCTGTCCCAAGTAGTTTTCAGAGAAGGGATTTAGTAATGTCTTGCAGGATGTCTCGTCATTCTGACCACTGTAATCGTCCCAATGACAATGTTTAAAGTCTCCTCTGATGATGACATACATACTAGCAAACTGAAGTTTTTTCTAAAGTTTTCACTTATACCTAGGTGTGAGTCTGGTGGTGAATAGAAAGATCCAATAACAAGTTTATGCCCACCCTTGAAAATTAGTCTTGTGCAAACAATCTTGCATGAAGCTTCAATTTCTTCTCAGTGGATCTGAATTCCTTGTGTACTGTGACAAATACAGCACCTCCCTTTGCCATTAGCTTGTCCTTTTGATATACACTTAGATTTACCCCAGAAATGTCATTGCTGTCTTTCTGTGGTTTTAGCCACCTTTCTGCAACTAATAATATACAAGCTCTTTTGATTTTTAGACTGCTTCACGCTATGCAACTTTGTTACCAATGCTTTGCCATTTGATCACTAGGATTTTAATCATTTCATCACTAGGGCCGTTTCTATGGTTCTTAAACTAGTACTTTGGAGTATCCTACAGTTATCATTATGTGGATTGGACTGAGAGTTACTGAAACTAAAAAGCCTTTGTGTACACTTCACACACAGCCAGCGATCTCAATAGCAGTCTCTGATGTGTGGTGCACCCTTGACCCATTTAGGGGTCCTACAATTGTTAACCCTATGGCATATGTCCAGTTATTCACACCTTAGCTTGTTACTGAGTCTTCTACTCAGCCCAGAACCAAAGGGCCCCTATCAATTCTGGGCAAAATTTTGTGGATTGTGAGAGTTGTTGAAACTCCTTGAGCAATGCTGGCCTTCTCAACTGTCTCTGCCAGTCAGTGGAATGATCCAAGTACGTTTTCAGACCCCAGATAACAGGCATCATTTATTTCAAAATGCACTGCAACCAGCAGTTGACTACATCTTGTTCCCTCAATGGCTGTTGGAACAGCCTCTTCTCATTGTTGGATAAGACCTCCAGATATTCTCACAGAGAGCACAAGGTGAGCCTTCCCAGCTCTTACTGCCATTTCCCTAAGACGTATCATCATTCACTGTGCATTTGAACTGCCCATGGTTAACATACCCCACCCTTTTGTATTTGCTTCCTCATGACACGAGACTCGGCAGTGGTCAGACTGGCTCAGTTTTAGGAAGATAAACTTAAAACTTGTTGGTTAAGGGGATGGGGTTATACCCTGAGTTCTCCCTGTACACTTGCGTTCTGTGTACAAGATCCCTAGACCTACGACTGATTGCCACTCACCGTCAAGTGGCCAAACATGACAGATGCTGTACTGTATACTTCTTGCAGAGGATACAATATCCATTGCAGACGATATTATTTGATATCTCTGATACATGACCCTCTGTGGTTTGCTCAATACACCCACTCGAAGCACATTCCAATTTTTTGACAGCAGTCAGGGGAATTTCCAGCTCTTTCTGAATATGTCAGAGAACAGCACAAAGCTGCTGCATTTTGACTAGTGCAATGTTTATCTGAACACTAAACAAATAATTGTAAATTAGCCTCACTAGTATTGTTTTAATTTCAGGATCTGTTAGGTGACAAGGATCGCAAGTTTCCATTAAGATCTGAAGCTGCAGCACACAAGAAAGTGGTAAGTGTTTATAACGAGAGAAAAAATTGGAATAAAATTTCCATTTCCCTTGAAGATATCTTCGTGTTTCTAACATTTGTCAAGGTTATGCTCAGTAAGATGTCCAGAAAGACATTACAAGTGTCATTCACCATCAGAACAGTGTTTTGTGTAGATGTGAGTGCATTATTGATATCAATATAATAGAAGGAAACATTCCACGTGGGAAAAATTATATATAAAAACAAAGATGAGGTGACTTACCGAACAAAAGCGCTGGCAGGTCGATAGACACACAAACAAACACAAACATACACACAAAATTCAAGTTTTCGCAACAAACTGTTGCCTCATCAGGAAAGAGGGAAGGAGAGGGGAAGACGAAAGGAAGTGGGTTTTAAGGGAGAGGGTAAGGAGTCATTCCAATCCCGGGAGCGGAAAGACTTACCTTAGGGGGAAAAAAGGACAGGTATACACTAGCACACACGCACATATCCATCCACACATACAGACACAAGCAGACATATTTAAAGACAAAGAGTTTGGGGCTTTGTCTTTAAATATGTCTGCTTGTGTCTGTATGTGTGGATGGATATGTGCGTGTGTGCTAGTGTATACCTGCCCCAAACTCTTTGTCTTTAAATATGTCTGCTTGTGTCTGTATGTGTGGATGGATATGTGCGTGTGTGCTAGTGTATACCTGTCCTTTTTTCCCCCTAAGGTAAGTCTTTCCGCTCCCGGGATTGGAATGACTCCTTACCCTCTCCCTTAAAACCCACTTCCTTTCGTCTTCCCCTCTCCTTCCCTCTTTCCTGATGAGGCAACAGTTTGTTGCGAAAGCTTGAATTTTGTGTGTATGTTCTGTGAGTGCATTATGTTTGAGTTAAGTGAATTTCATTGTGGACAAATTGTGGGTGGTCGTATGGTAGGTGCTTCCATAGCCAAAGTAGCTGAAGTTTCAAGAGGCACTGTGTTGAAGATTTATACCACATACAGGGCAAGTGGAAAATCATCATCCATTAAGTCAAACACAGACAAAAGTGTATGGTGAGTGTTCATGAATGAAGGTCACTGAAGAGAATTATGATGAAAAATACAAGGCCGACAGCTGAAAAAGTCATTGCAGAACTGAACAGCAGGCTTGTGAATCCTGTCACCACCAAAATAGCATGAAATGAGCTCCTTAAGCAGGGAATTACAGGTCAAGCTGGCATTCCAAAACCGCTAACCATGAATGCCAATTCAGGCTTTCAGGCTTTGGAGCAATGGAAGAAAATAATTTGATCAGATGAGTCTAGTTTCACACTGTTTCCAATTTTTGACCGAGTTTACATCCCAAGAGTGAAACATTCTGAGGATTCAGTGATGATTTATGCAGTCACATCGTGGCATTCAATGAGTCCCATGGTTTGTCTGCAAAGCCCTGTTACTGCGAATGATTATGTGACTGTTTTTGCTGAGCAGGTACATCCCATTGTACAATATTTGTTCCCCTATGGTGATTCTGTGTTCCAAGATGAAAGGTCCCCTGTTCACACAACTCGCATCACCCAGGACTGGTTTTGTGAGCCCAAGGATGAATTGTCACATGTGCCTTGCCACTGGATCTCAATATTATTGAGTCATTATGGTCTGCTTTGGAGAGAAGCGTGAGTGATTGCTATCAACCTCGATAATCATTACTTGAACTTGTCCCTATTTTGGAGTTAAATTGGTATACATCTCCTTTCAAAACCACACACACAGCGTGTATGTATCCATTCCAAGACAGTTAGAAGCTGTTCTGAATTTCAGAGTATTTCGTACACTGTATTAGGCATTGTAATGTGTTATGTTTCCATATTTTTGTCCATGCCCCGTTCATGGTTACATAATAAAGTTTTGTATTTATTCTTTGCATACCATCACAATCTTTCACAGCTACTTAAAACAAATAAAAATTGGATCATTTACCATCATATGAGCTAAAAATTAATCCGATGGCCTCTGCCATATCATTTTAAGTGCCTTTTGGATTTGACCAGTGCACCTGTACGTGTCAGTATTAACCCTAGAATACCCAAGCTATTTTATCATGGTAGACACTTGATGTGAGTCTGAGAGACTAATAGGCATTTTTTCTTATAATGTTATTTTTTCACTAAGACATCAATGAAAATATGAACAAAAACTATTTCAGCAAGGTTTTATTAATATCAGTGTTCCCTCCTGCGGGTCGAGGGGTAAGAATATGTCCGAGTTATTCATGCCTATCATAAGAGGCTATAAAAAGGAGTTTCACACGTTTTGGCCTTTATGTGATGGTCCTCTCTAGGATTTGACCTCCATTTTTCAAAATTTTCCCAAAGAGCGAGCCAGCTGGGGAAGGGCGCCTTACATGGTGCATTGTGTCCATTGTGCATTGACATCTTTAGCCCACTTTCTCGTCGTCGCATCGCAGTCCCACCCGTTCTCCATCTCTTGGGCGACGACACCTTCCTTGGTGCATTTTTCACCTTGCACTATGCAGTGTCTGTTTCTGTGTCAGTGATGATATCCAGCACGGTAGCCAGTCCGTTGTGGTGGGGCCGTCATGTACCCTGTTGGTTGGAGCCCCCTGACCACATAGGGATCGCTCTGTTGACGCCTGCGCTGTTAACTTCCCACGTATGCGAAGGGGTATCAGGACTCCTAGCAATGGCCATCTTGTCAGGTGGCCTCTGCTCTGGCTGGGTGGTGCCCGTGGGGAGGGCCCCTGTTCGGAGTGGGTGCCATCAGGGCAGATGACACGTGATGATGCGTAGTCCATCATCTCTTGCTGGTGATGGAACACCAGCAGTCTCTAAGCATTCAAGAGCTCAATTCAACACACAAAAGTACGACCCCAAATCGTTCCCCTCCCTGGCCACACCATGGGAGAACGTCAGGCTAAGGATGGCAGTGGATCTTATTCGCCCCGGTACCTTGTATGTTTGAGAGACAATGGAGAATCTTTTATGACAACGAAGCCTCAGTTTTTTGTTGAGCACTTAGAGGACAAGTTTGGGGAGGTGGGTCAGTCTTGATCAAAACAGCATTCTCTGCCCAGTCACGGGTGTTATTTGCTTGTGACAAGCTGGGGGATGTTTCTGTAACCATCACACCCGATAAGAGCTTAAACATGGTCCCATGTATCATATTTCACATGGACCTCCTTTTGCAGTCTGACGAGCTGCACACCAATTCAGAGCGGCGAGGTGTACATTTTGTCCGGCGTGTCCACCGGGGTCCGGGGGATAATCGTGTTGCCACCGGTGCCATCTTGGCCTTGGAGGGATATACATTGCCCAAGAAAATCAAGGTGATGGTCTACTGCTGTGATGCAAAGCCCTATATCCATCTCCCGATGCAGTGCTTTAAGTGCTGGAAGTTAGGCCGTATGTCTTGCCACTGTACTTCCAGCATCACATGTCGAGATTGCGGACACCCATCACATCCCAATACTCTATGTGCCCTGCCTCCGATCTGTGTCACCTGCAGAGAGCACCATTCGCCTTGCTCGCTAGACCACAGCATTCTCCAGAAAGAGAGGAAAATCTTGGAGTACAAGACCCTGGACCGACTGACCTACACTGAGGCCAAGAGAAAATTTGAACGCCCGCATTCTGTACAGATGACATCATCTTACACCGCCGCTACAACAGTTCTGGCACCATCAGCTCCACCAAACCCAGTCACCTCTCAGAGCTGGAAGACCACACCTGCCCCCTCGATGGTCGGGGCATTTCCCTCCCTGTTGCTCCTGCACCACCTACTTTGGGAGCAACACCCCTCTAACCATCAGGGATGTCCATCCCCACTTCTAAACTGGAGAAGTGTTAAGTCTTCTTCAGCTTCTCTGACTAAGAAGAGGTCCCTTGGGTCACTCCCTTCCCAGGTTTCTGCTAGTGGGATAGATAACACCCGCCAGTGGCTGAAGAGCCCAAAAGCAGCTGGTCGTAGGGCTTCACGCTCATCCTTAGTCCAGGAGACGAGCCAGTGAAGTCCTCCCAGTCAGGGAAACCCAAGGAGCAGCGAGAGAAATCCAAAAAGAAAAACCCCTAAGACCTAGGAAACTGTGGTGGCATGAACAACACCGCTACCTACAAGCTCTGTGTCTGAGGATGGGGTGGAGATTTTGGCATCCGCTGAGGACCTAGATCTCCCCAGACAAAATGGATATAGACAGCTCAGGCAAAAAGTCGGTGGCAGCAGGTGACTCTGAGGCGAAAACTTCCTCATTGAATGTTCCATGCCTTCCTAGTCTCATGATAACATCATCCTCCAGTGGAACTGCCTATTTTCCACTGCCTGGCTGAGCTACGGCAACTGTTCAGCTTTACACCTGCTATCTCCCCCCTGTGGGTCCAGGGATTAGAATCGGTCCAAGGTATCCCTGCCTGTTGTATGAAGCGACTAAAAGGAGTTCCACACGTTTCGGCCTTTATGTGATGGTCCCCTGTTGTGTTTGACCTCCATTCTTCAAAATTTTCCCGAAGAGCGAGCCAGTTGGGAAAGGGCACCTTACAAAGTGCATCGTGTCCATCATGCATTGAGATCTTTAGCCCACTTGCTCGTCGTTGCATTGCAATCCTGCCCATTCTCCATCTCTTGGGCGAGGTCACCTTCCTGGGTGCGTTTTCCAACATGCACAATGCAGTGTCGATTTATGTGTCGACGATGACCATGGACTTCTTTGCACCTGATATCCAGCATGGTAGCCAATCCATTGTGATGGGGTTGTCATGTACCCTGTTGGTTGTAGCCTCCTGCACCGTTAACTCCCAACATATGCCAAGTGGTCGATGCCCATCCCCCTGGGAAATCTTTTATGACAACGAAGCCCCAGTTTTTTGCTGAGCATTTAGAGGACAAGTTCGGGGAGGTGGAGGCCTTGTCTAAAGTGAGATCTGGGTCAGTCTTGATCAAAACAGCATCGTCTGCCCAGTCACGGCAGTTACTCTCTTGTTACAAGCTAGGGGATGTTTCCGTAACCATCACGCCCCATAAGAGCTTAAATATTGTCCAGGGTGCCATATTTCACAGAGATCGTCTTTTGCAGTCCGCCGATGAGCTGTGGGCCAATTTAGAGTGGCGAGGTTTACATTTCATCAGGCATGTCCCCCGGGGTCCGAAGAATAATCAGGTTGCCACCAGCGCCTTCATCCTGGCCTTTGAGGGTGATACATTGCTCGAGAAGGTCAAGGTGATTGTCTACCGGTGTGACATAAAGCCCTATATCCCTCCCATGCGGTGCTGTAAGTGCTGGAAGTACAGCCATATGTCTTCCCGCTGTACTTCCAGCGTCACATGCCAAGATTGCGGACGCACGTCACTTCCCAATACTCCAAGTGCCCCGCCTCCCATCTGTGTCAACTGCGGAGAGCACCATTCACCTTGCTCGCCTGTCTGCACGATTCTTCAGAAAGAAAGGAGAATCATGGAGTACAAGACCCTGGACTGACTGACCTACACTGAGGCTAAGAGAAAATTTGAACGCCTGCATCCTATGTGTATGACATTGTCTTATGCCGCCACTACATTTCTGGCACTATCAGCTCTGCAAACTCAGGTCACCTTTCAGAGCTGGAAGACTACACCTGCTCCCTTGATGGTGGGGGGGGGGGGGGGGCATTTCCCCATTATATGATAGCGGAACAAACACTGGTAGCAGTTACTTCTGTAAAATACCTGGGAGTATGCGTGCGGAATGATTTGAAGTGGAATGATCATATAAAATTAATTGTTGGTAAGGCGGGTGCCAGGTTGAGATTCATTGGGAGAGTCCTTAGCAAATGTAGTCCATCAACAAAGGAGGTGGCTTACAAAACACTCGTTCAACTGATACTTGAGTATTGCTCATCAGTGTGGGATCCGTACCAGGTTGTGTTGACAGGAGATAGAGAAGATCCAAAGAAGAGCGGCGCGTTTTGTCACAGGGTTATTTGGTAAGCATGATAGCATTACGGAGATGTTTAGCAAACTCAAGTGGCAGACTCTGCATGAGAGGCGCTCTGCATTGCGGTGTAGCTTGCTGTCCAGGTTTCGAGAGGGTCCGTTTCTGGATGAGGTATCGAATATATTGCTTCCCCCTACTTATACCTCCCGAGGAGGTCACAAATATAAAATTAGAGAGATTCAAGCACGCACGGAGGCTTTCCGGCGGTCGTTCTTTCCACGAACCATAGGCAACTGGAACAGGAAAGGAAGGTAATGATAGTGGCACATAAAGTGCTCTCCGCCACACTCTGTTGGGTGGCTTGCAGAGTGTAAATGTAGATGTAGATGAAGTGTATGTCAGAACCTCCATGTTGTTATATATTATTGGATGACTGGTGCCAAGACAATGGCAAATCTGCTCGGATGTTGTGAGAATGTGTGCCACTTATGCTCTCAGTACACTGTATTGGATGACTGGTGCCAAGACAATGGCAAATCTGCTCGGATGTTGTGAGAATGTGTGCCACTTATGCTCTCAGTACACTGTATTGGATGACTGGTGCCAAGACAATGGCAAATCTGCTCGGATGTTGTGAGAATGTGTGCCACTTATGCTCTCAGTACACTGTATTGGATGACTGGTGCCAAGACAATGGCAAATCTGCTCGGATGTTGTGAGAATGTGTGCCACTTATGCTCTCAGTACACTGGTCCTCCAAAGTCCTTGTAGTCTGACCAATGTATGACACGCCAGAACTGCAAGAAACATGGTATATGCTCATCTTATGCAAGCCTAGATTGCCCTTTATGGAACCTAAAAGAACCCTGATATTTGATGGTAGTTGAAACACACACTTTACATCATATTTCCACAAAATATGACCAATAAGAATTGAGACTCTTGATAGTCTCCAGCGATAAGGAATCTCTCCTCTCCTCTCTCTCTCTCTCTCTCTCCCCCCCCCCCCCCTCCCCCTCTGATATGCTGAATCAGACATTAAACACTGCATCTTTTGAATGTAACCCTGCTTGTCCAAAACAATGGTAGCATTGCCCTTGTCCACAGGTATCAATATTCCTTGTGGCAGTATTATTTCAGATAGAATGTTGCTTTTAATAAAGAAAATCAGTATTACAGTGTGTCTTAGTGCACTTGCACAGCTTCAAAATTCGGTTTGGGGGGGGGGGGGGGGGGAAGGAGTGAAAATATTAGATTTTAAATTAGTTTTTAGAGCATCGTAAATAACATCTAACATAGCACACACAAGCATTGAAACTGTATTTTCCAGAATGTGATATAGGCCCAATTATTAGAAAGATGTAATTGTCAGATGTCAAATATAAAAGAGTCACTTGTGGTTTTGCTTGAACCAGAACTGCATCTTTAATGTGAGAACTGGATTTTTTAATAGACCTCAACTCTCACCTCTACAAGTAGGGGCTACTCAAAATCTCTTTGCTGAATATATTTAACATTGTGCAGGCATACATAAATTAACCTTCAATGACTCATTCATATACGCGTGAAAGACAGACAAAGTTTAGAGTAAGATACTCTGAACACATACAGCACTGAAAAGTGGAAACACGTACATTACATTTGCAAACCATTTCATGTAACAGAATCACCACCCTACTGCCATAAAAACAACGCCGGTAAGCAGTAATAATAATTTGTAGACAGCTGATGTCCACTACCACAACCCAGAAAGATCCATTACAGTAACTTAAGCAAAAGATAAGTCATCCTTGTCACTTGAACAAATTATTTTTTGAGGTTATAATCCCACACCTAAAAAAGCTTTCCTGTCTCGTGAAGAACATGGTGAGTACTATACACTCTGTCCTCAGTTATCGGAATAACCATACAAGTTTTAAGAGTATATGAGATGACGGTACAAATGTTCTGTTACATACTTCAGATAATTTGTGGTGGTAATTAAATGCAACATACTGTTTTTGCTGTATTTATGTAAAGTTGTGCTAATGCATGTAAGTTAACTTGCAGTGACTGCCCTTTAGCACACGAGTGAAAGACAAGCATAAAGTGTAGCATAAGATGTTCTGAAAAACTAAAGCTCGTAATAGTGGCAATATATATTCTACACCACATTCGCAAACCACTTCATATTAACAGTATTACTAGGCTACTGGTATGAAACACCACTAAGCAGTAATAATAATTTGTACACAACTAATGACAACCTACCACAAAAACATCCAGTACAGTAGCTATAAGCATAATAGACATGCCATCCTCTTCTCTTGAACAAATTAATTTTTGAGGTTATAATCTATGCCTAAAATTTCCAAAAAAGATTGTGCGTTATCTGAGGTTTTAAATAAACCTGTGATTTCAGTCCTTAGATTCCAGACTATATCCCAAATATGATATTTTCACCCTCAGGCTGCCACTCACTCACTCTTTCTTGAATTAAACTTATCAGTTTCTCACGTTCCATATTTCATGTGCAAGAACGGCATCAATTTGAGCGAAAAAACAAACTGATTTGAATTTCAATGATTGTCATCTGGAGCCTGTACGTTTGGGAGATGGGACTGACTATGTGACCAGAGCCTAAGTGGCATGTTGATTTGAAAAGATGGACCATCTTTGTCCAATGTCG
Source organism: Schistocerca serialis cubense (assembly GCF_023864345.2). Lineage (NCBI taxonomy): Eukaryota > Metazoa > Arthropoda > Insecta > Orthoptera > Acrididae > Schistocerca > Schistocerca serialis. The sequence goes on along the minus strand of NC_064638.1, from coordinate 152,534,050 downwards.
GTCGTTGGGGGAATTCACCGATATCGGTGCCACTGTGACTGCAACATAACAGAGCCGCATAACAATGTGGATTGTACAATAAATGTTGATAATATATGCTATTGTTTAAGGGGAAACTAATAGGGAATACAACTGACAGTCATAAACGGTGCAATACACTTTATTACATTGCTGTAGTTGAATTCATAAGAGCAAAATTTGTCACTTGAATTCATAAGAGCAAAATTTGTCACGATCGTAAAATTTCATACACTAGGTTAGGAGCAATGGGGTCAGTGAGCGGAAAAATGTGGGAATATTGCACTAATCACAGAAGTGCCAGCACTGCGATAAGGGGAAATGATTTTCTGGAAAGATATACAGTAGCTTCTAAAGTTTATAGAATACTCAACTGTAGTTCATAATTTACCACGAATTACATGACGTGCAAACACTTGTATGCGCTGGAAAATTCTCAAAAATATTCATCTTATCACGTAGGAAGCCCTACACAATGAGATTAATGGGAAACAATTTTTTTTTGAACTGGGATACTGTTGCCAAACATTTCTAAGAAAGACAAATGTAGTGTATTATTGACGATGAAGTACGAATTTTGCAAAAGTTTGAAGATAGACTCTGTGTTACAGTACCTACAAGCTTTGTATATTAATCCTTGTTATCACACAAATGACACGAATAGTAAATATTAGAATCTGCAATACAGAATAAATATAGACTTTTTGTAAATAGTGACTGTACACACAGTTTTCTGCAGACACTGAAAACATGTTTATTTTATTTTTGTTATAATTGTCACATTGACATACTCGTAATTGATGCCATTATTTTCTTTTGTCTCATCGATAAACTTCACTGAGGGATGTGCATACCGGTAACTAACTGGCTGGGTAAATTTATTAAAGGTATCTACATACCTTCAATTTAACTACGCAGTTTATCACATATGACATCATGTCAGAGCGATAAACTGTACGATTACCAGAGATATCTGCGCAATACAGGCAGGATGCCAGACTTGTCTTTTGTGACTATAAACTGTGCAGTTCTTTCTGATAATCTAATTGTCGTCACTAGACCCCCATTCCGTCACAATCATGACATATATGAAAAAGAAAGATGCACTTTTAGATTTTATTGACTGTTACCGGAATCTCTCTGAACTTTGGGATACAAAATGTGCTGCTTATTCCAATTGTGGAAAAAAAGCGACCACATACAATGTTTTAATACAAAAACTGAAATGTCTAGAGCCAGATGCGACTTGTGATAGTGTAGTGAAAAAAATAAACAACCTTAGGTCCTCTTTGCGGTAAGAATTATGGAAGGTTAATGATTAAAGGAGTTATGTTCAGAGTCTCTGGTATTTCAACGAACTGATTTTTTGTTCCACCAGAAAATGTCGGATCGAGGTGAATCAACTAGTGCAGCTGATACTCAAGGCGGTGAAATGTCGGTAAGTGGACATGCAACAATAAAATGATAATACCATATTAATTTTGTATTTTAGAAAAAAGAAAGTGAATATCCGAACCTTATGCTCTTGCCTTGCACCTCTTCAAGAAAAAAGAAAGTGAATATCCGAACCTTATTCTCTTGCCTGCACCTCTTCCTTAACTGTCAAAGTGATTGCGGGAAAGAGGCAGACATAGAAGAAGCATAACTGCAACTGTTCGAAGCTGTTTGAGATTCCAAATCTTCATTTGGGAAGCCACTGATTACCGGTATACATAAATGCTGAAATGTCTTCATGAAATATTATGTTAACACGAGCACGCTATAACTACTGGTATATATAACTACGGTATTTACAGTCATAGGCAATAGAGTGATATGCTTTCCAAGTATGATACTGTGAAACTCGAAACCAAAATTATGAAAACAATTTCAAGAACTCTCCTTGCTATAGGGATACGATATATGTAATTCATCACTGAGCAAACAGAATATGTCTTCATTAAAATACCCTTCAACTGGAATGTCTCGTCAGAAATGAAAATATCTGGATCAGTCTAGGTGGTTTTTGAAAGGTTCTCAGAAAATTGAATGTTTAGTTTCTCTCTCTCTTCTCTTTTTGAGACTGTCGTAGATATGCACGTTTTTAATCACATCAGTCTGGCTCATTCCAATGGCAGCCATTAAAACTTCATAATTTGTATCACCCATTGCCCTTAATACGAAGCTTAATGTGCCTTTGTAGCTGATGTAAAGAGAGTCAGAATTTGCTTGTTTCTTTATGTGAATGTGTGTTTTCCATCAGCCACTCCAAGACAGAGCAAAGATTGTCATTTTCCTAGAAACTTACGAGCACCTTCCTTCAACTGGAGGAACCTGAAATTGAAATAATCAGTTATTTACATTTAGTGTATATAGGTATTTACCATAACAAATAAACTTTAATTGAAAGTGTGTATTTAGCATTTTTTAAATTTAACTCTGTACTTTCATTCTTAATTTTGACCAAATATTTCTGTTTGTATAGGTTCCAGTTCACACACCCGGATTGACTTCATCAGAGCAAACATCCAGTTCTTCATTTGCAGCATCCAGCAAAAAAGTAATGATGGCTCCTCAATCACACGATCGTTTTATAATGCCCACACGGTATTTGGAAGCTGAAGATGATGAATTCCTGACATTGGCAAAGGGTTACGCAGTTAAGCTGAGGAAATTAACTCCACAACAGCTAATGTTTGCTGATAAAGTAATCAATGACACATTACTTGATGCTCAAATGGGTCTCTTGACCAGAGGCAGCTATGTGGTTCATTCATCAGGAATCCTGGCAACTCCTAGTTGAAATTAGCATTTGTGGTTTCATACTCCGTCCAACTTTCCTTCAGAACATCAAATTGGGGAAAAAAAACTGATGGAGAGATTCTCTTATAGTGATGATGATGCACACATATAACAATGACGACGATGATTTCTGAACATATTCTCATGTTGCGAATTTGATGTAATATTTTTGTAAATAATAAAGTAGCTATAGTGTTTCCATAGATCAGTCTTGTTAGGTTTAGATCCACTTATGAAATTTTTGCCTTATTGACATATGATAAGAATGATGCCGAAAATTTTTGGAATCTCTAAACACATTCTCCCATTTAAATTTCACATGGTCCTATTCCAGATCCTGTGCAACTTTCATTGACGTTGACTTCATCCTCGCTGAAGATCAGCTACCTACTTCTGCTCACATTAAACCTACTAAAAAACAACAATACTCACATTTTGACAGTTGCCATCCTCCCCTTGTCAAATGTTCCCTACCATACAGCCTTAGCATCCTAGGCAAGCATATCTGATCAGATGCAGACTCTCTGCAGCAATGTCACATTGTAGAGCATGTTCTGCTACAGGATATTGTGGCCAGTATACACCCTGTGTCTATGCCCATTCATCCTAACTGGTAAGTTGATAATAATCATGCCAATGTGCCAATGCAGAATAGCGAACAGTATTTACATAACAGATAGTACATGATACATGTCATTTCACAGGTGGCTCTCTCTTTGACAGTAAGTGTTTGCCAGTTACAAGCCTTGTACAGATAGTGGTAAGAGGATGCAAAGGCAAGTCTTACAGTGGGGATGATCAGGAGGTTAGGAGGTGGGTGCAGAAGGAGCATAGTGTCTCAAAAGGATATTGTTTAGATTCGGAGGAGGGGAGGGGGGAGGGGCAACAAAACTCTGTTGTAGGTCTGGTGGGCAAAATGTCAGACAGTGGGATCAGCAATACCAGGATTAGATGTGAAACCTGCTTTTGAATTAGGCTAGCAGAGAGAAATATTTTCAGTGAAGACTGAGGTGACAATGGTAGTCAAACAGAAATGACACTTTTATTCAAAGACAATAATTACAATGAAGTCACCATGATTCATGCTTGTTATAAAACGTGGGATATGGTTTTTGATAGGATGTGTTGTCACCACAGATGGCAATGCATGCTCTGAAATGTGCTCCCATGCTGGCCACATGGTTGTAAGGAGTTTTTGGGGTGGGGAATTCAATTCCTCCCCTAAACATTGTTGACAACTGCTGGTTGGATATTGCTGCATGTGGCTGTGGTGCAACACATTTCCCCACAGCATCCCACAAGAGTTAATGGGATTTAAATGGTAAGTGCAGGCCAGTCTATTTGCTGAATATCCTCTCATTCCAAAGAGCTGCTCCACCTGTGCTCTTTGATATGGTCATGCATTGTCACCCATAAAAATAAAATCAGGGTCGAATGAACCCCTGAGAGGATGCACATTGGGAAGAGTATAGCGTCACAATATCATTGACTGGTGAATGTATTGTATTCAAAGATTTGGAAGCCACTCTGCCCACACAACATTATGTCTTCACACGTCATAGCACCTTGTAATCTTACCCTCCCACACATCACCAGTAAATTTTCAGTCTCTTCTTAAAAATAAATTCATTTCAAAAGCTTCGAGAGGCATAAGCTGTACAATAACTTATTTTACTTGTTTTCATTTTCTCGTTATTGGCTGCAATTCGTCATGTGTAGGGGTAGATTCTTCAGGCTGAAATTTGTTTTTATCTTTGTGGGTTCCAGATGAATAGATAAATTTTAAGTAAGCCTGTTGCACGATTACTGTTTGCACTTGTTTTTTATGATGTCACATTCTTCTATATCACACTGACTTTACTATCTCCATTTCCAAGGCATGCCCACCACTCCTAACTCATTCTGTGGTACTAACAATGTTCCAAATGAAATGAGCGTATGGCAATCATTGGCCGGGAGGCCCCATCGAGGGAGTTCGGCCGCCAAGTGCAAGTCTTATCTCAGTCTACGTCACACAGGGTGACTTGCATGCCGGAGACGAGGATGAAATGATGGTGTGGACAACACAACACCCAGTCTATGAGCAGAGAAAATCAACAACCCGGTCGGGAATTGAACCTGGGCCTGCTTGCATGGGAGGCGAGCACGTTACCACCTAGTTAAGCAGGTGGACTAATATTCCAAAGAGTTTACTGAACAAAAAAAGTTTACAAACTTTCTTGACAAAAGAAGATTCTTTACCAAGTTATATCATTATTTTGTAAATGAGTCCAGAAATTAAAGTTGATAAATAGTGCACAAATAATAATAGGAATTTTAAGTATGATAGATATTTCGTAATTTCAAATATTTCTAAAAGAAGAGCAATTTTAACTGTACATGCAGAGTTAGTACATATTGATTATAAGAAATTAATTTCTTTTTGCACATTTCAGCCTGCAATACAATACATCATATACAAAATCATATGAAATTCTTTAATGAAACAGCTGAGATAATTTTAACTATTTAAGCTATACAAAATTCGAAAATATTCCTGGTTTCGGCTATTTCTATTAAAGAAAGATAATGTTAGAAGAGGGTGTCCCATTACCATATCCCCCTCACAAAATTTGAAAACCATGTGTTTACAATATTTTATGGCAGACTGTAAAGTTTGCCAAACAGTGTACAAAATGATGCCAAAAGTTAGAATCTAGACTTATAGAAGTATCCGATACATAACATATTACATAAGAAAAATATTTACTAAATAAGTCATAATCTATACATATATCACATCTAAATCTATATTTATACTCCGCAAGCCACCCAACGGTGAGTGGCGGAGGGCACTTTACGTGCCACTGTCATTGCCTCCCTTACCTGTTCCAGTCGCGTATCGTTCGCGGGAAGAACGACTGCCGGGAAGCCCCTGTGCGTGCTCGAATGTCTCTAATTTTACATTCGTGATCTCCTCGGGAGGTATAAGTAGAGGGAATCAATATATTTGATACCTCATCCAGAAACGCACCCTCTCACAACCTGGACAGCAAGCTACACCGCGATGCAGAGCGCCTCTCATGCAGAGTCTGCCACTTCAGTTTGCTAAACATCTCCGTAACGCTATCATGCTTACCAAATAACCCTGTGACAAAACATGCCGCTCTTCTTTGGATCTTCTCTATCTCCTCTGTCAACCCGACCTGGTATGGATCCCAGACTGACGAGCAATATTCAAGTATAGGTCAAACGAGTGTTTTGTAAGCCACCTCCTTTGTTGATGGACTACGTTTTCTAAGGACTCTCCCAATGAATCTCAACCTGGCACCCGCCTTACCAACAATCACGATATGGCATTCAGATTTTCAGATCAGTGGAACATGCTTTCATAAATGTAACTCCATCCCATATCTATGCCTGAATATGACATAATGTAATGTCGAAACTGGTTGCCTAATAAATAAAACCAAAATAACGGCCGTTGGTATTGTATTATTGGAAATTGATCCAAAATCAAAACTACAACATTGCAACACTAAACTATAGAAATAAATACATAGACAATGTAAGTTCCTAGAATTACAAATTGTAAGATTACATCCATATAATCACTCGTTCAAAATCTTCGAAAGAGAAGAGAAAAATTTCAGAGCCTAAGTGCACAATGAGTGAGCCGACTTTTAACGACTTGAAAAACTCACGACGGGTACAAGGAATATAGTACAAAATCACATCAGCCACATAAACCATAGTATTTAAGGATATGTTGACTCTTTAATGGACAAAATAATGAAACAATATTAGGGCCTAAGTTTACGATGTGTGGACTGACCCGTTAATCCAAACCACACTGGTTACCAGCAAAAAAAATCTTTAGACACAACAAAATGAATAAAACTCATAATCATATCAATGAGTTCAGCCATATGCTAAGAGTAATTGTAAGGAGCATTTAGCCTCAACCAGTGGTACCCAAAACAGAGTTAAGGATGAGTCTGTTCACAACTCAAGTTCCAATCAGATGCAATATTGCAATAATTAGGATAAATACAGGTAAACAGAGTCATAGTTAGCTTTTAATGATGACATAATTGAGTAGCTTTATGATCAAAATCAGTGTATGAAAGCAGACTTGTATGTATACATCTTGTTATATTGTCTATACTGGTAAATGCCGTCCACACTATTTGCTAATTGTCCATAAAAACTAACCTACATACATAGAGACCTAGAAGATTCATTTACAACAGATTAAGAAAAAAATCCAATTTAAAGTTACATAATGTACTGGAAAGTCAATCCCCCTACTTGAAGGGGAAAAAATTATGTGAAATTATACTGTCTGTAGCAGTCTTGGCTAACAATTTACAAATCTCAGTCACAACACTGATGTAGTTGACAGATGCTGAGTACATTACCCAGCACCTATGGTCTCTTGTAAGTTGACTGGTCTAGCAGGATACAGCCATACAGTAGTGTGGGGAGTGAATCTGCCCACATCTTTCAGTTTCCTCTCTAGAGTTCTCATCAAACATTTCAGCAGGTAGGTAACGTCTTGTCTAGCATTCATGTCAAATCCTGAAACATTGTTTTATGTACTAAATATGCTGTTCAATACCTTCTTAACAACACACTAGATATGCCATTCCTATTCATTTTTCAAAGTCAATTGTATGGGATTTATGTCAGGTGCGATTAAAAAGTGTTCACATATGAAACATTAATAAACAGAGTTAAATGTAATGAAATAAGTGAACCAATAACATATTACACACAGACATAAGGTACTATTCCTAATTTTTACAGCACAAATTATGAGCAGTGTCCCATTTCAAAATTGTAAAAGGATGTACTCATTTACTCTCATGGCATATATATATCAAATTCTAAAGCACAAATCTATAACAGAACATAATTATGTAGTGAATCATAGATTTTAACTCGGTCAACAGATAAGACAGATCTTTAAAACTCATATCATCTTACATACTGAATTCATGACAAGCAAAACACAATTATATAGTTTTATGAATCTACAAATAGATTTAAACTCAGTCAATGGATACGACAGAACTCTAGAAACTACATGATTTTACATAAGAAATTGACGACAAACAAAATACAGTTTGTGATTAGCACCTACATCACTATAATTAAACATAGTATCCCAAAACTTTTGATCAAAACATAAACGAGAAATCTGATATTCCTTCTGTTCAACTTCAGATACCTGTGCCATATTATTAACACAGTTATTATTGTCTTATTGCAAGTGTTTATTGGGGGTCCTGTACTTCTTGTGTTTCCTCACCCCAAAATTGTGGGCTTCCTTGGAGGCAGACTGCCATTTCCCGAGTAGTTACTTCTATGGTTGTTTCTCCTATTAAATTGCCCATTATTCAATTCTGCTGATGTTCAAAATTTCTGTCTCTATTAACATTTTGACCCTAATAGAAGTTACCATTGTCTCTGTTATTGTAGTTATTACCATTGTGATCTCTATCATTTCCATTGTTATGGTACATACTTCTTTCTTTCTATGGCCCTATCCAGCCCGTCAACATATCGTAAAAATTGTTCAAGACAATTGTCCGGTCCGTCTACTAAATACCACTGCAACCTTTCAGGTAATCTCCTATTTAGAGCATTTTGTCAAATGGTTGGTCAATATGTGTTAATTTCTACAGTTGATTCTTACAAATCTCTTTCAGAGTACCGTACCTACTCCTACAATTAGGACCATTCAAAAATATTATGAGAAGGAAAGTTGCCACTCACCATATAGTGGAGATCCTGAGTCGCAGATACGCACAACAAAAAGACTTTTACAATTATAGCTTTCAGCCTTTAAGGCCTTCTACAACAACAGACAGACATATGCGCACATGCGCGCACCCCCCCCCCCCCCCCCCCCCCACACACACACACACTTATGCAAATGCAACTTTGTTGGTCACTGTCTTCACCCCTCCAGCCCCTTCCCTGTTCCCATTCCAGTACTACACAGCCGTCCTTCCACCACCACACCCATTCTTTTTATTTCTCTCCTTTTCCGCTATTCCTCCCGCCCCCTTCCTACCTCTCCCCTGCCCTCAGTCTAACCTGCAGCACTTCACTGTCCACCACCCCCACCATACTATCCCTCCCCCTCCCCACTCCAGCCTCCTCCTTACCCCCACGTACATGTTTATCGTCGCTGTTGGCAGCGCAGTGGTCCTATGTATAAGTCTTTGAAAGCAATAGACATTGATGTGCTGGGCAATTCAATAAGCATCAGCTTACAGGTGGTCCAAATGTCTTTTGTGGACTGAGAATGGAGTTCACATGTGATGTCACTGCTGTCTTTGGAGGCAGTACCTGGTTGACGTTGGCTATTGTATGGGGGAACCATGTGGATTATGGTGGCCTTGAAGTCTTTCCTGATGCAAACGTTTTGGCTTCGAAGACTTGGGAGTACAGCGAAGAGTATAGGACTGCTGGCGAAGGTTCCCTATGATACTTTGATTCCAGACAAGCCGTTTAATTTGTCTACAAGGAGAAAGACGCAGCTCAATGCAGACAAGTACCCATTTGTTTGGGCCGAAGTAGGCAACAACAATTGAAAAATAAAGATTACTGGTGACTGTATGTTGTATTATAGACAAAAAAAATCCTCATCTCCTTTCCTAATTTACAAAACATCCCTCTGACAACCCTTTTTTTATCTCTGAAACCTGATTACTAAGTTAGTCTATTTGGTATTGTATCCTCTCCATCCTACTATTGTTTTCAGACTGTGCTGTTTTCATTTCCTCTAATTTCGCCAAAATCGACTGCAAAAATATCAGTTTTAACTGTTTCTTTGCTGACTACATTTTCACTTGGTTAAAACATGTCCTGGCTGGGTCCTACAGCTTTCACTTCATCACTTCTACCCTCGTCTCTATTCATTTTGCTAGCACACACACACACACACACACACACACACACACACACACACAGTTTGTACTTATCTTTTCTTTTTGATGTTCTTCGTCATAGTTGTAAAATCGTCTTCAATTCATCTGGTCCGTCATTGTTGATAGTATCTTGTCACCGTTGAATATGACTTTGTTGGGCAGTCCTCGGGTCTTCCTTCTTCGCATGATTGGGACTTCAATTATATATATAACTGCAAATGACACAAATCACTGTCCTTTTTTCTTCTGCAAGAGACAAAACTTCGTTACCAGTCAACTGATCCCAGATGATGTCCACAATTGTAATCTTACCCTCTCACACATCACAACTAAATTTTCAGTCTCTTCTTAAAAATTAATTCATTTCAAAAGCTTTGAGAGGTGCAAGATGTACAAATAACTCTTTTACTTATCTTCATTTTCTCGTTGTTGGCTGCAGTTTGTCATGTATAGGGGCAGATTCTTCAGGCTGAAATTTTTTAACTTCCAGATGACTAGATAAATTTTAAGTAAGCCTGTTGCATGATTTCTGTTTGCATTTGTTTTTTATGATGTCACATTCTTCTATATCACACTGACTTTACAACCTTCACTTCCATAACACGAAAACAGAGGCACGTCCACCACCCCTAACTCATTCTAACAATATTCCATAGAGTTTATAAAACAAGAGTTTACAAACTTCCTTGAAGAATCTTCACCAAGTAATACCATTATTTTATAAATGAGTCCAGAAATAAATTTAATAATTAGCATCAGATTGTGTAAATAATAATAGGAATTTTAAGTATGCCAGATATTTTGTAATTTCAAATATTTCTAAAAGAAGAGTAATTTTAACCGTACATGCATAGTTAGTACATATCGATAATAAGAAATTAATTTCTTTTTATAATTTTAGCCTGAAATATAATACATCATATACAAAATTGTATTAATTCTTTTAGTGAAACAGCAGAGATAATTTTAACCTATACAAGATTCGAAAATATTCCGGATATTTCAATTAAAGAAAGGTAATATTAGAGGAGGGTATCCCATTACAACCTGGACCACCGAAACAATCATGTACAACAATGCTGGACATACCCTTGTATGGTGAGAGGTGGGAACATGTAATGCACCCAGAAACATTGCCAAACGTGATCATCTTATAGTGTGGGGAGGTATAATGTTGTGTCGACATACTTACCTCCAAGTCTTTGAACAGGATACACTCACCAGTCAATCGTGTTGTGACTCTGTACTCCTTCCCTATGTGCAACTTTTCAGGAGCCTCTTCAGGCCTGACTTCATTTTTATGGATAACAATGCTCTACAGCATCGAACAGGGCAGATGATATTCAATGAGTGAAATGGTGTGTGCATTCCCCTAACTTAAATACCACTGAACATAAATGGGATGTGTTGTGGAGACGTCTTGCAACGCATCCTCATGCACCAATGACCACCCAGCAGTTGTCAACCACACTGGAGAGAAATGGAACACCCTACCACAAGAACTCCTTACCAACCTTATGCCCAATGTGGAAACATGTTGCAGAAAATGTACTGCCACCTACGGTGATCTCACACCCTATTAAGAACTTTTAGTAATGTGTAGGGAGCCATAAAACATCACAGTGACTTCAGTGTAAGTATATAAGAGTGTCATTACTGCTTGTCTGATTACTTATTTCTTTCAGTTACTTTCTGCTCTACTACACTACAGCAGTTCTTTCATTAAGCTATTTTACTTGGCAGTGACAGACCTTTCTAAATCTACTTTTGTCCTTAAGTTTTGCACACCAGTGTATATCATATTTTGTCTAAATATGGGAAATCTTTTAAAGAACTTTCTCCAGGTCAGTAAACATTTCTGCTAGAGTTCCAGCAAGGCTAGTTTCCTTTGCAAGGCCTTCTTTCTATTGGTAATTTTGGTTGTTAAAGGGAAAATAATTATAAGACAGCACTAACCCTTGAAATTCTATTAATTCAGTTATGTCTGCAGTGCAATTTTTTACACTTTACACTCCAGCAAGTGGTTTTTTTTAACAAATTCAATGGTACGTTTGATCAGAAAATCATTTAACAAAGTTTCAATGTCTAAAAATGCTAAAAAGACAGGGGAAAAAATTGTCACTAAAAAGTGTCCTCTAAAGTATATACTGCTTTTAACGTATTATTTAGTTATTCGTTAACTTTGTAGCTAGAGACCACAATACTATTGACAATGGGTTTGCTAGATTTCTCTCCTTTCTGATCTTTAATATGGGACCAACACAATATCCTCATCCCTACCAACATCACTCCTGCTCTCTAACCCTCACCTCGCGACTCGTGTCCCTGTAACAGACCTAGATGCAAGATCTATCCTGTACATCCTCCCACCACGACCTATTCCAGCCCGATCCAAGCATCACTTATCCCATCGAAGGCAGAGCTACCTGTGAAACCAATCATGTGATCAGCAAGTTAAGCTGCAACCACTGTGCTGTGTTCTATGTGGGCATGAAAACCAACAAGCTGCCTGTCTGCATGAGTGGCCATCAACAAACTATGGCCAAGAAACATCTGGACCATCCAGTTGCTGAGCGTACTACCCATACAATGTTCTTTACTTCAATAACTGCTTCACAGCCAGTGCCATCTGGATCCTTCCTACCAACAACAGATTTTCTGAATTGCCCAAGTGGTAACTCTCCCTGCAATATATCCGATGTTCCTGTAACCACCCTGTTCTCATCCTGTGTTAAGTCACTGTCCTCCACCCACCTATCTCCTTCTCTTCCCACTCCAGCACTACACAGCCTTCTATTCCGACCTCAACCTATGGTAACATACTGACCCACACCCTCCAACCAACAGTTCCCACCCCCTCTATCCTATTATCTCCTCCCCATTCTCATCTACTCTGTTCATTTTCAGTCCTCTGTCAATGCATCTGCCCGACTTTCTCCACACCTCTCCTTTTTCCCCCACAACCTCCCGATGCTGCACCTGTTGGCCATCTAGTCCCTGCACACGCCGCCACACAGCATTCATCTCTCTCCCATATATTGCTCTCCCTCCCCTTCCCCTTCCCCGCTTTCTCCAGACTGCCACTTGCATCCCACGTGATGTTGCATTCCAGCCTGAGATGCTGAAGTTGGTGGTTGTGTGTGTGTGTGTGTGTGTGTGTGTGTGTGTGTGTGTTTTACTGATGAAGGCTATGGACAAAAGCTATATGTGAGTGTCTTTTAATTGTGACTGTCTGCAGCAACTCGACGTGTCTTCTTTACAGTAAGTAATCTGTCTTTTCCTACATTGTTGATATTCCTACCTGGAGTTTCCATTGTTTAAGTAATAACCAGCAATACTGTCTCATCATTTATTAGTTTTCTTGATTCCCTTTGATACAATTAACTTTAACAGATGTGTGAAGTAGTCATTTTCAGAGATTGCAAATTTAGATATGTGTTTAAGTTAATTAGGAGGACATGGGTGACATCATCCCCTTGAGAATATGCTCCTCTGGAAGTGGTTATCTAGTGAGAAGTGCTGCCAACAGTTTATTAAAAAGGTGTTTCTATTCAAAAATGAATTAAACAAGCAATTCTCTAGTATTATGTGACTGTCAAACATGCCACACCCACAAAATAAATGTCTGCATGGCCAGAAATTATGTGTGCAAACATGACAGAAAAATACAAAAGGCATCAATATGTTCAGGCAGTTGCTCCAATCTGAGGATTTCACTTACTGATGTTTTCCAGTCAAATTTTCTCCACAGCCCTAAATGGGAGTATCAGAAAATAATTCTGCCAGAAGTGGAAACCATTCTGTGATAATGTTCCATGCAGTTTTCGGGCATATAATGATACAAGCTGCAACACCTCAGTGCACACTAAATAAACTATGCTCCACAATAAATTTTATAAATGAAATGAGTTTGTAAAAATGTTTTCCAGTGAATCTACTCAATTACAGAGAAATTCTATTAGTGGTTAAAATCATCTTGGAATTACAAGACAGGTAAAGTCCTCCTCTTCACTCTTTCTATTAATCTCTTCAGACTTTTCTATTAACATCACCTGTTTCTTCCATTAAACATTCTCTGCATTGTAAGATTCCAATCTTCCAATTGCTAATACACATATTACATTACTGCTGGCAGAGCCAAAATAGGTTCATTGAATATAATGTTTTATGTAAATTTATTTACATCTGTGCCTCATGTTTCGAGTGAATTACACTATAAGACACCAATGGTAAATATTCTTCAGTCTCTTGGAAAACTCTTATTTTTTGCACATTTTGATGCATGTACCACACTATACATTCAGTGTGGTTCCAGGAAAGATAATATAAATAAAAATAATGTGGTATTCAGGTACAAATTGTTTTGATTATGAAATAACAACAATGACCTAATTAAGTCATGGCATCTTGGAGTAAACAAACTGACTTACACATAAAATATTTAATTACATTTGGTAAACATCTCATTTCATTCCAAACACATCTATTGGATACATTTTTGTGCATAAATGAGACAGTCAAGTGTATGACAGTCACTGAATTTTAGAGTAGATCAAAATCTAACACCTTACCATCCAACAGTGTGAATATATATAGCTCTTGGAATAAAACTCACTTTTACTTACATATGTAGAGCACATTCCACATCACAGAAGGAAGAATCACTCAGTTTTCCACTGCATTTATTATGTGCTTTTTTCTTTGGTGAGATTGTGATTGATTGAACATCACAAAGAGATTTAATAAAGTTGACCCAGCAGTTATAAACTGCCCCATAGCCTCACTGCACCAGAGGCGGTTCAGTATTTACAAACTATGGTGAACAGTAGAGGTTACACTGATTGTGATCTGAACCACAATGCCAGGTCTAACAATAGGCTCTTTTTCCCCCTTCTCAATAATTATGAATGTAGTCTGCAGAGTCTGTGCAGAGAATAGAGAAGGAAACTGTTTTATTTGACTGGCACATGCACAAATTCACTGCGGCTGGTCAGGCTGTTCAGCTTCTGCCCAATTAAATCCACCTGGGCGTTCCTCAGGTAGCGGCGTGTAGTCAGGATCATTCTGCGCATCAAACAGCGTCTTCCTGCAACACACAAAACTCTCTTACATTCATCTGTACAGCTTATGTATTTTTTTAGATCATTACTGTAGGTACGACAAAACTATCAAACTCTTAGAGGATATCACACGAAGAAATAAAATAAAAACAATAATAGATAAATGAAGAATGTTGTTGAATATAATGCTCATTTTTATATGAGAAAACAATAAAAGGAGTTGCACAGTTTCACTGTGGGAAAGGAATGTTACGAGTTAATGACCCATGGACAACTAGGTCATCCGAGATGGAACACAAGCCTGGACAGGGGAAGGGTGGAGAAGAACACTGCCTATATCCTTTTCAAAGGTGTTTGCCTCAATCAATTCAGGGAATCTACATCTACAAGAGTACTCTGCAATTCACAATTAAGTGCTTGTCAGAGGGTTTGTTGAACTATACCTTCAAGCTATTTTTCTACTATTCTCTGCTTAATACATGAAAACATAAACTTGGATGGTCTACTCTGGATTTAAACTGCTGTCCCCCCAAACATGAGTATAGTGTCTTGCCACTGTGCCACATTACTAGATGGTTCAGTGGAAATCACTACAGGTAATCTGATGGACACCAAAACTGTTGCCCCTCACGGATATAGAGCATGCAACAAAATGATATTTTGAAAATTTGAGAGATTGTAGAGGTTGAAATTCTGAACTTTTGATATAAGGAACGTATAGTTGGGACTGTGAAATAAAATTTCTACAGCACTATACATTTGGTAAGGTAAATGAAACACTAGAATACTCTAATTTGGAAAACTTTTTTTGAGGAAACAATAGAATATAATCAGATACTGTAAATTGAATCAGTGGCTTCAATACTTCAGTTATGTTCAAATGTGATGACTACAAACTTTGTCACATAATGTGCAACAACGAACCAGGTTTAGTGTACTTCTCTGAAAGACTCCACACTTCCTTCTCGTGATATCAGAGGCTGTAAAGATGCACTCAATAAGCTCAGGTACTGTTCCGACTGGTGTTAAGCACACAGGGGACTACACATACCCACAGAGGGGCGAGTCAGGGGCGTGTGCAGGGCAAAGGACTGTGTAATCTCTGCCAATTACTCTCTACTTGAATTTGTCCGTGAGGAATGCCCTGGCTCGACAATCAAAGTGCACTGGCGTACTGTCATTCTGATACCATAAACCAGGGCATAATTGCAAGGGAATATCCTCCAGAAGTTCAGGCAAAGCATTCTCCAGGCAGTTGAAATACCATGCATCATTCAAATGATCTGATAATGATGATATGATAATGTTTGGTTTGTGGGGCGCTCAACTGCGTGGTCATCAGCACCCATACAAAGTCCCAATTTTCAAACAGTCCAATTTTTTTCACAGTCCAATCTCGCCACTGTCAGGAATGATGATGACATTATGAGGACAACACAAACACCCAGGCCCCAAATGATCTGATAAGATGTGTGGTCCAATAAAGTGATCTCCCTGAATTCCAGTCCAATGTTCACTGAGAATCTCACCTGGTAATATCGCAAATAGGTAAGGAGTGGGTTTTCAACAACCCAGTGGTGGCTGTAGAAACTTTATTTCATATTTCTAGCCAGAGGTTCCTCATTTCAAAACATTCCAAACGTCATTCTCTACAATCTCCCAAATTTTTTAAATGCCAGTCTGTTACACCCTGTATAACACACACACACACACACACACACACACACACACACACACACACACACACACATCCATGTGTGTGTGACCAAATTAAACAAAACAGCTGTTATGTGTTTTGTGAGACATCCAAAGACAATGAAAAAGTAATTTTGTTTCACATTACAGACAACTTGTTGCTTAAAGTGTAGTTTTATCTTTCCTATTGACAAGGTGGCTTAAAATTACTACTGCGAGATAAAAAGCTTTTTCAGTATGGGTGCCTCAGCCATAGACAATGTGAAACAGCTAATGTGGGTTGAAAACCAACCCCAGCTGTAATTTTCACTTTTATTATATTTTATTCGTACATCAACACTCAATTAATACAAAATATGATGTGACACACAAGACAACTAGATGACGGCACAACATTAAAAACTAAAATTATAACTTTCATGCAGCAATTAACAGAAGCCTTTAGAGGATTTGGTTTACAGTTTAATATTCATGAAACAAAATTTTTGTGCTCATCCGTACTCATGAAGATAATGACAACTTGTAAGTCTAAACTGAAATATTTGCACAAGTGAACAAATTTAATATCTGGATGTCTTCACCAGTTGAGCAAATAATGTTAGTTACATGTTATGTAGGTCATTTCAGTGATTCCTTTACCAAAATGATGTGGAACAAGTCAGTTTACTAAATATGTATAGATGATCAGCATTAACATTAATGAAAACATTTTTGTCTTAGGTACTCATCCAACTACACTTAAAAACTTGGTTTACAGACTATCAGTTTTTAAATAGAAATTTGTACATCGAATAGGAATTGTTCAGGAGAAATTATTTTAGGTCAGATTTAAAACTTGCTTTGCTACCTGTCAGACATCTTGTTACTGCACAAGTGTTAATAAAAGTTTGTTGCTGCATACTGAACTTTTTTCTGAGCCCTTGACACCTTCAATAATGATTGAATAACATCATTTTCCCCCCTTTAGTGTTGTAGGTATTGACTGCACTGTTGTTCTTAAATTGTGATGGATTATTTATGATGAATTTCATAGGCAAATATATGTATGGTGACAGTGCAGCTAAAATTCCTAACTCCTTAAAGAGGAACCTACATGATGACTGTGGGCGAACACTATGTTGTTATTCTTACTGCTCACTTTTGTGCTTTTTCTAAGTGGCAACTCATCCCAGAAAATTATACCTTAAGACATTACTGAGTGGAATTACAAAAAATATGTCTGGAAGTTGATTAATTTGTTTCTAACACTAGCAGTCACACAAAGAGCTAGACGTAGCTGAACTTAATTGTTTAAGAACCTTTCTAATATAATTCTTCCAGTTAAAATTTTCATTAATATGTACACCCAAAAAATTGGAGCATTCCACCCTGTTTACTGGCTTATGCCCATGTGCCACATCAATTATTAGTATGACTATTTGTTGTACAGAACTGAGTACATGAGGGTTGTTTAGGGAAAGTCTGGTAAATTTCCATGAAAAGAATGGAACACTCCTGTTGCACCTTCATGACTGGTATGCTTGATTATTCCGAGAACCATACAAAGAACTTAATGTATAGCACACAGTTCACCGTTGACAGCCATCTGAATTGGCCAGAGTGTCGGCTGTGATTGAAAATGGAGAAAACAGAGTTTTGTGCTATTATTAAGCATTTTCATATGAAGAGTTGAACTGTTGCACAAAACAAAACCAACTGGATGAAGTTCATGTGGACACTGTAGCATCACTGAAGACCGCTTACATTTAGATTAATGAATTTAAATATACTTGGATAAGCACCAGAGACAAAGCATGCTCCAGGCATTAAACCGTGGTCACCATAAAGGAAACCACTGACAATATAATGGAAGACCACTAAAAAAAAATCATAAAATTGCTGAGACTGTTGGCATTTCAGCTGATCAAGTTGGCTGGTTTAAAAGAGTGGGGAAAAGGACAAAACTACGAGGTCATCAGTCCCTTGTTCCAATTAAAACGATGCCACAAGTGTGAGAATAAAACAAACGAGACTGACAACTCAAAACGGAATGAAAGGAAAAATCACAAGAACGATGAAGGGCAACAAACATGTAAATGGACAAAAGAGGCCAAGAAAACCACAGAAAAGCAAGAAACGGGATGAAGAGATTAAAACAACAAAGCAGATTACCATTGCTGGCTGACCATGAGAATCAAAAAGGAGAAGCCAGCCACTATGCAACACATTAAAACCTCCACCCTAGTGCATCTAGGGTGCAGGACACAGAGGGACGAAGGGCATGTGCTAAAACTTAGATCAAATGGTAAAACCCACCCTCATGAATAAAATGTAAAACTAAATCAGCCGATGAGGCGTTGTCAGATAAAATTAGCAGCAACGAGTCCGGTAACCCAAGATTTCGTCGCTGGGCAGTCAAAGTGGGACAGTGCACCAGAACATGGGCCACTGTCAACCGGATGCCGCACCAACACTGAGGTGGGTCTTCAGAGTGCAGGAGGTACTTTGGGTCGCTCAAGCACGGCCAATGCAGAGCCAGCAGAGGACAAGTGATTCCCCGCGAGAGGCCTGCAAGACTTCCACACATTTGTAATCTCCTTAATGACACGCAGTTTGTTGTGTGTACTGGTGTGCCATTCCGTCTCCCAAAGCCGAAAAACCCTACGGTGTAAGTCAGAATGCAGATCAGCTTCAGAGATGCCCATCTCCAGAAGCAGTTTCCACGTAGTGTGTTTGGCCAGCCTGTCGGCAAGTTCATTGCCTGGGATGCCGAAGTGTCCTGGAGTCCACACAAACACCATTGAATGACGGGACCAGTCCAGGGCATAGATGGACTCCTGGATGGATGCTACCAAAGGATGGTGAGGGTAGCACTGGTCGATAGCTTGCAGGCTGCTCAAGGAGTCAGTAAAAAGAAGAAACAATTCCCCAGGGCATGAAGAGATATACAGATATAATGAAGTGCACGAGAGATGGCCGCCAGCTCTGCAGTGAATACACTGCAGCCATCGGGCAAGGAATACTGTCCATTCCTCTGTGGACGTAGGCAAAGACAACATGACCATTAATCATCGGACTGTTAGTGTAAACCGCTTCAGAGGCCCAGAACACATCAAGAATCAAGAGGAAGTGACAGCGGAGAGCAGCAGGAGTAACCGAGTCCTTACAGTCATGCGAAAGGTCCAGACGAATCTGCAGCCTAGGTGCACACCAAAGAGGTGTATGCGGACAGACCTGGATGGGAGGTGGTAAAAGGAACGACTCCAGTTCAGACAGAAGGGATCGCATGCGAACAGCAATTGTTAGCCCTGACCTGGGCTGCTGATGCGGAAGATGAACTGCTGTAGGTGGAAAAAGGCGGTGGTAATTCGGATGCTCAGGAGAACTACGAATGTGTACAATGTATCTGGCGAGCAGTTGTGCACATCAAATCTGCAATAGAGGGACTCCGGTCTCCACCAGGACACTGGTCACCAGACTCGTTCTAAAAGCTCCTGAGCTAGGCAAATGCCACAGTGGTGTACTGAGTCGGGTACACGCAACGCTGAGGGTGCCGCCGAACCATAAATCAGACTCCCATGGTCGAGACAGGATTGTACAAGGGCTTTGTAGAGCTGCAGCAGAATAGAGCGATCTGTACCCCAGTTGGTGTTGCTCAGGCAGCAGATAGCATTGAGGTGCTGCCAGCACTTCCGCTTAAGCTGATGAAGGCGAGGTAGCCAAGTCAATCGGGCGTCGAAAGCCAGTCCTAAGATTCGATATGCCTCCACTACACTGTGTGGATCATCATTAAGGTACGGCCGAAAACTGGAAGCCATGGGCTAGAGCCCATGACTGCACCCTGTGGATGGCTCCCTGTAGGTACCGTTCAGCAACACCAGTACTGGTGGAGCAGTATGAAATGAAGAAGTCGTCTGCATACAGAGAGGGTGAGGAGGACAGCCCTACAGCTGCTGCTAGACCGTCAATGGCCACTAAAAATAGTGATACACTCAATACAGAGCCCTGCAGGACCTCATTCTCCTCGATATGGGGGGGAACTATGGGAGGCACCTTAAGTTGGACACGGAAAATACAGAGTGACAGGAAATTCTGCATAAAAATCAGGAGCAGACCTCGGAGACTCCACCTGTATAATATGGCAAGGATATGATGTCGCCAGGTGGTGTCATACACTCTGCCTAGATCAAAAGAGACGGCAGCAAGGTGTTGGTGTCTGGATAAGGATGTTCGGATGGCAGACTCAAGGGACACAAGATTACCAGTGGTTCAGAGACCCAGGCGGAAGCTGCCCTGACATGGGCCGCCAACACACCATACATTCCAACAGCTTACAAAGAACATTGGTGAGGCTGATGGGCCGATAGCTATCCACATCAAGCTGGTTTTTACCGGGTTTGAGCACTGGGATGATGGGGCTCTCCCGCCATTGCAATGGAAAGATGCCATCGCACCAGATCCGGTTGAAGACGACAAGCAGATGATGCTTGTAGTCAGGCAAGAGATGTTTACTCATCTGACTGTGGATCTGATCTGGCCCAGGAGCTGTGTCGGGGCAATGCGCAAGGGCACTGAGGAACTCCCACTCTGTAAATGGGGCATTATAGGGGTCACTGTGGCATGTAGTGAACGAGAGGACTTTCCTTTCAATACGATGTTTGTGGGTGCAAAAGGCTGGGGGGGGGGGTAGTTCTCCGAAGCAGAGGCTCAAGCATACTGCTCGGTAAAGCGATCGGAAATTGCATTTGCGTCGGTAGATAACATGCCACTGATGGTAAGGCCAGGGACATCTCTTGGAGCCTGGTATCCAAAAAAATGTCTGATCTTCGTGCAGACTTGGGAAGGCGACGTATGGCACCCAATGGTCAACACGTACCTCTCCCAACACTCCTGTTTCCGTCGTTTTATAGGCTGGCGTACACAGGCACAGAGCCGCTTAAAGGCTATCAGGTGCTCTAGGGAATGGTGTCGCTTATGTCACTGTAGAGCTAACTGATGCTCTGTAATTGCCTCCGTGACTTCAGTCGGCCACCGAGGGACTGTCTTTCATCAGGGGCACAATAAGGAGCGAGGGATCATGTTTTCTGCTGCAGAAACGATCATTGTAGTTACCTGCTCAACCATCACATCGATGTTACTATGTGGGGCAGAGACAATGGTTACATCAAACGTGAAAGTTTCCCAGACAGCCTTCTTTAAAGGTCATCTGGGCAGGCATCCATGGGCCTGACGCCGGAGCAGTTACAGGAAGATGGGTAAGTGGTCACTACCACACAGGTCGTCATGTACTTGCCAGTGGATAGATGGGAGAAGTCCTAGGCTGCTAATCGATAAATCAATGGCTGAGTAACTACAGCCACACTGAAATGTGTGGTGGCCCCAGTATTTAAGAGGCAGAGGTCGAACTCAGACAGTAAAGTTTCGACGTCTTTGTCTCGGCCAGTAAGCACAGTGTCACCCCACAGGGGGTTATGGGCATTAAAATCTCCCAAAAGTAGGAAAGGTTTAGGGAGTTGATCAATCAGTGCAGCTAATACTTTCAGGGATACTGCACCATCTGGAGGAAGATATACATTGCAGACAGTTATTTCCTGTGTCGTCCATATTCTGATAGCCACAGCTTCAAGAGGGGTTTGAAGGGGCACAGGTTCACTACAGACTGAGTTTAGGACATAAATGCGAACTCCATCGGACACTCTATTATAGTTGCCATGGTTCCTGTAATATCCCTTATAGCCGCGGAGGGCAGGGGTCTGCATTGCGGGAACCAGGTTTCCTGGAGGGCAATGCAGAAAGCAGGTGTAAACCTTAACAGTAGCCATAGCTCATCCAGGCGGCGGAAAAAACTGCCGCAATTCCATTGGAGGATAACATCATCTTGAGACTGGGAAGGCATGGAACATTCAATGAGGCAGTTTACACCTCAGCGTCACGTGCTGCCACAAACTTTTTGCCTGAGCAATCTATATCCATCTGGTGAGATCCAGGTCCTCAGCGGATGCCAAAATCTCCACCCCATCCTCAGATGCAGAGCTTGTAGATAGTGGTCGTGTGGGTGCCACCGCAATTTCCTTGGTCTTAGGGGTTTTCTTTTCGGATTTCTCTTGCTGCTCCTTGGGTTTACCTGGCTGGGAGGACTTCACTGAATCAGTCTCTGGGACTGAGGATGAGCGTGAAGCCCTATGACAAGCTGCTTTTGGGCTCTTCATCCGCTGGCGGGTGTCATCTTTCCCACTAGCAGAAACCTGGGACGGGAGTGACCCAAGGGACCCCTTCCTAGCAAGAGGAATTACGCTTCTCTGTCTCAGAAGTGGGGACTGAAATCCCCAATGGTTGGGGGGGGGGGGGGGGTGTTGCTCCCTAAGTAGGTGTGTAGGTGGTGCGGGAGCAACAGGGAGGGAAGTGACCCCCCAATAACAAGGGGGCAGGTGTAGTCTATCAGTTCTGAGAGGCGACAGGAGTTCGAGGAACTGATGGGCGAGAACTGTTCTCATAGCGGTGGCGTATGAGTAGGTCATAGCCACAGGATGTAGGCGCTCGAACTTCCTCTTAGTCTCAGTATAGGTCAGTCGGTCCAGGGCCTTATATTCCACGATTTTCCTCTCTTTCTGTAAAATCCTGCAGTATGGCGAGCAAGGTGAATGATGCTCTCGCCAGTTGACACGGATGGGACTTGGGGAGTGTGGAGTATTGGAATGTGATGGACATACACAATCTCGACAGGTGGGGCTGTAAGTACAGCGAGAAGACATATGGCTGAACTTCCAGCACTTAAAGCAACACATGAGGGGAGGGATATATGGCTTGACGTCAAAGAGGTAGACCATCACCTTGAACTTCTCGGGCAATGTGTCACCCTCTAATGCCAAGATGAAGGCACCGGTGGCAACCTGGTTATCCCTCAGACCCCGATGGATGCGCTGGATGAAATGAACACCTTGCCACTCTAAATTGGCCCATAGCTAGTCGTCAGACTGCAAAAGAAGTTCCCTGTGGAATGTAATACCCTGGACCATATTTAAGCTCTTATGAGGCATGGTAGTAACCGAAACATCCCCCAACTTGCCACAAGCAAGTAACGCCCGTGACTGGGCAGAGGATGCTGTTTTTATCAAAACTGACCCACAGCGCATTTTGGAAAAGCCCTCCACTTCACCAAACTTGTCCTCCAAATGCTGCACAAAAAACTGAGGCTTCATGGACATGAAAGATTCCTCATCAACTCTCATACATACGAGGTACCAGGGCGAATAAGCTTCACTGCCATCCTTAAGTTGGCATTCCCATTGTGTGGCCAGGGAGGGGAACGACTTGGGGTAATTTCTTAGCATTAAGGTTAGACTTTGCCCACAGAGACTGCTGGTGGTGGGCCACCAGCAAGAGTGACATACTATGTCTCATGGCATGTCATCCGCCCTGATGCCACCCACTCCGACCAATGGCCATCCCCATGGGCACCACCCAGCCACAACAAAGGCCACCTCGCAGGATGGCCATTGCTGGGAGCCCAATGTCCCAGGGTGACGAGCATCTACTCCTTGGCATACTTGGGGAGTTAACAGTGCAGGCATCAGCAGAGCGATCCCTGTGTTGTCAGTGGGGCTACAACCAACAGGGTGCATGGCGGCCCCACCACAATGGACTGGCTACCATGCTGGATATGGGGTACAAAGAAGTCCATGGTCATCGTCGCACAGAAAGTGACACTGCATAGTGCATGGTGGAAAACGCACCCAAGAAGATGTCCTTGCCCAAGAGATGGGGAATGGGCGGGACTCCAATGCGACGACAAGAAAGTGGGCTAAAGATCTCAATGCACGATGGACACAATGCACCATGTAAGGTGCCCTTCCCCAACTGGCTTGCTCTTTGGGAAAAGTTTGAAAAATGGAGGTCAAACCCTACAGGGGACCATCACACAAAAGGCCAAAACGTGTGCGACTCCTTTTAGTCACCTCTTACAACAGGCAGGAGTACCTTGGGCCTATTCTTACCCCCAGACCCGCATGGGGAACTGAGCAAGTGCATAATATCCTGAACAAAAAATCATCTATGCAGGTGGGGGGGACAATTTCTCATAGTCAATCACAAGTGCATCCGCCAAATTTCAACACAATATCTGGCAATGTGTAATTACTATCTGCAAGACTTTTTGTGCTGATTTGTCACTGTTGATGAAACCTGGGTCCATTGTTACACACCAGAGTCAAAACAGTCAAACAATGGACTAATGCTGGCAGAAGGGTACCAAAGAAGGCAAAGATCATTTTGTCAGTTGGTCAGGTGATGACCTCTGTTTTTTTAGGACTCTCAAGGAATAATCCTCATAGATTACATGGAAAAATGCAGAACCGTAACTGGACCTTGTTATGCTTCATTGCTGGATTGTCTAAAACTTGCGTTGGATCAAAGTTGGCATGCAAAAAAGTGCCTTTTACCAGGATAATGCACCATCCAACATCAGCAACAAAAATGATGAAAGTGCATGAATTGAACTTTGAATTGGTTCCTGATCCACCCTTATCAGTAGCTGTAGCCCTATGTAACTTTTTTCTGTTCCCTAATTTGAAACTTTGGCTTGCTGGGATGAAATTTTCTTCAAATTAGAAAGTGATAGTTGCAGTCAAATAGTATTTTGTGGAGTTTGACAAAATCTATTTTTCCAATGGGATGAAAAAGCTGGAGGATAGCTTGACCAAGAGTATACCCCTCAAATGAAACTACGCCACGAAGTAAGTTGAATTGTTTATTTTTTCTTGCTTTTTCACCAAACTTATCAAACCAGCCTCATATTGCGTTTTCTCAAAATTTAGGGAGACTGTTTTCAAGAACCACTTAATAATTCTTTGACAAACATCATTAACAATCTCTTCTGTTGCTTTCATGTGATGGGATTTATTATAACACTAATGCTGTCTGCAAAAAGCACCAATCCTGCTTGTTGAAAGTTAAAGTCGAAGGTCATTCACATACATAAGGAATAGAAATTGACCCAAAATTGAACCCTGTATTACTCTCTTCATTATTTCTTCTCAGTTACTTCCAACTTTGTTTGAATTATTCATCACAACCTTTTGCATTTCATTTGTTAATTATGATTTACACTAGTTGTGTGAAAAGCTATCAACACCATAAAACTTAGGTTTTTACTCACCATACAGCGAAGATGCTGAGTCACATCTCCATTATATGGTGAGTAGCAACTTTCCTTTCGTAATATTGTTACATTTCATCTTGGATTTTCCACTGTTTCAAACTTAGGTTTCTGTTTTTCTAATAGATTAAAGTGGTCTTCACGATCAAATGCTTTGGAAAGATCACAAAAAATACCAACTGGTTGTTTAAGGCTTTTAATATTTGCTGGGTGAATGTGTAAATAGCATTCTCAGTTGAGCAATCCTTATGGAATATGAACTTCGATATGCTAAGTAAATTAGTTCTCCTCAAATGTGAAACTACTCTTGACTATATTACCTTTTCAAATATTTTTGAGAAAGATGTCAGAAAAGGGAACTGGATGATAATTATTTAATTCTTTCTTGTATGTTTCTTATTCAGGTTTAACAATTGAGTATTTTACTATGAATGGTGAAATTAAAATTAAACTTCAAATAAAATGTTTTATGTTGTGTCAAATATCTTAAAAAGCAGAAATATCTCTAAGAAATCCAAACTATGCGTATAAAGGGTGTTTTAAAGTATTCATTACATGTCTAGGTGTGATAAATCACTCCATAGGGAATTTTGTCAGAGATAAATGTTTTCCAGCAACGCTAGGCATCCTTTGATATTCACTGGCACTGGGACAATACTTCACTGAACTAGCAGGGTCTACTAATCATGTGTGAAATATACTCCCTACTCCACGAAATTGATAGTTTGTTTTTCAACAAGAAAATTACAAGAATGGGAGCCTCTAAGCAGAGAAAGATATTTTAGAAGCGAATCAGGAACTGAAATGTGTCCAGCCTTTCATGTAGAGCAGATGATTGGACGAAAGGTAAACACCTATATCAGGCCACATGTCAGGAACATAGCCAGTCTTGATATGTCGAATGCTATATGGCTGGTGGGAGCCATAGCAGGTGGTTCTTTTGCATCCAAACACTTTGTCTCAAACAAAAGTTGTTCCACATGGCATGATCTATCACCCCTAGACATTTGCTGCAGAAACTTTGAAACAT